>NW_028270141.1:2051759-2651759 GCF_037043375.1 Chiloscyllium plagiosum | reverse complement strand
CCCTGGTTCAATGGAGAGTGCAGGAGGGCATGCCAGGAGCAGTACCAGACAGACCTGAAGATGAGGTGTCAACCTGGTGAAACTACCAAACAAAACTACAGAGGAACCTCAATTATCCCACATTTGATTATCTGAATATTGGATTTTCTGGCAAGATCGCAAGGTCTCAAGGCTTGGCTAAACTATGTTATCTGGCATTCGATTATCCGGAATTCAATTAACTGAATGAAATACTCCCTGCCCGTGTCCTTTGGATAATCGAGGCTCCTCTGTACTTGAATGCCAAACAGCAAAAGAAGCAAGTGATAGACAGAGCTCAGCGATCCCACAACCAATGGATCAGATCTAAGCTCTGCAGTCCTGTCAGACAGTTGTAAATGGTGGTGGACAATTAAGCAACTTGGAGGCTCTACAAATATCCCCATGCTCAATGATGGAGGAGACCAGCATTTCCTCATCACCCCTCCCCCCACCTTATCCCAGATCTAACCTTTCAACTCAGCACCACCCTCTTGAACTGTCTTACCTGTCCATCTTCCTTCCCACCTATCCGCGCTACCCTCCACTCTGCCTTCCCACCTATCCGCGCTACCCTCCACGGGAAACTCCTTTCAACGCAAAGAGTATCAGAAATAAGGTGGGTGAACTTAAGGCGTGGATCAGTACCTGGGACTACGATGTTGTGGCCATCACGGAAACGTGGATAGTAGAGGGACAGGAATGGTTGTTGGAGGTTCCTGGTTACAGATGTTTCAGTAAGATTAGGGAGGGTGGTAAAAAGGGAGGGGGGGTGGCGTTGCTAATTAGAAATGGTATAACGGCTGCAGAAAGGCAGTTCGAGGGGGATCTGCCTTTGGAGGTAGTATGGGCTGAAGTCAGAAATAGGAAAGGTGCAGTCACCTTGTTGGGTGTTTACTATAGGCCCCCCAATAGCAGCAGAGATGTGGAGAAACAGATTGGGAAACAGATTTTGGAAAGGTGCAGAAGCCACAGGGGAGTAGTCATGGGCGATTTCAACTTCCCAAATACTGATTGGAAGCTCTTTAGATCAAGTAGATTGGATGGGGCGGTGTTTGCGCAGTGTGTCCAGGAAGCTTTTCTAACTCAGTATGTAGATTGTCCGACCAGAGGGGAGGTCATATTGGATTTGGTACTCGGTAATGAACCGGGACAAGTGATGGGCTTGTTAGTGGGTGAACATTTTGGTGATGGTGACCACAATTCTCTGACTTTCACCTTGGTTATGGAGAGAGATAGGTGCATGCAACAGGGTAGGTTTTACAATTGGGGGAAGGGTAATTACGATGCTGCAAGACAGGATCTGAGGAGCATAAGTTGGGAGCATAGGCTGTCAGGGAAGGATGTCGTGGAAATGTGGAACTTTTTCAAGGAACAGATACGACGTGTCCTTGATATGTATGCACCTGTCAGGCAGGAAAGAGATGGTTGTGTGAGGGAACCTTGGTTGACGAGGAAGGTTGAATGTCTTGTAAAGAGGAAGAAGGAGGTTTACATCAGGTTGAGGAAACAGGGTTCAGACAGAGCAGTGGAGGGATACAGGATAGCCAGAAGGGACCTGAAGAAAGGGATTAAGAGAGCTAAGAGAGGGCATGAAAAATCTTTGGCGGATAGGATCAAGGATAACCCAAAGGCATTTTATGCGTATGTGAGAAACATGAGAATGACGAGAACGAGGGTAGGTCCAATCAAGGACAGTAGTGGGAGACTGTGTATTGAGTCGGAAGAGATAGGAGAGGTCTTGAATGAGTACTTTTCTTCAGTATTTACGAACGAGAGGGACCGTATTGTTGAAGAGGAGAGTGTGAAACGGACTGGTAAGCTAGAGGAGATACTTGTTAGGAAGGAAGATGTGTTGGACATTTTGAACAACTTGAGGATAGACAAGTCCCCTGGGCCTGACGGGATATATCCTAGGATTATGTGGGAAGCAAGAGAGGAAATTGCAGTACCATTGGCAATGATCTTTTCGTCTTCACTGTCAACGGGGGTGGTACCAGGGGACTGGAGAGTGGCGAATGTTGTGCCCCTTTTCAAAAAAGGGAATAGGGATAACCCCGGGAATTACAGGCTAGTTAGTCTTACTTCGGTGGTAGGCAAAGTAATGGAAAGGGTACTGAGGGATAGGATTTATGAGTATCTGGAAAGACACTGCTTGATTAGGGACAGCCAGCACGGATTTGTGAAGGGTAGGTCTTGCCTTACAAGTCTTATTGAATTCTTTGAGGAGGTGACCAAGCATGTGGATGAGGGTAGAGCAGTGGATGTAGTATACATGGATTTTAGTAATGGAAATGTGTTGCTGGAAAAGCGCAGCAGGTCAGGCAGCATCTAGGGAACAGGAGAATCGACGTTTCGGGCATTAGCCCTTCTTCAGGAATGAGGAAAGTTGGTCCAGCAGGCTAAGATAAAAGATAGGGAGGAGGGACTTGGGGGAGGGGCGTCGGAAATGTGATAGGTGGAAAGAGGTCAAGGTGAGGGTGATAGGTCAGACTGGGGTGGGGGCGGAGAGGTCGGGAAGAAGATTGCAGGTTAGGAAGGCAGTGCTGAATTTGATGGATTTGACTGAGACAGGCTGGGGGGAGGGGAAATGAGGAAACTGGTGAAATCCGAGTTCATCCCTTGTGGTTGGAGGGTTCCTAGCCAGAAGATGAGGCGTTCTTCCTCCAACCGTCGTTTCGCTGTGGTCTGACGATGGAGGAGTCCAAAGACCTGCATATCCTTGGTGGAGTGGGAGGGGGAATTGAAATGTTGAGCTACAGGGTGGTTGGGTTGGTTGGTCCGGGTGTCCCAGAGGTGTTCTCTGAAACACTCCGCAAGTAGGCGGCCTGTCTCCCCAATATAGAGGAGGCCACATCGGGTGCAAAGGATGCAATAGATGATATGTGTGGAGGTACAGGTGAATCTGTGGCGGATATGGAAGTTTCCTTTGGGGCCTTGGAGGGAGGTGAGGGTGGAGGTGTGGGCGCAAGTCTTGCACCTCCTGCGGTTGCAGGGGAAGGTGCCGGGAGTGGAGGTTGGATTGGTGGGGGGTGTGGATCTGACGAGGGAGTCACGGAGGGAGTGGTCTTTACGGAATGCTGATAGGGGAGGGGAGGGAAATATATCCTTGGTGGTGGGGTCCGTTTGGAGGTGGCAGAAATGACGGCGGATGATGCGCTGTACATGGAGGTTAGTGGGGTGGTAGGTGAGGACCAGTGGGGTTCTGTCCTGGTGGCGGTTGGAGGGGCGGGGTTCAAGGGCGGAGGATCGGGAAGTGGAAGAGATGCGGTGCAGGGCATCGTCGACCACGTCGGGGGGGAAATTGCGGTCCTTGAAGAAGGAGGCCATCTGGGTTGTGCGTTTTTGGAACTGGTCCTCCTGGGAGCAGATGCGGCGGAGTCGAAGGAATTGGGAGAATGGGATGGCGTTTTTACAGGGGGCAGGATGGGAGGAGGTGTAGTCCAGGTAGCTGTGGGAGTCGGTCGGTTTGTAGTAGATGTCCGTGTTGATTCGGTCGCCTGAGATAGAAATAGAAAGGTCGAGGAAGGGGAGGGAGGAATCTGAGACTGTCCAGGTGAATTTGAGGTCGGGGTGGAAGGTGTTGGTGAAGTGGATGAACTGTTCAACCTCCTCGTGGGAGCACGAGGCGGCGCCGATACAGTCATCGATGTAGCGGAGGAAAAGGTGGGGGGTGGGGCCAGTGTAGTTGCGGAAGATGGATTGTTCCACATATCCTACAAAGAGGCAGGCATAGCTGGGGCCCATGCGGGTGCCCATGGCTACTCCTTTCATTTGGAGGAAGTGGGAGGATTGGAAAGAGAAGTTGTTCAGGGTGAGGACCAGTTCAGTCAGTCGAAGGAGGATGTCAGTGGAAGGGTACTGGTCGGTACGGCGGGAAAGAAAGAAGCGGAGGGCTTTGAGTCCTTCGTGATGGGGGATGGAGGTGTACAGGGACTGGATGTCCATGGTGAAAATAAGGCGTTGGGGACCGGGGAAGCGAAAATCATGGAGCAGGTGGAGGGCATGGGTAGTGTCCCGAACGTAGGTGGGGAGTTCTTTGACTAAGGGGGACAGGACGGTGTCAAGGTATGCGGAGATGCGGAGCCGTCATTTCCGCCACCTCCAAATGGAGCCGTCATTTCCGCCACCTCCAAACGGAGCCGTCATTTCCGCCACCTCCAAACGGAGCCGTCATTTCCGCCACCTCCAAACGGAGCCGTCATTTCCGCCACCTCCAAACGGACACCCCACTAACCTCCATGTACAGCGCATCATCCGCCGTCATTTCCGCCACCTCCAAACGGACCCCACCACCAAGGATATATTTCCCTCCCCTCCCCTATCAGCATTCCGTAAAGACCACTCCCTCCGTGACTCCCTCGTCAGATCCACACCCCCCACCAACCCAACCTCCACTCCCGGCACCTTCCCCTGCAACCGCAGGAGGTGCAAGACTTGCGCCCACACCTCCCCCCTCACCTCCCTCCAAGGCCCCAAAGGAAACTTCCATATCCGCCACAGATTCACCTGTACCTCCACACATATCATCTATTGCATCCTTTGCACCCGATGTGGCCTCCTCTATATTGGGGAGACAGGCCGCCTACTTGCGGAGCGTTTCAGAGAATACCTCTGGGACACCCGGACCAACCAACCCAACCACCCTGTAGCTCAACATTTCAATTCCCCCTCCCACTCCACCAAGGATATGCAGGTCTTTGGACTCCTCCATCGTCAGACCACAGCGAAACGACGGTTGGAGGAAGAACGCCTCATCTTCCGGCTAGGAACCCTCCAACCACAAGGGATGAACTCGGATTTCACCAGTTTCCTCATTTCCCCTCCCCCCAGCCTGTCTCAGTCAAATCCATCAAATTCAGCACTGCCTTCCTAACCTGCAATCTTCTTCCCGACCTCTCCGCCCCCACCCCAGTCTGACCTATCACCCTCACCTTGACCTCTTTCCACCTATCACATTTCCGACGCCCCTCCCCCAAGTCCCTCCTCCCTATCTTTTATCTTAGCCTGCTGGACCAACTTTCCTCATTCCTGAAGAAGGGCTAATGCCCGAAACGTCGATTCTCCTGTTCCCTAGATGCTGTCTGACCTGCTGCGCCTTTCCAGCAACACATTTCCATCTCTGATCTCCAGCATCTGCAGACCTCGCTTTCTCCTCATGGATTTTAGTAAGGCATTTGATAAGGTTCCCCATGGTAGGCTTATGCGGAAAGTCAGGAGGCATGGGATAGAGGGAAATTTGGCCAATTGGATAGAAAACTGGCTAACCGGTCGAAGTCAGAGAGTGGTGGTAAATGGCAAATATTCAGCCTGGAGCCAGTTACAAGTGGAGTTCCGCAGGGATCAGTTCTGGGTCCTCTGCTGTTTGTAATTTTTATTAATGACTTGGATGAGGGAGTCGAAGGGTGGGTCAGTAAAGTTGCAGATGATACGAAGATTGGTGGATAGTGAGGAGGGCTGTTGTCGGCTGCAAAGAGACTGAGATATGATGCAGAGCTGGGCTGAGGAGTGGCAGATGGAGTTCAACCCTGCCAAGTGTGAGGTTGTCCATTTTGGAAAGACAAATAAGAATGCAGAATACAGGGTTAACGGTAGGGTTCTTAGTGAGGTGGAGGAACAGAGGGATCTTGGAGTCTATGTTCATAGATCTTTGAAAGTTGCCACTCAGGTGGATAGAGCTTGCAAGAAGACCTATGGTGTATTAGCTTCATTAGCAGAGGGATTGAATTCAAGAGTCGTGAAGTGATGTTGCAACTGTACAGGACTATGGTTAGGCCACATTTGGAGTACTGTGTGCAGTTCTGGTCGCCTCACTTTATGAAAGATGTGGAAGCTTTGGAGAGGGTGCAGAGAAGATTTACCAGGATGTTGCCTGGAATGGAGACTAGGTCGTACGAGGATAGGTTGAGAGTGCTAGGCCTTTTCTCGTTGGAACGGCGAAGGATGAGGGGTGACTTGATAGAGGTTTATAAGATGATCAGAGGAATAGATAGAGTAGACAGTCAGAAACCTTTTCCCCGGGTGCAACAGAGTGTTACAAGGGGACATAAATTTAAGGTGAAGGGTGGAAGGTATAGGGGAGATGTCAGGGGTGGGTTCTTTACCCAGAGAGTGGTGGGGGCATGGAATGCGCTGCCTGTGGGAGTGGCAAAGTCAGAATCATTGGTAACCTTTAAGCGGCAATTGGATAGGTACATGGATGGGTGCTTAAGCTAGGACAAATGTTCGGCACAACATCGTGGGCCGAAGGGCCTGTTCTGTGCTGTATTGTTCTATGTTTATGTTCTATCAGCACAAAAGGCTGAAGCATTTACTGGAATTATCAGCCAGAAGTGCCAAGTGGATGATCCATCTCCAGTGTACACAGCATTTCAGATACTTGTCTTCAGCCAAATCAACTCACTCCATGTGATGTGGAGAAAGAGTTGGAGACAATGGATACTGCAAAGGCTATGGGCCCTGACAACATATCTGGCAAAAGTACTGAAGACTTGTGCTTCAGAACTGGTTGCTCCCCTAGTCAGGCTGTTCCAGTACAGTTACAGCACTGACAATGTGAAAAATTACCCAGGTATATTCATACAGAGAGGACAAACAAAACCAGACAATTACCACCCCAGTTTGGTTTGATCATCAATAAAGCGATGGAAGATGCTATCAAGCAGCACCTGCTCAGCAATAACCTGCTCAGTGATTCCACCAGGTGTGCTCAGCTCCTGACATCATTACAGCCTTAGGTCAAACATAGACAAAGGAGCTGAATTCCAGAGGGGAGGGGAGAGGGACAGCCCTTGATATCAAGGCAGCATTCGACTGAGTGTGGCATCAAGGAGCCCTGGCAAAACTGGAATCAATGGGTATCAGGGGGCAAACTCTCTACTGGTTAGAGTCGTACCTGGAATATTCCCCACTTGCCTGGATCAGTGCAGCTGCAGCAAAACTGAAGATTATGCACTGCAGAAATTCACCAAAGATCCTCAGACAGCACCTTCCAAAACCACAACTACTTCCATCTAGGACAATGGCAGCAGATACCATCCCCTGCAAGTTTCCCTCCAAGCTACTCACTGTCTTGGAAATATATTGATATTCCTTCATTGTTGTTGGGTTAAATACCTGGAATTCCTCCCTCAGGGCATTGTGGGTCAGCCTAAGCACATGGACTGCAGCGGTTCAAGAAGGCAGCTCACCCCCACCTTCTCAAGGGCAACTGGGGAGGGGCAATAAATGCTAGCTAGCCAGCGACTCCTATGAATGAATGAAAACTATAATTATGTCTCTGTAACTGGGAGGAAGTGAGGACTGCAATTGTACAATAAACTATGTTTGATTTGTTATTCTTATAATCATTCGGGGTTTGCATTTTGCTCCACGTTTTTTTCTTCCACATTTTTGTTCTATGCTGATAGTCCTGTCAGGTAATTCCACAGCCTTTCAGTATCTTATACCAGCAGCAATTATTAATAACCAATCCCTTGACTGGTACTGAATAATCTTTGATCAAACTAGACACATGACCATTTTTCCACATTTAAGTTTTAGCAATCTATGGAAATCGTAGCCAAGCCAGAAGTTATCCTAACTCAATACCATTACTGCCATTTCAGTTGGAGATGGAGGAGCCACTAGAAAGCACGCAGGAGACTAATTGCCATGCCAACTGCACTCCAAGACCAGTGACACAACTGGCCTTAATATTGCAGTAGCACGCCAGGTGGCACTTTTAACCATTACGCTAATGAAACAGGTGTGCTTTATCTTAATCTCAATGTCCAAGTTCAAAAATATAGAGTAGGAACTTTGAATTATTGCCAACCTGTATTTAAATGAAACAAGCCCTAAGCAATATAATTATGTTGAAGTTCATGATTGAAAGTGCCTTACTTATATCAAATGTTAATTTTAGTGCCATCTGATCTTTAATTTTAAGTAATTGTCAGAGAGTTCTAACTTTCCAACTGGAATGGTTAAATATTAACTACCCAGATTATTGCTGGTGAATTGGCCATGAAACAGGTGCATAGTTGCCTGTAGTTGAGTGGTTTGCAGCACTTTCACTGTATTATGTATCTTTGTCAGAGGTAGCTGCCTACTGAGCACCAAAAGCAACATGACATAAAACAGAGCTCCGTGTTCTGACAACAAGATAAATTACAACAAACCACATCCAATGACTCTGGCGATAAACAAGCAAATAATCGGACTATTATATATCAAACAACTCAGCCCCACTCAAGTGGCTAAAGACAATTATATACACATTAGCATCTAAGAGAGATGTGAAGAGTTGGACAGTAGAGCAAACTAATCTCATATCACTCTGTTCAGTTTCACCATGCCACAGGTATCTACCTGACAACATGACAGATTCTCCAACCATCTCTCTCCACAACAAACAGCAGTTCCTGAGCTTCCTCCAAACATCAGTTACTGAAAGAGTCAGCAAAACGATCATCAAGGGACACTGATTTACCGATTACCACTTTGGGTTCTGTCAGTGTCGTACAAATCCAGACTTAAACGTCAGCTTTGTTTTAGACTTGGACCAAAATGAACACCAGAGGATACTCAGAGCTGCTGTCCACATCAAGGCATTACCCAATCAGCAGCCTGGATCAGAGGATAAAGGATTGCCCAATAACTGTGATCAGACCTGTTTCATCTTGTGCTCTAAGTCAATGCTGCAGTCTCCACAATGCTGCTGTCTGTGTCTGAACATAAACTCCCTGAGGCTTCCTGATTTTATCTCCAAGTAAAGCTCTTCAAGTCCTCACATAAACTGACACTCCTTCATTGACACTGAACACAGCATGTTAGCAAATGTAACTGTCTAGTATAGTGTTGAATATCACTCGCTTCACATGTTCATTCAAGACTGGTTCCTTCTCTTCCCAATGTCAGAGTCACGATATCAGTTACATAATGGTTTATATAAATCTCATTATACAACCACTTGATGTCCAAAGATTATTGTGGAGGTCTTACCACAGGGCATCTCTTTCAGTGGTATCTTAGGAAATTTTTCTTCATTAATGAGCTTTCTTCCATTACATCAGGTGTTGGGCTATTCACGGAAGGTGTATTTGGCTCCATTCAGAACTCTCCAGCTAATGATGTGAGCTGCCCGTGTTGGACTGGGTTGGACAAAGACAAACATCACACAGCACTAGTTGGGTTTATTTGAAATCACCAGCTTTCGGGGCACTGGCCCTTTATCAGGTGCTAGTGAATGAGAGAGGGAATTGTTCTTCTCTCACTAGCACCTGATAAAGGACCAGCACCCCGAAAGCTAGTGATTTCAAATAAACCTGTTGCACTATAACCTGATGTTGTGTGATGTTTGACCGTCTCCAGCTAGTAACAGAGGTCATGCTAGCCTACAGCAAGATTTGGGATTTCAAGTACCAGTTAGAATTTGTGTCACTTTAGGGGCAAAAAAATGACCATTTTTAATTAGGAACAATTCCTAATTGTTCCTAATTCAACAGTTACCTTCTATTATTGTCACCGTCAAAGACACCATTACTAATTTCTTCAGCAGTTTCCCTTCCCAACAGCATTGTGAGTTTCCATGCATCAGCTGAATAGCAGCAGTCCAAGAAGGCAGCTCACTACCACCTTTGTAAATGGCAATTGCAGATGGACATTAAGTAACATACAAATCCCATGGGGATGACTATTAAATAGAGGTTTAACTAGACCATCATCACAATGACCCCATGGTTACAAGCACAAGAGAAAGGGTTAGAGTGAGGGCACTGTTTGAAGTACAAGTCTACATTGCCTTGTTTAAGACGGGTAGCAGGGATAATCCAGGTAATTATAGACCGGTGAGTCTGACATCAATGGTAGGGATGCTCTGGAGAAGATACTGAGGGATAGGATCAATTTACATTTGGAAGAAAATGGGCTTATCCGTGATAGGCAGCATGGTTTTGCGCAGGGAAGGTCATGTCTTACCAACTTAGTAGAATTCTTTGAGGAAGTGACAAAGCTGATTGATGAGGGAAGGGCTACAGGTGTCACATACATGGACTTCAGTAACGCATTTGATCAGGTTCCCCATGGTAGGCTGATGGAGAAAGTGAAGTCACATGGGGTCCAGGGTGTACTGACTGATAGATGGATAGAGAACTGACTGGGCAACAGGAGACAGAGAGTAGGAGTGTAAGGCAGTTTCTCAAAATGGAGAGCTGTGACCAGTGGTGTACCACACGGACCCATGTTGGGGCCACTGCTGCGTGTGATATACATAAATGATCTGGAGGAAGGGAGAGGTGGTCTGAGTGGCAAGTTGGCGGATGACACTACGATTGATGGAGTAGCAGATAGCGAAGGGGACCATCAGCGAATGCAGCAGAATATAGATAGACTGGAGAGTTGAACGGAGAAATGGCGGATGGAGGTCAATCCAGGCAAATGTGAGGTGATGCATTTTGGAAGAGCCAATTCAAGAGTGAACTATACGGTAAATGGAAAAAGAGAAAGTGAGGTCTGCAGATGCTGGAGATCAGAGCTGAAAATGTGTTGCTGGAACAGCGCAGCAGGTCAGGCAGCATCCAGGGAACAGGAGAATCGACGTTTCAGGCATAAGCCCTTCTTGGAAAAGGCCTGGGGAAAATTGATGTACAGAAAGATCTGGGTGTTCAGGTCCATTGTTCCCTGAAGGTGACAACGCAGGTCAGTAAAGTGGTCAAGAAGGCATACAGCATCCTTTCCTTCATCGGATGGGGTATTGAGTACAAGAGTTGGCAGGTCAAGTTACAGTTGTATAAGACGTTGGTTTGTCCACATTTTGAATACTGTGTACAGTTCTGGTCACCACATTACCGAAAGGATGTGGATGCTTTGGAGAGGGTGCAGAGGAGGTTCACCAGGATATTGCCTGGTATAGGGGGTGCTAGCTGTGAAGAGAAGTTGAATAGATTAGGATTATTTTCATTAGAAAGACAAGGATTGGGGAGGTCCTCCTGATTGAGGCTGACAAAATCATGAGAGGTGTATACAGGGTGGATAGCAAGGACTCAATTACTAGGGGCCATGAATTCAAGGTGAGAGGAGAAAGGTTTAGGAGAGATATGCGTGGAAAGTTGTTTACACAGAGGGTGGTGGGTGCCTGGAACGTGTTGCCAGCGAAGGTGATAGAGGCAGCATGATAGCATCATGTAAGATGTATCTAGACAGATACATGAATGGGCAGGGAGCAGAGGGATACAGATCCTTAGAAAATAGGTGACAGGTTTAGATAGAGGATCTGGATCGATGCAGGCTTGGAGGGCCTAAGGGCCTGTTCCTGCGCTACAATTTTCTTTGTTCTTTGTTCTTATTCTGCTATTAGACATGGGTCAGCCTTCAAGTGGATCATGAGTATCAGAAAACGACTTTGTGAATGAGGGAAAAGAGGAAAGTCACAAAGGCTTTCCAGTAACTTACTGGACTGTCATGAGAAGCAAAACCTTGCTCTACTGTTTGACTATGTAACTAAACATTTCATTGCCTTCGGTAATAGCACTGATACAGGAGAAAGCTGGTCAGCACCTCAAACGTGCTTTGTAATTCAATCATTACCTCCACCCACCCATCTTGGTTCTGTAAACCTTAATGCCCTTCACTCGCAAAAACCTACCAAGCTCAATTTTAACATCTTTATTGCTGAAGTTTCAATAGGACTTTGGGACAGAGTTGGAGATTTCTATTACTCCCTGATTAGGTCCCTCAATAGCTTTCACTGAATTTTAGACTCTCAGCCAGAGGTATTTCAAATCTCTTTATTTCTTTAACTTCTTTAATCATCCTAAATGCCTCAATTTAGTCATCCTTTTTTATCTTCTTTATACAAAGGAAACAAGCTTATTCTGTTAAACCTGTCCTCAATTTTAAAGTTCAGAAAAGAAAAAACAAACTTGTATTTATCTAGCTGCAGAACATCCCATTGGTTTGAAGTAGAGGAATTACTGATTAATGCAGGAAATTTAACTGAGCTATTACTTTCTTGAATCTGTTTGCTGCTCAGAATTGGTTGGAGAAGTTATGTAGTGAGTTTATGAGCACTTTCTCCGAACTTCATCTTTAGCTACTTCAATACCATTCAGGGAGAATGTGTGGTTTTACCTTGATAGAACTATACATTTTGATAAATTCTGCAATGTCTATTTCACCTTCTTCAATGTCTCTGACTCTTCTATAATATCATCTACAAGTTTGATCAATTTCATTCAGATTCTGAATTAAAGCAATTAATGTAAACATTAAAAAATCTTTTATCAACAAGGACAGCGCTTATTCAATATTTCTTGTTTGTGCTCTGGGGTAATCGTGGAGGGAGTCAACAGCAAAGGGCTAATATCACAGGACTAGTAATCCAAAACTGAGCCTGAGGTACTGGGGACAGAGCACATGGTTGACTCTTCATTGCCCTCTGAAATAGCAAACATGCCACTCAGTTATATTAAACTGCCAGGAAATCTAAACAGAGGAATGAAACCTAAAGGCCAACAAGGCACCAGAAACAAGGAGGGCAAACACAGCCCTTTAACTCTGCAAAACCCTCCTCCTCTACATCCAGGAGCTAATGCGGAAATTTACTGCCACACAGACTAGCAAAGGAACAACCTGCCAATCATATATCACAGGTAATGTTCCAGACACCACTCTCAGTAGCCCTGGAAATGTCTGCTCCCACTGGCAGGACAAACCTATGGGGGATGATGGGATTGTAGCAGTCAGTCATAGAGCACCGTTTAGTCCATCACTTTTGCTTGGGTTAAAAACATCCCCATATCTATTCTCACCCTATTTATCAGCACTTTATCCATTGCATTGTGCGTTTTGGCATTATAAGAGCCATCTAAATATTTTTTCAATGTGATGAGGGTTTCGACCTCTCCCACTCTTTGTGGCAGCGAGTTCCAGATTTTTTCCACCCTCTGGGTAAACAAAGAAAATCCTCACATAGGGAAGGAGTGACACCTCTGGGAGTCTTTGGCTATGACTCTGACCCCATGAAGTCTCATGACATTAGGTCAAACCTGGGCAAGAACACATCTATCTTTCCCCTCAGTTGTTGAATCAAGATGCTCCCATGTTGAACACCACTGGAGGAAGCACTGAGGGTGGCAAGAACAGAGAACAGACTCTGGGTAGGGGATTTCAATGTCCATCCCTGTGACTGAGCTCGTAGTCTGAAAGGACAACTGCCAGACAGGATCTCTGGCAGGTGATGAGGGAACGGACAAGAAGAAAAAGTTTATTTGATCTCAATCTGTCAGTTGCAGATATGTCTGTCAAGGAAAGTATTGGCAGGATGACCACTGCATAGTGCTCATGGAGAATTAGTCCCTTCTTCGCATTCAGAATCTCTTCTAGCGTACTGTACCAACCTACCATGCTAAATGGAACAGACTTTGAACTGATTAAGTAACTCAAGACTGAACATCCATGAGATGCTGTGGGCCATCAGCATCAGAGCTGTATTCAATCTCAAACTATAACCTCATATCTCAGCATATCTGTTTTTCAGCATCAGCAGCAACTCGAAGGGCGGGAGCTTGCACCAGGGGCCTGCTGGGAGCGGTGAGTCTCTGATTTGAGCTTTTATATTTGAAGTCAGAGAGCAGAGGTTTCTGGGAAAGGAAGGGCTTCTTATTTTTATTTCGATCCTGCTATATAAGTCAGTGTTTTCTCAACCCGAGACCCGACCTTTGTCGGGCCTCGCACCCAACCATCTCCTCTAACCTTAAAGACCAGGGACATATCAGGTAAGCGTCTCTTCTTTTTTACTTTGTGACTAGGGGACTAGCAGGGATGGCAGTGCAGGGAGAGCAATGTCCCTCCTGAAGGATGTTTGAGGTCAGGGACATTGGTGTCCCATCCAAGTACATCTACAGGAAGTGCACCCAACTCTCGCTCCTCCAAGACCGTGTTGGGGAACGGGAGCGAGAGCTGAATGAACTTTGGACCATTCAGGAGGCAGAGGCTGTGATAGATTGGAGTTACAGGGAAGTAGTTACTCCTAGGCACAAAGAAAACTGGGTGGCTGTTCGAAAGGGGAAAAAACAGTCAGTGGAGGGATCCCCTGTGGTCGTTCCCCTGAAAAATATGTATACCGTTTGGATACTGTTGAGGGAGACGACTTACCAGGGATATGCAGTGGGGCCCAGGTCCCTGGCACAGAGCCTGTCCCTGTTGCACAGGAGGGAAGGTGGGAAAGGAGGAGAATGTTAGTCATTGGGGTCTCGATAGTTAGCGGCTCTGATAGAAGGTTTGTTGGGAATGCACGAGACTCGCGGTTGGTGTGTTGCCTCCCAGGTGCCAGGGTCCGTGATGTCTCGGATCGTATCTTTGGGGTCCTGAAGGGAGAGGGTGACCAGCCCCAAGTCGTTGTCCATGTAGGTACCAACGGTAGAAAGAGGGATAGGGATGTAAGGCAGGATTTCAGGGAGCTAGGGTGGAAGCTGAGAGCTAAAACAAACAGAGTTGTTATCTCTGGTTTGTTACCCGTACCACCTGATAGCGAGGCAAGGAATAGGGAGAGATACCAGCTGAACATGTGGCTGCAGGGATGGTGCAGGAGGGAGAGTTTCAGGTATTTGGATAATTGGGGCTCATTCTGGGGAAGGTGGGACCTGTACAAACAGGACGGTCTTCACTTGAACCAGAGGGGCACCAATATCCTGGGTGGGAAATGTGCTGGTGCTATTCGGGTGGGTTTAAACTAGCTCAGCAGGGGGATGGGAACCTGAGGTGTAGTTGCAGTGCACAGGAGGATGAGAGTAGGGAGGACAGAGACAGGATTTCAGGGTCACAGGAATGTGCTGGCAGACAGTAAGCTGGTTTGAAGTGTGTCTACTTCAACGCCAGAAGGATCCGGAATAAGGAAGGTGAGCTTGCAGCATGGATAGGTACCTGGGACTTCGATGTTGTGGCCGTTTCGGAGACATGGATAGAGCAGGGTAAGGAATGGATGTTGTAGGTTCCAGGGTTTAGATCTTTCATTAAAAACAGGCAAGTTGTGGCCTTGTTAGTCAAGGATAGTATAACGGAGGCTGAGAGAATTTTTGATGAGGACTCGTCTACTGAGGTTAGAAACAGGAGAGGAGAGGGCACACTGCTTCGAGTTTTTTATAGGCCTCCACAGAGTTCCAGGGAGGTGGAAGAGAGGATTAGCAAAATTATTCTGGGCAGGAGTGAAAGGAACAAGGTGGTCATTATCGGGGATTTTAACTTCCCCAACATTGACTGGAAATGCTATAACTCTAGTACGTTGGATGGATCAGTTTTTGTCCAATGTGTACAGGAGGGTTTCCTGACACAGTATGTCGAAGGGCCGACAAGAGGGGAGGCCACACTGGATCTGGTGCTTGGTAATGAACCAGGCCAGGTGAATGATTTAGTTATAGGTGAGCACTTTGGAGAGAGTGACCATAATTCAGTTACGTTTAGTTGAGCGATGGAAAGGGATACAGGTCAAGAGTTATCGATGGGGCAAGGGCAATTATAATTCGACTAGGCAAGAATTAGGATGGGTAGAATGGGGTAGCAAAATGCAGGGGATGCAGACAATTGAAATGTAGAGCTGGTTTAAGGAACAGATATTGTGTGTCTTTGATAGGTATGTCCCTGTCAGGCAGGGAGGAAGTGATAAGGTAAGGGAACCGTGGTTTACTACAGAAATTGCATCTCTTGTTAAGAAGAAGAAGGAGGCTTATGTGTTGATGAGGCAAGATGGTTCAGTTGAGGCGATTGAGAGTTACAGATCAGCTAGGAAGGATTTAAAGAGAGAGTTAAGAAGAGAAAGGAGAGGACACGAGCAGTCTTTAGCAAATAGAATAAAGGAGAACCCTAAAGCTTTCTATAGGAATGTGAGGAATAAAAGGATGACTAGGGTAGGAATAGGGCCAGTCAAAGACAGAAATGGGAAGTTGAGTGTGGACCCTGTAGAGATCGGAGAGGTGGTAAATGAACATTTCTCATCGGTTTTCACTCAGGAAAAGGAGAATATTGTAGAGGAGAAGAATGAGGTACGAGATATTAGACTAGAGGTTAGTTTCGAACAGGTGTTATCAATTTTAGAAGGAGTGAAAGTAGACAAGTCCCCTGGCCCGGATGGGATTTATCTGAGGATTCTCTGGGAAGCTAGGGAGGAGATAGCAGAGCCTTTGGCTTTGATATTTGAGTGGTCATTGTCTACAGGTTTAGTACCAGAGGACTGGAGGATTGCAAATGTTGTGCCATTGTTCAAGAAGGGCAGCAGAGATGACCTAGGTAATTATAGACCAGTGAGCCTTACTTCTGTTGTAAGAAAGGTTTTGGAAAGGATTATAAGAGATAAGATTTATAATCATCTAGCAAGCAACAATTTGATTGCAGATAGTCAACATGGTTTCATCAAGGGCAGGTCGTGTCTCACAAACCTCATTGAGTTTTTGAAAAGGTGACCAAGCATGTGGATGAGGGTAGGGCAGTTGACGTGGTATACATGGATTTCAGTAAAGCCTTTGATAAGGTTCCACATGGTAGGCTGATGGAAAAAGTGGAGAGGCATGGGATTGAGGGTAATTTAGCAGTTTGTATTAGAAACTGGCTTTCTGTAAGAAGGCAGCGAGTAGTGGATGATGGAAAATATTCAGTCTGGAGTCCAGTTGCTAGTGGTGTACCACAAGGATCTGTTTTGGGACCTCTGCTGTTTGTCAGTTTTATAAATGACTGAGACGCAGGCATAGGTGGATGGATTAGTAAATTTGCAGATGACACTAAAGTCGGTGGAGTAGTGGACAGTTTGGAAGAATGTTACAGGTTGCAGGGGGATATGGATAAACTGCAGAATTGGGCTGAGAGGTGGCAAATGGAGTTCAATGCAGCTAAGTGTGAGGTGATGCACTTTGGGAAGAATAACGGGAAGGCAGAGCACTGGGTCAATGGAAAGATTCGTGGTAGTGTGGATGTGCAGAGGGATCTTGGAGTCCATGTACATAGATCCCTGAAAGTTGCCACCCAGGTTGATAGTGCTGTTAAGGAGGCATACGGAGTGTTGGGTTTCATTGATCGAGGGATTGAGTTCCGGGACTGCAATATCATGCGGCAACTATGCAAAACGCTGGAGTGGCCACATTTGGAATATTGTGTACAGTTCTAGTCGCCGCATTACAGGAAGGATGTGGAAGCATTGGAAAAGGTGCAGAAGAGATTTACCAGGATGTTGCCTGGTCTGGAGGGAAGGTCTTATGAGGAAAGGCTGAGACACTTGGGTCTGTTCTCATTGGAAAGAAGGAGGCGAAGAGGGGATTTGATAGAGACATACAAGATGATCAGAGGATTAGATAGGGTAGACAGTGAAAGTCTTTTTCCTAGGATGATGACGTCAGCTAGTACGAGGGGACATAAATACAAATTGAGGGGCGATAGATTTAAGACAGATGTCAGAGGCAGGTTCTTTACTCAGAGAGTGGTAAGGGCATGGAATGCCCTACCTGCTAATGTCGTCAACTCAGCCACATGAGGGAGATTTAAACAATCCTTGGATAAGTATATGGAGGATGATGTGATAGTGTAGGGTTGGCTAGCTGACAATAGTTCATGGGTCAGTGCAACATCGAGGGCCGAAGGGCCTGTTCTGTGCTGTATTGTTCTATGTTCTCTATATTGTTCACTCCACCATTACCATTAGATCAGGAATGGTCAATACAATGTACAAGAGACCGTGTCAGAAGCAGCACCAGGTATACCTGAAAGAGGTGTCAACATGGTAAAGCTACAACACAGAACTGTTTGCTAAACATTGGAAGGAACCTGCAATGGACTGGACAAAATGATCTCACTACAAAGGATTAGATCTAGGCTCCGCAGTCCTGCCACATCCAGTCATGAATGGACAATAAAACAACAAACAGGAAGTGGAGGCCTCACAAATATACCTATCCCCAGACATAAGAGTTCAGCACATCAGTGCAAATGATAAGGCTGAAGAATGTGTATCCATCTTCACTCTGCAATGCCAAATGAATGTTTCATTTCAATCTGCTCTTGAGGTGTTCAGCATCCCAGATGCCAGTCTTAAAGCAATTTAATTCAGTCCATGTGATATCAAGAAATAGATGAAGACACTGAATAAGTAAAACACGATGGGTCCTGACAACATTCCAGCAATAACACTGAACTAGTCACATCCTGAGCCAAGCTGTTGCGGTACAGATACAGACTGGTATCTATCCACTTTGCAATGATTGCCTACTTATGACCTGTGCACAAAAAGGAAGACAAATCCAAACTGGCCTATTATTGCCCAAGCAGTTCATTCTCAATCATCAAAGCGATGGATGGGATTGTTAACAGTGCTACCTGCTCACTGACACTCAGTTTGGGTTTCACCAGCTTACTCAATTCCATATTACTGCCTTGGTTCCAACATGGATAAAAGAGCTGAACATCAGAAGCAAGGTGAAAGTGACAGCCCTTAACATCAAGGCAACACTTAATAACCGAGTGTGGCATCATGGAGCCCTAGCAAAAATGGGAATTAAGGGTAAAGTCACCACTAGTTGGAGTCATTCCTGGCACAAAGGAAGACGGTTGTGATTGTTGGAGGTCAGCCATCTCAGCTCTTGGAAATCTCTGCAGGAGTTCCTCAGGGTAGTGTCCTTGGCCCAACCATCTCCAGCTGGTTCATCAATGATCTTCTCTCCATCATAAGGTCAGAAGTGGGGTATTTGCCAATGATTACACAATATTCAGCACGATTCATGACACCCTAGACACTGAAGCAGTCCATGTTTAAATGCAAAAAGAGCTGGAAAATACCCTGGCTTGGAGTGAAAAGTGGCAAATAACATGTCTGCCATATAAGCTTCAGACAGTGACCATTACATACAAGATAGAATCTAACCATTCCCTCTTGATTTCAATGGCACTATCATCACTGAGTACCCCACAATCAGCATTACCATTGAGATGAAACCAAGCTGGACCAGCGATTTACATACGTTGGCAACAAGGCAGGTCAGAGCTAATCAGTTCTGATTGGGGTAACTGCCTCCCCAATGTTTAGATGGATAAAAGTTTGCATAACCTAAAGGAAATGACAAGGCACAAGTGAGGAGTGTGATGGAATTCTACCGCATTGTCAGAACAAGTGCAGCTCTCGCAACACTCAAGAAGCTTGACACCATCCTGGTTAAAACAGTCCCTTTAAATGGCATCCCACCCACTATCTTCACCATTCACTCAATCATCCCTGAATAGTTACAATAGTGTTGCATCTACAACATGCACTGTAGTAATGTTTGGAGGTTCCTTCAACATTACCTACCAAACCCATGACCTCCTCACCTCCAAGGGAAGCATTGTTCTGACTTGCTGTTGCTGGGTCAATATCCTGGCACTTATTCCCTGACAGGACTGCAAGTCACTCTGCACCCCAAGGACTGCAGCTGGAAAAAGAGCAGCTCACTACCTTTCTATCCAAATTATTTAGAGATCGGCAATTAATCCTGGCCTATCCAGGGACACTCACATCCCATCCCATGAATGAATTGCAAATAAATCTCCTCTAACCCTAAATAATCTTTATTTTCCACCCATCTTCCAATTTATCTATTCACTATTTTTCACATGAATTCCCTCAAACTGAGTTTAATTGATAGATTTTCATGTGCAACATTGCTGATAGACCATTGGTCATCCTCTGAAAACCGGGTAGTGGTGAAACCACAATGGAATGTCATGTTGTGTCAGTCACATGCTCTTCATTGACCACCATTTAAAAGTGCACCCCCCCTTTAAAGGCCAATGGTTTACAGCAGTCAGTTGCATTTCCTACCCCTCTGAATATTGAAACAGAAACAGAAATTACTGGAAAAGCTCAGCAGCTCTGGCAGCAGTTTGGAAAAAGAAATCAGAGTTAAATTTTCAGGTTGAGTGATCCTTCCTCAGAGTTCTGAGTCAGGGTCACTTGACCCGAAATATTAACTCTGTTTTCTCTCCACCGAAACTGCCAGACCAGTTGAGCTTTTCTGACAATTTCTAGTTTTGTTTCTGATTTCCAGCATCCGCAGTTCTTTCAGTTTTTCTTTGAAATATTGAGTTACCCATTGAATTTCCAGAAAAATTAATCAGGCAGGTTTGTCCAATTTTAAGACAGGCTGCTTTTAAATGAATTGTTGGAGAAATAATTTTTCAGCTTTCCCTGATAATTTGATTGGCTTTGCATTTGGGCAAGCATTACTTAACTATTGCTTTGTACGAGGTCTCATTGAGAGACTTTATGATCTGCTTTGTGTGAAATGAATCTCTATCGTCACACAGTGATTGCAGAAACTGACTGCACATTCCCAGCACAGAGCAGCTGTGATGTCATCAGGTTTTCCAGCAGCCAATCACAGACACACAAAGAAAACATAAAGCACTGAAATAAATTCACTTTTAAATTTAATCTGCCACTCACTTAAGCTATTGCTTTGCAGACTCTTTGCATCCTCCTCAGAACCTTCTTTCCTAGTTTTATATGACTATTACATCAGGCTACAATACAGTCAGCCCCTTTGTCCAAGTCATTACTATAAATTGTAAATAGCTGAAACTTCAGCACTTTCTCCTGGCTGTTCTACCTGTTATAGATTGACAAGTTGATCCTCAACATGATTCCTCATTAAGGGCTTCTGCCCAAAACATCGATTTTCCTGCTCCTCGGATGCTGCCTGACCTGCTGTGCTTTTCCAGCACCACTCTGATCTAACCTCTGGTTTCCAGCGCCTGCAGCCTTCACTTTTGCCAAGTTGATCCTCAACCACCTATCCCAACTCTCCATTTCCTTTAGGTTATGCAAACTTTTATCCATATGAATATATCACCCTAACACCATGAGTTACTGTTCTGAAACCCTTTATGTGGCAATGCCTTTTAAAATCCAAATACAGAGGTACCTTCATTATCCGACATTTGATTAACTGAACTTCGGATCATCTGAACAAGACCACAAGGTCCCAATGCGTGGCTTACTGTGTTATCCAACATTGATTATCCAGCATTCAATTAACCAAACGAAATACTCTCCACCCATGTCCTTCGGATAATTGAGTTTCCTCTCTATACTCCATCTACTGGTTCCCCTTTATCTGGCTGTGTTTGTTATATCCTCAAAAGGACTGTAGTAAGTTTATCAAACAAGATATTTTTGCATTACTTACTCTGAACATGTAGACTTAATATTTTGATTCTTAGAACTCTGATTTACCTCAGGAAATAATTCTGATGTATGAAACTTAAAATAAATGAACAGTATTCTGATAAGGAGTGCATTAATTGCTTACACATGGTTCCACTTCTTGTATACACTAACTGCATTGTTCAATATTTTTGCATGACTTATATTTCCCTGTAAATAAGTTTGTTAAAGTTTAGCTTATACATAGTGCTGTGCTTGGGAGATATTTTGTGTCTTTCCAGCTCCCAGGAGAAGAGAGATGTCATGTGTTCTCCAATAAGTACTTTATTTCTATTGGTTAGGTCAGTTTGGGTTATGCTAATTCAGAATGGCAGAGCGAAAGGGGCCAGGTCTCAGCTCCCAGGAGATAGGATCTCCTGATAAAAGCAGTAATTCGCACATGATACAAATGGTGGAAAGGGACCGAATTGAAACCATGTCATATGTTTACCATTTAATATGGTCTCACTTTCAGGCCCATTAATAAATGTAGGCCCTGATCGCTTGCTCACCTGTTTTCTCACTGTTATGATACTGAACGTTGCATTTATATCCTGCTGTTTACTTGTAGCAGCATTTGTGATAACTTATTAACAATAATGAAACATGAAAAAAAAATAAAATTGATTTTTTTTTAATTGCAATCAAAAACCTAGTGGGTTCCTAACTTAGATTGTCATATACCAGGGTCAGCATGTTAATGACATATTACACTTGTGTCATTTTGAGATTCTTGCAAACAAGATAATGTATGATTGAATATCATTAATTTTAAGTTAGTCGGGTACAAATGAAAACAAATAACCTTCAGTACAGAGCAAAAACTCATTGAGCAGTGATGCAATATCTGGGATAGTGAAATCATTCTTGTATAAACAGATAGCACTGTACAACCTGATCTGTATTGCACTTGCAACCTGTTTTAGATACAATAACGGGACTTTAGCTTCAGCGCGGTAATCATACCTGATGAGGTGATATTTATGTTAGTTCTCATATCACTGAACGAGATGAGTCACGGAGCACTGAAACATTGCAGAGTCACTTAGTACAGCTCCTGCTATCTCCATCTATTTGAATCACAGGCACTGGTATGTCTGGACCGCTACTGAGCAACTGAGTTACAACTATTGGCCACTTCCCTCAGATTGTCATGCTGAAAGTCACCCCAATAAGAGAGAAACTGAGACTCAGGCCACATGTGATGGTTTAAGGTGTCTCTTAAAGAGATGTAATGCAGGCTACCTCAGAGAGATCACACAGCAGGCAGTGCTTACTTCTCGTCAGAATCAAGCGATACCTGACTGGAATGATTCAGCTAATGCGGGTTCATTCCTGGAAAAGAGAAAAAGATCAGCCTGAAAGTTAAACCGACAGACCTCTGTCAGGTCACGTAAGAACTGATAGGATAGACTGTTTCCATTTGGAACCTGGGACCATAAATTCAAGATAGTAACTAATCCATCCACAAGGGAATGAGGAGAAATCTTCAGCCAGACACTGGTTGGAAATGTGGACCTATTGGCACACTGAATGGTGGAAGTAGCCAGCATAATGCATTGAAGGAGAAGCTGGAAAAGCATATGGAGGAGTATGGAATGGAAGAATATGGTGTTGCAGTTCAATCAAGAACAAAGGAAAAGGCTGGTGTCAAGTACAAACAGACCCATTAGTCCAAACTGCCTGTGTGTGCTGTAAATATAGATAATATAAATAGAGATAACATTACTTCCTATGGCTGTATTTGAATCAGCATTTCAGTGTCGATCTCCTTGCTGTCAGATCTTAGTGCAAATGATAGCTGACTGTTTAAACAACACCTCTGCCCCACCAAAATAAAATCCCCAGCTCCCAGGGACAGCAGGGATTGAATGAACTTTGCCCTGGCAGCTTCAGTAACTGCTGTGACTGAGTTGTTTTTTTGTTTGGTTTGCATCCTTTTGGAGGAGATGAAAACTTCATTCACCCCACAGAAGATGGGGTCTTATCAATGTAACACAAAGGATCATTTCGGTTTCACAGAATATAGAACAGGACAACAAAGGAACAGGCCCTTCGGCCCACCATGTCTATGCTGACCATGATGTCATTCTAAGCTAATCCATCTGCCTGCACGTGGTCCATATCCCTATATTCAATATGCAGGTGTGCTGGGAAAATCAGGCTGGTAGTGGATCAGAAGAAAGGGAATGTGTGGAATGTCTATGTGATGGCATTTTGGAACAGCTGGTGCTAGGGCCCACTAAGGAACAGGCAATACTGGATTTAGTGTTGTGTGATGAGGCAGACTTGATAAGCGAGCATTAGGAGGCAGTGATCATAATATGATTGCCATCAATTTGACAGAGAGAAGATAGAATCAGAGTTAACGGTATTTCAGCTGAATAAAGGCAACTACAGAGGCATGAGGGAGGAGCTGGATAGAATTGACTGGGAGAGGAGCCGAGCAGGAAGTACAGTGGAACAGCGATGGCAGGAGTTTCTGGAAGTAATTCAGGAGACATAGCAGAGATTCATCCCAAGGAAAAGGAGGATGGTTCAGGGAGGATGAGGCAACCCTGGCTGACCAGGGAAGTCGGGGGTAGCATAAAGGCAAAAGAGAAAGCATATAATGTGGCAAAGGGCAGTGGGAATCCAGAGGATTGGGAAGCTTACAAAGACCAACAGAGGGCAACAAAAAAAGAAATAAGGAGGGAGAAGATAAAATATGAGGGCAAGCTAACCAGTAATATAAAGGAAGACAGTAATTGTTTCTTTAGATATGCAAAGGGCAAAAGAGAGGCAAAGTGGACATTGGGCCACTGGAAAATGATAGTAGAGGGGAACAAGGAAAAGGCTGAGGAACTGAATAATTACTTTGCGTCAGTTTTCACAGTGGAGGGCATGAGTAATTTCCCAAATGTTCAAGAGAGTGAGGGGGCAGAGTATGGTAGCAATCACCAAGGAGAAAGTGCTAGAAGACCTGAATGGCCTGAAGGTGGATAAATCACCCGGACTGGAAGGACTACATCCCAGAGTTCCAAGGGAGATAGCTGAAGAGATCGTTGATGAGGTAGTGATAATCTTTCTGGAATTGCGAGAATCAGGGAGGGTCCCAGAAAATCGCTAATGTTTAAAAAGGGAGTAAGATAGAAGATGGAAAATGACCGACCAATTAGCCTGACTTCAGTCATGAGGAAGATTCTGGAATCCATATCTATTACCCCTATATCTATTACCCCTCAATTTGGAGCTATGACCCATCGTGCCAGACATCACCATCCGAGGAAAAAGGCTCTCCCTGTCCACTCTATCTAACCCTCTGAACATTTTATATGTCTCTGTCACCTCTCAACCTTCTTCTTTCTCATGAAAACAGTCTCAAGTCCCTCAGTCCAAAAATGTGCAAGTCAGGTGTATTGGCCGTGCTAAATTGCCCGTAGTGTTAGGTAAGGGGTAAATGTAGGGGTATGGGTGGGTTGCACTTCGGTGGGTCGGTGTGGACTTGTTGGGCCAAAGGGCCTGTTTCCACACTGTAATATAATCTAATCTAAATTGCCCATAGTGATAAGTGCATTAGTAGGGAGTAGGGGAATAGATCGGCGGGGGGGCAGTGGGTTACTCTTCAGAGAGTTGCTGTGGACTTGTTGGGCCGAAGGGCCTGTTTCCGCACTGTAGGGAATCTAATCTAATTTAATCTTTCCTCATTAGACCTTCCATCCACCCAGGCAATATCCTGGTAAATCTCCTTTGGACCCTTTCCAAGGCTTCCACATCCTTCCTATAATACTCCAAGTGCGGCCAACCAGAGGTTTGTACAGCTGTAGCATGACCTTATGGTTCCAAAACTCAATCCCTCTACCAATAAAAGCTAACACAACATATGCCATCTTAACAACCCTACCAACCTGGGTGGCAATTTTCAGGGTTCAATGTACGTGGACACTGAGATCTCTCTGCTCATCTGCACTACCAAGAATCTTGCCATTAACCCCATAAATTTTCCTTTCCGGCTATTCCTTCCATAGTGTATCACCTCACACTTTTCTGCATTAAACTCCATTTGCCATCTCTCAGCCCAGCTCTACAGCTTATTTGGGCAGCACGGTGGCTCAGTGGTTAGCACTGCTGCCTCACAGCACCAGGTTCCATTCCAGCCTCAGGTGACTGTCAGTGTGGAGTTTGCACATTCTCCCCGTGTCTGCGTAGGTTTCCTCCGGGTGCTTCGGTATCCTCCCACAGTCCAAAGATGTGCAGGTCAGGTGAATTGGCCATATGAAATTGCCCTTAGTGTTAGGTGCATTAGTCAGAGGGGAAATGAGTCTGGGTGGGTTACTCTTCGGAGGGTCAGTGTGGACTTGTTGGGCCAAAGGGCCTGTTTCCACACTGTAGTGAATCTAATCTAATCTTATCTATGTCCCTCTGTAACCTACAACATCCTTCGGCACTATCCAAAAATCTACCGACCTGAGTGTCATCCACAAATTTACTAACCCATCCTTCTACGTCCTCATCCATGTCATTTATAAAAATGACAAACAGAAGTGGCCCCAAAACAGATCCTTGTGGTACACCACTAGTCACCGTAGTCCAGGATAAATATTTCCAATCAACCACCATCCTCTGTCTTCTTTCAGCTAGCTAATTTCTGATTCAAACTGCTAAATCACACTCAATCCCATGCCTTCATATTTTGTGCAATAGCCTACCATGGGGAACCTTATCAAATGCCTTACTGAAATCCACATCCACCACATCAACCGCTTTACCCTCATCCACCTGTTTGGTCACCTTCTCAAAGAACTCAATAAGGTTTGTGAGGCATGACCTACGCTTCACAAAACCGTGTTGACTATCCCTAATCAATTTATTCCTTTCTAAATGATGCTAAATCCTATCTCTTATAATGCTTTCCAACACTTTACTCAAAACCGAAGTGAGATTCACAGGTGTATAATTACCAGGGTTGGCTCTACTCCCCTTCTTGAACAAGGGGACAACATTTGCTCTCCTCCAGTCTTCTGAGGACACTATTCCTGCAGTCAATGATGACATAAAGATCAAAGCCAAAGGTTCTATAATCTCCTAGGCGAATGTGAGGACTGCAGATGCTGGAGATCAGAGTCAAGAGTGTGGTGCTGGAAAAGCACAGCAGACCAGGCAGCATCCGAGGAGTAGGAGAATCGACATTTTGGCAAAAGCCCTTCATCAGGAATCTGCAATTTCCTCCCTAGCTTCCCAGAGAATCCTAGGATAAATCCCATCTGGCCCAGGGGACTTATCTATTTTCACACTTTCCAGAATTGCTAACACCTCCTCCTTATGAACCTCAATCCCATCTAGTTTCGTAGCCTGTCTCTCAGTATTCAACTCAACAACATTGTCTTTTTTCAGTGTGAATATGAATGAAAAATATTCATTTAGTGCCTCTCCTAACTCCTTGGACACCACGCACCACTTCACACTACTGTCCTTGACTGTTCCTAATCTTACTCGAGTCATTCACTTATTCTTGATATACCCATAGAAAGCTTTAGGGTTTTCTTTGATCCGATGTGCCAACGACTTCTCATGTCCCCTCCTGGCTCTTCTTAGCTCTCTCTTTGGTCCTTCCTGGCTAACTTGTAACTCTCAAGCACCCTAACTGAGCCTTCACGTCTCAGCCTAACATAAGCCTTCTTCTTTGTCTTGACAAGAGATTCAACTTCTTTGGTAAACCATCGCTCCCTCGCTCAACCACTCCCTCCCTGCCTGACAGGTACATACTTATCAAGGACACACAGTAGCTGTTCCTTGAATAAGCTCCACATTTCAATTGTGCCCCATTTCCTACCCTATCCTATGCATCCTAAATCTTGCCTACTTGCATCATAATTGCCTTTCCCCCAGCAATAACACTTGCCCTGTATTATATACATATCCCTTTCCATCGCTAAAGTAAAGTTAACTGAATTGTGGTCACGATCGCTAAAGTGCTCACCCACTTATAAATGTTACACCTGGCCTGGTTAATTTTCAATTACCAAATCTAATGTGGCCTCACCCCTTGTCGGCCTTTCTACATACTGTGTCAGGAAACCCTCCTGCATACACTGGACAAAAACTGACCCATCTAAAGTACTCAAACTACATCAATTCCAGTCAATATTTGGAAAGTTAAGATCCCCCATAACAACTATGCTGTTACTTTCACTCCTTTCTAAAATCATCTCTGCAATCCTTCCCTCTACATCACTGGAACTTTTCGGAGGCCGATAGAAAACTCCCAACAGGGTGACCCTTCCTTTCTTGTTTCTAACCTCAGCCCATACTACCTCAGTAGATGAGTCCTCATCATATGTCCTTTCTGCCACCGTAATACTGTCCTTGACTAACAACGCCACAAGTCATTGGTGCCTATGTGGACCATGACTTGGGGCTGCTCCCCTCCCCATCAAGGATCCCAAAAGTGCGATCCAAGACATCACAAATCCTGGCAACTGGGAGGCAGCACATAAACCGTGAGTCTTCTCATTCCCACAGAACCTCCTGTCTGTCCCCCTAACAATGGAGTTCCCAATTACTAATGCTCTGCTCCTCTTTCCCCTTCCCTTCTGAGCAACATGGACAGAGTCTGTGCTGGAGACCTGTACCCCATGGCTTACTCCTGATAAGTCATTCCCCCCAACAGTATCCAAGACGGTATACTAGTTATTGAGGGGAATGGCCACAGGGGATCCCTGCACTGCCTATCAGTTCCCTTTCTGTCCCCTGACAGTAACCTATCTACCTTTTTCCTGTACCTGAGTTGTGATGACCTCGCTGTAACTCCTCACAATAATCCCCTCCGCCTCCCGAACGATCGGAGGTTCATCCAGCTCCAGCTCCAGTTCCCTAAAGCAGTTTCCGAGGAGCTGGAGTTGGGTGCATTTCCCACAGATGCAGTCAGCGGGGACACTAGTGGTGACCCTTACCTCCCACATTCTGCAGGAGAAGCATTCAACTGCCCTAACTGCCATCCCCACAGTTCTAATTCCCAAAAATACCATTCGAGAGAGAAAAAAATCTAGTAACTTCCCAATCCTGTGCACAGAATTTTTTTTTGTTAGAGGAGGAGGATGAGTATCTACCTGGACTTCAAGAAGGCCTTTGACATGGTGCCACACATGAGGCTCTTGAGGAAAATAAGGGCCCATGCTGTTAGAGACATGGTGCTAGCATAGATAGAAGCCTGGTTGTCTGGCAGAAAGCAGAGAGTGGAGATAAAAAGGTCTTTTTCAGAATGGCAGCCAGTGACGAGTGGTATTCCGCCAGGTTCAGTGTTGGGACCACAACTTTTCACTTTATACATTAACGGTCTAGATGAAGGAACTGAGGGCATTCTGGCAAAGTTTGCAGATGATACAAAGATAGGTAAAGGGGTAGGTAGCATTGAGGAGGCAGGGAGGCTGCAGAGGATTTGAACAGGTTAGGAGAATGGGCAAAGAAGTGGCAGATGGAGTACAACTTGGGAAAGTGTGAGGTTATGCACTTTGGTAGGAAGAATAGAGGCATGGACTATTTTCTAAATAAGGAGAACATACTGAAGTCTGAAGTTCAAAGAGACTTGGGAGTTCTAGTCCAGGATTCTCTCAAGGTAAACTTGCAGGTTGAGTCAGTAGTTAGGAAAGCAAATGCAATTATGGCATTTATTTTGAGAGGACTTGAATATAAAGGCAGGGATGTACTACTGAGGCTCTATAAAGCTCTGGTCAGGTCACATTTGGAGAATTGTGCGCAGTTTTGGGCCACATATCTCAGGAAGGACGTACTGGCTCTGGAGTGCGTTCAGAGGAAATTAATGAGAATGGTCCCAGGAATGAAAACCTTAACATCTGAGGAACATTTGAGGACTCTGGGTCTATACTCAGTGGAGTTTAGAGGAATGAGAGGGGATCTAGTTGAAACTTATAGAATACTGAATGGCCTGGACAGGTTGGATATTGGGAAAATAGTTCCATTGGTAGGATAGACAAGGGCCTGAGGGCATAGTCCCAGAGTAAAGGGAAGACCTTTTAGAATGGAGATAAGGAGAAACATCTTCAGAGAGTGGTGAATCTATGGAATTCACTGTTACAGAAGGCTGTGGAGGCCAGGTCATTGAGTATATTTAAAACTGAGGTTCTTGATTGTCAAGGGGATCAAGGGTTATGGGGAGAAAGCAGAAGAATGTGGTTGAGAAACGTATCAGCCATGATTGAATGGCAGAGCAGACTCGATGGGCTGAATGGCCTACTTTTCGCTCCTATGCCTTGTGGTCTTAGCATCATATGGTCTTATTCCCTGCCTGTTCACATGTCTGTCCAAATGCCTGTTAAACGTTGCTATCGTAACGTCTTCTACCATCTCCCCTGGCAGTGCCTTCCAAACACCTATCACCCTCTGTGTAAAAAACATTGCCTCTCACGACTCCTTTAAACTTTCCCACCCCCTCAACTTAAACCTATGGCCCCCTAGTACTTGACATTTCCACCCTGGGAAAAAAACCTCAGACTATCCACCCTATCCATGTCCCTCATAATTTTATAAACTTCTGTCAGGTCGCACCTCCCACCACCTCCCCCCGCGTCCCCCTCAACACTAGTTAAGAAAAATACTCTTATCATAATTACTTTAAACTTGATGGTAAAATGTAAAATAAACTTCTCTTGTCACTTGAAGAGAATATTTTGTAGGAAAACAGAAGTATAATAAGTATGTTAACTCCTTATAAATCAAAAAAAGACCCAGATTTGATTATTGTTCTATGTTCAACTCATTGACCTTCACTGAGGATTAACCAGTGACTTTAATATTCTTTCATGGGATGTGAGCAACACATCAAGATCAGCTTTTGCTGCTGATCCTTATATTAGTGGTGGTGTGCTACCTTCTTAAACTGCTGCACTCCATTTGGTGGAGATACACTCACAGCGCTGTTGAGAAAGGGGTTCCAGGATTTTGACTCATTTATCGAGAAGGGATGGAAATTTAGCCAAGGTGGTCTGTGGTCTGGAGGAGATCTTTCAGGTGACAGCGCTCCTATGTGCCTGCTGCCTTGTCATGGGTAATAGAGATCACAGGTTTAGAAGGTGCTATCAGAGTTGGTGAGTTGCTGCACTGCATCCTGTGTATTTTACCATGGCGTTTTGTGGTAGATTGGGTGCTAGGCTGCTTTGCACTGGAATGCTAGTCCATTCACAACATGAGAGATGTGTATTTTTTAATTTATTCATTTGTGGGATGTTGCCAGTATTTATTGCCCAACCTGAATTGCCCTTGAGACAGCAGTTGTGAGCTGTTTTATTGAACCACTGCAGTCCACATGGTGTAGTGTTATCCACAGCAAGGATAGGAAGCAAGTTGCAGGTTTTGACCCACCAGCAGTAAAGGAAAAGTGCTACAGCTCCATGTCAGGATGGTGTGTGGCTTGGAAGGCAACATATGGGGCCATATTAATTAATCATAACATTTCAATAATGTGCTGATGAGTTGTGACAAGTTTACCAAATTTTTCCTGGTGTGGCCCTCGTCATACCTCAAACCTTTGTGATGCCAGTGTGACCAGTTGAGAAAAATATGAATTGTTGAGTGTGATTGGGGGAGCGGGGGGGGGGAACACAGTCAGAATTTTATTATTAAGGTTTGTGTGTTAAATATCAAAGATACAATAATCTGTTTTATTTTCACAAAATAGTTTATATTTATTACCTTACTGATTGCACTCAATGACAGTGGCATGCTGGAAGTGAAAGTTTATATAAAGATGCATCCTTAATGACAGTTTCTAGTCATGATCAAAGTATTGAGCACCCATGGAAAATCAAACATTTCAGAGTCAACCCAGGACTTTCCTGTCTCAGTCTCCATTCCTATGTTTTATCCAATGAGGTCGTATGGGCCAGGAGCTGGCTTGCAGGCAGGACTAGTTCAGTTTGGGTTCATGGTCAGCCTGGACTGGTTGGACTGAAGGATTTGTTTCCCTGCTGTCTGACTCTTTGGCTATGATGCTAAGACTCCCCACTTAAAATAAGTGCCATTATCCTTTCCCAACTCCTATTCTCAGGTATGGTCTGGATTTTCAAAGGGAGAGAGCTTCAGGCAATGACTACATATTACTTGTGGAAAATGCCATGTCTCAGCTACATCTCCATACATAAGGGGAAGTCTTAACCATCATTTCTTTGCTTCTCATCACCCTGTCCCCATGAAGACATGACCAACTTAGTTGCCCCAGGATTGAGACATGTTTCTTCTTTGATTGATATTTAGGCCAAGCAATATGTTTTCTAACTGAGGTAATTCGTGGTTGTTTAGAAGATCAGGCTGTGACTAAAAAGCAATTTAGGAACTCAGCTTTAGGGTAAGTAGGATGAAAATGCAGAAAGATGTTTCTTTGAGGAACTTGTACATACAACTGTCGTAGATATCCCAGAGGAAAATGACAGACTACTCAAATGATGAGCTTCTGATGATGCTGTAAATGTAAGAATAAATGATAAAGAATGCATCAGAACTCTGAAAAATAATATTCTTTTCCCAAATGCTTTCCTTTTTTTCTTTATAGATCTTGAAGATGTATAATGCTGAAAACAGAAATTCTCTGTTGCCTATTGCTTTAATAAATGGCTTTAATAAATGAGTCAGCAAAATAGAAATATTCCTTTTACTGAAGCTTTGACTTGGTACAAGTTTTATTTGTATCAAACAGCAGAAACAATGTTTTAAGGCAGTGTAACTTTATTAAGAACAGATTAAATGTATTGGAAAAATTAACAGTGGTAAGTACATAGCCATTTGTGGTTATTGTTGATCTTTATATGGTTTCCATGATGTGGAGGTGCTGGTGCTGGACTAAGGTTATATGGTTTTTCAGTAGGTTTATGTAAGTCTCTTTGTGAACAGTAAACACTTCCGGTGTCCCTTTTTGGCAGTGGTTACTTATTCAAGCACAGTGGTTAGCACTGCTGCCTCACAGCGCCTGAGACCCGGGTTCAATTCCCGCCTCAGGCGACTGACTGTGTGGAGTTTGCACATTCTCCCCGTGTCTGCGTGGGTTTCCTCCGGGTGCTCCGGTTTCCTCCCACAGTCCAAAAGATGTGCAAGTCAGGTGAATTGGCCATGCTAAATTGCCCGTAGTGTTAGGTAAGGGGTAAATGTAGGGGTATGGGTGGGTTTTGCTTCGGCGGGTCGGTGTGGACTTGTTGGGCCGAAGGGCCTTTTTCCACACTGTAATGTAATCTAAATCTAAATCTAAATCTAATCTAATATATGTGCTAATTGTACTCAAGAAAGAGGGTGGCATAGTAGCAATGTTATTAGACGAGTAATCCAGAGACTAAGGTTAACATAAGAACATAACTTGGAGCAGGAGTAGACCATCTGGCCCATCGAGCCTGCTCACCATTCAGTAAGATCATGGCCTCAGCTGCACTTATTCACCTGCTCACCATAACCCTTCGAACCTTTTCTGTTCAAGAACCTATCTTTGCCTTAAAACATTCAATGAGGAAGCCTCACCTGCTTCATGGGGCGGGGAATGCTACAGATTCACCAACCTTCTGCATGAAGAAGTTCCTCAACTCAGTCCTAAATCTGGTCCCCCTTATTTTGAGGCTATGCCCCCCTAGTTCTAGTTTCACCTGCTGGTAGAAACAACCTCCCACTTCTTTTTTGTCTGTTCCCTTCATAATTTTATACATTTCTATAAGTTTCTCTTCCTTCTAAGTTCTTCTAGTTCTCCGAGATCATGATTTGGGGGCTAAATTCACCTAATTAAAAGCTATGAAACTATCATCAATTGTCTCATTCACTAATGCTGTTTGGGGAGAGAAATCTACCATCCTTACCTCGTCTAACCTACATGTGACTCCAGATCCACCGAAATGTGGTTGAGTCTTAAGCCTCTGAGCCTTTAGGAATGGCAATAAATGTTGGCCTAGCCAGTGGTGCCCACATCCTCTGAGGGAATAAAAAATAACTGTGACATCTGTTAGCTGTTTGATATGGGTAATGCATTGCTGACTGAATGGTGTGACAAATGTCATCTTGGCCCAGCTGAAAGTATTGGGGAATGTATGGATGATTTTAATAACATTACCAAAATCCCAACAACTGACAATGCCCTACTCATCTCCACCCCATGGTAGAAAATGGCTCCAACTCAATCCACCAAATGGCGTATTATAACATCTTGGTTAAAATGCAGTCTTCTCATTCACTGCCTGTTGAAGAATCTGATTAACATCTCTGCCATCTTTAACCCAATTGTGTGGGTTCCTGTGGGTTAACTGTTTCCTGCACAAATGCTGCCTCATTCTCCAATCTTGCCATCAACAAATCCCCATTATTCTCCTCAAAGGTACATGAATAGAGAGAAATCATTATTTGACTTTGTATAGGTTTGTATAACTTTCCTGCAAACTTCAAAAATACTCAACATATAACTCTTAAATATCGGTAGCAAGTGCAACCAAAAGAATCCGGAGTCAGTTCCTGCTGTAAAGCTGCTGGACTGGGGGACAGATTCTGGATTGGTGTTTGAATTTTAACAATGCAACAGACTGATTGTTCACATTCCATCATCAGGGCCTTTTCAAACGCCGGAGAATTTTATTATCTGAAATTTTTATTTTTAAAAAGAGTTTAAGATAAAATAGCTAAGTGCATCATCTGAAAAGTTTCATGATTCAGAGTTGATTCATCCCTCCTCATCTGCAACTTTGGTAATTATGGGAGAATATGGGACGTTTTAAAAATCCATTATGTGGTTAAGGAATTATTGGCAGTGCTAACATTTGTAACCCATCCCTAATTATATTTCACTCCATTTACTATATTTGTATAGTTTCAGGTTATTGCTGGAAATAAAAACAGTGTACTGTGTGTATAGCTTTGATCATTTCCTTAATGTGAATCGAATGAGGTTTTAAGTGCAACTGCTACCCTACACCGTGATGGATCAACGACTGAGACAAGCAGGAACTTTGAATTCAACAACTTCAAACCATGATCTTTGTCCTCCATTTTATTTCCCCTGTCTTCTTCCTGCCATCCCCTCCCAACCACCATCAAGTGTCTGTTTCCCTATATTTTCTCATGGGAATTAGATAGAGCTGGCTAAGCCAGTATTCAGTGTCTATCCCTAATTATCCTGGAGAAGGTGGTGGTGAGCTGCCTTCTTGATGTGCTGCAGTTGTTGGGGTGTAAGAACATTCTCAGTGCAGTGACTTCCAAGGTTTTGATGCAGCAACGATGAAGCAACAACAATATCACTCCAAGTCAGAATAAGACTTGGAATGGAAAGGACTGTGCATGTAACTGCTGCTCTTATCCTTCTAGCTGATAGAGGCAGTGCATTTGAAAGGTGCTGTTATTGAATCCTTTTTATGTTTTTGCAGAGAGGGTACTCACTGCTGTGTTGGGATGAATGTTGTTGAAGGAATGAATGTTCAAGGTGGTGGATGGGGTGCCAATCAAATGGGCTGTTTTGTCCTGGATGGTGTTTTTGGACTTGCTTCCACAAGGCAAATATACAGCATTCCATGCCACTCCTGACTTGTCCATGTAGATGGTGAACAGGCTTTGGGAAATCAGAAGTTATTCACTGCAGAATTCCTAACCTTTGATCTCCTTCTATAGCCAATCTTTCCATACCTAGTCCATTTCAGTTTCTGTCAATGATAACCTTCAGGAGCAAAAACAGAAATTGCTGGAAAAGCTCAGCAGGTCTGGCAGCATCTGTGGAGAGAAATCACAGTTAATGTTTTGGATTGAGTAACTCTTCCTCAGAACTGATAACTTCCAGGATGCTGTTTTACTCTCAGTAGAGCTGACCAATATTCTCCTATTAATATTCACTCTGGAACCATCTCCCCTGCAATCACTTCTTTTGCTTTATATTCCGCGATCACAAATCATCCTCATCGATTTTGAAGGAGATTTGTAGCTCAGGATGTAAGTTTGCTTGCTGAGCTGGCAGGTTTGTTTTCAGATGTTTCTTTCCCATGCCCGGGAACATCATCAGTGAGCCTCCAGTGAAGCACTGGCGTTTTGTCCCGCTTGCTATTCATGTGTCCTGGTCTGTTGTGGTGGGTGATATCATTTCTGGTTCTTTTTCTGAGAGGTTGGTAAATGTGGTCCAAATCGATTGTTTGTTGATGGAGTTCCGGTTGAATACCAGGCCTCTAGGAATTCCCGTGTGTGTCTTTGTTTAGCCTGGCCGAGGATGGATGCATTGCCCCAGTTGAACTGGTGTCCCTCTTCATCTGTATGTATGGATACTAGGGATAGTTGGTCATGTCTTTTAGTGGCTAATTGGTGCTCATGTATCCTGGTGGCTAGCTTCCTGCCCGTCTGTCCAATGTAATGTTTGTTGCCGTCCTTGCAGGGTATGTGTATGACGTTCATTTTGCTGGTTTTTGGAATGGGGACCTTTAAATTGACCAGGAGCAGTTTCAGTGTGGTGGTAGATTTGTGGGCTACTACAATCTTCCTCACCCTCTAACCTACCCTTCTGTTCCAATTGCTCCTGCCACCTGTTTCAATTGGATTAAACACATCAATTTTCCACCTCTCTCTTCATTTGACAGAAGAATTATATTGGACCTGAAATGCTAACTCTCTCCCTGCCCCCACCCCCTCCCACCCCCAACCCCTCCCTACTGACAGGCTATCTGGACAATTGGATTGGAATCTGGACAGGGAAAGAGGTGGAGACAAAGCTGAGGGGGACATTACAGACTTCAATGGAAAGCTGGGGCAGACATGTCAGGTCTTGTTGTTTCCTATTTGGTAACTATTCTGGGATTCCATGGAGTAGTTAGTTGTTAACAAGCATTTTAAAGGTCTCACTTCTGATTCAGAGGACACCATGCAAAATCTGACTTCTCAGTGCAGAACTGAGGGGAGTGCTCACAGTTGGAGGGGCTGCCTTTTGGAAGTTAAATTGATCCCCTGTCTGCTGTCTCAGGAGTACATAAAAGACTATGGCACTATTTCATAACAACCAGGAGTATTCTCCCAAGTATCTTGGTCTTTCGTCAATATCAATACAAAACAGCTTTGGGTCATCAGTATACTGCCATGTGTGACCATTTGCTCGGAACAATCTAATTGCCACATTTCCCACATTCCAACAGGGAGTACACTTCAAAAACATTTCATTGCCTATAAACTGCTCTGGGATATTCACATTCGGCTCTGGAAAAGAAAGGCTTGCATTTCCATTAGCCATCTGTTAATCCACTTGAGTACATTTCCAGATAGCAGTAATTTTGATGACATTTAGAAGAGACAGTGCAACATGTCATTAAACAGTTGTTCAGGTGGAGGGAGAGATTACTTCTTTATGACTGATGTTTATGCTTCTTAGCATTTGGGAAAGTAGTAATTAATTGTGGAGCAGATCCACTTAACTCTAACTATGCTGCACTCTCTAAATGCAGAAGAGACTTGCACATGTGCTTGCTATACGTCATGTTTACTAACAGGACAAATATTCAGACAGGAAGTATGTGATGAATGAGTGTTGCTGTTACCAACTTTCTGAAGAAGTAAACAAGTTAGAACACAACTAGCGAACTCCTCTAAAAAAAGGCTTGCAGCAAGGCAGAGGGTTTATACAGTTATAACCTCAAACAAGCAACACACTGATGTCTAAGGAGGTCAAAGCCCTTGAAGATGACAATCATTCAGGTTAGTAGTTAATAAAAACTGTAGCCAGAAAACAATAATAGCTTGAATTTACAAAAAAATATCAAAGGCTATTTCAAAAAGCTTCTAGATTAGGTCTTTTCACTGGGGTGGGGGAGTCCAGAACTAGAGGGCTTAGGTTTAAGGTGAGAGGAGAAAGATTTAAAAGGGACCTAAGAGGCAACGTTTTCACGCAGAGGGTGGTACGTGTGGAATAGCTGCCAGAGGAAGTGGTGGAGGCTGGTACACTTACAACATTTAAAAGGCATCTGGATGGGTTTATGAATAGGAAGGGTTTAGTGGGATATGGGCCAAGTGCTGGCAAATAGTGCTAGATTAATCTAGGATATCTGGTCAGCATGGACGAGTTGGATCAAAGTATCTGTTTCTGTGCTGTACATCTCTATGACTCTATTCCAGATATGCAGACCTGCTGTTAGAAAAACTGCACTAATTTGAAGCAACAATTATTTTCCCCAACACTGAGTGCAATTGACTGCCACTGGGGAGGTCAGAGTGACAATGTTTGGTTTAATCATACACATAAATTTCAAAGATTTCCATTCAACATGCCAATGCACAGAGGACAGTGGATGTCCATGCACGCGATCAAGAATGAGCAGATTATTTCCTCATTCTCAACCAGGAATCTCTGAATACTATTTTCAACTTCAATGTTAGGCCTATGGTGTAAAAAATATGACCCATGAAGTTAACACACAGTGCTCAGACAGCAATCCAGAATTACAGCCAGCCACATGATGCATTTTATAAAGCAATCAGTCTTTCAGGCCGAAGTTTGTAGGCACCCATTCTGATCTCTGAGAGCTGAACACACCCACTTCCATTCAAGCATGTTTCGCATACAACATCTTATCGACTTCCTTCTCAGGAGTTGCTCAGACAATGTTTCAGAGCTTGGTTTATTGATATTTTAAGTTGCCTGGCCATATGTGTGTGTTAACTTAAACAGGGCATACTTGTGCACAAGAGATTTAGGTCTCCACGCAGCTGTACAGCTTCCAGGGAATATTGCTTGTATTGTGCCTCGTTGAAATGATTGTAGTGTTTGTTCTGGTGGGGCCTGCACTGCTGGGTGGCAGGATACACCACCAGGAGTTCAGCTGCCTGTGCTGATCATGCTTGGTGCAGCTGTCCTGCTACTCTTACAGGGAACCTTCACGCAGTCGCAAAAGGTTGTTGCTTATACCATCAACGACGGCAAGTCAGAAGTAGGTAGAGAAATGTAACTCTTTGGTGCTCGCCCTGAATGCCTTATTTCACCCCCTGACATTTCACAACAGGAATACAGTGAACTGTTTTGGCCCTCTCATTTGAAGGGAGTATTTACTGACATGGGAGGCAGTCCTGAAAAGGTTCACCAGGTTGATTACAGGTTTGGAGAGATATTTTCCTTCCTCTTATTTGGTTTTCTTTTAAACCAACTACAAAACAATGCTTCCCAAACATTTTCCTCTGGGACGATTGCAATACATTGGGAATCTAAGTCAGAGATGACTCTTTCCCGCTCCACCCCTTTTGCCAGAGATTTTAATCACTGAGGTTCTGTTCTTTAATTTTTTTCCTTAATAGGGTGAGGCTAAAGGATAAGGATGTACTGCTGAGGCTGTATAAGGCCCTGTTCAGACTGCATTTGGAATAATTTAAGCAGATTTGGGCCCTGTATCTAAGGAAGGATGTGCTGGTGTTGGAGGGGTTTGGTGGAGGTTTATAAGAATGATCCCAGGGATGAAGGGTCTGTCCATATGAGGAGCAGTCGAGGATTCTTGGTCTGGACTTGATAGAGTTTAGAAGGATGGGGGGAATCTGACGGAAACTTACGGAATACTGAGAGGCCTGGATAGAGTGGACATGGAGAAAATATTTCCACGAGTAGGAGAGACTAGGACCTGAGGGCACAGTCTCAGAGTGAAGGGATGACCCTTTAGAACAGAGATGAGGAGGAATTCCTTCAGCCAGAGGGTGGGGAGTCTGTGGAACTCATTATTGCAGAGGGCTGTGGAGGCTAGGTCATTAAGTTTTAGAGATAGAGATAGATTCTTGATTGTTTAGGAGATCAAGGGAAACAGGGGAAGGCAGGAGAATGGGGTTGAGAAACATATCAGTCATGATTGAATGGTAGAACACTCCCGATGGGCCAAATGGCCTAATTCTGCTCCTGTATCTTATGGTCAACGGCATGTTTCTGGAGGAAGGATGAACAGAGACCATTATAGAGCATAATTTGAAAGGAGATTCTGGAACAGAGAGACTTAGTGTCTATGCACAAGTCTTTGAAGATCAGGACAGGTTAAAACACCAGATTCTTGAGTGAGATCTTACCACCTTTAGTTCTTGGAGTGATGGTTGGACTACCTTTTGGTTTAGAGCCTAACTCCTCCCACACTCACCAGGTGGTAGCTTATCATCAGAGCAGGACCAATCACAACCTGGCTCCAGGCTCCCTGACGATTTAGGGATCGATAACACATCCATTCTGTCAGAGAAAGGACAACAACAGGGGTAAGAACAGAATTAAATCTAATTAAATCTTGGATAGAGTATTACACTGACTGAAAAACAATCTATTTGAAATTGCACTTCTGAATGTTGGTTAAGTTGCTTGTATAAACAATTCTTACATTAAAAAGATATTAAAAGATATCACTTGAAAACATGTTCTCTCTATTTGTGAAACTGTTAACTGACATCGATTTGTACGGCTGAACTGGGTTAAGGCTGCTCAAAATTAATTTAATATAGAATTGGAGTGTGAGGAAGAGATGTTCCAGCCTCTCTCTTCCCACTGCTCCCAGACACAGCTCCAAATCAGGAGCAGCAGAGTTCCTGTGCCCGGGCTTCTTTTTCTTTCCCCTCCTTCTATCTTTGTTTTGGTGGATGGTGTGATAAAGGCATCTTCCTCGGAGTCCAGAGTGTGACAGCAGCTGGTGAGCCTGGAGTAGGATCAAGGGGATGGTGCTGAGGAGGTTGCAGGTGGAGGGGTGAGCACAGGGACCAGGACCAGCTGCTATGTCCAGCACCCAGCAGCCCAGAAATCCTTTGGATTTTGCAACATCTTCTTTCCTGGGATCGGTGAGGAGGAGATTGGTCCTTTGGGTGGATTTGCCACAGACTTTCTGATGAGCGTGGACGGCCTGCTTTAGTGGCAGCTTCCGGCCTGGAATTCCAGCGATACTGTCTTTGCCCAAACCCAGAAGCCAGGAACTGAACTAAGATGGACTTTGTCTGAATTCTTTTTAAATATTTTTCTTTTTCACCTCACCTGTTATTAATATAGGTGCCGTGGTATGGCCACTTAAATACTTTTCACTGTATTATTTTTATTCAAAAATTGACAATAAGTGACTATTCTACTCTATTCTACCCAGTAGGGTTCTTGTGGTGCTGGTATAGTGTCCCTATGTCTGGACCAGAGGCCTGGGATCGAATCCCAGCTGCTCCAGAGATGTGTAATAACATCCATGAACAGTGGATTCAAGAATGTCTATAGGCGATCCTCTACATTCTAACCGGGGAAAGTCAGCACATCCTTTTATTATAACCTGGGGCTGGCCCATCACCACCTCTCAAGTGCAATCAAGCTTTCGCACCAATGTTTACATTGTATCAAGCAGTAAAAAGAAAATCTGCACTCAGACATTGGCAGGGAAAACAGAATGTGTTACCCAACTTTTTTTCTGTTATAAGCCCATTTGATCTTATATTACAGTGACATTTTATTTAACTTGGCTTCATGGCTGCCTGAAGATTTAAGGTTTAACTAATGGAAGTCAAGACCAAAACCTGTTATTTTAATCAGAAAATCATTTGGGGCCTTTCACATTTGAACCTTTTGGTAGATGAGTGTAGAAATATCATCTCAGAATTGAGCGATCTGGGCAAACTTCTTCCTAAGGATCAATGCTCAGTTCCAACCAAGTTAAGACTGTCCAACCTTGCAGGTTTTCACCATGCACACAGCTGGAAGACAGTCACAAACCAATGCTTCTCAGAGCCAGGGGGTATGGGGTGATGCTTCATCACATAAGTAGGTGTGTTCGTATATCCACAGCTGCTTCAGAACTAAACAGCTTATCCTTCCTTCGCCACATCCCATCTTACGACCCTGTGAAAATCGTCAGTAGACTGGTCCTACACTACAACGTCTTCAGATTCCATCACTTCCTCTGCTGGCCTGCTCCAACTCTGTTGTGTATAGCACACTGGGACAATGCTGCACATGCTGTCCAGTGTGAACTGCATTGAGAACGAGAGACTCCTGACATACTGTAGCTTCCTGAGCCAACCTTCAACTGTGACTTCTTGATGTGGAGGCTGTGTGGAATCTGCTGGAGGGTGCTGCCTCAGCTGGTCCTTCTCTATCTCTCCTTGCCTTTGATGCACAGCAGCAGCAGCAACAGCAACACCAAGCCCTGCTCTGACTGGATCCATCAGTCACTATTACATTGGACTGGAGTGTGGAATATAAACAGAGCAGGGTCAGAGTACTGTGAGCAGTTAGCATTTTGTGTCACTCACAAAGGACAGTTTAGCATCATCCTCTGTTCACTGGGTCATGGAGGGTTCCACCAAGGAGACCTGTTACTCAATGGAACTTTGACACGGGGCTTACCTCTGATTAATACAGCACAAGAGACGCTGGGAGATTGTGAATGCTGTAGGAGTATGGAGACCTTCCCCTCCAACCCCACTTCACTCGGGAAATTGTTACCCATCACTGTATTAGAGCACATTGGTGAAGACTTGCAGTTCAAGGTCTGGGAGAGTCAGTTCCAGGGCCGTCTTCTTGGTGGTCTGCAAATGCTGAAGGTGATTATTCAGCTTCAAGGTGACTGTGTTTAACCTGCAATGACACACTCAAGGTTATTTGTGACCAGGATTTGTACCTCACACAGCTGGACACTGCATGTATTTCACACACAGGATGTTACAGTTATAGGTCACTTCAACCTGTTACTGTGCAAGTGCCTGATGAGACTGCAACTGTCCTTTACAGAGCCCTATATCCATCAAATGGAGCCCATGTGCTCAGACAAATAAACAGTTCACTTAATCAGCCCACTCTAGGTGTGATCACAGCCAACCTCCATTTACAGAGCACTTTTTTGATCCACGTGAATACAGAAGGTAGTGCAGGGCACGCTCCCACAGTCAATCTCAGGCCAAACCTCCTGGTTTTCCGTGACCAGCCCAGTAGTGCTGATCCTCCACATGCCCCACATCACCAGAAATGACTGAGTTTGCAGTTCTCATCAGTACCCCTTGAGCCCAGGCCCTATAGTTTAGCTACTCCCGCCAGCATGCTGCACACTTCTCCAGCTGTGACCACCAACAAACCCACCCCCTTTACAGGATTCCAGGTACTCCCACACACTATGAGCTTTTGCCCCCTTCCCCTCCATCCCACTCTACCCCACCTTATATGTGATGCTTTCCTCCTTCATAATTCTTGTCCCTTCTTTTGCTCACGTTTCTGCCTCCAATCCCCAGCACAGTTTGTCAACTTTCTGAACAAAATAGCATCTTATCATATCCCATTACTGACCTTCCATCAGATGACCCCCAGATGTGAGTGTGGCCCCTCCTTGTGACTGATTTGGATGGACAGACCTCACTGATCTGTTTTGCAGGCCCCCTCCTGACAGTACCCTGACTGTTTGCACTGGGCTGACCATATCCAAGCCTCCGGGATTGGACTATGCTGTTGCCTGGCTGTACTCGGACACTTGACTGATGGTAGTCCATTGTTTCTTATTCATTCATGGGATGTGGGCATCACTGACTATTTATTGCCCATCTCTAATTGCCTAGAGGGCATTTAAGAGTCAGTCACATGTAGGCCAGACCAGGTAAGGATGGCAGATTCCTTCTCTAAAGGTCGTTGGGTTTCTCCAACAATTGGCAATGGATTCCTGGTCATCATTAGACTCTTCATTCCAGATCTTTTATTGAATTCAAATTCCACCACCGGCCATGTCTGTATTTGAACCCAGGTCCCCAGAACATTACATAAGTCTCTGGATTATTAGTGTAGCAACAATACAACTTGAGCATTTCCTCCACCCCCCACTTGGAGGAGAGCTGCTCGCCTGAGAATTTGAGATGTGACCATTTCATTGCTGCATGTGCAGTGTGCTTGCTATGTCAGCTGCTAGCAAATACTATAGGTGTGAGACTGACAGAGCACAGAGCCATACAATAACATTATTGGTCATTCTCCTGACTGATCACTGCTGACAACAATCACAAGCTGCCTGGACTTGTGTCTGCAAGAGAGAGGGACTGGGAACCTTTAAACTATGGCCTGAGGTGGCAAAGAGCTAAGAGGCAAGGCAAAGCAGAGATGTTGTGAACATCAAAACAGACACAAAGTACGTAATCACCATGGTGCAGTCTCATAGCACCCATAAGTTGGGGTATGCCTGTCCCAGTGTGCGAAAAGTCCTTGCTGCAGAAGTCCAATGGCTGATATTGGTGTGCTCTCAAATGCAGCTTTTAAATGCAGAATCTTGTTGTAGGTTTATCGGAGATGTGCCATAAGGATGCTGTGAGGCTGGTACATGCCAATGGCTAGTGACTGCCCAAGGAGCATGCCTGGCGATGTCGGTGCCTGGTATCCAAGGCAAAGGAGCAAGTGCTGAGCTGAAATCACCAGGTAACAGCTCAGAATTTCACTCCTGAATAGGTCAATGATGATCTGCATAGTAATAAAGTGAGATTAAGTAGTAATGAGACATTAATTCATGCAAATAGGCCTCTTACTGCTCATTAGCAAGAATCCTGCCTTATTGTTCAGCACTTGTTTACACAATGTGACTTTTTGCTCTTAACATCTAAGCATCTCTCTGGCCATCTCATGTAATTTTCTGAACTTTCTCACTCCTGTCCACATTGCTCAGAACCTGGGAAGATTGAAGCCGATGTTTCACTGGGCAGACTGCTCTGGAGGAACACTGCATTCATTAGACAGACTGGTAGCAAATTCTGTTGCATGGACAGCACTTGCCACCAGTTAGACAAAGCTCATGTTAGACTGTGCTATACTTCTTGGCACTGCATTCAGCTTTTCAGGTAGGCTTGTGCATACAATGTATGTGTCACTGCACATACCCATCAGCCTTTTGGGTAGGCCTGTCCATACAATGTATATGTCACTGCACATACCCATCAGCCTTTTGGGTAGGCCTGTCCATACAATGTATATGTCACTGCACATACCCATCAGCCTTTCTCTAGAGTCAAGATGATCAAAATGCCCATTTGCAGCTGGAACCTAGTATCATCTTGGGCATGGGTATGAATTTACCAGCATTTTAGCCCCATTACTGATCATGGGCACTGCAATGATGGCAAATGACAGTTCCTCAACACAGGATGGATGCAAGCAAATGCAGTGAAATTTCTTTAGGTCAAGTGGCTCTCATATTGAATGTTTGGCAATGTGTATTTGCTTTTAGATGCTTATGTTGAGGGAGGCTGTGGTGGAGCACATAATTTCCAAATACAATGCCTAATTGATGGATGTTGTAGAAGGTGAGTGATGGGGATGGGGTGTGTTGAGCAGTTTGTGAAATTCAAATATTGAATTCAAGATGGATTCACTGATGCTGACAGCTCTTGGGAGATCACGGGACTTTCAGTGTCACTGTATCCAGGTTCTTCAGAGTTGGAATCCTGGCATCAATCACCAGAACCATCTGCAATCATTGTCTGGGAGAGTTTCCTGGTCCTTGTGAATATGGTATTTCTCTCTCCCTTATCCTTTTCCACCAAGTCCTTTGCTGTAGTGTACCCTGAGAACCTATCTGCTTACTATCTGCCAAGTTATTGTCTTATACCTTATCTTTCCACACCAGAATGATTTGTAAACGAGCTTCCACCACTTGCTCCAGCCACAAATCATCCACCATCCCCCCCCAGTCCTCTTTCCTGTTGTTATTGAGCGGTGACAGCTAGCTAGGTCTAAACAGCGATTATCTCTGTTATATGTCAAATCAGGACACACCACAGGGCAGGTCATCACTATCCAGGAGGGACAGGCCCCTGCCTGGTCTGGTGCAGTGCAGAAACACAGCTATGGGTCCAATTAGATGAGGCCCTCATGTTAGATTACAAAAAATGGTCCCAGTGAACTTTCTAAACCAAAGCATTTATCACAATAATCACATTCATTTATCTATCCATTTTACTCAACTTTTCTGCGTATCTCATTGTATTTGTTTATATCAATATAAATTCAATCGACTTGAGAGTTAAGCTTATATTTAGCTCTATCAGGCACCAAACATTGACTTGAGTCCAGTTACTCAACCAAATGCTTATATAATAACTATATGTCTGTATTATAGTAGAGAAGCTCGATTGAAGGATGCTAACTGAGAGTCCATATCACAACAACACTATGTAGGATAATATTTCACAAACAAAAGATGAGAATTTTATCAGCTTTTCACAGCAAATGATACTTAAAAGGGAATAAATTTGAAAATATAAATGAAAGGCAGGAGTAGGTCATTCTGTCTCTTAGTCTGCAACTCAATTAGCTCATGGGTGATCTGATTGTATCATCAAATCCACATTCCCACCTATTCCTTGTAACTTCTCATCTCTTTGCTTAACAACAATCTATCCAACTCTGCCTTAAAAATACTCTGCTTCCACCATCTTTTTAGGAAGACAGTTCCAAAGATTCACAGACCCTTTATTTTGCCTTGTTTCTATTTTAAATGGGTGAATCCTTATTTTTAAACAGTAACCATTAGTTCTAGATTCACCCATGAGAGGAAATATGCTCTCCACATTAACTCTGTCAAGCCTCCTCAGGAACGTTACTTCAGGCTTACTAATAATGCACACTCATCTAGAAGTGGATTTCGGGGCAGAGTTTTCAAAGAGCAAAGATAAAATCAGGATGACCGAACAAGGCTGCAGAGGGATACAGACAGGTTGTCAGTGGGCAAACACTCCACAGGGAGAAAATAATGTGGCAAAATGGGGGTGCATGCAATTTGGCAGGAAGAATAATAGAGCTCAGCATTATTTAAATGGGGAAATTTCAGAAAATTGAAGCACAAAGGAGTTTGGGATCTTTGTGCATGAATCACAGAAAGCTAGTGTCTAAGTTCAGCAGGTAATTGGGAAGACAAATGGCCTTGCTGTTATTTCAAATGGAATGGCTTATAAAAATAGGTCTTGCTAAAAATATACACAGCACCAATCGGACCACATTTGGAATACTGTGAAGAGTTTTGGTCCCATTCTCTACTGAAAAATATACTGGCATTGAAGGCAGTCCTGAGAATGCTAACTAAGTTCATTCTGGGTAGGTAGGGATTTTCTCATGAGGACAGGTTGAGAAGGATAGGCTTGTACTCATTGGAGATTAAAAGACTGAGATAGATTTCTACTGGAACCTATAAGTTTCTCAAGGAGCTTGACAGTACAGATGTGGAGAGGTTGCTTCCCCTTGTGGGAGAGTCTAGGACCAGAGGGCATCATCTCAGAGTAAGGAGTCAACCATTTAAGGCAAAGATGACGAGGATTCATGTTTTGTGGTAGTAAATTTGTGGAATAATTTACCATGGAAAGAGGTAGCACCTGAGTCAGTAAGTATAGTTAAGGCCGAGATAGATAGACTTTTCATCAATAAGGGAATGAAGCTGATTGGGATAAGGCAGGAAAAGGGAGGTGAGGATTATCAGATCACCCGTGATCTCATTGAATGGCAGAGCAGACTTGATGGGCTGAATGGCCTACTCCTGCTCTTCCCTCTTACGGTCTTATTTGAGAAGTTTATGAAAGTATAAAATGTTGTGGACAGGTAAGATAGATTTAGATATACATATTACATTATTTAATATTCCTCATGTGAACAATTCTATTGGAGTTGAGGAGGGTGCATGGTGAAGTATAGTGTGTGGATCTACTAGGATACCAGCCCTGGAACGAGGGAAAAGATTTCAAATGCAGATTTTGTTCAATCAGCCACTAAAAACTCAACTGCCAGCTGTCCAAATAGTTTATAGGATATGGATAGATATCAGTTTGTACAGAATGACTTTAACAGACTGTTCACACTGAGCAAATCCTGCCAAATCATTGCGGTTAAATCATTTAAGAGGAGAATCTGTAATCCCAGTTAGTAAATAGCTGTTATACATTATGTGTTGATGCCTTCAATCTACTGTGAATTTGAAACATAACACTGCGGGCTTTTCACAGCTCTGTCTCATGTAATTCTTTTCCGTCCAAGATTGGCAGATGTAAAATATTTATTAACTAACTGAACCAAAATAGCTTTTAAGATTAAAAATACATTAGTCATTGTCACTCAATTATAAATATTGTAGTTTACACTTCTGAAATTTTACAATGAGACAACTTTTACTCATCAATAATCCATCCTTAGAACGTGAACTGGACTGAGGCATTTGAGGACAGGATCCAGTTCTCATGCTCCTTGGGCAGCGCATTAACTGGTGGCCATGCTGATTCTCAGGGCTCAGCAATGATTGTTACTGGAACTGCAAGGTCTAGCACAAAGAAGATGTTCCTCAGAAGGGGAACAACAGTAAAATCTTGCAAATGACACATACTGACCCCAGCTGCCTTGCATACTTCAAAATGGAGTTTCAGTACAACCAAGACATTCATTTCCAGGAACTGATTTCTCCTTCTAGGTTTGAAAGGTAAGACTAGGCTTTTAGGACAGGCAGGGATTCAGGTACAGAGTGAGTTTTGGCCAGCCAAGTTTTGGAACACAGATACTCAGAAGGAAGGGAGTAACATTTTGGGGAGATGTACATAATGAATGAGGTGCCCCCCTTTTCTTTCTCCCCTGTCTTGGCCACAATAAAGAAGCCCACTCTACCAATTATATTACTGTGTAGGCAGCACAAGATGCTGAACAATAGGTTAGGTAATAAGCCTGATTAACCTTTGATTATTTATTGAGATATGGCAGATGAACTGCCCATTTCAGTGTGTGCCAATGTGTGTTTTACAGGGGCATCAGCTTGTGGCAGAGAGGGGTGAAGGTGGTGGGGTAACCAACCAATTCACTAAAAACACACCCAGAGAAGGTCTGTAAGGGATGTTGCCATTGATAAAAGTGTTGAAAATGGTCCACCTGATGTTTAGGTCAATTAAGTCCTTTAACCTTTTAGACAGGTTAGAAGACTTGACAGAATATACAAAACAGCAATAATAACTGTTGCTGAATACATCCCCTTTGAGTGACATGAACTTAGCCAGGGTTCTAAGATGAGAGGATGATGAGGAAGGATAATCATTGTGGCTTCATCCTTAAATAGCAACACCTTTCTAAATGGGCACTTGTATTTGCAATGGCGGGTCAGCTGTGTCGCCTGTATGTCCTGAGAAATGGCTGCCCTCCCACTACATTGTTGGTGAAAGGCAACGTTCAGCAGACAGCACCTGGCCCTCCCCTTTCATGGCACCAGTGCCAGCAATCCCAGGAGGTCCCAGCCACCTTGAGCGTTTCATCTCTGACAAAAAAGACAGGTAGGAAGGGCAGGGCACCATTAAGGCACGGTGCACAAGTACTGAAGCGAATGACTGAGAACAGTGTGAGAAAACTCACTATAGCTCATGGAGTGAAACTCTCCATGAAACTAGCCACAATTGAAACTTAGCTGATTTCTGGTAAAATCCAACACTGCATGTTCTCTTGTTTAGTTACAGGAAATGGGGCTTGCTGGCCAGGCCTGCATTTCATGCAAGTTACTAACTTGCCTTGAAAATCATTGAGTCCATTCTGCCCATTGAGTCTGCATCAGTCCTCTGAATAGCATCCCAGCCTATCCACATTTACCATAGTTAACCCACCTAGCCTATAGACTACAGGGCAATTTAGCATGACCAATCCACCCTAAGCTGCATATCTTTGGACTGTAGGAGGAAACCAGAGCAGACATGTGGGGAATGTGGAAACTCTACACAGACAGGCTAGAATCGAACCTGGTACTGTGAGGCAGCAGTGTTAACCACTGAGCCACTGTGCCATCCCTGCTTGATCTGCTGATGTCCATGTGATGTAGGTACAGTCACAGTGCTGTTAGGGACAAAGTAATAGATATTTAGACCAAGCAGCAATAAACAGGAGCTGGGTTACAAAAGTTAAAAATATTTAGTTGATAACTGGTTGGTCATTTACAACATTCTTTCCCATTGCTTGTATCATATTCAGCAACTTAAATCAAAAGGACCACTCAAATGATACAAATAGTTTATCTCACTGATTTTCAAGGCTATCTTTGACATCAAAGGACATGGGAATATCCCCAAGATGAATGTAAATATGCCTTAAGTCTCAAGCATATTCTAATGCTACTTTATCATTAATAGTGTCTGAATAAGGGGAAAATTAAAACATTCTAAAGCAGGGTTACATCAACATATCTGAATCCATAGAGTAAAGCTAATCCGATTGGTGAGTTACAGGTTAGCATGTGGAATTATGCTATAACAGAGACTTGCTGCAAGGTAGAGCAGGATTGGGTACTCCTGGATATAAAATATTCAGGAAAAGTTCACAAGGAAGGAAAAATAGAGAACTGCACAAAATAAACCATTTGAGTTAACAGCCGCAGGAGTTCATATATAACACAATCCATGAGGAGTCAATTTGATAGTGTTTTTCAGTAACTGTGCCAGCAGTTTAAAAATATCTTACTAGTCAGAAACTGCTGTAAAATTGCTCTGTCCAAAAATGTAATAAATATTGAAATGAGTGTGTAGTATTGGTTAGGGAGAGCATTGCAATGCTGGAGAAAGAGACTGTCTTAAGAGAGCACACCCTCATGAATGTCTATAAAAATCTATAATGTCCAGTCTAACAAGAAAGAAGGCTCTGCTCAGCCTGGATTTTGGGAATATTGATGAGGGAACAGTGGGGAAATGTGTATCTGGTTGTGATGGAAATGGTGTTTACGATACGTTAGATGCAGGTGGTAAGTGAGGACTGGGTGAGCCTATCGTTGTGAGAGGGAAGAGAAGGGAGGGAGGGCAGAAGTGAGAGGATGGGTTGGATACTGCTAAGGACTCCAAGCCTCCCCTCCCTTCCTTTGTCAGCATTTTGCAGGGATTTAGCTTTATTAATTGTAGAACCTGCATAACAACCTTTTGTGATTTGGCACAAAGACCCACAGATCCCGCTGCATCTTAGAATGCTGCAGTTTCTCATCATTTAAATATTATGTTTCCTTTTCATTATTCTTCCCAAATTACTCCAGTCTTTTAAACCTCCACCAGCCTCCAATTCTCATTAAGCACAGGGGCTTCAAGTTGAGCTCTTTGTTTTTGAAAGCAGGCCATCCAACCTCAAAAATATCAGTTAATTCAACCAGAAATGTAATTAATTTATCCTCTTTGGCTGGATGACAGCTGCCTGATTGGACCCATGCAGTGGGTGGGCTACTGCTATGGCATATCACTTGTGGCATTTGCCATGACTCCCAGTCTTCCCAAGACAAACCTGTCAATTTCACAAACTACATCTATGATTACATGCTGGGTAACTGCTGAAAATATTTATGAGTCATTTAACATTGCACAGCATGCACTCGAGTTCAGAAAGCATATTAATTTGTATGGAAGTGATATTATACCTTATCAAAAAGGATTAAAACTCTATGATTTATTGAAATTTAAAAATCTTTTAAGGTCATCCTCATTGGAGGAGAGCTAAGGCCTCATTAAAAAAAACCTGCTGGCAAAAGCCAAACAAACGAGTAATGAGGTGAGAATGTGAAGCCAAGTTTGATGCTTTTGAGGTTACATTTAAATGTTGCAAATGTAGGTTATCACATAGAAATCCTAGCGCAAAGAGTTACAACTAAAAACACACAACTTCCTTATCAATCACTGCTTTAAAACGGTGTAATACATCACGTGGATTAATAATCCTTTTAATAACTTAACCAACATGATCATCCTTCACCTTCAGATGGGAGACAGCATTAGTATTGTTTGTGTAAGAGAGGTCTTTGGTTTTATTGGATTGCGTCAAAGTTTAGTGTTTTGCTTCTTTAATGTGCAACTCTACAGAACTAAACTGCATTTGTGACAATATATACATACAAAAAGACTTTAATGAATAAAGTATATTTTTAAAATTAAAAAATATTGCAGGAGGTGTGCAATAGCTGAAAAGATGCTAGGAAACTGGATTAATTTAAAACACTTTATTGGAAATTTTGGTGTTTCTGATAAATGAGAGCTAATGGACTTTTTTTTAAAATGGAACACCACGTTATGATATGGAAATCTACAAATTGAATGTTGTATGTGGTGTCATATGGTCTCATGTGGTACTTTAATTCCAGCCTGAGATGGGGATTATTCCATGTTTGACTAGATACTAAACATGAATTATAAATATTATAACAATATTGGTCTTAGTTTAATGTAAACAATATTGAAATTATGTATAATTTAAATTGTTCTATTGCATAGCTCATGCAAATATTACATGCTCGTTTTAATATTTATTACATTTTTGAACAGAGCAATTTTACAACAGTGTCTTACGAGTAAGATATTTTTAAACTGCTAGCATAGTTACTGAAAAACACTATCAGATTGACTCCTCGTGGATTGTGTTATATATGAATCCCTGTGGCTGTTAATTTAAATGGTTTATTCTGTGCTATTCTCTGCTTCCTGACATGAATGCAGCTTCTCCAAGACATAAAGACAATACATTTTTAATGGAATTCCAGAAAAGCTTACCAGATAGATTAAGCTGATCCAGAGAAATGTTTACCTCAAATTGGTCCTATCAGTTGCTGAGTTTGCTGCATTATCACTTTAATGTAGATGAGGCAGAATGAAGAGACATTCAATGAAGCAGCAATTCCAGATGTTAGGCACTTGCTGTTCCTCACACAGTCTTGAGTCAGATGTTTGAAAATTAGATCAGGAAGTGGCTTGCTGTGTGCCTAATTGTTGAATATAAATCAGCACCATGATTGCAATTTGTATCCAATGGAAAAACATATAAAATGAAACAACACAAAATTCATCTGAATAATTGGATAATTTGTACTTATGTGTTCTTCTTCCTCATGCTAAGACCATAAAAAATAGGAATGGGTATAGGCTATTCGGGCCCTATAAGTCTACTCTACCATTCAGGAAGATCACAGCTGATTTGACATTCCACACTTTCCGGGCCCCTTCCCATAACCATTGATTTCCCGACTGATCAAGAATCTATCTGTCTCAACCTTAAATATACGCAAGGACTCCGCACAACTATCCACCCCCAGCTCTCTGTGGCAAGGTGTTCCAAAGACTCTCAGCCCTCTGAGAGAAGAACTTCCTCCTAAACTCAGTGTTAAATTGGCCCCCCTTTATTCTGAGACTGTGCCCTCTGGTCCTAGATTCTCCAATGAGGGGAAACATCTTCTCAGTCTTTACCTTGTCAAGCCTCTTAAGGATCCTACAAGTTTCAATGAGATCACCTCTCACCTTTCTAAGCTTCAGTGAGCACAGTCCCAGCCTGTTTAGTCTTTTCTCATAAGACAATCTCTCCATATCAGGGATCATCCCAGTGAGCCTACTCTGCACTGCCTCCAATTAAAAAATATCCTTCCTTAAATAAGGGGATCGAAACTGCTCACAGTGCTCCAGATGCGGTCTCTCCAGCCCCTTGTACAAGTGCAGTAAGACTTTTCTATTCTTATATTCCAATCCCCTTGAAATTAGGGCCAGCATTCTGTTAGCCTTCCCAATTACTTGCTGCACCCGTGTGGTAGTTTTCTGTATTTTGTTCCCCCAAGTCCCTTTGTGTTGCAGCTTTCTATAGTTTCTCTTCATTTAAATAATACTCTATTCTTTTGTTCCCCTTCCAAAATGAACAACTCCACACTTTCCCACATTGTCCTCCATTTGCCAAATGTTTGCCCACTTACTTAACCTATCAATATCTGTCCATCAACTGTTTGTTTCCCTCTCACAACTTGCCTTTCCAACTGTTTTTTTTTGTATTGTCTTCAAGTTTGGGTACTGTCCATTTGCTTCCTTCCTCCCAGTCATTAATATATATTGTAAACAGTGTGGTCCCAGCACTGATTCCACTGGTCACAGGTCACCAACCTGACAAATAACCTATCCTCACTCACCATCTCTTGCTATGAGCCAATTCACTACCTCCAAAACCATAGGGTCCTATCTTATGACATAACCTTTCATGAGGTACCTTGTTGAACACCTTTTGCAAGTCCACATACAACAAATCTACTGGTTCCCCTCTAACCACTCTGGTTGAGACTTCCTCGAAAAATTCCAATAGATTAGTCAGACACTATTTTCCTTTCCTGAAGCTATGCTGACTCTCCTTAATTAGATTATGATTTTCCACTGTCTTGCTATTACTTCATTATTAATTGACACCAATACGTTTCTAACAGCAGATGTTAGACAAGTTGGCCAATAGTTACCCACCATTTGCCTCCCTCCCTTTTTGAAAGGGGTGTCATGTTGGCAGTTTTCCAATCCTCTGGCACTGCTCCAGAATCCAACAATTTTTGGAAAATTACAACTAATGTGTCCACTATCCCTGTAGCTACTTCTTTTAGGGTCTGAGGATGCAAGCCATCAGGGCCAGGGGATTTATCTGCCTTTAAACCCATTAGTTTGTCAAATTGTCTTATTCTACACTATTGGTTAGGTGACCGAGACCTGCGCTAATCCCTTCAATACTGTAGCCAAATACTAGGCATTGTATGAGAATGGTCTATACTTCCCTGAATGCTTTGCTTTTGATAAAGATGACGTCAGCATTGTCAGTGTACTAGAGTTCTGATATACCACAGTCCAGGGATTTGATCATCTGGATGAATGAGTCATAATTACGTACAATTATTTTTATAATTACATTTTTATTAATTTCTAACCTGATTTATGAAAACAAAGTTTTTCACAGTACATGTTATAAATTAGCCTCATTTATTAAAGTGGCTATAGTCACTGAGTTAACAATTTGACAAGTATCTTATGGACAGCTTCAGAAAATTAGCTCCCAGATTACAATTCAAAGAGGTCAGGAACATATCGTATTGTTAGATTTTACTGGATCAAGTAAAATGAATTTTGTAAATCTAGAATGCTTAAAACATTTTTATTATCATTCATTCTTATGTAATGGTCGATCTGATTCACTCCAAAGTTGTGATATGTATTAATCAGAGATTTGAAACAATGTACAAATGGGAATGCTGACATAATGGACTGAATCTTACCTTATTGTGAGTTGTGTCAAGGTTTTTGGAGGGATTCTTACTTTGTGGCCTTGTTAGATTTCTCACCATATCTCATTTATGAGCTACACTGTTCCAATTTTATCTCCATTGTACCACACACTATTTCTGGAATACCTCAGTTGAATGGCTAGTATCCTGGGAGCCTGTGCCATTTGTAAGAGGTGGCTGTGTACCCGGATGAGCACTGGCATTGCGAAGCTGCCCTGCTCAGTCAAGAATGGAGTCTGAACATATCAGAAAAAGGGAAGATGGTGCTGCGAGTCTTGGAAAGTGACCTGGTAGTTCCGGTGAAAGGGTTGGTGTAAAACTGAGGATTCCTCTTCCTGGTGGATGGGCAGAGGAGGCTGTGCCAGCAGCCAGTGGCAGCTTGGTCAGAGGTCACTACCCAGGTTAATCCAGTCTCTACCATCCACAGGAATGGCAGGTGATGCTGTTAGGTCTATGACCTTCTCCCTTTTGCCAGCACAGCCTCACCTTTCACCAAGATGGATGGCCCTTTAACTGATGACTGTTGACCAGTAAAGCAAATAGCTTGGCTCTTTGAAAGTGTTATTTGGCATGGCAAAGACACACAAGACACAGATGCAGGTCAGCGGTGAACGAGCGAGGTCAAGCCTGGGAGCTTGGTGCCTGTCCCTGTGCGAAAAGTCCTTGCAATGTTAGTTCGTGATGGACCCTGCAGGACAGGTCTGTGCTTCCTGATTGCCCTGTCAGTGTATCAGAGAGGGGCCACAATGGCAGTGAGAGGTTGGCGAATGTCAGATTCAAATGTCAGTGATTGAGGGGTACCATGGCTGGTACCGTGGATAATGCCCTGAGATGCTGGGCAACATGGAGACTCCTCCTAGCAGTGGGGAGCTAAAATGACCAAGTACCCGCTCCAAATGCCACCTCGAGAACTCTTGAGGTTGAGCTTGTTTGGTGCGTTTGATAAGATCGGGAGTGAAATATGAATGAGGTGAGTTGCAGCGTTATGAAAGCAGTTAAGAAGCAGCAATCCTTCCTCATTAGCAACTGGGCAATGTTTAGTGGGAAAGTAAAGATTAGATTAGATTACTTACAGTGTGGAAACAGGCCTTTCGGCCCAACAAGTCCACACCGCCCCGCCGAAGCGCAACCCACCCATACCCCTACATTTACCCCTTACCTAACACTATGGGCAATTTAGCATGGCCAATTCACCTGACCTGCACATCTTTTGGATTGTGGGAGGAAACCGGAGCACCCGGAGGAAACCCACGCAGACACGGGGAGAATGTGCAAACTCCACACAGTCAGTCGCCTGAGGCGGGAATTGAACCCGGGTCTCTGGTGCTGTGAGGCAGCAGTGCTAACCACTGTGCCACCGTGCCTCCCGACAGTGAGCAGACCTTGCTGAACTTCTCAACCACTGGGTCACAGATCTCTTCATAATCCATGATGCTCAGGCCCTCTAGAAGGTTGCACCCACTACACATGGGACATTAAGTAAAAAACCTCAAAAGGCAGTGTGCAGTCAGAGAAGTCAAGCTGTAACATAAACACTTCAAGTGAAGTGAAATGAGACGAGACTGTCATCGGTTTGCTAAAATACAATATTTATTGAGCAGCATAGGGTTTCAAACCATGCAGCTGCTTTTTCTACATAGAAAGGGGGTGGGCGGTTGGGGGGGGCAATTCTTCATAGAAACACTTGGAAATTACTGACTACTTCAGTTTTCTAATCATGGCACACAAGCATAAGACAAAAAAATTGGACATTGACAAAATAAATTTTACACAGATTGAACAGCCAGCACATAGCAAACATCACATGGCACGGACATCAGTCAGCAACATGCCATACGTTATTTTCGAATAGTAATGCACAGATATTTGATTCTTTTTTTTTAAGAAACAGAGCTGACTCTGTTCTCAACCTCATTAATTTGGAGGATATTCTGAAACGGAGAGATTATGTTGCCTGAGAATACAAAGTTGCTACTCCTAGGTGACAGGTTGAAAGCTAAAATTATTGTTGGATGAGCTATGAAGTATGGCCACTCCTTACTATAGCACTGTCTGATTTAACATACATTGTTCATGTTAGGCTGTTAATTGTTACCATTGGTAATGATGTACTCAATGAATAAACCATATTCCATCTTGACATGCTCACCAATAATAACACACCTTTGGACATCCCAAGGACAGGACAGTAGATAAGGTGTATTCAGCTACCAAACAGCTATTAAAGTAAGCATTAAAACTAGTTTGACATTTTCACAGTTCAACAGCTACTCATTTTAGTAGCTCACACAGCATACGTAGCTGGCATTTTCTATTCCCCAGATAGATAACAATCTAGCATTGCTGGCACTTGGCATCAATATGAGACAAAGAGTTGTGTGGTGTGACATACAGTAGACACAACATGGTAATCCATTCTTTATCAGTGGAGTGCTTTGGTTTCTTTATTCAATGCACAACATAGATTGCATTGGAAAAGTGAAAGTTTCTCCCATGACACCAATGTAACATTAATAGGGATCAGTTACATTGTTAATTGACACCGAGGTTCCAATTGCAGTATGCACATTGATATTATGGCATCCAATTGTCTTTCATGGGTTTACAAGAATTATATGCTTTAGAATGATAAATGCATGTAATAAGGAAAATACACTTTATCTTTGCTTGAATGTTTGTGTATAAATAATTACTTAATGACCTTACTTAAATTGTGCTAGTTACTTTTGTTATATTAGTATTTAAACTTAGCTGCAGATTATGTGAAGTCAAGAAAGTTTTGTTGTCAGAAAAGATGTTTTAAGAATCTATATCATAGAATACACAAATTAACTGCATGAATGAACTTGGGTAATTATCTGTGTGTTAAAATGAAAAGAATTACAATGGGAATATCATATTTTATGCTGATGTATAATGGGTCAAATATTTCATCATGTGAACTACAAGATTCAGAATACAAGCCATAAATACAATTGATTCAAAATACACAAGTGCAAGAGACCCAGAAACCACCAGCCACAAGTGCAAGAACCCATGACTTCAGAAACCACAAATTTAAGCAGCCCAGAATTCATTTGTCAGAACTTCCAAGAGAACTGGCAATTCATTAATCACAAGTGAAAGGAACTAAGAACCTATCAGTGCAACATTACACAAAATCAGGACATCAGTTTCTTAAGTGAAATAGATTCTAGAAAGCTGATACAACATTCTGTTAATATTCAATTTTTTAAAAGATAGAAATGGGCATTTTAACAGCCATATATATCAGTTGTGTAGCTGATAACCAGCATCCACTGATCCTGTGAATAACTTGATTGAAAAATAAGTATTCCCTTCACCCCAAAAATGAGACTGGCTCTCCTGGTCAGTTTGAAAGACATTGATATTTAGATGTGTGCACCACATAACCATCCAAAATACTTGATTCCAATTCAAAACTCCTAGACAACCATTACATTCCCAGGATGCAGACATTTCCTAAAAGGTGCCAAACAGCAAATTGTTCAACCACAAATCCAAAATGTCTTAAGAGACTCCCAAAGTAGCCCTGAGCATAAACTATAATTTCTAATTAAGGTTATCAACTAGTATAGCTGAAGAAGTAATTTCTTCCATTCTTAAATGGTGCTTTGGTTCAGCAAAACGATTAATGACTGAGTACTAGACTTGTCAGCTATTAACCACACATGTTAGGAGTTAGAATAATAGATTACTAAACCTAATGACTTTTATTATATTGAGTGGTTTATGGTCTTCATTCTTCTTCCAGTCCATCAAGCTGACTGTCAGACAGTTTGACACTGAAACTGGAATTTCGTTTTCCTATACTGACCTGTTATGGCTGACTCTGATAGTGAATCTATCCATTATTAATAAAGATGATTGCCTGTGCCAAAGTGTATTTTCTTCATTTAAACAGTGCAGCATTAATTTCCATTTATTACAAGTACTTATTCACAAACACACTGATGCAAGTATCAAGGCTGTACTCTCAATATTAATTACATTAAAATAACATTCAAATTATTATTAATAATTATATAGCTAATTATAATTAATTAAAATATATTAATTTAAATTATTGTTAAAATTAACAAAACCTTCCAGAACTTTAGCAGTCAGTAAACTAAGATTGTGATTCAAAATAAATAACATTACACAAAATTATTGTTGATAAGTTTATTAAAGGGTGACATTAAACAACACTTCTTATCAAATTCAATGGTTTGTTAGAGATGGCTCTCAAGCTAAAGAGCAAAGAGCTACAGATTAAACAGTATTTGATCATTTTCTGCTACAATGGTCTTAATATTCTTTTCTGTGGATGTGATAAAAATCTTTTACCTTGGCTGTTTTTCTGAACATGGCACATGAATGTTATAATGGTTCAGTTTTTACAGTGGAAGAAATTCAAAAACACCGAATGATAAATCAAATGTGAAGAATGCTACTCATTAAGTATGGGAATGGATATGCCATTTTGAACCCCTATGTTCTGTCGCAAAAATGAACCTGAGCTTCTAGTTGTCTGCTACTTTAACACCCTGTCCCCTGGCCAACATCTCTGTCTCAGGCTTGCTGCAGTGATCCAGCGAAGCTCAGTGTGAGCTGGAGGAACTACATCTCATTTTCCACTTGGGGACCCGACAGCCTTCAGAATTCAATATCAATTTCAATAATATTAGGGGCTTTGGATAGTGAGGCCAGAGAAAGTAAACAGAGAGGTGTTACACTTTCTGTGGGGACCACATTTGCACCCCAATGCACCAACATTTTCATGCCTAAATCTGAGCAAGATCTCTTTGCTGTGCAGGACCTCCGACCAACGCGATACACCAGACACATTGATGACATTTTCTTCCTCTGGACTCATGGCGACGAATCACTGAAATGACAACATGATGCTATCAACAAGTTCCATCCCACCATCAGACTTAACATGGACTACTCTTCAGAATCAGTGTCATTCTTGGACACACGCATGTCCATCCAGGACAGAAACCTCAGGACTTCACTGTACATGGATTACCTCACGATGCTGCACTTCTCCAGCTGCCACCCTAAACATCTCCTATGGTCATGCGCTACATATACACGGGATCGGCTCAGATGGGGAACGTGACAGACACCTAAAGATGCTGAAAGACATCCTCTTAAGAATGGGATACGACGCTCAGCTCATCATTTCCCAGTTCTGATGTGTCACAGTGAAATACGCAATGACTTTCTCAGAAGACAGACACGGGACATGACCGATAGAGTACCCTTCATCGTCCAGTACTTCTCCGAAGTGGAGAAACTACATCATGTTCTTTGTAGCTTTCAACATGTCATCGATGATGATGAGCATCTCACCAAGATCATCACTACGCCTCCACTTCTCACCTTCAAACAACCACCAAACCTTAAACAGACCATCGTTTACAGCAAACTACCCAGCCTTCAGGTCAACATCGACCACAACACCGCACAACCCTGTCATGACAGCCATCTGCAAGACATCCCAGATCATCGACATAAATACTACCATCACACATGGGGACACCACTCACCACATCCACGACAGATACTCATGTGACTCGGCCAATGTTATTTATCTCATACACTGCAGACAAGGATGCCCCAAGACATGGTATTATGACAAGACCAGGCTGATGCTACGACAACGGATGAATGGACACAGCGCAGCAATCACTAGATAGGAATGTTCCCTCCCAGTTGGGGAACACTTCAGTGGTCAGCGATATTCAGCCGCTGATCTTTGGGTAAGGGCCCTCTAAGATGGACTTCGAGATACACAGCAACACAGAATCGCTGAGCAGAAACCGATAGTCAAGTTCCGTACCCAGGACAATGGTCTCAACCGTGACCTTGTGTTCATGTCGCGTGACATGTAACCCCACCGTACTGTTCTGTATCTGTAAAATCTTCCTTACTGTCCTGTTTTGACACCATGACCTTGATAACGTCTAATGATCTCTCTACCTTAATTAGTTTGTACAGTTTTGGATTACTTGTTACTTCGGTTAGACCCTCGGCGTGGGACTCTTATGCATATCATGTTAATCCAGCCTTTTGGTTTGTTTCCAGCACCATCTTATTTTTGATAAATTAAGGCAGATAATAACAAATGATCAGTTCATAGGTCATCCCTTCACTTTTTATTCAGCTATTGACACTTTACTCATATCATTTGCATTAATTACTCTGTTGACACTCTTGATTACCTGCAAAGACTTATCATTCAGTCTGTCAACATGCCACTCACACTATCTGTACTTATCTATTGATATTCTTCATTTCCTGAAATTACCTTGCACCTATATATTCCACCTATATATTCTGTGTCTGTGTGCTGCCTTCCACTTCACTTGATGAAGCAGCAGCATTCCAAAACCTTGGGATTTTAAATAAACCTGTTGGACTATAACCTGGTGTCATGTGATTTCTGACTTTCGCCACCCCAGTCAAACACCGGCCCCTCCACATCACCTTCTGCGGTTGCAGGGGAAGATACTGTGGGCTATGGGTTTTGAACGGAAGTGATGTGGGGGGGTGGGAGGCGGTGGTGATGCTGGAAGTGAGGGAGGAGTAACCATGGTGTTCTGGAGGGAGAGGTCCTTACAGAAGTCTGACCAGGGAGGGGAGACCCACTGGATGTGGTAAAAATGGCAGCTGATGCTCCTCTGAATGTGGATGCTGTTGAGATGGTAGGTGAGGACATGCGAGGGAGAACAGGGGGTGAGGACACAAGGGCATGATATGGGATGGATCCAGCTGGGAGCCCTGTCAATCACAATGATGGGGAATTCTCAGCTGGGGAATTCTCCTCTCCTTCACTCCTAACATCTCCCAAAGACACCTTCCAGGTGAAGCAGCACTTTACCTGCAATTCACTCAATCTCGTCTACCGCATTCACTGCTCAGAGTGTGGTCTCTTCTACACTTGGGGGACATAGCGTGGACTGGGTGACCACTTCACAGAACACTTGCATTCTGTCCGCAAAAAAGACCCTAAGCTTCCAGTTGCTTGTCACTTCAACACCCCACCCTGTTCCCTAGCCAACATCTCTGTCTCAGGCTTGCTGCAGTGATCCAGTGAAGCTCAGCACAAACTGGAAGAACACCTCATTTACCTCGCGGAGACCCTGTAGCCTTCAGGAGTTCAACAATTTTAGGGCCTGAGCAGCTTTGCCCATTTCCTTACCCCAACTCCCACACACCAGGCCTGGTCATTTAAGACAGATGTCAGAGGCAGGTTCTTTACTCAGAGCGTGGTAAGGGTGTGGAATGCCCTACCTGCTAATGTAGACAACTCAGCCACATTAGGGAGATTTAAACAATCCTTAGACAAGCACATGGATAATTTTGGGATAGTGTAGGGGGACGAGCTGAGAATAGTTCACAGGTCAGCACAACATTGAGGGCCAAATGGCCTGTTCTGCGCTGTATTGTTCTATGTTCTATGTCATCACATGGGCTGCTGCCACACATTACCCATTGTCAGTCACAAATAGTGACCATTAGCAGCTAATCATTCCCCCAGACTGACCTTTATCCAGTGCTTTGACTGCCCAACTGCTTTTTTCTCTTTCTGAGCTCTATCACTATCTATTGTTTACTCCCTTCCCCTCTGCCACCCCATCCCATCAATAGCACAGATAGCAACCTTTTCTGAGCTATTATCAGTTCTGAAGGAGGGTTATTGGACTTAGAATTTTAACTCTGCTTTCTGTCTACCGATACTGCCAGACCCTATGAGTTTTTCCAGCTGTTTCTGATTTTTTTTTCTGATTTGCAATATCTGTAGTTTTTTTGTTGTTGTGCTAATGGAATCTGTACAAGCTGTTAACTTGATAGAAAAAAAAGGACTTTGGAAAAACAATTTTCTGCCATTAATCTTTATTTAAATCTTTATCAATGGGCTTTATGTTTTATTTTTCCCACGTGCAAGGTAATAGCTTGACATTATAATACTCCTTCAGATTGAGAGAATAAAAGCTAATCTCTTCCTGATCTCTCCAGTTACAGTGGGTCTTGATGGAAGGTGGTGGTGTTACAGAATCACAGATGGAGACTATGTGCCTTTACCTGTTCTATTACCAAGTGCCATTCTCCTGCTCCCCACAGCACCCCCCCCCCCATACCCTCACATATTATTTTTATCCAAATAATCACCCGATGCCTCAATTGAACTAACCTCAATCACACTTCCAGACCCTCACTACTCAAGTTTTCCCACTTCATCCTTGCTTGTTTTGCTGATGACTTTAAATCCACATGTCTGGCTCTTGTTTCTTTAGCGAGTGGAAACTATTTGTCACTACAATTTCTAACAAGCTCACTCATGATTTAGTAATTGTCTATTAGATCTCCTTGTAACCTTTATTCTCCGAGGAGAACAGACCCAGCTTTTTCAATCTATCCTCATTACTGAAGATCGTCATCCCTGGAACCACTGCTTCTACACTCTCTCCAAAATGTTCACAGCCTTCCTATAATGTAATATCCATACCATACACTGGACTCGAGCCAATGTCTAACAAGTGTCTTGTATAAGTTCAACATCATCTAACAAAAAACAGAGAACAGTACAGCACAGGTACGGCCTTTCGAACCCACCAAGACTCTGCTGATACATGATGCCTTTCTAAATAAAAACTTTTGCCTCCATGTAGTCCTTATCCCTCTGTTCCCTGTCCATTCACATATCCATCAAGGTGCTTCTTAAACATTGCTACGGTATCTGCCTCTACCTCTTCCTCTGGCAGCAATTTTTAGGCACTTACCACCCACTGTGTAAAAAAGCGTGCCCCTCACATCTCCTTTAAAGTTACTCTTCTTTACATTAAGCCTATGTCCCCTAGTAACTGACATTTTGACCCTGTGGAGCGACTCGGACTATCCACTCTATCCATGCCTCATAGTTTCGTAAACTTCTATCAGGCTCCCTTTCATCCTTCGATGTTCAAATGAAAACAGATCAGGTTTGTCCAATCTCTCTTCATAGCTAATACCCTCCAAAACAGGTAACATCCTGGTAAACCTCTCCAAAGTCTCCATATCCTTCTGGTAGTGTGGCGATCAGAACTGTACACAATATTCCAAATGTGGCTGAACTAAAGGTCTATACAGCTGCACCAATAACTTGCCAATTTTTATGCCCTGACTGATGAAGGCAAACATGTCATATGCCTTCATAACCACCTTATCCTCTGGTGTTGCCACTTTCAGGGAATTGTGGACCTGTGCGCCTAGATCCATCTGTACACTGATGCTTCTAAGGCTTCTACCGTTTACTGTACACTTCCCGCCAAAATGCATCATTTTTCATTTGGGGTCAATGTTAAATTCCATCTGCCATTTCTCTGCCCAAGTCTCCAGCCTATCTATATCCTGCTGTATCCCCTGACAACCTTCCTCACTAATCCCAGCTCTACAAACCTACTAATCAGGCCACCTAGATTCTTGTCCAAATCATTTATATATATTTTACAAACAACAGGATTCTCAGCAGTGATTCCTGCTGAATACCAATGCTTATGGACCTCCAGTCAGAAAAACACCCTTCCATTGCTACTCTCTGTCTTCCATGACAAAGTCAGTTCTCTATCCATCTTATCTGCTCACCTTCTCCATCAGCCTGCCATTTCTGACCTTGTGAAAGGCATTCCTAAAGTCCGTATTGACAACATTCACTGCCTTGCCCACATTAATCACCTTTGTCCCTTCCTCAAAAAAAAACTCCACAGTTTGTGAAGCATGACCTTCCCCACACAAAGCCGTGCTGCCTATTGCCAGTAAGTCTATTTTTCTCCAAATGTGAGTAAATCATATCCCTAAGAATCTTCTCCAATAATTTCCCCACTACTGATGTAAGGCTCACCAACCTCTAATTTCCAGGATTATCCCTGTTTCTCTTCTTAAACAAAGGAACAATCTTGGCTCTTCTCTAGTCCTCTGAGAGCGCTCCTGTGATTAAAACAATTTCATATAAGGCCTCAGGAACGTCCTTACCTGCCTCCCTGAGTACTCTGGAATAGATCCCATCAGGTCCTGGGGACTTGCCTACCTTAATGCTTTTCAAACACTCAACAGCTTTTTTATATTGATAGCCCTAGAATATAAACGTACCCCTCTCTAGACTCACCATCCGCCATGTCCTTCTCCTTTGTGAATACTGATGCAAAGTATTGATTCAGGACCTCACCACTCCACGCATAAATTCCCTCCTTTGTCCTTGAGTGGACTTTCCCTTTTCCTAGCTACCCTCTTACTTCCTAAAAATGTATACAATGCTTTGGCTGTTTCCATGTGGAGGCTATATATGTTAATATTGCAGACAGAGAACACATGCATATACTCTGCCTGTTTCAACTCAACAAATCAGGAGACAGCCATTCTCTTGTTCATTACTCAGGGGAATTGCCTTGACCAATCAGAGTCAATCTATCTGGTTTAAAATTTAAATATAGCTTGACAATTCACTGCCAGTCATCAACTAACTGGTGCATTCTCCTGGGCAACACATCTACCCACCAGTGCCCACTTGCCAACAGCATGATTTCATTCAGTATCGATGCGATTTTCCCTTTGCTTTGGTATGGTTTTGTAAATTGATCTGATGAGTGTAACATGAGCAGCTTTGGCAAAATGTGTCATTTGTTGGCGATCTTCAACTTCTGTACCACCAAATAACTTCTCCTACACTTACATGATCTTCGTAATTAATAAACAAGAACAAATTAGTTTCACATGTTCTGTCTAAACAATATGTTAATAAGAGAAAACAAGAGATCATACAAGAAATTGGAGCAGAAGACTAAAACGCTCTGCCCTTTAATTCAATCATGGCTGATCTTGAGTTTCAGTTTCACTTTCCCACCAGGCCCCCATTTCCCTAGATTCCTCAAGAGGCTAATCATCTGACTACCCAGCCCTTTTAATATATTTGAGGGTGCTACAATTCCTCCAGATTAGGGCAAGTGTTGGTTCCCCTCCCCATCCCTCACAACCCAGCTAACAGGCTGCAAAGCCTGTTTCGGTGGCACAGTGGTTAGCACTGCTGCCTCAAAGCACCAGGGACTCGGGTTCAATTCCCTCCTCGGGTGACTGTCTTTGTGGAGTTTGCATATTCTCCCAGCGTCTGCATAGGTTTCCTCCGGGTGCTCCGGTTTCCTCCCATAATCCAAAGATGTGCCGGTTAGGTGAATTTACCATGCTAAATTGCCCATAGCATTAGGTGCAATAGTCAGAGGGAAATGGGTCTGGGTGGGTTACTCTTTGAAGGTTGGTGTGGACTTGTTGGGCTGAAGGGCCTGTTTCCTTACTGTCGGGAATCTAATCTTTAAAATATAGGTTAACTCATCAAAAATTAGCCACATCACTCACCTATCAGGAGAGCAGCTGATTGAGCAGGTGCTGAGTTAGGGTCGAAAGTAGCCATTAATTGACAACTTGAGGGCCTTAGTTGGTGGTCTATCAGGAAGGTCACCTGCTCACCGTCTTGCTTAGAACATGAGAAGGAGTTGATTTTCTGTCCAGGGTCAACTTACCCAAATATTTTTCCTTCTTGATGCCACTCTAGCCATCTCCAAGTGGGAGAAAAGTCTGCCCATTGTATTCAATTCTGCATTAATTCCAAACCTGGGCATCAAATGTCAGGAAGGCTGTGAAGGATAGTTCTGGACATGAAAATCATTTACACGGATAAACAGCAAAGCTAGGAAATCTCTGTTAAGGAAGATTGAGAGAAGATTTGATAAAATTACAAAGGGTAAGAGCGCAGGGTAAGAGGGAGGAACTGTTCACATCAATGGAAATGTCATGAATGAAAGGGCATGGATTTAATGTGAATTGAGGAAAACATTTTCATAGGGTGGCATAGTGGTTCAGTGGGTAGCACTACTGCCTCACAGCACCCAGGGACCTGGGTTCAATTCCAGCCATTTGTGGAGTTTGCACGTTCTCCCAGTCTCTGTGTCGGCTTACTCCCACATGCAAAGATGAGCAGGTTAGGTGCATTAGTCAGCGGTGAATGTAGAGTAATAGGGTAAGGGATTGGTCTGGGTGGCTTGCTGTTTGGAGGGTTGGTATGGACTTATTGGGTGAAATGGCCTATTTCCACACTGTAGAGATTCTATGATATGATGTTATTATGAAGGTGTGGGTGTCCTGTACCTTTAAGTGAGTTAAAAACTAGCAGAACTGAATAAGGTAACAATGCAATACTTGGTCGAAAGCTGGGTTGCCTGGAGATGACAAAACAAATCCAAATTCGGCCAATCAGTTTAAATTATCCCAAAAAATACCAAACTCCAATCAAGTTTGAATTTAGTATATTGACAACTTTTAAAACCAGTGACACAATCCATTGCTTTAGGGATGTAAGACTGGGCAAAATTGAACAGTTAGGAGGTGAACTGCCAAGCATCTGCAGACTGCTCAGAGAATAGCTCTTTTAAAGGTACCTTTATCGTTCAGAGACCTGAGAAACAGAAATCCCTAAGAAGAAAAGACCAAAGAAGAGAAAATTTGACATCTGGCTGGTTTTGAAAACCCGAATTTTTGGTAAATCTTAATTGGGGGATTTTATCGGATTAGTTTTAGAGAAGGGGAAGGTAAGAGATAGGTTAGAGGAAGAAGTTGTAAATAGCTGTTTGTTAATTATTCTCTGTTATACCTTAAGAAATAAAGCTGTTAATTTTTACTTTAAATAGTTCTTGGCCTCTCAAATTTTCACAGATTATTGCATGGGATAAATCTTTTCTGTGTTGCTGGTTTAAATTAAGCAGGAGGGTTTACTCTGTGACGTAACAGTGTACAGTTCGGATCTGGAATGCACAGTCTGAGCATGAAGTGGGGCCAACCTCAGTCATGGCTTTCAGGAATTGGAGAATTATCTGCAGAGGAATAATTTAAGAACATCAGGGAAGAGCTTTGGATCTGGGCAAGTTAAGTTCCTTTTGCAGAGTTTCAGTCTGACATGAGGAGTTGTCGGCTCTCCAGCTGTCACATAATTATTCCATGCTTCTTTCTGCATTTGATAAACAAAGTGTCGGCAAGAACAAAAGCCACTGCACTTAAAAAGTAATTAATTGTGGGTCATGCTTCAGGACAAATCACTGTGGTAAAGGATTACACAGAGTCAAGTATTCTCAGAGAAATTGACTGCTGGTACTAGATAAGATTATACAAATACGCCAAATCTTAACCTTTTCTATTGAACTGTATAACATCGAATGTGGCATTATTCCTTTAGTTTACAATGATCAACTGCATTTAACAAATATTTAGCAGAAATAACTTCAATCTTTGTTCCAAAAATAATTGAAGAATCAGTGAATGTTTCTGAAATAATTAACTTTGCCAGTCTCATAAATACTCTGACTACTAGAGCAGGTCACAAATTGGAAGTATTGTCGTAAATACTGTCTCTTCCTCGATGGTGTCCACCATCTACAATGACCTAATCAGGAGGTTGATACAATATTCTCCACTTGCCTGGTTGTGTGTAACTCTAATGCTCATGAAGTCCAACACAGTCCAGGGCAAAGCAATATGCCTGATTATTAACCTGCCCACCACATTTACTCCCCTTTCACTAATACAGTGGCAACAGTGTCATATACAAGTACTGCAATAACTCACCAAGACTTGTTTGACAGTGTGTTCCAAACTGTAACCTTCACCATCTAGAAAAAAACAAAGTGCTGGGGAAATAAGACCATAAGACACAGGAGTAGATGTAAGGCCATTCAGCCCATTGAGTCCACTCTGCCATTTTAATCATGGCTGATGGACATTTCAACTTCACTTACCCGCACTCTCCCTGTAGCCCTAAACTCCTTGTGAGATCAGAAATTTATCAATCTCTGCCTTGAAGACATTTAATTAGATTAGATTACCTTAGATTAGATTAGATTACTTACAGTGTGGAAACAGGCCCTTCGGCCCAACAAGTCCACACTGCCCCGCCGAAGCGCAACCCACCCATACCCCTACATTTGCCCCTTACCTAACACTACGGGCAATTTAGCAAGGCCAATTCACCTGACCTGCACATCTTTGGACTATGGGAGGAAACCGGAGCACCCGGAGGAAACCCACGCAGACACGGGGAGAACGTGCAACTCCACACAGTCAGTCGCCTGAGGCAGGAATTGAACCCGGGTCTCTGGTGCTGTGAGGCAGCAGTGCTAACCACTGTGCCACCGTGCCGCCCATAAATGTCCCGGCCTCCACTGCGCTCCGTGGCAATGAATTCCATAGGCCCACCACTGTCTGGCTGAAGAAATGTCTCCTCATTTCCATTCTAAATTGACCCCCTCTAATTCTAAAGCTGTGCCCAATGGTCCTGGTCTCCCCATCTAACGGAAACAATTTCCCAGCATCCACCCATTTTAAGCCATGCATTATCTTGTAAGTTTCTATTATGATCTCTCTCAACCTTCTAATGAATACAATCCCAGGATCCTCAGCCATTCATCATATGTTAGGCCTACTATTCCAGGGATCATCCATGTGAATCTCCGCTGGACACGTTCCAGTGCCAGTATGTACTTTCTGAGGTGTGGGGCCCAAAACTGGACACTGTATTCTAAATGGGGCTGAACTGGAGCTTTATAAAGTCTCAGAAGCACATTGCTGCTTTTACGTTCCTACCCTCTTGAGATAAATGACAACATTCGCTTTCTGAACCACAGACTCAACCTGCAAGTTAACCTTTCAAGAATCCTGGACTAGCACGCTCAGATCCTTTTTTACTTTGGCTTTATGCATTTTCTCACCGTTTGGAAAAAAAATACAGCCATGGACTATTTTTTAAAGTGCAAAATCTTGCACTTGCTCACATTGAATTTAATTAGCCATTTCCTGGACCACTCTCCTAAACTGTCGAAATCCTTCTGCAGCCTCCCACCTCCTCAGTACTACCTGCCTGTCTCCCCGATGTAGAGGAGACCACAAAGGGTACAGTAGATGACATTGGTGGAGGTACAGATACATTTCTGTCAAATGTGGAAGAATCCTTCGGGGACTTGGACGGAGGTGAGGGGGAAGGTTTTGCACTCCCTGCGGTGGCAGGGGAAGGTGCTGGCAGTGGGGTGTGAGCTGGTGGAGGGCCACGGATCTGACGGAGACGCGGAGGGAATGGTCTCTCTGAAATGCTGATAGGGGTGGGCAGAGAAATATATCTCTGGTGGTGGAGTCTTTTTGTAGGTGGTGGATGTGGTGGAGAATGATGCGATGTATACAGAGGTGGATGGGGTGGAAATTGAGGACCGGGTTTGGGGGTGGGGGGGGGGTGTTCTGACCTTGTTTCTTTGTGAGGGGTGGGATTCAAGCGCAGAGGTGCGGGAGGTGGAGGACATGCGTTGGAGGCCCATCGTCAACCATGTGGGAGGGGAAATTGCAATAGTTGAAGAAGGAGGCCATCTGGAATTTTCTAAGGTGGAATTTGGTCATCCTGGGAAGAGATGCAGTGGAGATGGAGGAATTGAGAATAAGGCCTTAGGGTAGTGTAAAATGGAACTATATCCTTTTATTGCTGCTGGGTCAAAATTGTTGAACATACTCCTTAAAGCTCTGTTGATGTAAATAGACACGACATCAAGGATTGGTGCTGACAGAGGTAGCTCACTACTATCAGGAATGGGCAATAAATACTCTTCCTATTCACATTCTCTGAATGATCAAGAAAATCTCACAGCCTTATTAAATAGTAACAGACAACAAACGCTTGACATAATTCTTCAGTGCAATTTGGAAATTTTATCACTAAGGTTTGCAAGAATGACAAAATGAAATCTTGAACCTCACATCATTGTATGACTTTTCATAATGTTTACTGTTATTTCAGGCTATCAACTGGAATCAAGACTTCAGGATAAAGTGAGGTTCTGTGTTTAAGATGATTTCTGTAATGTTCACATCTACTTTCCAATTAAAGTGAGCTTCTCAAAAGGTTTATTAACTTTGAATAAATTTAGCAGGTTTTATACACTTTAATAGTTATTAAACTGATATCCAATTTATGAGAAGTCAAAGTCCCACCATTTTCAAGCTTTTTCCATTTAATCCGAGAGCTTCCATCCCAAATTGGCCAAACCAGCATTAAAGGTAATAGAATTCTCAGTGCAAGGTAAGTTGGGGACAAATGGAGTTCTGTAAACATTTACCCAGGAGGCCACACCCACACAATGGAATAACAAGCTTGTCAACTTTAACCATTACGTCCATCTACAATCATTCATAGAAACAACCTTAATTTAAGCTTTTTTGGGGTACTCAGTTTTTAATGTTTTGAAATATTCAAAAAAATCTTCAATTAATACTCAGACTGTTACTACTGCACACAAACGAAACTAGCAAATGTTCAGTTTGTTTTTTAAAAAATCATTTTCAGATATTTTAAATCAAGTTATTCATGGGTGGTTTATTGACACTCTTATTTAAGATAGCTATTTTTTGATGAACTCATTTTTGGCTCAACCTTAAAAAATCTGCTCTGGACTAAAATGAATATTTCTCAATGTAAGGGAAACAAAGACATTGTTTTGCTGATTGATCACACAGGTTCATGAAAGATTTTATATTTGCCAATTTGTAAGCAACTGTTTGGAAACCTGCACTTGTCTCAATTTCAGAACACCAGTGCAGGTCAGCCTCCAATTGCATAAATGACCTAAAGTGAAGCCTCAACATTATTGTATTTTGACATAAACAAATGCTCTGGTCTCACTGCAATGTATTAAGTCATTGTTTCTCACCCCTACTTTTCCCTAAATAAAAATGAATGTGGCAAAGTAATAATTGCCCCTGTCTCAATGCAGCTGATCATATGTTATGTGTGGTTTGAAGTCAGGATGAAAATAATGAAGGAACAGGTGCTAGGAAACTAAAAATTGTGGTAGTTTAAGAACAGGTTTTAACTAATATACGAGACACGGAGACTGACAGTGACTGATTTAATTGATACTCAGCCAATTAAGCTTCAGTCTCATCAGTGATGACATCATCTAGCTTCTCAGATTGGATTACTGTACTCCCTGTAGTCCACTGCTTGGCAACCAATAGTTTCTTCAGCTTCTTGTAACCTTGAATAGACAGGACACTTAGCATTTTGAGTCTTTTAATCATTTTCTTAATAAAGGAGTGACATTTCTTTGAAATGGTTCTGCAAAGTAAACAAAAAATCTCAGCCAGTGCAAAACAGCAGAGCTTCAATTCTTCAAAAAAAAAACTATCTGGAGGATCAGAAAATTGCAGGGAATTATAAAAACAAAGCATATCAAATTTGTACAAGTCCACGTTGAATAAACATAGGCTTTGGCTGGCAGTTAATAACTTGAGATCAACTGACTTACAAAATTCCCAAACTTCTGTTTGAATGTGGAAGGGTTTTGTATTGTGGATACGTGCAAATATGGTACATATATGTATATGTAAGACAAACAGATCAAATAAAGAATTCAGGAGGGACAGCTTAAACCCAGAGAAGGTAGAACTTGCTGCCATTTAAACAGATAACAATGGAGGGTATTTAATGAACAGCATTACGCCTACATGAGAAGAAATAAAAGGTTTTTGAAAGAGGTAATTAGCATGGAACAACACTTTATGGATAAAAGAAAAATGACAATATAACCAAGTTGAGCTGAACAGTGTAAATTCAGTACAGTTCCATGAAATCTGGTTGTGTATAACCACTGTATTTGTAAATTCCTCTCGATTTTGAATAAGATTTCTCCAGTTAATTTGGCTCTACCAGACTGCTACTCATTTTAAACATTACAGAAAATCTGCTACAGTCATGTTGCAGGCTTGGCAGAAGCATCAATGTTGAAGGTTCATTACACAGAACCTCTTGAGCAAGTACGTGAGGAAAAATATTAAATTTCTAACAGCAGGATACCCAGCCCACTAAATTAAAGTTGGTGTAAATATACCAGAATATGCTTCCACAGCTGTTTTACATAAATGTCTTCATTGATTATTTGCCTGAAAGGAACATTGTTAATTTATTACAACAAAGTTGAAGTATGTTATTTTATTATAAATGTAGCCTGGCTTAGAACAATTTGCACCTTTTTGTTTTGGTGAATAGTCCGGGAAGAGTTTTCGAATGCCTCCTTTTCATAACGTGACCATTCCTTTTGTTTGTCCAGTTTTTGATTGATTGACATTTTACAAACACGGAGGCAATTCAACAAAAATCAATTATTCCCAACTTTTATGAATGGAGACACTATTTGTTAAGTAGCAATTAATTTTCAACACCTGGAAAAGCAAACTCATAATTCAAATGCTGATCCTATCCCATCTCTGATCTGTTTGGAGATTGAGCGAAAGGTGATACACTATATTTAAACTTTGTAAATAGGAAGTACTATTTAAGGCAATACATAAAACATAATTGTTAAATAATTCCTCTAAAAAGTTACAGGTCATCTCTTCAGAATAAAGTAGGGAAACTGTACAGTTAAGTTTTCCTTCAACTGCTAATGTCAAGTAGAGTGTCAGAGAAGACTAACTCTCAGGGTTTGTGGAATGAATGTAAACCTTTGTTTCCCTGCTTCAGGTTAGGTTATGGATGCTACTCTTTCACACATGAAATGCTATGAAACACTGGCTTTCAAATATGTAATTCAGTTTTATTTGCGATTGAACCAAGAATAAGGATTCCGTATTTTTTGCAGTACTATATCAGCACTACAACATAATAAATAGGAACTTGAAGATTATCATCAATTCCAAAAATAAAATCAAATTTGTCCTTTTGTTTTTCTTTAAAGACATTTGTCTGGTTCTTTAATGCTGTTTTTGTTTTGCATTTGGATTAGAGCTTTGCCATCATGGGGGAAAACACCCAATGCATCTTGTAGCATGATACAGCATTACATTAAGACACCTTTCACAGATGGCAAGTGCAGTTTGCACAAAACTAGCAAAACAATAGTCAGGCACCATGAATTCAAACTCATAAAACATTAACATACTATACAAATTAACTTAGAGCAACATAATATACAATGTGGCTGATTCCCATGTGAAGAGTGACTTCACGAACAATACTATTTTACAGATTTTCTAACTGATTTAAAATATATGAATCCCCTCTAAAATTATTCATTTTCTATTAACAATACTGAACTAACTACAGCACTGACTAACTCAGCTTGTGTTTGTCAAGCCCCTCTGCTTGCAGAGGAATGTTTTAGCGAAACTGTGGAAAGAAAGCATCTGAAAGAGATAGGAATCCTTGCAACAATAAGTCATGCAGGTTTGAGAATACAGTAACATTTATCATGCTGCCTTCAACCTGTCCTGACAACCTTCAGTCCTTGGAATGCACTTTGATTTTAATATTCCATACTTTGTACGTGCATTTTAAAGTCGGAGTCTGTTTTATACGACAGCACAAAGCATCAATGCCAGTGATAGTGGATTTATCTGATGATGTAGAAATTGCATGTTGGTGATCCAATCAAATTAGATGTTGTGGATTGAAAACTACTGCATTTATGTACAGGTGCTATCCCAAGTTGGTTCAAAGAGAAGTAATGTTTATTTATTCATTCTCAGGAAGTGGGTGTCCTTGGCTAGGCCTGCACTTAACGCCCATCCCTAAATGCCCATTGGGAGGTCAGCAGCCAACCACATTGCTGTGGGTCTGGAGTCACGTGTATATCCGACCAGGTAAGGATGACAGTTTCCTTCCTTAAAGGACATTGGTGAGCTAGATGGGGTTTTTTTCCCCCCATATATCAGCAATGGCTTCATGACCATCATTAGACTTTTAATTCTTAATTGGACAAGAAAATATGGTCGAACAATTGTCTGCCTAAAAGCTTGGTCACAGCATGGGGTTTTATGTAATCTTATAGGAAGGGAATTTCAGAGTACCGGCCTCAAGGATTAAAGGAAAAGGCCCTTAACATGGGACCTGATCGAGGGAGAGATTCACAAAATGGCAGAGTGAGGAGAGTGTTCTCAGGATGTGGGGTGTAATGGAATGGGGTTAGTGGGCTACAGAGACAACAGTTAGAGGGAGTTGCCAGAATATGGAGGAATTTAGAGCAAAATTTAAATTGATTACATTTGATTCCATGTCAATAGATTAAAAAGAATAGGAATAATTGACAAAGATAGAAGTTGGAAAACAGAGTTTTGAAAGAGTTGAGGTTCACAATGGGCAGAAATTGGAAGACTGGCTAGGAGGAAGTTAGAGCATTAGAGTCTGGAGGGAAGAAGTGCATGAACAAAGATTAAAGGAGCAAATGGACTCAGGAAGGGAACAGGCAGGTGATTTGTGCTGGAGAGTATATGAATTGGAATGTCAGTTCAGGGTTTACTTATAAACAGTGGCTAGGAATGGGATGGGATGGGATGGAATGGATAGTAAATGATGGTCTTTATGTTTGTGTTGAAACTGGTACTCATCCACATCTGGATATTGGAGAAAGATACAGGGTCAGGAATCATGATGGAGAGGTAGCGCAGGTAAAATCAGAAAAATCAAGAAATTCAATTGCTTGATTGGACACTTGATACAAAACTGCAGGATTAGTGCAAGCTAATACATAATATTGATTGCCACTAAACTGCATGTAAATCAATATTGGTGTGAAAACTTGCTCTGAAAAATTCCTCCTTAGCCTATGAAAATTATTCGTACCTGAAGTATGGAACTTGAAAATTAAGTAAAGAAGTCAACATCTTATTAAACCTGAACAGGTGGGCACAGAATGAGGATTTGAAAGTCAAATCAATAATTTGCAAACAATATTTGAGATGAAAATGCATTTTACCCTGCAAGGTCATGAATCTGTAGAAAGTACTTCCAGATAAATATCAAATAATATTTCAATTAAAGCTTTAAAATAATTTGAGTAAATGTCTGGCTTAGAATGGGACTCAGTGTACAGGACAAGCATAGCTAGAAATATCAGGCAACCATCTGAAATTTTTTTTTTGGAAGGGCAGACACTATGAAACGAGTGTTCAAAGTTAAAAATCACACAACACAAGGTTATAGTCTGACATGTTTATTTGGAACCACTGTCTTTCTAGCGCTGCTCCTTCAGGTAACTAGTGGGGCAGGATCCTGAAAGCTAGTATTTCCAAATAAACCTGTTAGACTATAACCTGGTGTTGTGTGATTTTTAACTTTGTCCACCCCAGTCTAACACTGGTTTCTCCACATCATTATGGAATGGAACAGAGTACAAATAAAGTTTGTTTAAATATTTGGTAGTTTTACTAGATTTATCTTTGGCACAGGGAGAATACCTCACTTTCAATACAGCAACCGGTTAAAAAGTAAAGTAGAACCATAAGGTTAATAATTTCTGGATAACTGTGTAAACCATGAGCAGATTGGCACGGGGCTAATATGACCAGAAAACTACACGTGTGGCTAAAAGCCTGGTGTGCAAGAAACTGGTTTCAATTCATGGGGCAGCAGCATTGGGGAAACAGGAAGCTGTACTTTTGGAATGGGCTTCACAGTGAGTCCAGTGTCCTGGTGACTGGTGGAAATGGGGGTGTACTAAAGACTGAAACTACATCCGGGTTTGGGGGGTTGGGGTGTAGAATGAGGGAAGGTTCAGAAAGGTGGAATATAAGAAATTTTAAGGAGAAAGGTTGAGTCAACACTCCAGTTCAGGGACATAGAAAATGGTAAACAGTGTGACAGGAAGGGGCGAAGCATACAACATTTAAAATACATCAACAAATGTGGTCACAGTAAAAAGAATTGGCTTTACACCTTTACACTAATGGGATGTAGAGTGGGGAAGGATTCAGTTCAAGAGAGATTTCAAAATCCAAAGATCAGAGTTGAGGTGATGGAGTCATAGAACATAGAACAATACAGCACAGAACAGGCCCTTCGGCCCACGATGTTGTGCCGAACATTTGTCCTAACTTAAGCACCCATCCATGTACCTATCCAATTGCTGCTTAAAGGTCACCAATGATTCTGACTCTGCAATTCCCACAGGCAGCGCATTCCATGCCCCCACCACTCTCTGGGTAAAGAACATACCCCTGACATACCCCCTATACCTTCCACCCTTCACCTTAAATTTATGTCCCCTTGTAACACTCTGTTGTACCCAGGGAAAAAGTTTCTGACTGTCTATCTATTCCTCTGATCATCTTATAAACCTCTATCAAGTCACCCCTCATCCTTTGCCGTTCCAATGAGAAAAGGCCTAGCACTCTCAACCTATCTTTGTACGACCTATTCTCCATTCCAGGCAACATCCTGGTAAATCTTCTCTGCACCCTCTCCAAAGCTTCCACATCTTTCCTAAAGTGAGGCGACCAGAACTGCACACAGTACTCCAAATGTGGCCTAACCAAGGTCCTGTACAGGCGCAACATCACCTCACGACTCTTGAATTCAATCCCTCTGCTAATGAATGCTAATACACCATAGGCCTTCTTACAAGCTTTATCCACCTGAGTGGCAACTTTCAAAGATCTATGAACATAGACCCCAAGATCCCTCTGCTCCTCCACCTCACTAAGAACCCTACCGTTAACCCTGTATTCCGCATTCTTATTTGTCCTTCCAAAATGGACAACCTCACACTTGACAGGGTCGATGTAGGTATAGGTAAGCTGCGAGGGACAGAGAGTTTAATGTCACAGTGTTTCATATAGTAACTTCCATGCAGGGTATAATAGTTAAAAATCAAACTGAATTCGCATTATCAGAATGTATTCAGGATCTACTATGAACCTGTGGCATGAATAGAGATGAATGTTTTCAATCTCATCGCCATTTTGTGGTGGCCAAGGTTGGAAGCAAATGTTCCAGGGTAAACAATTTTTGAAAGGGCAGGCATAGAGTAAAAGAGGGAAAAGAGGGAGGAGGAGCCCTAATTAATAAAAAATGAAATAATAATGAGAGGAAGAATCTTGGCTCAGAAAATCGCTACACAGAATCACAAGGGTCATAAGATGTTGATGGGGTAGTTCACATGCTCCAACTTTAAGTAAGTAGTTATTGGATGCTTATAGAATTATAGAATTCCCTACAGAATGGAAGCAGGCCATTCAGCCCATTGAGTACACACCTACCCTCCGATGAGCATCCCACTCAGATTCCCCCCATCCTCACTTTATCCCCTGTAACCCATCTAGCCTGCACATCCTTGGACATTATGGGCAATTTGGCATTGCCAGTCCACCTCACCCAAAAATCTTTAGACTTATAGCAAAAGTTATGTAATAGTTGCAGGTGACTTCATTTCTCATATAAGCTGGACAAAGGTGGTCTGAAATATGAGTTTGTGGAATGATTTGGTGACAATTTCCTGCAACAATACGTTATGGAACCAACCAGGCATAAAGCTATTTTAGGAGAAAGTGAGGACTGCAGATGCTGGAGATCTGAGTCGAGAGTGTATTGCTGGAAAAGCACAGCTGGTCAGGCAGCATCCGAGGAGCAGGAGAGTCAACATTTCGGGCAAAAGCCCTTCATCAGGAAAGCGCAGATGCCCAAAACATTGATTCTCCTGCTCATCGGATGCTGCCTGACCTGCTGTACTTTTCCAGCACTACACTTCTCAACTTTAAGCTATTTTAGATCCAGTCTTGTGCATTGGAGCAAGTTAATTAGTCATGTCCTGGAAAAGATCCAGTGGGAACCAGTAAACATAACACAGTTGAAAGTGATGTAGTCTAAGCATGAAGAAGAACCTTAAAACATAAACAAAACCAATAACTTGTGTGAAGAGGAAATTGGCCAAGTGGTTGACTGAGTAAATGGACTAAAAAGATGGATGTTACTAAGCAATGAAAAATACTTAAAGGAACAGATCAAAATGTCAAATAAAAATACATTCCATTAAAAAGCAAAAACACAACACAAAACATCCTCCTGAGGTGAAGCAGTTTATAATGTTGCAAAGAATGGTAAAAGCGTCAGGACTGCAAAATATCAACAAATCATGAAAAGAGGAAAAGAATATGGCAGAAAAGCAGGAATATTAAAATAGACTATGTTTTCAAAGTATAGAAAAAGAGAGTAAATATTGGTCCCGAGAAGACAGAACAGAAATTATCTTGATAAATAAGGAAATGGCAGAAATAAATATTGTGTGTCTTCACAACAGAAAACAAAAATCACAGAAATACAGGTATTCAGAGATTAATAAGAATAAAGAAATTAATATCAACAGAGAAACATATAGGACTAAAATTGACAAATCTCCAGATGCTGCTGACCTACATTAGGTTCTTAAAGAGAGAGCCAAAGTGATAGTTGACTTATTGGCTGTGATTTTCAAAATTCCCCTCGATTCCTGAATGTTTCCAGTAGATTGTAGTTTAGCAAATGTGACATTACTTTGAGGAAAGGAGGGAATACCAAAACAGGGAGCTCCTTGACATCAATCATCGGGAAAGTGCTGGCATCTATTATTGGGAATTCTTAACAATGTACTCAGAAAGCATAATATAATTTTTTAAAAAAGGGTCAGTAGGGTTTAAAGAAATTGAAACAAAGAGTGGAATAAGTGTGGTATTTTCAATTGACTAGTGGATTGCTAGGGTCTCAGGTTATCTACACTGTGTCACCTTGTCTATGATATTTGAGACAGAATTGTGTATTTAAGTTGGTTGATAGTAAGAGCTAGGTGAGAATAGATGTTGTGAGAAGGACACAATGGGGTGGCAAATGGAAAAAGATAGGTTAAATGAGTGGGCAACAAAATGTCACTTGGAATATAATGAGAGAGGAAATGTGAATTCATGCAGTTGTGTCAGAAAAGTAGAAATGCAACTATTTTTTAAAATGTGTATTAAATTTATAAATGTTAATGTCTAGAGAAATGGGTACACTTGTATAAGGAACCCAAAATTTCACATGGAAGTATAGCAAGCAAACTGCATGTTAACCTTTAATGCAAGAGCTTTGCAGGACAAGAATACATTGTATAGTATTTTGGGGAGACCACACCCGAAAGACTGTTTGCAATTTTGGTCTCCTTATTTAAGGAAGAATATACAATACTTACAATGGAGACAGTGCAGAAAAGCTTGGTCCCTGGAATGAATGGCTTGTCTTAAACTGAGGGGCTGAATAAATTCTACATAAATTCTCTGGATTTCTGAAGAATGAGAGTCTATCTCATTGCAACATTCAAGATTATTAAAGAGCTTGATCGGTAGATACTGAAATATTGTTTCCCTTTTTGGGGAATATAGAACAAGGGTGTGTTGTTTCAGAATAAAGGGCTGATATGAGAAGACATTTCTTCACTAAAAACAGTGGTGAATCTTTGAAATGTTCTTCCTCAGTTGATTGTGGATATTTAAGGCTGTGGTTGACAAGTTTTTGTTCTCTTGGGAATGCAAGGGTTATGGGACATGAGCAGGAAAATGGAGCTAAAATCTGACATGGTCATACTGAATGACCAACCAAGTTCTCTGTTCCAAATTCTTAGTTTTTTTCCAGATTATAACAGTTATTCAGAGTATTTATAAAGAGGATCTAATACTGACGTGTGGGAGTGGACTTGATGTTCCAAGTGGCATTTCCACGTTTGTTTGTATTTTTCAAGAGAATCTCACTGTTTGCAATTTGTTTTCATGTTTTCTTTCACCATGTCTGCTGCATAACAAAATCTTTGGATGTTTTACCATATTTTAGCAGCTATTTTGTTCCAGATGCAGTTTGAGTATTAACTTTGCCTAGTTAAAGTCCAATTCACTCCATTTATTTTCGACATTTACAAAGAATTCCTCCTGAACAGTGAGTAATTTTAGCACTTTCCAAGCCTGACACTTGTGTACTCCGCATCCTCCATTCTCAGTCTGAGCACAGAAACAAATGAATTGCAGAATGTTCATGCTGAGGGCTGACCTTCAGTGAGTGATGGATTAAGCCATAAATGGGAAGATGCTTTCTCATATAAATGAATTTGAACTCAAAACTTAGAAATTATGAGATGGGAAGGGCACCATTACTGAGGAAATAAACATTGCCAATTGGCTTGGGTTATAGTCTAAAGAGTTCCCTTAATATATGTCCTCATCATTTTCAAATTAAAATAAAAATACCCATCTTGCATACCAAGCATTAAAGGGCAAATTCAAAGTATAAATTGTCAGAGAACAGATATGAAAAATATAGCAGCCAAAAATGCAATATTAATCCCACCATTTCAGGAGTTAATTTACTGAAGGTGCCAACAGTTTGTTGGCGAAGCTTTCATCTTTATACATAACAGAAGAAAAATCACAAGTCTCACAACAAATTTGTAATGATGAAAACAGGAAGAATTTGCTCACGGTGAAAATAAAGCATGCATGAATCTGGAAATAAGTATGAGTGTGTTCCTGTGCCAAAGCCCTTCAATGAGCACAGCAAAAATGTTCATTTTTCAGAAAAAGGCTGTTTCAGTTTTTGTTGACTTTTACATTCACATAATGATGTCTTCAACAGCTGAGGGAAGGATGGTTCAAATGGATGAACAGAGTCAAGTATGATTGGTTTCTTTGTATAGTCACTGTGCCTGCAATATATAACGGTAGGGAGAAGGAGCCAAGAAAAAGATTATCAGTAATTAACTTGATATATAGCAATATACAGGAGTAACCATGGATTAGTACAGTTATGAGAACTTGACACAACATTGTCAAATAAATTTAAAAACATGAAATGGTGTCAAATCTTCTGAGCTTATTCAGTGAGTAGCTGAGCCCTATACACCAGGAAAGACCCAAGTAAGATCCTCATTCTGTGCTGAGTTAGCTACACTCTCAGCCAGGAGATTTATTGGTAAGGAGAACATTCACTTCAGTCCCCAAACTAGGAAGTATTTCATTGCTCTCGGTGATGCTTGCTCAGAGTGTGTGTACTTGTATGGTAAGCAAAGATAAAATGACTCCAAAGGAAATGGATCGGAAATTTGGAGGGCTGCATTTTTGTATGTGCTCTGTGTGCCTGAACAGTGAAATCCCACATTACACTTTGGGAATTGTTTGAAAGAAGCCAACAGCTAGCCGTCAGTGAGGACACCGGGATCAGGCTGCTGTCACGTATGTTCTGATCATCATGGTTCTTCAGGTAAGTGAAGCCAGGAAGAATGTGAGTGAGCTTACATCATAGGCAATAGGAATATCACCAAGAAGTGAGAGTGCCCAGGAGGATCAGGGGCTACAGGTTGGGGAAATAACTGGGTGTGAGAAATTGGTAGCCTGGAGGATGTGTTAAAACAAAAAGCAGGACAACAATTTGGAATGGCGGTGAACTGGGGTTGGAAAGAGAATAACAAAAAAGGCAGATGCTGGAGATCAGAAACAAACACAGAATTTGCTGGAGAAACTCAGTGGGTCTGGCAGCATCAGTGGAGGGGAAGCAGAATTAATGTTTCAGGTTGAATGACCTTTACTGATGGAGAGTTATTGGACTTGAAGCATTAAATCTGCTTTCTCTTCACAGATGATGCCAGATCTGCTGAGTTTCTCCAGCAACGTCTGTTTTTACTGGAAGGAGAATTCCTGCCTTTTCCAGTTCCTCCTTCTGGAAAATAATAGTGAAAAATTTACCTTCCAGAAAACAAGGTCTGGTTTGTCTGAATGCAGCCAGTGTTGGCACAGGGTGCATCAAGGAAAACCATTCTCGAAATGGGACCAACAATAGGAATTTTGACCCTTTTATTCGAATATGTGGTCGTAGCTCCAGTTGCTTTCTGTTTTCCCTTTGGGAGTGTTGGGTAGAGCACCTTCAGCCAGTACCATACACATACTGCCTTTCCTTCAGACTGAAGGATCAATGGAACAGTCAGAGCTCAATCAAATCATAGGACAGTAATTTCCAAAGTTTGGGTATGCATAATGGTCATTGGGTAGGATATCAGAATGTGTCTAATACTCAATGACTCTCAATTTGATAAAGAGTCAAAGGAAATCAGGGAATTGAATAAAGAATTGGAAATCCAACTTTATAGTTTTAAAAGCAAATTACTGCGGATGCTGGAATCTGAAACCAAAAGAGAAAATGCTGGAAATCTCAGCAGGTCTGGCAACATCTGTAAGGAGAGAAAAGAGCTGACGTTTTGAGTCTAACTGACCCTTTGTCAAAGCTCAGCTTTGACAAAGGGTCAGTTAGAGTCGAAACGTAAGCTCTGTCTTCTCCTTACAGATGCTGCCAGACCTGCTGAGATTTCCAGCATTTTCTCTTTTGGTTTATAGTTTTAAAGTTGATTTATAGTCACAAATCAGATAAAATTAATCACTGATGACTAAGTTAATATTTTAACACAGGTACATTCTCTTAGTCTCAAAACCAAGGCCCAGGTATTTTGTGGATTACCTGCTGGATCAGATGGGAACTGGTGGATCATAAAGAAAGCATCTTATCTGATGTTGGAGAAACTTTTGTTTCTGTGTCTGGCAATCCCTCCTTGTTAATCCATGAGATATTCTCAATGAGACAAGTTCCTCTTATTGAAGATTCAGCCTTCAGAGTGTATCAAACTACTCCTTCGTGGCTACAACAATTTCAAGCATGCAATTTATATAAACAACCAAATGACCATGTATTGTTTTTCAAAGAGCTTGCAATTATTCAGTTTGCTCCTCCAAATATTGTGTTATATGGGCTGAGAGGAAGAGGTCCCATTTTCAGACAGCCTGACTTGGGGTATTCCATACCTGTACGATAACGTAGCATGCATGCTCTTATTAAAAATAGAGAGACAATTACTGACATTGATCAAAGTACTTACTTGAGTTATTTTACACCTTCCATATTCCACTTTAACCTGTAACAAGACAAAGCAGATTGACAAAACTCTGTACGGTTATGACCTATTCCTTTCAGACAAGTTTTCACATCGTGCTCTGAAAGCTGATTATCCCTGCACTAGATTCACATGGAAATGTGCTCTCCACTGTAGCAGGTCATTTAGGCTTCAAGTCAAATAAAGACAAAAATTCAAACTCGTTGAAACAGCTTGTCATCACAGACACTTTCCCACTGATCCCAGGTTAAGTGGCACTATGAAGAGAGTTGCTCAGATCTCAAGCAGATGAACCCTTGCTCCTCTCACCATTCTTGAATAAATATCACTGAGCCTTGGGGAGTTAGTTGGTTTGAACCCGTTTAGCTTGTCTCATTTATGTGGCAATGATTGATGATATTTGTAATATCTTTGTTTGAAGAGAGCAGGTTGCTCATGTCTTTCCTTCGGAGTACTGAAAATAGATGTTCAGAATATTGAAAATATTGTGCTCATTCTTAAGTCTGTCGGCCGCTTGCACCTTTAATGGTTTTCAGCTCATCTGTGGCTCTCTCTTATATTACTGTATCACATTCTGAGAGCATAAATTGGGAATTCTAATGAAGTGAGTTTACATAAGGAACAAACTAATGAATGATTAGGAAATCAGAGCACCATAAAACAATAACTGGGATTTCTACAATAAGACCATTAGCGATAGCAGCAGAATTAGGCCATTTGGCCCATCGTGGCTACTCCATCACTGATATGGAGTATCAACCCCACTCTCCTGCCTTCTCTCTATAACCTTTGATCCCCTTATCAATCAAGGACCTATCTATCTCTGTCTTAAATACACTCAATGACGTGTCTTCCACAGCCCTTTGTGGCAATGAGTCCCACAGAGTCCCCACCCTCTGGCTGAAGAAATTCCTCCTCATCTCCGTTCTAAAGGGTCATCCCCTTCATTCTGTGGCTGAGCCCTTGGGTCCTAGTGGAAATATCTTCTCCACACCCACTTTATCCAGGCCTCTCAGTATTCTTCAAGTTTCAATCTGATCCTCCCTCATCCTTCTCAACTCCATCAACTCCAGAGTCCTCGATCGTTCCTGATGTGATCCAGAATATCCAGACATTATTAGTCTGGACATGAGCATGATGGAGCCTATCAACAATGTAACTTCCCAGCATCAAGAGCAACATTTAAATTTTGTGTTGGACTTATTACCATTTCATTCGAGGAATTTACACCAAACAACATATTTGCATGAATTTGGATTTGTGATTTGGGCTGTGAATTCACATAAAATGGAGAATCTATGATTTGATAGATCTGACTAATGTATAATTATTGATGTAGTTGATTTGTTTGAGGGAATAAAGTTTGTAATTAATAAATTGATTTTGGCCACTCTCAGAATCCACAATCTGAGATGAAGTTAGCGACTGTTTCAAAGTGCCTGAACCTATGGAAATGTTCTGAAGGGGACTAACCTGCAGGGGCTGGTGAAGAGCAGATGGTGGTTGGGGGATCTCAATTAGACAGTCAATTCAATAGCTGTGATGGATTGGTTGGCTTTTTAAGCTGGAAGGTTGTATGATCCTATTTTGTTTCACAAGTTTAAAAGTACTGTATTTTTAAAAACCAATGGGTCATGTAAAGGAATGCTGCAGAAGTATTTGTGAAGGCATCCCACAGGTAGGATTGCTACTAAAATGTAGGCATTCGGAAGAAGAAGAATGTAACCGTGTGAATGGAAAGCTGTCTTTCATATGAGAAAGGATTAGGATTAATGGGCTAGCAGTAGGATACCACAGGGACCAGTGTCGCGTCCAAGTTTGTTCTGGATATGCATAAACAGGGAGGTCTTGTGGTGCAGTGGGTAGTGTCCATGCCTTTGAGTCAGAAGTTATGGGGTCAGGTTCCAATCCAGGACTTGGTGCAGGAAGAAGTGTTGTTCACAGCACAGTCCAATAGGTTTCTCATCAACTTGTAAATCCCTCCAATATACAACCAATGGCAGGCAGAATGAGTGAAAGAGAATCAGTCCCAGCTGGTGAAAGGGAAATGGGAGCATCTACCATCACCATCTCTAGCTCTGGACTACAACATGTATATGAAATCATGTTGCCACAGCAACACTGACTCCTTGTAGAAGCTGAGAACCAATACAAAAGGGTTCAATCCTGGTCCTAGCTGGAGTAGTATTGGAATCCGCCCTGCACCTCCTTGTCTTGGCCAATGCAGAGGCTGGATCACTGCAGGTCAGAGCTGCCTTCATTCAGAGAACTGAAGAGAGGAGGAATGCACAAATAATAAAGATCAACATGTTTGATGTTGACACAAAGTTTGGCAAACTGTGAGGCAGATAGGAAAGGATAGTAAGATGATGATGAATGGTCAATGGTAATTATAATTTAATACAAACTGTAACATGACATATTTTCAGAGGAAAACAAAGAATGGGAGTAAATGCTCAAAAGATGGTGAGAACGGTGGAAAAACAGTGACGGAACAGTGCAATTACAGCTGAGAAATGCACCTGCACCTAAAAGGGAGCATACAGGGACCAGTGTGGGTTCAGTGGGTATGCACATGGTGCAGGGAATGCTGGGACAATGCTGCTAAATGCTCATTATAAAGAGTCACGGTGCAGTGGCTAATGCTCGGAGCTCTGTGTATCTGCTTGCTGAGAGAAAACAGGCCTTTTGTTGCCTTTAAAATCGGCAAAACATCTTGAGGGAGAACTGCAATGTGCAATTGTTACAAAGAAAGAAATGGTTGTGACTGGATGTTCCTGGACTCAGGCACTGGGTAGAAGAGCCTCCACCCCCTCCTACACACACACTCTGCACCTCCAACTCTCATTTTGTCACACCTGAAATCTTGTATGAATTACCAGAAGAACACTCTTGAACACGGTTACAATATTGACAGCTAGAGCAGCAGAATATTACACACGAGGTAGTAACACACAGACGTCTTCAAAATGTGTGACCTCTCCCACCTCAAAGGCAAAACGCAGTCAGTGCATCAGAACACCACCACCATCAATCAAATTGCCATCCAAATCTTGTACCATCCTCACTTACCACTCACTGCACAAACAAGGAGCCGTCCGTTCACCTTCTCCCAAATGGAGGTGGACATACTTTACTGAAGCAATTAATACCCTGCTGCCAAATAGCAATTACAACTTCTTCAACAAACTTCTATCTAACTTTCATTTGTATCTTCAGGTCAGTTGTACAAACTGAGATCATGGGGAGAGGGTCAATGTTCATCAAACAAGTGGCAATGATAGATTGGACATTGCATACAACCTCTTTACATTGTATTCTCCCTTTCGTGCTTCTGCCTAACCCCAGACACTTCAGATGACAAACTGCAGTTGCTGTGAGCATTTCACTCATCTCTCTGCTCACTATTCACAATAAAAGCCTCCCCTAGTACTTTTCCTTCCTTCTGGCTGATTGAAATGCAGCATCTCCCTATACCAGTGCAGGGAGAGGATGCTGACCTTTCTGAAGATGAAACATCATTCCATCTGACCACACAAAGCACAAGCTCAGAGAACAGAAATGCATTCACTTTAGAACTAGAGATTGTGAAACAGTGCTCCATCAGAAAGCTTCCAGGGTCCCATCAAAGCATGTCATCTTGTCAGAAAGACAAAGGTTCCTGTCAATTAATACCAACATGAACTGACCAGGTACATTCTGAGTGGAAGCCCCTTTCACCTGAAGTAGCCGTGATGGAACCAGGGCAGCCGTTAATTGATCATCTTCTGGCTGTTGAGAAGGGTCCAAGCAGGTGGTGTACTGGTTACTCAGCAACAAGGCAGAGTTCTGTCAGTGTTTCTGGGAAGTTGGATCACATTGCCCAGCCCTTAGTCAGTAGATTCTCACAGAGAAAGAGTAGCGTTTAATCAGAAATCTTGGGAACAAAGAGAGAAAACTATTTTTAAAACAATGGAGAAAAGCCTTTGAGAAATTCAGGAGGACTCAAATTCTATTGAGAAGATTTGAATGCGACAGAAACAGATGAAGCAAGAGAAGCGTAAGGCGTTTGACAAGGTTTCCCATGGAAGACTAATTAGCAAGGTTAGATCTCATGGAATACAGGGAGGACTAGCCATTTGGCTCAAAGGTAGAAGACAGAGGGTGAGGGTGGAGGGTTGTTTTTCAGACTGGAAGCCTGTGACTAGTGGAGTGCCACAAGGATTGATGCTGGGTCCTCTACTCTTCATCAGTTATATAAATAATTTGGATGTGAGCAAAAGAGGTACAGTTCGAAGTTTGCTGATGACACCAAAATTGGAGGTGTAGTGAAGAGGGTTACCTCAGATTACAACGGGATCTGGATCTGATGGGCCAATGGGCTGAGAAGCGGCAGATAGAGTTTAATTTAGATAAATGTAAGATGCATTTTGGAAAAACAAATCTTAGCAGGACTTATACGCTTAATGGTAAGGTCCTAGGGAGTGTTGCTAAACAAAGAGACCTTGGAGTGCAAGTTCATTGCTCCTTGAAAGTGGAGTCGCAGGTAGATAGGAGAGTGAAGAAGGCGTTTAGTATGCTTTCCTTTATTGGTCAGAGTATTGAGTATATTGGGAGGTCATGTTGCGGCTGTACAGGATATTGGTTAGGCCACTATTGGAATATTGCATGCAATTCTGGTCTCCTTCCTATCAGAAAGATGTTGTGGAACTTGAAAGGGTTCAAAAAAGATTTACAAGTATGTTGCCAGGGTTGGAGAATTTGAGCTATAGGGAGAAGTTGAATAGGCTGGGGCTGTTTTTCCTGGAGCGTCGGAGGCTGAGGGGTGACCATATAGAGATCTATAAAATCATGAGGGGTATGGGTAGGATAAATAGACAAAGTCTTTTCCCTGAGGTCAGGGAGTCCAGAACTAGAGGGCATAGGTTTAGGGTGAGAGGGGAAAGATATAAAAGAGGCCTAAGGGGCAACGTTTTCACTCAGAGGGTGGTACGTGTATGGAATGAGCTGCCAGAGGAAGTGGTGAAGGCTGGTACAATTGCAACATTTAAAAGGCATTTGGAGGGGTATATGAATAGGAAGGGTTTAGAGGGATATGGGTCGGGTGCTGGCAGGTGGGACTAGATTGGGTTGGGATATCTGGTTGGCATGGACGGGTTGGACCGAAGGGCCTGTTTCCGTGCTGCACATCTCTATTAACTAAGAGTTTGATATTTCTACAAGAAAGAGAATGCACTGCAGGCCAAATCATTGAAACTTTACAAAGTAACCCCATGGTAGCTGTTGTCTAATCTGCATTGGGATTAAACTGATTGCTTTGTTAATTACAGGTTATTTCCACTATTATCACCAACTGACTTTTCCTTGTTCTTTTCCTGTCTGCTGTCCCTGGCTGAGTTTCTCTGTAGTTAAAATCCTCAGCCATATCTTTGTTAGTCCGAAACTTGATTATCTCCAACGTTTTCCTCATTGGCATCCACAAACTCCATAAAGCCATGTTGAAATGTACACCCAGTTCCAGCCACCCATTTCCATTGCGGTCACTGATCTGCAGTAGCTCCTGGTGAAGCAAAAACCTTTCTTTTCAGATTCTCATCCTTGTCTTCAAATCTCTTCATGACCTTAGATCTTCACCAATTCTGTTATATCCTTCAGCCCCACAAGCTGCCTCGACTCAGCCCTCCACCAATTCTGCCTCCTGAGCATTCTTGGCTTCCTGTTGAAGGGATTTTGCCCGAAACGTCGATTCTCCTGCTCCCCAGATGCTGCCTCACCTGCTGTGCTTTTCCAGCACCACACTCTTGGCCATTCTTGGCTTCAATCAGTTTTAGCAGCAGTCTGCAGAATCCCAGGAATGCCTCAACAACCACTAACAAACTCACTGTGATGGAGCCTCTGGTAGGAATATCTGTGACAGCTCAATGCCACTCAAGTAGAAACTGAGAAAGCTGCCACCTTGGGTGTGGGGGATCAGGTGGTGACAGAGCTGTCACAACATCACTCTGTTCTTACAGAGTCACATCAGTTTAATCTCCATCCCAGGATAGCAGACTTGGATCGATGGATGGATTATCTGCTGTCAGGATGAACATTTGCCTATTCTCCACCCAGACAAGGCATCGCCAGATAATCAGCTGGGTTACACCACCCAGTCCGTATAGAGACACAGATGGACTAGATAACCAGCTGGGTTGCACCACCCAGTCCATATAGAGATACAGATGGACTTTTAGATAGTCCCAGACAGCTTGGGATCACCAATCAGCCTATGAAATGTCAGCAGATGTTTCACAGCCTTCCACACTCTAAGCTTGGCCGGTTACAGTATACTCCATGGTAATACGGGGATAGTGAGAGTACAAGGGAAAGACTCAAGGAGTTACACACGCGTTAAACATTCAAACACAAAGTGAGTCGTTTGAGTAAACGTTCTGTGTATTGGAATTCAAATCTGTTGACAGGGGTCTGGAAAAATTCTGCCTTCAGTAATGATGTTCTGCTGAACTCCTGCCAAGTAGACCACAAGGAAGCAAGCATTACTCACGAAAGTAGAAGTAAGGCACTGGGGCAGATCAATTTCACAAGACTCCTCCAGTCAGTATACATTTAGTATTGTAATAAGCTTCCTGAATCATTCCAGCAAGGAATATTTTGCTGGAGAGCAGAACAGATAAAGACCATTGCATCTTAAAAACAAAATTAGATCAACATTTGTAGCAGAACTATGGGAATAAAGCTAAGACGTAGAATTATTTCTGATATTTTTAACTGTATGATGTGGACATCACCAGCAATGATTTGGAGGCGCCGGTGTTGGAGGTGGAAGAGAAGGTGAGGGCGGGGCTGGAGGATGGGTGTGGAGGAGAGGGCCGGGGTGGGGAGGGGATGGAGGTGGGGAGGGGTTGGAAGTGGGGAGGGGTTGGAAGTGGGGAGCGGGTGGGGATGGAAGTGGGGGGGGAGGGAACTGGGTGGTGGATGGGGAGGGGTGGGGGGGCAGATGGGGGAATAGAGGTGGGGGTGGGAGTGGGGGGGTGGAGGTGATGAAGTTGGGGGTGGGGACGGGGGTGGGGGTGTATTTGTTCTGCCACTGAGCTGGTAATTTAAAGGTCCAAACTAGTACTCTCAGCGCTCGGGTTCAAAATGACAATTTGTGAAATTTCAGTTCAATTAATTAAGACAACTGGAATGTAATCTCCGTAATGCTGGTATTTGAAGAAAATGTATCTGATAAGGAAAGAAATCTGCTGTTGTTTCCACATCCTTCTAACCTATAACTCCCAGTAAAGTGTTTGAATTTTGTCTGTCCTCTGGAATTATTGAACAAGTTACTCAGCAGTAACAGACTGCTACAGCAAAGTCTAAATATATAAAACCACATGGAACACAAAACATTGACCCAGACGTAGGAAACAACAATGATTAGGCCACACCCAGACATTCTTCCAAAATCATCGTCATTAACATCGGGCAGCCTGTGTAAATGGAAGTTACACAGAACATTCTAAACTATGAGCTCTATCATCACCTGCAGGTTCTCCTGCAAGTTCCTCACTATCCTGACTTGGAACTATCTCATTATTCCTTCGCTTTGGGGTTGAAATCCTGCAGATCCCTTCCTAACAGCACATTAGGCGTAGCTGCAGCCAAACAGTCTACAGCAGTTCAAGGTGATGTCTTGCTAGTAGAAAGTGAGGACTGCAGATGTTGGAGATCAGAGTCGAGAGTGTGTTGCTGGAAAAGCACAGCAGATCACTCAGCATCTGAGGAGCAGGAGAATCGATGTTTCGGGCATAAGCCCTTAATCAGGAATGAGCTTGTGCTTGAAATGTTGATTCTCCTGCTCCTCGGATGCTGAGTGACCTGCTGTGCTTTTCCAGCACCACACTCTTGACACCTGTTGTCTTGCTAACACCTTTACAAGGGCAACTAGGGATGAGCAAAAATTGATGGCCTAGTCAGGTTGGCTTCTGAGAGGAAGAAAGGAAGTGCCACATGTTAGTAATGTAGGTAACGCTTTCCCTGATGTAATGCTTGTAACGAGGTCAGACAGGTAGATCTCATAGAATATGAGTTCCCTGATTGCAGCTATTAGCCAGTCAGGGAGTCTTGGCTCACATAAACAGGATATAAACAAGAGTGTTCGGGGTGCTGCTCACTCTAGGAGCTGGCTCTGAACTAGCTGGGTCAGTGTCATGTACTATGCACGATTAAAGAGTGACTTGGTGATATCAGCCCTCGTGGCTGAAGAGTGAGAGTTAACAATAATAGGGTGGCCATTGGCCACATTATATTTCCTTTTGTCAATGCAAGAGACTAGGGCAACATTTCACTTTGTTGAGTAACTGCCAAAATTGCTGCTGTCTGTAATAGCTTAGCTAGGAACAGAGTGAAGCAGGGACAAGGGCTTAATCTTAATAGCATTAAAAATTAAAATAGATGGTATTTTTTGCATAGTTATGCTTGGTTTCAGTGTAATAATTATCCATTGCTACACAGGCCAATGGAATGAGGGGCAATTGAAGGTTGGGTTGCCATGGAAACCAGTACACTCAAGGCTGAGATTGAGATAAGAGGGGGCCCTGTATTAAGTTGAGAGTTAGAAACTGGGCTGAAAGAAGTAATCCTGGGTAACCAGATGAAACTTGTACCCTGCACATCCTGAAATAAATCTTTGCTTGCTGAACACAAGACTTGGAAGTGGATGTTTATACTGCAACAATTTGGCAATGTGAGCAGACTCTCACAATATTGATCAGTGACACCAGAGTAAACATCAGCATCAAAGACCAAGAGGATACATTTATTTCAGCACCAATTGCATCAGGTCAGTGTTCAAACTCAGCTGACAATGGGCCAATTTAAGGATCCAAATCAGAGAATGGGTCTGTGGGTGCAGTATTCTGGATTAGTGGTGCTGGAAGAGCACAGCAGTTCAGGCAGCATCCAAGGAGCAGCGAAATCGACGTTTTGGGCAAAAGCCCTTCATCAGGAATAAAGGCAGAGAGCCTGAAGAGTGGAGAGATAAGCTAGAGGAGGGTGGGGGTAGGGAAAAAGTAGCTGGGCTTTTGCCCGAAATGTCAATTTTACTGCACATTGGATGCTGCCTGAACTGCTGTGCTCTTCCAGCACCACTGATCCAGAATCTGGTTTCCAGCATCTGCAGTCATTGTTTTTACCCTGTGGGTGCAGTAATTAGAGACAGTACAGAACCATCATTTGTGCTTCAGTTCCATGGGTAAACAGGAAGGTATAATTATCATTATTCAAAGGGGAAATTGAAGTGAATTGCTGATTAGCCATGGGGTAAAACAGGGAGACCCCACCCATTTTCTGGAGAGCAAACCCCTAGATTATAAAGGGAGGCGGATTGGTCGATTTCCGTCAGACTAGAAACGGAATATCAGTTGTAGCAGAGAGAAACTTAGACTTGGGACCCATAGGGGCACTCATTGGACAGTTGGCTCATAAAAATATGATGATCCTAAATAAATTGATTAAGGCTGGGATCCATCAAGTCCACCAGACAACTTTTAGGAATTAATGTGATAAACCGCTGTAGGCAAAGAGGAGGAAGGATTAGTGATTTTGTGTAAATGTTGCCTTGCTATGTGTCAGTCAGGTAAATCTGACAGAGCCAGACTGACTCAGGAATAAAAGGAACAATTGGAACAGATAAATTAGGAGATAAATGGTATAAAGAGGTAAGTTCAGAATTAGAGTTAGGAACTGATTTTGATGCAATAGCACAGCACATCTAGTCTCTCCATGCAGAAGTCACTGTCATTGAGTATGATGCCAAAGAGATCCAGTTGAAGGACCTCACAAGGAAATTCAGACGTTGGGAGTTAAAGAGAAACAGGCTGGGCAGGAGGTACTGGTGTGTCTGACCACAAAGGAAAAATATTCTGTGTCCCTCACTCCCACCAAACCACAATCAAGGTCAGGACAGCAGAAAAAAATCTGGATTTAAAGAAAATTATTAGGAGAAAGTAAAACAGTATGTTGGAATATAAGCAGTAAAAGGGCAAAATAAATACAAACTTGTGTAGAGGTATACAAAGCTTGGTTTGTATGTTTTCATCTTGTGTGAATGATGTTTTCTGTTTGAATATGATTTCTTAAGGAGTCTGCAGGTCATTGAATTAAACGTTAACCCTTTGTGATCTGCTCTTGCATATTGATTTTCTTGGTTGCTGCATATCGTTTAGTATATATTTTTATTACGGTGGAGATATTTAACCGGTTTAAAGTTTGATTTTCCCTCTGGACTTTGGGATATAGGGATACATTTAGATGTGGATGAGATTATGGAATGCGCCTGTGTCAATTTAATGGAATATAGATGACACAAAGGTTGGGGGTGCTGTCGATAGTATCGAGGGCTATTACAGGCTGGAGCATGGCATAGACAGTATGTAGAGCTGGGCTGAGAAATGGGAGATGGCATTCAACCTGGATAAATGCAAAGTGATGCATTTTGGAAGGTTGAACGCGAATGCTGAATAAAGGATGAAAGACAGGATTCTTGGCAATTTGGAAGAACAGAGGGATCTGGGTGTGTAAGTACATAGTACCCTCAAAGTTGCCACCCAAGTGGATAGGGTTGTAAAGAAAGCATATGGTGTTTTAGCTTTCATTAACAGGGGCATCGAGTTTAAGAGCCACGAGGTTTTGCTGCAGCTCTACAAGTCCCCGGTGAGACCACATTTGGAATATTGTGTCCAGGTCTGGTTGCCCTACTATAGGAAAGGTACAGAGGCTTTGGACAGGGTGCAAAGAAGGTTTACCAGGACTGGAGGCCTTGCCTTAAGAAGAAAGGTTGACTAAGCTTGGACTTTTCTTTCTGGAGAGAAGGAGGAAGTGAGGAGACCTGACCAAGGTATACAAGATAATGAGAGGAATAGATAGAGTAAATAGCCAGAGATTTCTCCCCAGGGCAGGATTGACTGCTACGAGGGGTCATAGCTTTAAGATATTAGGAGGAATGTATAAAGGAGATGTCAGGGGTATGTTCTTTACACAGAGAGTTGTGAATGCATGGAATGCGTTGCCAGCTGTGGTGGTGGAAGCAGAGTCATTGGGGACATTTAAGCAACTGCTGGACATGTGCATGGATAGCAGCGAGGTGAGGGGTGTGTAGGTTAAGTTACTATATTTTACATCAGGATTAAAGCTCGGCACCACATCGTGGGCCTAAGGGCCTGTTCTGTGCTGTACTTTTCTGTGTTCTATAAAGTTAAGTTGTGGATCTATGTGAAGTAATTAGTTTTGAGATTTTACTTTGTTCTTTCAACTCTCCAGGATAAAAGAAGAGAGTTATCGTAAAGTACAAATTAATTAAAGAATTGTGAGGGATTTGTGTTCTGTCTCTTTAAAGAGCTAATGCCGTGTTTTGTTTGGAGTCAGAATGTTACAGGTCTTACTGTGAGAATTCACCACTTGTTCAGCTTGTAATTACAGCTGTCTGAAAGCTAAATGAAGAAAGTACGTTTTGGACAAACATTATAATATAGTTGTTCTATAAAAGAGCTGTACTACCCTGTTTTGTGTTCAGTTTGAAAAAGTTTTATATAGAGGTTTGATTATGAATGAATGAATGAATTATTGAAGTTAAATTGTCAAAACTGCAATTCATTTTATGGCCAGAGTGCACCTGCAAGTATTATTTTAATATATGGGTGAACCTTCAACTCCAGATAATCAGGTTTGTACGTATTAACTGTTAATTGGTGACAATTAATGCTGCAGTAAAAGTAAGGAAAGCTTGAAATAAAAAAAAAACTGCCTGAAGATACGTCATAGAATAGAATCCCTACTGTGTGGAAACAGGCCCGGCAAGGCCACACCAACCCTCCATAGAGTATCCCACCCAAACCCATTCCCCTACATTTACACCTAACCCACACATCCCTAAATATTATGGGCAATTTAGCACAGCCAATTCACTTAACCTACACAACCTTTGGATTGTGGGAGGAAACCAGAGCACCTGGAGGAGAACGTGCAAACTTCACACAGACAATTGCCCAAGGCTGGAATTGAACGTGACTCCCTGGCGCTGTGATATAGCAGTGCTAACCACTGAACCACCGTGCCACCCTAATGTCTAAGAAAGAATGTACCAAGGAGTTTGAAACAAAAACATTGAACAGCGGATATAGGTTTTTTTCTTTGTTGAAAATGCCAAGATAAATGGCTTTTGTATTTATCTTAAAAAGGGGGATGGTGACCTATATTATGGCCAAGAATATTTACTTTGCCTTTTGTAATTTAACAGAGAATTAATTATTTTGGCTGTCAGCTTCAGGTGGCTACACACCTTTAGCAATTTATTTATAGATTGTACATTATAACAGCTTTAAGTATCTGAATTGTGGGAGAACTTCAACTGCAACAAGATTTCCAGCAGCTTTAAGAACCTTCAACATTATAGCACAGAGATGGACTGAAAATGCCTTGTCCTTTTAGAATGGGATCAGCCTTAATCCAATCAATCTATTTCTTACATCCTAAAACAAAATACTTGAGAATAGGAGAACTGCTGTAAACACATGAAATGGTGAGTATCAGACATTTCAAAGCAATAAGATTAGGCACAAGAAATAATGAATTATTTAAAGATTCATCCAGCTGGTATTCTACATCATTCAAAGAAAACAGGTTTGGAAACCTAGTCAGCATGGGCAGGTTTGGCTGCAGGGTCTCTTTCCGTGCTATATGACTCTATGATTCTATGAGTTGCATGAAATTTAAAAGGAAATCTAGGAAAACAACATTTTGATGCATATAACAAAAAATAAATTCCCTTTGAAGAGAAATAAGTATTAAAGGGAACATGTCCGTCAACACTATGACTTAAATTTGAGATGTTCTTGAGGTGCTCCAGATAATCAGTTTGTTCTCATTAATTGTTAATTGGTGACAATTAATTCTTCAGTAAAAGTAAGAAGAGATTGAAATTTCAAAAGAACTGTTTAAAGATTTGCTCTAAAATCTGAGAAAGTATGTATCAAAAACTTTGAAACAAAAACAATTGAACAGTGGATGTAGGTTCTATAGGTACAAAACGTGGAGCATAATTTAGCAAATTATTTTAGAGGAAGAAATGCTACTGCAGATAAAGTACAACTGAAAAAAATGTTAATTCCTGGAATAAAATGTTTTATTATAACTGGAAAGATAAAATAATAATAATCTATTGAACTGTACAATTTGTCCAGAGCTTGTGAAGATGATAGGATGGTAACTCAAAGGATTTGCAAAATTGTCTCCAAGGGGGAGGTAGTGGAATAAAAGACAATCTGCTTGGAGAAAATAAAACATATTGCTGAAATGGATTCCCAGAACAAGGGGTTCTCATTAATTTTGCGAGTACAGAGATCAGGAATTGAGAAGCTCAGGTGTCACTACCTCGGAAGCTGCCACATCTAATGTAACGGATGTTATTGTGGTTCTGTTCCCCGAGCTGGGAATTTGTGTTGCAGACGTTTCGTCCCCTGTCTAGATGACATCCTCAGTGCTTGGGAGCCTCCTGTGAAGCGCTTCTGTGATGTTTCCTCCGGCATTTATAGTGGTTTGTCTCTGCTGCTTCCGGTTGTCAGTTCCAGCTGTCCGTTGCAGTGGCCGGTATATTGGGTCCAGATCGATGTGCTTATTGATTGAATCTGTGGATGAGTGCCACACAAACGTCTGCAACACAAATTCCCAGCTCAGCGAACAGAACCACAACGAGCACCCGAGCTACAAATCTTCTCACAAAGTTTGGATGTTAATGTAAAATGTCCTTTTTGTAGGACATGTTTGGACGCATTTGTTGTTTTCATATTTAACCACTCTGTGTTTTAGAATAGAGATTTGGTATTGATTGATAGTAAAAGGAGAAAGTGGTGAGATTTGTACAACTACTTGCTACATGGACAGACACCACTAGCAATGGTCTCAGCTCAAGCTATGTGACCCACATTTTGTTTCTATCAGGGGGTTGGTCAGAAGCAGAGCTTTTCAATATTGTTCAGTGCTTCAGGTAAACCACCAGAGGAATCACAGCAAGTGGGCAGCGTTAACAATAAGCACAGTAGCAGCATGGGACTCCCTCACCATGATACATCAACAACAGTTCTGTACTAAGATGTACTGCAGAATGCAGTCCAAGGAGGAGGTAGTTGAGTGGAAACTAAACTGGAAGGGTTAGCACCCCCTGAGGTGTAGTGGTCCACTCTCTCAGGCTACATTCTGACTCTGGTTGTGGGTTTAACACTAACCAATTGTATCTGACAGTAGTTGATGCTAGCCAGATACTAACACAGACTGCTTATGTTTGAGAAGGAGTGTACAATGTTACTACTAATCAAAGCTCCTTCAGTTACACAGATAAAATCTGCTTTACCCCAGAAATCTGGATACTAATTGGGCAAAAGGAACTTTTCAACATCTACTGCCAAAGCTCGAGGTGACTGACAGAACAATGTCAAACTGTTCAACCGTGAGGTAGTACCTCTGTCAGAAAACCTGCCTGAAAACTGCAAGAACATTGGCAAATCTCTCTGGTTTCCTAAACCTGTGGGAGAAAAATTGAGCCATTCAGGAAGACATTGAGATCACCAATTAGTGACAGGGCTTTTGGAACTACAGATGTAATGTACAACTCCATCCTTGGATACAAATCGTCATGTGAATTGGTAATCATATAATCGATAATCATGTTGTGTCTGCCTCCTAAAAGCTAATGGCTGGAGATGGCGAAAGTAGTCTCACAGTCAGGCCTCGAAAGTGGCTGCACTTCAACAGGCTTCACTGTAAGCATTAGAGGAACCCCCTACTTCACCACATCGTCAGCACACAGGTCAGCTCATAAAAGGTGCAAGGTAAAACCTTGGGAATGTTCAGAAAGATTCCCAGTATCCAGGTGGATGGCTAACTGGTGTGACTGAAGAGGGAATGAGGAAATTGATATTAATAGGGTTAAAAATTAATCTGCATGATGGTCTAAGCTGTGGTTGTACTCAGTTACAGTTGTAACAATTATCCATCAATGTACTAATGAAATAAAGGGGAAACCAAGGAGCAGAGCCAGGGATGAGAATGAGATAAGAGGGGGACCCACATTAAGTGGAGAATTATAAACTGAGCTGAAATCTTTTGGTTTTAAGAAGTAATGATTGGTAATCAGTGGAAGTATGTCCCAAATATATACTCAGATAAATCTTTGCTTGCTGAACCTGTGATGAAAATGACTGTTAATACAGCAGCTCTGCAGCACAAGCCAATAGACCGACAGCTCGATTTGTATTAGGTCCATAGTATTTGCTGCATCCTCTCTATGAAGAGTGAAGCAAATTGGCTGAAGACAGGCTTCTGTGATTGGTGAGACCTCAGGAGGGTGATCCATTCAGTACTTCTGGTTGAATATGGGCACAAACACATCAGCCATTGTCTTTGGTTTTGTGTTTCACCAGTGATGAGAAATTGGCTGGATGGCTGTTTTGTGCACGTAATTTCTGAAGTCAGTTTTAACTAAGCAATCCAGGCCTAATCCATCTCTCTGTGTTCATGGCTGCTATTAGTGCAGACTAACTTCATTTATTGAAAGTGAAAATTTCCACACAGCAAGTTAATTTAAAAAATTTAAAGCAAAAATCTGTGGAAAATCCCCAGGAACAGACCAATTCTTATATTTAATACACTCACTCCTTTCTTTTCCATTCTGCAGATTCCCTGCTTCTTCCTCATCCTCACACCCTTCATCTGCTGAAAGAAAAGAGGGCAAGTAAGTGACAGTGCTCTGTGATCGACAGCAATTACTGAGACAGTGCAAATAACCCGGCTCCGTTACACTGAACGACTAGGCCAACTGATCTAAGCACAACAACAATCTTTATCTGTCTTCAAGTATATTCTATACTGAGAGACTTCGAAGTTGTTTCCTAAATATCATTATAATTGACAAGGGATTGAGTTTTCACCTCGTGATAAGCACCTTTCAATACAAAATTTCCTGTTCTGTATTCAGTATTACAAAGATGCAACAGTGATTTTAAAAGAACACATTTAATAATTTGGTTACAGACTGTCTGAGAATACCTCCCACACCGTAACTTAATTCTAAAGGGTTCAGAGTAGGTGACAGGACTTGCTCACCAATCGAATTAATTACGTTTGTGTAGTAATAGTGAGTATGCATGGTATGGAATGTGGAGATTTTACAGCTCTCTGCCGTCTCAAAGACTGTCTATCTCTCTCAACGTGACTGAGGTGACTGAGCAATATACGAAAAGGAAAGGGATGCTGTGAGCATTCACTTGTACTCAGAGTGAGTGTGAGCTGTGTCAGTGAGCAGAGAGCCCGGAGATCCACCCCTGAGCTGGGGCAGTGTCCCTGAGCCGGGGCCGTGTCCCTGAGCCGGGGCCGTGTCCCTGAGCATGGGGCCGTGTCCCTGAGTATGGGCCGTGTCCCTGAGCTGGGGCCGTGTCCCTGAGCTGGGGCCGTGTCCCTGAGCTGGGGCCGTGTCCCTGAGCTGGGGCCGTGTCCCTGAGTATGGGCCGTGTCCCTGAGCTGGGGCCGTGTCCCTGAGTATGGGCCGTGTCCCTGAGCTGGGGCCGTGTCCCTGAGCCGGGGCCGTGTCCCTGAGCTGGGGCCGTGTCCCTGAGCCGGGGCCGTGTCCCTGAGCTGGGGCAGTGACCCTGAGCTGGGGCCGTGTCCCTGAGTATGGGCCGTGTCCCTGAGCTGGGGCCGTGTCCCTGAGCCGGGGCAGTGTCCCTGAGCTGGGGCCGTGTCCCTGAGCTGGGGCAGTGTCCCTGATAAGGGGCAGTGTCCCTGAGCTGGGGCCGTGACCCTGAGCCGGGGCAGTGTCCCTGAGCTGGGGCAGTGTCCCTGAGCTGGGGCCGTGTCCCTGAGCCGGGGCAGTGTCCCTGAGCCGGGGCCGTGTCCCTGAGCCGGGGCCGTGTCCCTGAGCTGGGGCAGTGTCCCTGAGCTGGGGCCGTGTCCCTGAGTATGGGCCGTGTCCCTGAGCTGGGGCCGTGTCCCTGAGTATGGGCCGTGTCCCTGAGCTGGGGCCGTGTCCCTGAGCCGGGGCAGTGTCCCTGAGCTGGGGCCGTGTCCCTGAGCTGGGGCCGTGTCCCTGAGCCGGGGCAGTGTCCCTGAGCCGGGGCAGTGTCCCTGAGCTGGGGCCGTGACCCTGAGCCGGGGCAGTGTCCCTGAGCTGGGGCAGTGTCCCTGAGCTGGGGCCGTGTCCCTGAGCCGGGGCCGTGTCCCTGAGCTGGGGCAGTGTCCCTGAGCTGGGGCCGTGTCCCTGAGCTGGGGCCGTGTCCCTGAGCCGGGGCAGTGTCCCTGAGCCGGGGCCGTGTCCCTGAGCCGGGGCCGTGTCCCTGAGCTGGGGCAGTGTCCCTGAGCCGGGGCCGTGTCCCTGAGCCGGGGCCGTGTCCCTGAGCCGGGGCAGTGTCCCTGAGCTGGGGCCGTGTCCCTGAGCTGGGGCCGTGTCCCTGAGTATGGGCCGTGTCCCTGAGCTGGGGCCGTGTCCCTGAGCCGGGGCAGTGTCCCTGAGCCGGGGCCGTGTCCCTGAGCTGGGGCCGTGTCCCTGAGCCGGGGCCGTGACCCTGAGCCGGGGCCGTGTCCCTGAGCCGGGGCAGTGTCCCTGAGTATGGGCCGTGTCCCTGAGCTGGGGCCGTGTCCCTGAGCTGGGGCCGTGTCCCTGAGCCGGGGCCGTGTCCCTGAGCCGGGGCAGTGTCCCTGAGCTGGGGCCGTGTCCCTGAGCTGTGGCAGTGTCCCTGAGCCGGGGCCGTGTCCCCGAGCTGGGGCAGTGTCCCTGAGCCGGGGCAGTGTCCCTGAGCCGGAGCCGTGACCCTGAGCCGGGGCCGTGTCCCTGAGCCGGGGCCGTGTCCCTGAGCCGGGGCAGTGTCCCTGAGCTGGGGCCGTGTCCCTGAGCTGGGGCCGTGTCCCTGAGCTGGGGCCGTGTCCCTGAGCTGGGGCCGTGTCCCTGAGCTGGGGCCGTGTCCCTGACCATGGGCCGTGTCCCTGAGCTGGGGCCGTGTCCCTGAGCTGGGGCCGTGTCCCTGAGCTGGGGCAGTGTCCCTGAGCTGGGGCAGTGTCCCTGAGCCGGGGCAGTGTCCCTGAGCCGGGGCAGTGTCCCTGAGTATGGGCCGTGTCCCTGAGCTGGGGCCGTGTCCCTGAGCCGGGGCAGTGTCCCTGAGTATGGGCCGTGTCCCTGAGCTGGGGCCGTGTCCCTGAGCCGGGGCAGTGTCCCTGAGCTGGGGCAGTGTCCCTGAGCTGGGGCAGTGTCCCTGAGCTGGGGCCGTGACCCTGAGCCGGGGCAGTGTCCCTGAGCTGGGGCCGTGTCCCTGAGCTGGGGCCGTGTCCCTGAGCCGGGGCAGTGTCCCTGAGCCGGGGCAGTGTCCCTGAGCTGGGGCCGTGACCCTGAGCCGGGGCAGTGTCCCTGAGCTGGGGCAGTGTCCCTGAGCTGGGGCCGTGTCCCTGAGCCGGGGCCGTGTCCCTGAGCTGGGGCAGTGTCCCTGAGCTGGGGCCGTGTCCCTGAGCTGGGGCCGTGTCCCTGAGCCGGGGCAGTGTCCCTGAGCCGGGGCCGTGTCCCTGAGCCGGGGCCGTGTCCCTGAGCTGGGGCAGTGTCCCTGAGCCGGGGCCGTGTCCCTGAGCCGGGGCCGTGTCCCTGAGCCGGGGCAGTGTCCCTGAGCTGGGGCCGTGTCCCTGAGCTGGGGCCGTGTCCCTGAGTATGGGCCGTGTCCCTGAGCTGGGGCCGTGTCCCTGAGCCGGGGCAGTGTCCCTGAGCCGGGGCCGTGTCCCTGAGCTGGGGCCGTGTCCCTGAGCCGGGGCCGTGACCCTGAGCCGGGGCCGTGTCCCTGAGCCGGGGCAGTGTCCCTGAGTATGGGCCGTGTCCCTGAGCTGGGGCCGTGTCCCTGAGCTGGGGCCGTGTCCCTGAGCCGGGGCCGTGTCCCTGAGCCGGGGCAGTGTCCCTGAGCTGGGGCCGTGTCCCTGAGCTGTGGCAGTGTCCCTGAGCCGGGGCCGTGTCCCCGAGCTGGGGCAGTGTCCCTGAGCCGGGGCAGTGTCCCTGAGCCGGAGCCGTGACCCTGAGCCGGGGCCGTGTCCCTGAGCCGGGGCCGTGTCCCTGAGCCGGGGCAGTGTCCCTGAGCTGGGGCCGTGTCCCTGAGCTGGGGCCGTGTCCCTGAGCTGGGGCCGTGTCCCTGAGCTGGGGCCGTGTCCCTGAGCTGGGGCCGTGTCCCTGACCATGGGCCGTGTCCCTGAGCTGGGGCCGTGTCCCTGAGCTGGGGCCGTGTCCCTGAGCTGGGGCAGTGTCCCTGAGCTGGGGCAGTGTCCCTGAGCCGGGGCAGTGTCCCTGAGCCGGGGCAGTGTCCCTGAGTATGGGCCGTGTCCCTGAGCTGGGGCCGTGTCCCTGAGCCGGGGCAGTGTCCCTGAGTATGGGCCGTGTCCCTGAGCTGGGGCCGTGTCCCTGAGCCGGGGCAGTGTCCCTGAGCTGGGGCAGTGTCCCTGAGCTGGGGCAGTGTCCCTGAGCCGGGGCAGTGTCCCTGAGCCAGGGCCGTGTCCCTGAGTATGGGCCGTGTCCCTGAGCTGGGGCAGTGTCCCTGACCTGGGGCAGTGTCCCTGAGTATGGGCCGTGTCCCTGAGCTGGGGCAGTGTCCCTGAGTATGGGCCGTGTCCCTGAGCTGGGGCCGTGTCCCTGAGCCGGGGCAGTGTCCCTGAGCTGGGGCAGTGTCCCTGAGCTGGGGCAGTGTCCCTGAGCCGGGGCAGTGTCCCTGAGCCGGGGCCGTGTCCCTGAGCTGGGGCAGTGTCCCTGAGTATGGGCCGTGTCCCTGAGCTGGGGTCGTGTCCCTGAGCTGGGGCCGTGTCCCTGAGCTGGGGCCGTGACCCTGAACCGGGTCAGTGTCCCTGAGTATGGGCCGTGTCCCTGAGCTGGGGTCGTGTCCCTGAGCTGGGGCCGTGTCCCTGAGCTGGGGCCGTGTCCCTGAGCCGGGGCCGTGTCCCTGAGTATGGGCCGTGTCCCTGAGCTGGGGCCGTGTCCCTGAGCTGGGGCAGTGACCCTGAGTATGGGCCGTGTCCCTGAGCTGGGGCAGTGTCCCTGACCTGGGGCAGTGTCCCTGAGTATGGGCCGTGTCCCTGAGCTGGGGCAGTGTCCCTGAGCTGGGGCAGTGTCCCTGACCATGGGCCGTGTCCCTGAGCTGGGGCCGTGTCCCTGAGCTGGGGCCGTGTCCCTGAGTATGAGGCAGTGTCCCTGAGCTGGGGCAGTGTCCCTGAGCTGGGGCCGTGACCCTGAGCCGGGGCAGTGTCCCTGAGCTGGGGCAGTGTCCCTGAGCTGGGGCCGTGACCCTGAGCCGGGGCCGTGTCCCTGAGCTGGGGCCGTGTCCCTGAGTATGGGCCGTGTCCCTGAGCTGGGGCCGTGTCCCTGAGCTGGGGCCGTGTCCCTGAGCTGGGGCCGTGTCCCTGAGCCGGGGCCGTGTCCCTGACCATGGGCCGTGTCCCTGAGCTGGGGCCGTGTCCCTGAGCTGGGGCCGTGTCCCTGAGTATGGGCCGTGTCCCTGAGCCGGGGCCGTGTCCCTGAGCCGGGGCAGTGTCCCTGAGCTGGGGCCGTGACCCTGAGCCGGGGCCGTGTCCCTGAGCTGGGGCCGTGTCCCTGAGCTGGGGCAGTGTCCCTGACCATGGGCCGTGTCCCTGAGCTGGGGCCGTGTCCCTGAGCTGGGGCCGTGTCCCTGAGCTGGGGCCGTGTCCCTGAGCCGGGGCCGTGTCCCTGAGCTGGGGCCGTGACCCTGAGCCGGGGCCGTGTCCCTGAGCTGGGGCCGTGTCCCTGAGCTGGGGCAGTGTCCCTGAGCCGGGGCCGTGTCCCTGAGCTGGGGCCGTGTCCCTGAGCTGGGGCAGTGTCCCTGAGCCGGGGCCGTGACCCTGAGCCGGGGCAGTGTCCCTGAGCCGGGGCCGTGTCCCTGAGCTGGGGCCGTGTCCCTGAGCCGGGGCAGTGTCCCTGAGCCGGGGCCGTGACCCTGAGCCGGGGCCGTGTCCCTGAGCTGGGGCCGTGTCCCTGAGCTGGGGCCGTGTCCCTGAGCCGGGGCAGTGTCCCTGAGCCGGGGCCGTGACCCTGAGCCGGGGCCGTGACCCTGAGCTGGGGCCGTGTCCCTGAGTATGGGCCGTGTCCCTGAGCCGGGGCCGTGTCCCAGAGCTGGGGCCGTGTCCCTGAGCCGGGGCCGTGTCCCTGAGCTGGGGCAGTGTCCCTGAGCTGGGGCAGTGTCCCTGAGCCGGGGCAGTGTCCCTGAGCTGGGGCCGTGTCCCTGAGCATGGGCCGTGTCCCTGAGCTGGGGCCGTGTCCCTGAGCTGGGGCAGTGTCCCTGAGCTGGGGCAGTGTCCCTGAGTATGGGCCGTGTCCCTGAGCTGGGGCAGTGTCCCTGAGCTGGGGCAGTGTCCCTGAGCTGGGGCAGTGTCCCTGAGCTGGGGCAGTGTCCCTGAGCTGGGGCAGTGTCCCTGAGTATGGGCCGTGTCCCTGAGCTGGGGCAGTGTCCCTGAGCTGGGGCAGTGTCCCTGAGCTGGGGCCGTGACCCTGAGCTGGGGCCGTGTCCCTGAGCATGGGGCCGTGTCCCTGAGCTGGGGCAGTGTCCCTGAGCACACAGTATCCTTGTTGCAGCTTTACTGTGAGAGTAACTGGGGCAGCATGGAAGTGCAGAAGCATTCTGTAAATGGGTCGGAGTAATGTCTTAAAAACTCCTGGAGGCCGGCACAGATCAGGTGTCAATGCCCATGGATGTGGGGTGCATGTGGCTGGTGCCAGGGAGCATCCCCTGAGACATTGGCACCTAGTGACGATGTGGAAGGCCATTTCGAGGACGCAGTGAGCTGAAGTCACCAGGTCGTTGCTCTGATCTCCACATTGAGACCTCTCAACGCCCAGGCCATTTACTCAGATAGCAAGTTAACTACTGAGGCTGTTGTGGCACTAACAAGGTGTTTCACAATCTATTATAATTCTGTAATTGGAAAATTGCAGCAGCCCAGTCAGAATCTCGCCTGGGAAATGCACAAAAGGTGCAGTGTGTAGCTCTCAACCAGTGAGAGAGGCTTTGCTGGATTTCAGGTACAAACCCTGGCAAAGCCCATGCCATTCAGACCCCTCCAAGACCCAGCCCTCTGTTTTTTAAGAGGAAGAGCAGGCTGGGGATAGTGGGGGAGAAATGAAATGATCAGCATTCAGATATTTGGCAAAAACACCCAGTACCAAAGTCAGGAACAATGAAATGATTACAAGAAACAGAAGTGGCTGTCTTATCTATATAATGAAAAGGGAAAATGATAGCTCATGATTATGTCACCTGATTCATAAACCCAGCAGCTTGACTTATGGTCCAGAAACATTATTTCAAATTCCACCGAGGCAACTGAGGGGTTTCCATTCAGTTAATTAGACAGAACTAAGAATTGAGAAGAATTGAGAAACCGTGTCAACAAATTACTGGATTGTGGTAAAAACTGATCACGTTCATTCATATCTTTCAGGGGAAGAAAGTGTGCCTCCACGTCCAGAGACATGTGGTTGACTCTAAACTGCCCTCTCACTTGGTCCAGCAAGCCACTCAAAGGGATCAAGAAGAATGGAAGAGAAATGACCATCAGATATTGACCTGGCAGACAAGACAATGACAGCCAGGCCAGACAGCTCTCACAATCCAAACTGAGAGAGTTCCAGAATCATAGTCAAGCAGGCACTGGAGGAGGCTCCGATATTGCCTGACTGGTCAATTCTCTTCCAGCAGCAAATCAGACCCACCAAAGGTACTGATAACAGTATTATAGAGTCAGGCAGGAGCAGCTACATGAATCATGGAGATGTACAGCATGGAAACAGACCCTTCAGTCCAACCCGTCTATGCCAACCAGATATCCCAACCCAATCTAGTCTCACCTGCCAGCACCCGGCCCATATCCCTCCAAACCCTTCCTATTCATATACCCATCCAGATGTCTTTTAAATGTTGCAATTGTACCAGCCTCCACCACTTCCTCTGGCAGCTCATTCCATATTCGTACCACCCTCTGTGTGGAAACGTTGCCCCTTAGGTCTCTTTTACATCTTTCCCCTCTCACCCTAAACCTATGCCCTCTAGTTCTGGACTTCCCCCACCTCAGGGAAAAGACTTTGTTTATTTATCCTCTAAATTTTATAAATCTCTCTAATGTCACCCCTCAGCCTCCGACGCTCCAGGGAAAACAGCCTCAGCCTATTCAGCCTCTCCCTGTAGCTCAAATTCTTCAACCCTGGCAAACATCCTTGTAAATCTTTTCTGGACTCTTTCAAGTTTCACAACATCTTTCTAGAGGAAGAAGACCAGAATTGCACGCAATATTCCAACAGTGGCCTAACCAATGTCCAGTACAGCCACAACATGACCTCCCAATTTATGGCAAATAACATTTTCACCACACAAATGTCAGGGAATAACTAGCTCCGTCGAGATAATTAAAAACATCCACTGATGCTTTATGGCATTGCCAATGCTGATTCCCCCATAAGCATCCTTAGGCTCATCACTGAATAGAAACTTAAGTCGACCAACTGCATAAATTCGGTGGTTTTAAGAAGTCTGAGGCTGGGAATACTGGTAATCAACATCCCACTCCCGAATGTGTGTCCACCATCTACAAGTCACAAGCGAGGGGTGTGATGGAATGTTCTCCACTCACCTTGGCTCGTGCAGTTCAGTCAACACAAAAAAACTCAACAACGTCCAGGGCAAGGAATTCTTTGATTAGCATCCTGTCCACCATTATAAGAATTCATCCCTTTCACTACTGGCACACTGTAGCTGCTGAGTTTTACTGGGAAAGGACACACTACAGCAATTCACAAAAGCTTCTTTGACAGTGTTTTCCAAACCCATCACCACTAATATCCAGGAGGACAAAGGAAGCAGGCACATTCACTACTATTTGTAAGGACCCTCCAATCACATAACATCTTGAATTGGAAATAAATCACCATTTCATCATTGTCACTGCATAAAAATCCTGGAACTTGTTGCTAACAGCAAAAAGAGTGCAACACTGATTGTAGCAATTTGAGATGGCAGCTCATCATCACCTCCACAAGGGCAGTTCAGAGTGGACAATAAATGGCGGCATTGCCAAATAAGACAACAGCTTGCCTTCATACCTCCTGGAAGGCCTGATCATCTGAGATGAAGAATGTGATTGGGGTTGGTGGGAACGTGGATGTGACGTTACAATCAGACCAGTGATGATCTTATTGAATTGCTGAGACAGACAAGGGGCTGAATGTTCTATTTCACTGCTAATTTGCATGTCTGTAGATCCCTGGAGATTGGATGCGAGTGTGGTTTTGGAGGGGAGGCTACATTCAGCAAGTGGTGACTAGCCAATTAGGGCACAGTGCAAAAACTCTTTTGAGGCTTGCTGCTTGAAACTCACTTCAGAAACCATCCCCACCTCCTCACCAGCCTGAGGTCCAGCTGCAGCCTCTACAATGGCCACCTGCATCTTTCAACAATCCCACTCTCTGGAAAGGCAACTTTCTGCTGGCTCAGTGCTGGAGAGCTTCCTAGTTACACTCTGGGCAATGACTGGACAATTTGGAAATGGCTGTTCCCCACATAATGCAGACATCTGACTCCCCATTTAGGGGGAAGTGATTGTCTAGTGATTGTCTAGTGGTATTGTCACTGGACAATTAATCCTGGGACCCAGGTAATGCTCTGGGGGCCTGGGTTTGAATCCTGCCACAGCAGATGGTGGAACTTGAATTCAATTAGAATAAAATTGGATTTAAGTGTCTAATGATGACATGAATTCATTGCCAATTGCCAGAAAAGCTCATCTGGTTCATCAGTGCCCTTTAGGGAAAGAAACTGCCATCCTTACCTGGTCTGGCCTACATGTGACTCCTGACCCACAGCAATGTGGTTGACTCTTAACTACCACCTGGGCAATTAGGGATGGACAATAAATGCTTGGGCTAGCCACCGACACCCTCATCCTGTGAATGATAAAAAAAAATTCACCCTGACAGTGGGTGCCTGAAGAAAACTCTGCCCTACTTCAAAAAAATGGATTAGTCTCACAATAGTTGGATTTAATAGGTCTTTTTTTTAATTGTACGTGAAGCAAATTTTCCACCGTTATTTAGTGCAGCAACAAATTAAAGTCAAAAACCAAAACGTAACCTGTACAAAACTGTTCCAGCTCTTGACAGCAATCATGTGAGAATTACCTTAAGAACACAGCAGTATGGAAAATATGCTGGAACTGATTTATATGGCGTGCACAATTTTAATCTCCTTCTTTGAATTCCTTGACTAAATCCCTCAGGTTCTACTCAAGCAAATAAATTTATTACTTGGGTGCTGGCCAGGTTGGAAAAGCCATGTAATATTAGATAAATGAATGGTAACCCAAGTCACCAAACCAAACTCTGCTTTTAATTAAAGCTGCCAGTTTCCCTTTTCGAATTCTGCTCAGCTGCAGTTCCAAAACAGGGAAAACATTAATCTACAATGAAGGATAAACTAGTGCACAATCACGTCATACAACATTTTATTATTGATTGCCAACAGTCACACTGTTGCATAATTTATTTTCTATTATATGTGTGTGCGAGAGATTTACAATTTATCAAGAATAGCAAATACTTAATAACACGCTTTAGGCATGCAACACATGTATTCTAATATAATTGTTGCCCTTAATTTTAACACAGTGATTACTACAAGATTTCACACATACAATTGCATAGTTTCACTTGTCACAAGGCCAATGGCACAGCGCAGAGTGTGTCTGATTACGGATTAGAAGATTATGGGTTTGATTCACTCTTTCCGTGGCTGTGGTCCTAACCTTTCATCAGATTTCTCGAAAAGAAAATGTATATATAAAAATATATTCTTTAAAAGGTGCTGATATCAATACTATTTTTGGAGTATTGCAAACATATGATGTGGATTTAGAATGCTTACCTTGGAATGTTCTCTATTCTCTCTGTGCATTTAAATAGAGGATTAAGATAATAAGATAAATGAACAGAATTAGGCCAATCGACCCATTGAATCTGCTCTGCCATTTGACCATGGCTGACATGTTTCTCAACCCCATTCTCCTGCCTTCTCCCTGGAACCCTCGATCATGCTACCAATCAGGAACCTATCGATCTCTGCCTGAAGTACACTCAATGACTTGGCCTCCACAGCCTTCTGCGGCAATGAGTCCCACAGATTCACCACCCTTTGGCTGAAGAAATTCCTACTCATCTCAATTTTAAAGGGTCATCACTTCACTTTCAGGCTGTGTCCTCAAGTCCTAGTCGAGTGGAAAACATCTACTCCACGTCCACTCTCAGTCCAGGCCTCTCAATATTCTGTACGTTTCAATCAGATCGCTCCTCATCCTTCTAAATGCTAGAGTACAGTCCCAGAGTCCTCAACCACTCCTTATATAACAAGCCCTTCATTCCCGGGATCGTCATTGTAAACCTCCTCCAACTCCACCCATCCTTCCTTTGATAAGGGGCCCCAAACTGCTCACAATATTCCAAATGCAGTCTGACCAAAAGTGCATTCCTGCTAACATCCTGGAAATTTTGTTTAAAGTATAACGACACAGATATTTTCAAACAGCCCTCTATTACTGGCAGCTTTCAGCCAGGGACATTTCTGAGTTTCATTTTGTATTAATTTATTAATCCTGGAGGGAAAAAGGAAATTGTTACCAAGTTTCAACATAGAGCTGAGGAACTGGTTTTTTGTTAATTATAATGTGCTGTCCTGAAAATCACTTAATCTGCAGCAGTTCTATTCTTGTTGCTAATATACAGTCAAAACATCAACAGATAATTGCAATATATTTAAATGTGAGCATTTGCTCATTAAATAAGATATGCAATATCTACCACTATTATTTCATTAAACAAGGATGAGCAATGATCTTATTTCAGAGGCTATTAATTCATTTGGTCCTGAGAAAGCTTTCATGTCTGAGTTTAATTGGAGATCCATACCTCATGAAAGAATGCTTGATGGCCAAAACTCCCGTTGATTTTTAAACTGTGTGAGAATACACTTGTAAAAGGAATTGTAGTCACATTCAGTCTTGACTAAGGATTCAACCCAAGATGTCAATTCATCAGTTCTCTACACAGATGTTGTCTGATCTGCTGTGTATTTCCAGCATTTTCTGTTCACCCTAAACACTGTGAACAATCCAATTTCAGCTTTATTGTTTTTATGAACTGCAGTATAAATATCATGCTGCCTTGCAATTTCAATACATTACTTTGTCTGCAAAACAAATTAGACTATTATTTTTTGTTTACATATATTACCCTGATGGTGTGCATCTTGTAGATGGTACACGCTGCTACTACTAAGCATTGGTGGTCGAGGGAGTGGATGTTTGTGGATGTGGTGTTAATCAAGCGGGGGCTACTTTGTCCTGGATGGTGTGGAGCTGCCCCCTCACCCAGACTTGTGTGATTGCAAATAGCGCAAGCTCAGGATCACAGGAGGCTCTGCCTACTTGCAACCACATTTATGTATATCAGAAATGTTGAACAAAAGCGCAAGACAGTTTAAATGATAACAATTCTCTATTGATCAAGAAGCATTTAGATGAGTCATCTGTCAAAGCTCATATGCCACCAGATTATTTTTTCCACATGGTCTCACTGTAATATAAAATATCTACATTGAAGAGAAAGGGGAGTGTTGCTGAACAAAGAGACCATGGAGTGCAGGTTCACAGGTCCTTGAAAGTGGAGTCACAGGGAGATAGGATAGTGAAGAAGGCGTTTGGTATGCTTTCCTTTATTGGTCAGAGCATAGAGTACTAGAGTTGGGAGATCATTGGTGAGGGGGAAAAAGTGAGGACTGCAGATCAGAGCTGAAAATGTGTTGCTGGAAAATTGGTGAGGCCACTTTTGGAACGCTGTGTGTAATCCTGGTCGCCCTGCTATAGGAATGATGTTCTGAAACCTGAAAGGGTTCAGAAAAGATTTACAAGGATGTTGCCAGGTTTGGAGGAGAGAGGCTGAATAGACTAGGGCTATTTTCCTGGAGTGTCAGAGACTGAGGGGTGACGTTATAGAGATTTATAAAATCATGAGGGGCATGGATAGGATAAAGAGACAAAGTCCTTTCCCTGGAGTGGGGGGGGGGGGGGGAACTAGAGGGCATAGGTTTAGGGTGAGAAGGGACCCATGGGACAACCTTTTCTTGCAGAGGGTGGTGTGTATATGGAATAAGCTGCTAGAGAAAGTGGTGGAGGCTGGTACAATTACAACATTTAAAAGGCATCTGGATGGGTTTATGAATAGGAAGGGTTTAGAGGAATATGGGTCAAGTGCTGGCAAATGGGACTAGATTGGGTTGGGATATCCGGTCGGCACGGACGGGTTGGATCGAAGGGTCTGGTTCTGCGCTGTACATCTCTATGACTCCAAATAAAACTCCACTTGCTTCCATGAGGAGGACATATTCCTTCTCATTCACCTCTTGGAATAATAGCAAATACTTACAATGATGTGCCTTACACTTTATATGTATTTTGTACATTATTTCATGATGCTTCACAATGGCATTATCAAACAGCATTGGACACTGAGCTACATTGGAGGTGTTAGGATAGGTGACCAAAACCCTGGTCAGAGAAGTAAACTTTAGGGAGTACATTAAAGGAGGGGAGGTAGTGTAGGTTATGGCAGACACTTCCAATTATACAGTCTGAAAGCATGGCTACCAGTGCATCGCAATTGGAGATAAGCACAAGAGATGGAGCTAGAAAATTCGAGAGCTTATGTATAAGGCTGTGGAGAGATTTGAGAAAGAGAATGGGAATTTAAAACTGAAATAATTTCTAGACCAGGACACAATGTCATTTGGCCACTAAAGGGGTGTTGACTGAATAGGGCTTGGTCCACTGTGTTAGGATATGGTCAGTAGAGCTTTAGTTGGGCTCGAGTTAATGGAAAGCGCAATACTGGAGGTGAGCCAGGAGCACACTCAAAAAGCCAACTCTCAAGGTGGCAGGGACATGAATGAAGGTTTCAGCAGCAGCTGAGGTAAAACACAGGTGAAAGGAGTCACAGAGCTATAAACACATGGGTGTGCTGGGGCTGATCTGATTCAAAAGCTCATCTCTGGGTCAAACAGGCTACAAAGGTTGCAGAACGTATGCTGAATTTCAGACAGTGGCAGGAAGACAGCAGCTGCACAGCAGAATTCCTTGTATTCTTCAACAGTGAGGCATCCCCTGAGCATGAACTGTATCAAACGTCAGCAGGCAGAAGCATCTCAAAGTGCAAATTACTTTAAATCCTCTGTGTGTTCTAGACCTGCGGAAGTTGATAAGGCTGCATTGACACTCAGGTCAGTACACAATCTACAATACATACCACAACAACTTGTCAAGCTTCCTTTGTTAGCAATATTATTCTCCAGATAATTTTACCCTCCTAACTGGATTTCCCATTTTATAAGCATGCTTTCAGCCATTGCAATCAAGGACTATTTTAAAAGATACTTGCTTAAGAAAAAAAATTTGCTATCAAGATATTTCTTGATGTATTAGCAGTAGCTCAGTAAAGATTGGTTGATACATTTGAAAGTGAGTCCACCAAAAAGCAACATATTAAATCTCTAAGTTGTCCCACCTGTGATCAATCCAATTTAGAGAATTGGGTGTTACTTTTATAAAATATACAGAACATTTTCTCATTAGAGGCAGTTTCTCAAAAACATTAACAAAATAACCATTCAAACTCTTTTGAAAATGTACCAGCCTAATTTCTGCAGTTTCCTCATGGTCTGCAAATTAGTGCGAATAGGGCAAACTTCCGCCAGCGATGAGCTCATCCTGGGGACATGGCCAGGTTTTTGAGTGGGCCCTAGTTCTAGTGCAATATTTTTTGAAACTAGCACCGAAACAGAAAACTTGCAAAATCTCAAGTTGCTTTGATTAAAATTTGTACTTTAAGTCTGCTGATCTTTTGTGCTGGTTACACTAACAATGTAGGAACTGTATTGCACAAATTGAATGCAAGCAAGAAGGAACCCCACTAAAGCATTTATCTCACTCTGTATGCATGAGAAGCTAAACATTTTCTGTTTCCAAGCTATAGGTTCAGTGAATTTATTAGTTCATTTCCTATAATTAATAATGTTATGCGAGAAACCATCATTGGCTTTTCATCCATCGATATCCACAAGTTAGTAGCCTTGACACCCTTTCTATAGAATCTGGTTTATCTCAAACAGACTGGAGTTGATGCTGAGGCAGCTCACTGATTTGTTTTTGTAGTTTTTTTGGTTTTTTTGTTGTTATTGCTTTTCCTGATTTCTCGAGTCTTGACCTTTCAGTTTTGGATTTACTTTTTCTCTTCCTATATTTGCTCGGTACAGGCAATCCATAATTTATGAATGCTCATACTTACAAATGAGATACTATGGATGGGTGTATCAACATTAATTTTAATTTTAAAGATCTGACATAAGAACATTTCCTTGGCTATGTTATTTTGTCTTGCACAAATCAGCTTGCGAGCAGACTCCAGAATGGAACATGTAGACCCTTATTCAACTTCCAATTTTTATTTGCTTTTGCATTTCCTTCTTCATTACCTTCTCTGTGTCCTTTATTTCTATTACTTTTCAATTTTCTCACTTTGTTTAGTTTTGTTCTCTCTTGAAATTTATGTCCCCTCCTCAATAGTCCCTGATTTAATTTGTTTTCACCATAATTTATCAACAGGGTTCTCTACTCCTTTTCATTCTGCTCTGAAAATCTTGAGTCTTTCTGCTCCCCCTCCAACTGATGATCGTAGTTCAGAAAGGGCATGGGAAAGCTGATAACACTGAAATGATGCAGTTCCTGGCATGATTGACATTGGATTTTATATCAGAAAGGGAAGTTTGTATATAGAGTAAAGAATTTCCGACCTTCCACTCTATTTTAATCAGGTTGAATATTGAATTACAAGCAATAATGTGTGTTACAGTTTATTCATTGCATATGACAGAACACATGTTCTGCAGGTTCTCAGTGATATCTCAGTGAATAACTGACTCCGACAGACTCGGATTGATTACTGCTTAATTCTCTCAATCCTGTCCCGATTATGGAGGAGCTATTCCCTGCCCTGTTGGTGATCTAGTAATCCCACCTTGAAGAACACCCAGTAGCAAAGGACCATGCTGAGAGGCCCGAGAGTGGAACAGTTTCCAATATTTAAAGCTCAAGCTTTCATACTAGCACCAACAATAATGTTCTTCCCTTCTGTGTGATTATATTCCAGCAAGGAGAAGATATTGGAAGAAGGTAATTGGCAAGAACAATAAATAAATAAACAACTCATTATCAAATCAACTCATTCATCTTAGGTTCAATGCATGATGTTGGGAAGATTGGTTGCAATGCAGATCCAATCTCTCTTTTGCTCCTTCATGGGATCTGGGCATTGCTGCTAATCTGGCCCATCCCTAACTGCCTTTAGTAAGGTATGGTGTGCCACCTTCTTGAACCACTGCATCCTTTGGCCAATGGTACACCAACAAATCCTATCAGGATGGGAGTTTGAGGATTGTAGCCCAGCCACAGTGGAGGAACAGTGATATAAATATATAATGGGCGCCACAGTGGCACAGTGATTCGCACTGCTGCCTCACAGCGCGAGAGACCCGGGTTCAATTCCCACCTCAGGCAACTGACTGTGTGGAGTTTGCACATTCTCCCCGTGTCTGTGTGGGTTTCCTCCACAGTCCAAAAATGTGCGAGTTAGGTGAATTAGCCATGCTAAATTGCCCGTAGTGTTAGGTGAAGGGGTAAACGTAGGGGAATGGGTCTGGGTGGGTTACTCTTTGGAGGGTCGGTGTGGACTTGTTGGGCCAAAGGGACTGTTTCCACTCTGTAAGTAATCTGATCTAAATAATTCCGAGTCAGACTGCATGTAGTTTTGAGGTAAACTGATAGGTGGCAGAGTTTCCATCTACCTGCTTGCCCTTCTCAGTCGCAGAAGGAATACACGAACATGACCTCACCATTGTCTTGTACAGCTGCAACAGGATGACCCAACTCCTTTACTCAATGCTCTGATCGATGAAAGCAAACATGTCAAAATCCTTCTTTATCGCCCTGTCTACCAGTGACTCTACACTCTAGGAGCCAAGAACCTGGACCCATGGATCCCTTTGTTCTCTACCACTCCCCAGGGCCCTCCCTTTGACTGGGTAAGTCCTGCCCTGGTTTGACCCATCAAAATACAACACCCTGCGTTTATCCAAACTAAATTCCATCTGCTATTCCTCGTCCCACTCCACTGCTGCAGTTGATCAAGATCTCACTGCATTCTCAGATAATCTTCTTCACTGTCCACTCCACCACCAATCATGGTGTCATCCGCAAACTTACAAACCATACCTCCTAAAATCTCATTCAAATCACGTATATAAATCATAGGAAGCCGTGGATCCAGCACCAATCCCTGTGGCATACCACTGCTAGTAGCCTGAAAAACAACTCTCTACCTCCACCACCCTCTGTCTTTTACTATTAAGTCAATTTTGTATCCAATTGACTAGCTCTTCATGGATCCCATGAGATTTAACCTTACTTAACAACCTATGTGGTAGCTTGTCGAAGTCCCTGTTAAAGTCCATGTAGACAACGTCTACTGCACTGCCCTCATCTACATTTCTTGGTCACCCCTTCAAAAAACTCAAATTCATGAGACTTGACTGCCCATGCACCAAGCCATGCTGACTATCCCAATTGAGTCCTTGCCTCTCCAAACGCCTATAGATCCTGTCTCTCAGAATCCCGTCAAAACAACATACCTCCACTACAGATGTTAGGCTCACCGGTCTGTAGTTCCGAGGCATTTCCCTGCAGACTTTCTTAAATAATGGCCAAACATTACCCATCCTCCAATCTTTGGGCACCTCATCTGTGGCTGACAATGGTACAAATATCTCTGCTAGGAGCCCTGCAGTTTTCTCCTTAGCCTCCCACAAAGTCCCAGGGTACACTTCATCAAGTCCTGGAGATTTATCTACTTTAACACATTTTAAGACTTCTAGCACCTCTTTTGGAATGTGGACTCTCTTCAAGATGTCCCCAAGTTCCCTAGCATCCATGCCTTTCTCAACCATAAATACTGATGAGAACTATTCATTTAGGATCTCTTGTGGCTCTGCACATAGATGACCTTGTTGACCTTAAGAGGTCATATTCTCTCCCTAGTTACTCTTTCATCCTTCATGTACTTGCAGAATCTCTTTGGATTCTCCTTTACCTTATCTGCCAAAGCCACTGCTTGTCCTCTTTTAGCCCTCCTAATTTCTCTCTTAAATGTACTCTAAGACTCTTTATACTCAAGGAGATCACTTGATCCCAATATATGTCCCAATACATGCCTATACTTGTCATTAGCCTCCTCCTTTTTCTTGACCAGGGCCACAATAACTCATGTCATCCAGGGTTTCCGACTCCTGCCAGCCTTACCCTTCACTCTAACAGGAACATGCTGGCCGTGAACCCTCATTAATACACTTTTGAAAGTCTCCCACTTACCAGACATCCCCTTGCCTGGAAACAGCCTCCCACAATCAACTTTTGAAAGTTCCTGTCTAAGACCACCAACATTGGCCTTGCCCCAATTTAGGACTTTAACTCACGGATCAGACTTATCCTTTTCCATTGATGTTTAAAAACTAATGGAATTATTGCTTTTGGTTCTGAAGTGCTCCCTTACTAACACTTCTGTCACTTACCCTGCCTTATCTCTCAAGATGAGGTCAAGTTTTGCTCCTCCTCTAGAAGGGCCATTTACATTCTGCAGGAGAAATTCTTCCTGAACACACTTAACAAATTTCTCTCCATCCAAGCGCTGAAGACCTTGGCAGTCCATACAGCGACTATAGAAATGAGAAACTAACGGCAATTTCCGGGTGCCTGCACACAATTAAATGCACAACTTCTGAAGAACTTTTCTGACCCTGGAACATTAATGTTATATTTGTCTAATGCTCTTTCCATTTTTTTTTATTATTTCAACATGATTCTTAAAGAGGTTTATTTGAGTGGGAGCAAGTGTCGAAGTAAAAGCGAACCCGGGAGACTACAGCAAAGGTAAGACAGTTTGTTTTAAAATTGCTTACCTGTAGCGGGCAGCGGTGTGTTTTTTTACTCTCTCTCCACAGAAAGAGCGGGAGCAGCAGAGGAATTGACGGCAAGCAGAGTGGCAGCCGGGAAGGAAAAGTGAGTATATAAGTCAGGAAGGTGATTTACAAGGATGTTGCCAGGTTTGGAGGAGAGAGGCTGAATAGACTAGGGCTATTTTCCTGGAGTGTCAGAGACTGAGGGGTGACCTTATAGAGATTTATAAAATCATGAGGGGCATGGATAGGATAAAGAGACAAAGTCCTTTCCCTGGAGTTGGGGGGGGGGGGGGGACTAGAGGGCATAGGTTTAGGGTGAGAAGGGACCCATGGGACAACCTTTTCTTGCAGAGGGTGGTGTGTATATGGAATAAGCTGCCAGAGAAAGTGGTGGTGATGATCTGGAATCTGAGCTTCAAACACTGCGGCACATCCGGGAGGGGGAGAGTTACCTGGACGCTTTGTTTCAGGAGGCAGTCACACCTGGGAGATTAAGTAATTCACATTCAGCTAGTGATCAGGCACAAAAGAGTGTGGCTGTAAGTGAGGCAGGTAGGGGGAACTGGAGTTCAGGAGTGCAGGAGCCTCAGCCCTTGACCTTGTCCAACAGGTACGAGATTCTTGCTCCCTGTTCGGATGAGGAAAAGGGCTCTGGACAGGATGAGCCAACTGACCACGGCACCATGGTCCAGAAGGCCATTCAAGAGGGGGAGCAAAAAGACAAGTAGTGGTTATAGGGGATTCTATAATTAGGGGGACAGATAGTATCCTTTGCAAGCCGGATAGGGAGTCTCGCATGGTGTGTTGCCTGCCCGGTGCCAGGGTGCGAGACATCTCCGACCGGCTTGAAAGGATATTGGAGCGGGAGGGGGAGGATCCAGTTGTTGTGGTCCACGTTGGTACCAACAACATAGGCAAGACTAGGGTGGAGGACCTGTTTGGGCATTATGAAGCATTAGGCAGGAAATTGAAGCACAGGTCCTCAAGGGTCATAATCTCCGGATTACTGCCCGAGCCACGTGCCAATTGGCATAGGGACAAGAAAATTAGGCAAGTAAACACGTGGCTAAGGGATTGGTGTGGGAAAGAGGGATTCCACTTCATGGGGCATTGGCATCAGTTTTGGAACAGGGGGATCTGTACCGTTGGGACGGTCTCCACCTGAACCGATCAGGTACCAATGTTCTAGCGAAGAGGATAAATAGGGTGGTCAGTAGGACTTTAAACTTCTGAGTTGGGGGGAAGGGAAAGTGAAAGTGACAGGGAGTATGGAGGTAAATGGCAAGATAAGCAGCAGGATAGCATGTTTCCAGGCAGATTTAAAATTGAGGCAGACTGAGAATGCAGTAAAAAGCAAGGATAACTTAGGACATATGACTTCCAACATCTCTAATGATAAGGAAGTTAGCATTAAGGCACTTTACCTGAATGCTCGTAGCATTCATAACAAAGCCGATGAACTAATGGCACAGATAATAGTGAATGATTATGATGTAGTAGGCATCACAGAGACTTGGTTACAGGGGGGTCAGGACTGGCAGTTAAACCTCCATGGCTTTTCAACTTATCGAAAAGACAGAGAGGTGGGCAGAGGGGGTGGGGTTGCCTTGTTAGTTAAGAACAAAATTAAATCTATGGTATTGAATGACATAGCGTTGGATGATGTGGAGTCTGTGTGGGTGGAATTGAGGAACCACAAAGGCACAAAAAACATAATTGGAGTTGTGTACAGACCTCCTAACAGTGGTCAGGACCAGGGACGCAACATGTACCGGGAAATAGAGAAGGCATGTCAGAAAGGCAAGGTTACATTGATCATGGGAGACTTCAATATGCAGGTGGACTGGGTAAATAATGTTGCTAGTGGATCTAAAGAAAGGGAATTCATGGAATAATTACAGGATGGCTTTTTGGAACAGCTTGTCATGGAGCCCACAAGAGAGCAGGCTATTCTGGACCTAGTGCTTTGCAATGAACCAGACTCTATAAAAGATCTTAAAGTAAGGGAACCCTTAGGAAGTAGCGACCATAATATGGTAGAGTTCAGTCTGGAGTTTGAAAGGGAGAAGGCAAAATCGGATGTAATGGTGTTACAGTTGAATAAAGGTAATTATGAGGGCATGAGAGAGGAACTGACTAAAATAGACTGGAAGCAGAGGCTAACCGGGAAGACAGTAGAGCAAAAATGGCAGGAGTTTGTAGGTATAATTGAGGACACTGTACAGAGGTTCATTCCCAAGAAAAGAAAGATTAACCGGGGAGGGACTAGACAACCTTGGCTGACAAAGGAAGTCAGGAAATGTATTAAAGAAAAAGAGAGATCCTATAAAGTGGCTAAGAACAGTGGGAAATCAGAAGATTGGGAAGGATACAAAAGCAAACAGAGGATAACAAAGAGTGTAATAAGAAATGAGAGGATCAAATATGAAGGTAGGCTAGCCAGTAATATTAGAAATAATAGTAAAAGTTTCTTTCAGTACATAAGAAACAAATGACAGGCAAAAGTAGACATTGGGCCACTTCAAACTGATGCAGGAAGCCTAGTGATGGGAGATAAGGAAATAGCAGGAGAACTTAACAAGTACTTTGCGTCAGTTTTCACAGTGGAAGATATGAGTAATATCCCAAAAATTAAAGGGTGTCACGGGGCTGAGTTGAGTATGGTTGCCATTACGAAAGAGATAGTGCTAGAAAAGTTAAAAAGTCTTAAAATTGATAAATCTCCTGGCCCCGATGGGATACACCCCAGAGTTCTGAGAGAGGTGGCTGAGGAAATAGCAGAGGCATTGGTTGAGATCTTTCAAGAGTCACTGGAGTCAGGAAAGGTCCCGGATGATTGGAAGATGGCTGTTGTAACCCCCTTGTTCAAGAAAGGATCAAGGCAAAAGATGGAAAATTATAGGCCAATCAGCTTAACCTCGGCTGTTGGTAAAATTCTAGAATCCATTATTAAGGATGAGGTTTTTAAATTCTTGGAAGAGCAGAGTCTGATTAGAACAAGTCAACATGGATTTAGTAAAGGGAGGTCATGCCTGACAAACCTGTTGGAATTTTTTGAAGAGGTAATAAGTAGGTTAGACCAGGGAAACCCAGTGGATGTAGTCTATCTAGACTTTCAAAAGGCCTTTGATAAGGTGCCACACGGGAGGCTGCTGAACAAGGTGAGGGCCCATGGTGTTCGAGGTGAGCTGCTGGGATGGATTGAGGATTGTCTGTCTGACAGGAGGCAGAGAGTTGGGATAAAAGGTTCTTTTTCAGAATGGCAGCCGGTGACGAGCGGTGTCCCGCAGGGTTCGGTGCTGGGGCCACAGCTGTTCGCATTATATATTAATGATTTGGATGAGGGAACCGGGGGCATTCTAGCGAAGTTTGCCGATGATACGAAGTTAGGTGGACAGGCAGGTAGTACTGAGGAAGTGGGGAGGCTACAGAAGGATCTAGACAGGTTGGGAGAGTGGTCCAGGAAATGGCTGATGGAATTTAACGTGAGCAAGTGCAAGGTCTTGCACTTTGGCAAAAAGAATAAAAGCATAGACTACTTTCTAAATGGTGAGAAAATTAATAAAGCCAAAGCACAAAGGGATCTGGGAGTGCTAGTCGAGGATTCTCTAAAGGTAAACATGCAGGTTGAGTCCGTGATTAAGAAAGCGAATGCAATGTTGTCTCTTATCTCAAGAGGGTTGGAATATAAAAGCAGAGATGTACTACTAAGACTTTATAAAGCTCTGGTTAGGCCCCATTTGGAGTACTGTGTCCAGTTTTGGTCCCCACACCTCAGGAAGGACATACTGGCACTGGAACGTGTCCAGCGGAGATTCACACGGATGATCCCTGGAATGACAGGTCTAACATATGAGGAACGGCTGAGGATACTGGGACTGTATTCGTTGGAGTTTAGAAGATTAAGGGGAGACTTAATAGAGACGTACAAAATAATACATGGCTTGGAAAAGGTGGATGCTAGGACATTGTTTCCGTTAGACGGGGAGACTAGGACCCGTGGACACAGCCTTAGAATTAGAGGGGGTCATTTCAGAACAGAAATGCGGAGACATTTCTTCAGCCAGAGAGTAGTGGGCCTGTGGAATTCATTGCCACGGAGTGCAGTGGAAGCCGGGACGCTAAATGTCTTCAAGGCCGAGATTGATAGATTCTTGTTGTCTAGAGGAATTAAGGGCTACGGGGAGAACGCTGGTAAGTGGAGCTGAAATGCGCATCAGCCATGATTGAATGGCGGAGGTCTTAAGTACTTTCTGGCTTGCTGTCTATGAGAATACTTCAACAAGGTTAGTCACATCAACATGTTGGGGGTTACCATTGACCAGAAACTCAACTGGACTTGTCATGTAAACACAGTGACTACAAGAGCAGGTCAGAGGTCACCACCTAACTCCCCAGAGTCTATCCACCATTTCCAAGGCACAAGTCAGGAGTGTGATGGAATAATCCCCACTTGCCTGGATGGGTGCAGCTCCCAACAACGCTCAAGAAGATTGACACCATCCAGGACAAAGCAGACGACTGGTTTAGCAACACATCCACAAGCTTTCATACATTCCACCACTGATACTCAGTAGCAGCAGTGTGTATCATCTACAAGATGCACTGCAGAAATTCACCAAAAATCCTCAGACAGCATCTTCCAAACCTGAGACCACTTCCACCCTAGAAGGACAAGGGGCAGCAGATACATGGGAGCACTACCCCCTGCAAGATCCTCTCCAAACCACTCACTACCCTGACTTGGAAGTATATCACTGTTCCCTCACTGTAGCTGGGTCAAAATCTTGGAATTCCCTCCCTAAAGGAATTGTGGAGAAATCTAAAGCAGGTGGACTGCAGCAAGTTCAAGAAGGCAGCTCACCACCACCTTCTCAAGGGGCAACTAGGGACGGGCAATAAATGCTGGTAAAAACAATGACTGCAGACGCTGGAAACCAGAATTTAGATCAGTGTGGTGCTGGAAAAGCACAGCAGCTCAGGCAGCATCCAAGGAGCAGGAAAATCGCATTTCGGGCAGAAGCCCTTCATCAGGAATACAGGCAGAGTGCCTGAAGGGTGGAGAGATAAATGAGAGAAGGGTGGGGATGGGGAGAAAGTAGCAAAGAGTACAATGGGTGGATGGGGGTGGGATGAAGATGATAGGTCAGAGAGGAGGGTGGAGTGAATAGGTGAGAAGGAAGATAGGCAGGTAGGACAGGTCATGGGGACAGTGCTGAGCTGGAAGGTTGGAGTTGGGGTGAGGTGGGGGAAGGGGAAATGAGGAAACTGGTGAAGTCCACATTGATGCCCTGGGGTTGAAGTGTTCCGAGGCGGAAGATGAGGCGTTCTTCCTCCAGGTGTCTGGTGGTGAGGGAGCGGCGGTGAAGGAGGCCCAGGACCTCCATGTCCTTGGCAGAGTGGGAGGGGGAGTTGAAATGTTGGGCCACAGGGTGGTGGGATTTATAGGTGCGGGTATCCCAGAGATGTTCCCTAAAGCGCTCTGCTAGGCAGCGTCCAGTCTCCCCAATGTAGAGGAGACCGCATCGAGAGCAACGGATACAATAAATGATATTGGTGGATGTGCAGGCGAAACTTTGATGGATGTGGAAAACTGCTTTGGGGCCTTGGATGGAGGGGAGGTGTGGGCACAGGTTTTGCAATTCCTGCAGTGGCAGGGGAAGGTGCCAGGTTGGGAGGTTGGGTTGTTGGGGGGCGTGGACCTGGCCAGGTAGTCTTTGCGGAAGGTGGAAAGGAGTGGGGAGGGAAATATATCCCTGGTGGTGTGGTCAGTTTAGAGGTGGCGGAAATGTCAGCGGATGATTTGGTTTATGTGAAGGTTAGTAGGGTGGAAGGTGAGCACCAGGGGGGTTCTGTCCTTGTTACGGTTGGAGGGGTGGGATCTGAGGGCGGAGGTGTGGGATGTGGACGAGATGCATTGGAGGGCATCTTTAACCACGTGGGAAGGGAAATTGCTGTCTCTAAAGATGGAGGCCATCTGGTGTGTTTTGTGGTGGAACTGGTCCTCCTGGGAGCAGATACGGCGGAGGCGGAGGAATTGGGAATACGGGATGGCATTTTTGCAGGAGGTAGGGTGGGAAGAGGTATAATCCAGGTAGCTGTGGGAGTCGGTGGGTTTGTAAAAAAATGTCGGTGTCAAGTCGGTCATCATTAATGGAGAGGGAGACGTCCAGGAAGGGGAGGGAGGTCTCAGATGGTCCAAGTAAATTTAAGGTCAGGGTGGAATGTGTTGGTGAAGTTGGCGAATTGCTCAACCTCCTCGCGAGAGCACGAGGTGGCACCGATGCAATCATCGATGTAGTGGAGGAAGAGGTGGGGAGTGGTGCCGGTGTAACTACGGAAGATGGACTGTTCTACGTAGCCAACAAAGAGACAGGGATAGCTGGGGCCCATACGGTGCCCATGGCTACCCCTTTGGTCTGGAGAAAGTGGGAGGATTCGAAGGAGAAATTGTTCAGGGCGAGGCCAAATGAATGAGTGTCAGTGGAAGGGTACTGTTGGGGACGTCGGGAGAGGGGCCAAACGAATGAGAATAAATGCTGGGCCTAACCAGTGACACCAATGTCCCATAATCCATAAAAAGAACTTACTGAAGTTGATAATGTCACTGCCATTGGATGTTTGGAGATCTATTTGATTTGGCAGTAGGTTCAAATTAATGTAAGGACTGGGGAAATTTATGTGACAGAAATTGCTGGATTGTTGAGATCAAAAATGAATGTTGGCATTTCTCTGCTGTCAACAAAATTCGAACTTGAAATTTTAGTAACAACATCTCCAAACTTAACCTTGTCCGCATTGGTCCAAAGAGGGATTTCCGTGGACAGCTTGAAACTGGAATAACTGGGGCTTCAGCTCATTTCTGGCCTTTCTGGAAGATTCCTGCTGAAGCTAAAGCAGTTTCAGGGGCAATCCAACTGCCATCTGCCTTCAGATCAGAAAGGGGCCTGGAGAGTGGGGGTGGGGGTGAAGAGGATGAGGGATGAATACTCAGTCTATCAGAGGAAGACCTTACAATTAAACTGACCACTAGAAACAGTAAGATAAGTTTAGCTGTAATTGTGTTTCCGAGGCCAAGGGAACTTCACAAATAGAGAGGAGACCTGGGGAGCTCGCTCCCCCGGACAATGGATTCTATAACCGCCAGGATCTGAACGGGTGGAGTAAGATGAGCTCACCCAATGATTAGAATAAGCAGCAGAGAGGGGAGATCTCTCCAGGCAAGCCGCCATGGATGGATGTGGTTGAGAAAATTAGCAGCTTGAGCATGGTCCCTCCAACATGCAACAAGATGATGGTGCCATCAGGAGGGCAGCAAACAACACACTCTCAGCTACCAAATCCCAGCCTTTCATTTTGACTTGTCCAGGCACTCCTGGGCTCAACACACCTTGTAGATCCATTCCTTCCTCTCTCTCCAGGCAACTGTTCCCAACTATCCAGCCAATACTCAGCTTCATTCTCACCCTCACAATGCCCCTCACAAACCGGTCCCTTCCCCACTCCTTCACGATAGCCATGATGACTACCCACACTGCTCCGCTGTCTCTACTTCCAGAAAGTCTTTACGCGGAGTGGTGAGGAACGTGTTCGCCCAAGGAAGTGTCAAAACTGCTGTATGAGGTATTGGATATGAAAAGGTCCACCCACTCTGCTATATAACAGATGCCTCCAGCAGTTAGAGCAGAGTGCAGGGTAATTCAGGCCAGCTGTAACTGGAGACAGGGCTGAAAATGTGTTGCTGGAGAAGCGCAGCAGGTCAGGCAGCATCCAGGGAACAGGAGAATCGAAGTTTCGGGCATAAGCCCTTCTTCAGGAATGCTTATGCCCGAAACATAGATTCTCCTGTTCCCTGGATGCTGCCTGACCTGCTGCGCTTCTCCAGCAACACATTTTCAGCTCTGATCTCCAGCATCTGCAGACCTCACTTTCTCCTGTAACTGGAGACAGTCATGTCTTCTCATCTTTGTGTTACCATCAGCATAATATAACTTGTACATGGTTATCTTAATGTGACAAACCTCACCTTGTTACCCAAAATAAGTGCCTACTCTGTTGAGAATTATTCATGGTTCACCTATCACCCTCACTACTTGGAAGCCCAAGATTATAAACAGAAGGAGGTTGGTAGCAGCATCTTACTCAAGACCCCAGGCATTATCATCATGATTATAATCAAAATGAATTGTACTGGTTCATTTAAGGGGAACAAATAGAAGCACCATCCAGGACAAAGCAGCCCCGCTTGATTGGCACCACATCCACGAGTATCCACTCCCTTCCCCAATGACCCTCAGTAGCAGCAGTGTGTACCATCGACAAGATGCTCTGCAGAAATTCATCAAAGATTCTAACACAGCGCCTGCCAAACCCACGACCGCTTCCATCTAGAAGGACAAGGGGCAGCAGATTCATGGGACCCACCCCCTGCAAGTTCCCCTCCAAGCCACTCACCATCCTGACTTGGAAATATATTGGTGTTCCCTCAGTGTCGCTGGGTCAAAATCCTGGAATTCCCTCCCTAATTGTATTGTGGGTCAACTCACAGCACATGGCCTACAGCAGTTGGGCGGTAAAGACAAGCCAGGGAACTATAGACCGGTGAGCCTGACCTCGGTGGTGGGCAAGTTGTTGGAGGGAATCCAGAGGGACAGGATTTACATGTATTTGGAAAGGCAAGGACTGATTTGGGATAGTCAACATGGCTTTGTGCGTGGGAAATCATGTCTCACAAACTTGATTGAGTTTTTTGAAGAAGTAACAAAGAAGATTGATGAAGGCAGAGCAGTAGATGTGATCTATATGGACTTCAGTAAGGCGTTCGACAAGGTTCCCCATGGGAGACTGATTAGCAAGGTTAGATCTCATGGAATACAGGGAGAACTAGCCATTTGGATACAGAACTGGCTCAAAGATAGAAGACAGAGGGTGGTGGTGGAGGGTTGTTTTTCAGACTGGAGGCCTGTGACCAGTGGAGTGCCACAAGGATTGGTGCTGGGCCCTCTACCTTTTGTCATTTACATAAATGATTTGGATGCGAGCATAAGAGGTACAGTTAGTAAGTTTGCAGATGACACCAAAATTGGAGGTATAGTGGACAATAAAGAGGGTTACCTCAGATTACAACAGGATCTGGACCTGATAGGCCAATGGGCTGAGAAGTGGCAGATGGAGTTTAATTCAGATAAATGCGAGGTGCTGCATTTTGGGAAAGCAAATCAAGGCAGGACTTAAACACTTAATGGTAAGGTCCTAGGGAGTGTTGCTGAACAAAGAGACCTTGGAGTGCAGGTTCATAGCTCCTTGAAAGTGGAGTCGCAGGTAGATAGGATAGTGAAGAAGGCATTTGGTATGCTTTCCTTTATTGGTCAGAGTATTGAATACAGGAGTTGGGAGGTTATGTTGCGGCTGTACAGGACATTGGTTAGGCCACTGTTGGAAAATTGTGTGCAATTCTGGTCTCCTTCCTATCGGAAAGATGTTGTGAAACTTGAAAGGGTTCAGAAAAGATTTATAAGGATGTTGCCAGGGTTGGAAGATTTGAGCTATAGGGAGAGGGTGAACAGGCTGGGACTGTTTTCCCTGGAGTGTCGGAGGCTGAGGGGTGACCTTATAGAGGTTTATAAAATTATGAGGGGCATAGGTAGGATAAATAGACAAAGTCTTTTTTCTGGGGTCGGGGAGTCCAGAACTAGAGGGCATAGGTTTAGGGTGAGAGGGGAAAGATATAAAAGAGACCTAAGGGGCAACTGTTTCACACAGAGGGTGATACGTGTATGGAATGAGCTGCCAGAGGCTGTGCTGGAGGCTGGTATAATTGCAACATTTAAGAGGCATTTGGATGGGGATATGATTAGGAAGGGTTTGGAGGGATATGGGCCGGGTGCTGGCAGGTGGGACTAGATTGGGTTGGGATATCTGGTTGGCATGGACAGGTTGTACCAAAGAGTCTGTTTCCATGCTGTACATCTCTATGACTCTAAGGCAGTTCACCACCACCTTCTCAAGGGCAACTAGGGACGGGCAATAAATGCTGGGCCTAGCCAGTGACACCTATGCCCCAAAAATGAGGGAGGAGAGAATTGATAGCCTTGATGGTGGCTTTTGGTGTGGAAAGGTGCGAGGAGGCTAGAGTACAGCATAACAACAGTGGGTGAACTGATTGGGCTGAATGGCCTGTTTCAACACCATGTGGCTATTGGAAATACACAATTGAACAAGAGATGGAGACTCGGGGTGGGTGGGGGAAGGAGGGGTGCCCATCTGATTGGTCAGGAAGGGGATCTTATTCCTGGAGGCCTCAGATGTCAGTAATGATCTGCCAGAACAGAGCGAGTCCAATGAGACACTGGGGCTGGGGAATGAGACCAGAGTTGCTCCTCTGCCTGGGGATATGGACGTAGTGATCTCTCTCACCTCCCGCCAGCTGGACCTTGATCTGTGCACATTCTGCCCAGAGTGTGGCTGATGGCAGTGGCATGGTTCAGAACAAGAAGTGGGAGGTGAAGCTGCACAAATGGAAGCTGGCAGCAGGGAAACGGAGCTGTGCAGCTGAAGGTGGAACACACACCTGGGCGAGCAGTGATAACACTCAGAGTGAGGGAGTACATTCAATAGCAGTGCTGGAAACTGGGAAGGATGGTGTGGAACTTGAAAGGGTTCATAAAATACTTACAAGGATGTTGCCACAGTTGGAGTTTTGAGCTACAGGGAGAGGTTGAATAGGTTAGGGCTGTTTTCCCTGGAGCGTCGGAGGCTGAGGGGTGACCTTATATAGGTTAATATAATCATGAGGGGCATGGATAGGATAAATAGACAAGGTCCTTTCTCTAGGATGGGGGAGTCTAGAACTAGAGGGCATAGATTTAAGGTGAGAGGAGTAAAATTTAAAAGGGACCTAAGGGGCAACGTTTTCACACAGAGGGTGGTACATGTATGAAATGAGCTGCCAGAGGAAGTGGTGGAGGCTGGTACAATTACAGTATTTAAAAGGCATCGGGATGGGTGTATGAATAGGAAGGGTTGAGAGGGATATGGGGCAAGTACTGGCAAGTGGGACTACATTAATTTAGGATATCTGGTCAGCATGGACGGTTGGACTGAAGGGTCTGTTTCCATGCTATACATCTCTATGTCTCTCAACAAATGGGCGCAAACTCAACAGTCCTCTGTGTGACTTTCCAGCCATGACTGTAGTTCATCCATCTCACTGACTAAAACCTCCCTAACTTACCAGGAATAACTCCTTCTGTTGTACAACCAACTCTGGTCAGTTGCTGATAGGTTTCACAGCTGGAAATCCCTGTTCAGGGTCAAAACACCTCATAGTTAGTTTAATGAGCTCAACAACTGATTAACTTCTCCCCCACTAGCAAATAAGAAGTAATTCCTCACTGTCTTTCACTGCCACTCCAGGGAAAAGTGGCAGGAAGTGGCATCACATTGTACAGAGGAACCTCGATTATCCGAAGGACACTGGTGGGGAGTTATTTTAATGGAATTCCGGATAATTGAATGCTGGATAACACAGTTTAGCCAAGTATCGAGACCTTGCGATCTTGCCAGATAATCTGATATTCGGATAATCGAATGTAGGATAATCGAGGTTCCTCTGTAAGCACAATCCAACGGCAATTGCCAAGGCCTGCCACACCTCTCCCCCCCTAAATCTGTCTCCACTGGTTGGAAAACCTAGCAGCCATGGTGCGAACAGTGTACAATCTGAAATACATTGTTAAGTACAAAGTGGAATCAAGTACGGAAATCTATAGAAATTATCAATAAATGGCGAACATCATTAAAGAGAAGGAGCAACAGAAAAGGAGAGAAGATATAGCTGTGAATGAATGAATGGAAAATAAGTCAACTGTAGCATATGCATCTTAAAGCTAATTAGCCGTGAAGACAGGTTGGTGGAACAATTTATGACGTGCACAGTACTACACTCTGCCAAAGCTTTCAGATGTCAAAGGCAATGAGAGATGATTCATTGAACGGCTTAATAGCAAAGTTCAGGATGCACCTGTCAAAAATATACTGGTGATTACGGCCTATTTGTTTGCGCAGTTTGTTATCATACTCCCTGAATTTAAATAACTGTTATTTTGTTATTTACGATATCCCACAATTAAAGTGTCGGTTCAGCACAGCAGTAACACTCTTGCCTCGAAGTCAGAAGGTCACAGGTTGAAGCCCCACTGCAGGGATTCGGCACATTATTTCGGTTATTAAGAAGGAACTTCTCCGTGGTTGTATCTTTCCTAATTAACAACACTTACTCGACTCAAAACTACCACACTGACTGTGAAGCACTTTAGACCATCCCAAGGTTGTATTAGGTGCCACATAAAGATGCTGTGATTGTGATATTAAACTGAGTACATGATAATCTATTTACGTAGAGTGAAAACATTCTGTAACATGAATTTAAAATAGTAAAAGGACTCTCTTTGTCGACCAACACAACAAGAAGCATTGTTATTTGCAGGACCATGCTGCAAAGAGATAAGCTCTCAGATCTGCCAACTAAGCACAGTGATAACAGTTAAAAAAACACACACACTCTTTGGCTGCAAAGTCTTTTGGAATAACCTGAGGATGTAAAAGGATGCTATGTTGATATATGTTGACTTTTGCTTAACCTGTACAAATCCAATGTACTGATGACAATTGAAAGAAATTATTTTTGAAAGAAATTATGAAGTACCCAACAGGAACAAAGGGACAGTGCTTATGTTACTGGACTATCATTTCCAGGGACTTGGATTAATGACCTAGAAATCCCACAATGGGTATCTGAGAAATTTTAATTCAGCTAGTTAAACAAATCTGGAAAACAAACCTAATTTCTTTGCTGATCATGTAACTACCGAATTGTCAAATAAAGAAAAACCATTTAGTTGACTATCGTTTCTTTTCTGGACCTTACTATGATCTTAAACCCACAGCAATCTGGTTGACTCTGCGATAACATCTGAAAAGCAGCACCTTCCCAAGGACAACCAGAGGTGATCTTTTTATTTCAATTCTTCAATGGGATGCTGGTATCACTGGCAAAGTTAACATTTGTTGCCCATTCTGATCATCCTTAAACGGAGAGGATAGGCTGTTTTATTTTATGTTTCATGTGAAGAAAGAAGTTAAACTATCATGGTATTCAAACAGATGAAAGATTTAACAGACAATCAATTTTTCAATGTATAATTTCAGTTACATCACACTGTAAATTTTTGCTATAAATTCTGTGTGTTCGGATTGAGCCCTCCACAATCACCTGATGAAGGAGTGTCGCTCCGAAAGCTAGTCTGCTTCCAATTTAACCTGTTGGACTATAACCTGGTGTTGTGTGATTTTAACTCCATAAAGGACATTAATGAAAGTTGATAACAGTTTTATGGTGACCATTACTGGTCTAGCTTTTAATTCCAATTCAATTTATTGATTGAATTTAAATTCTACAAGCAATTGTGGTGAGATTTGAACCCACATTCATTAGCCTATATTTACTCACGGGATGTGGGCATCTCTGGCCTGGCCAGCTTTTATTAACCATTGCTAATTGCCCAGAGGGCAGTTAACAGTCAACCATATTACTGTGGGTCTGGAGTCACATATAGATGAGGTAAAGATGGCTGTTTACTTTCCCTTAAGGACATTAGTAGACATGTATGAGACATTAATGTCTTTAGATTACTCGTCTAGAGACATTACCAACACAAAGAGGCCAAAGTTACATCCGCTCCTTAGAGAATGAGGCCGGGGAAATAATACTGGTGAAGCAGGAAGTGATTGAGGCATTGAATAAAGACTTTACATCATGTTTTGTGATAGTGTACATGTAAAACATCTCATACATATTCAATAATCTCAGGGCTAAAGCGGGTATTTAGAAACTAAACATAATAAATATCACAAGATTAAAAAAAAGGGAAATTAATGGGCGCAAAGGCTGGTAAGTGCCCTAGACCTTTTGGGATGCATTCTGGGATGTTAAAGGAAGCTGATACAGTGATAGTGGATGCACTGGGAGTAATCTTTCAATGATCCTTCGATAATGGAAAAGTAACAGAGGTTTGAAAAACTGCCAAGTTAACACTTCTATTTCAAAAAGAACAAAATACAGGCAACTAAAGACTAGTTAGCTTAGCATCTGTTTTTAGAAAAAATGTGAAAGTTTGTTAGAAAAGGAAGTATTAGCAGAGCATTCAGTGCCACATAATATAAACAAGCATAGTCTGCCTGGCTTCATGAAGGGGTATTCATATTTGACAAACTTAGTAGAGTTGTTTGAGGAGGTAACAAGCAGGATAGATAAAGGGTAACCAGAAGATGTCAGATATTAGGATTTCCAAACAGCATTCGATAAGGGACTGAACATAAAGGTACGGAATAAGAACCCACAGTATTGGGGGTAATAGAATGGATAGAGGATTTGCTAACTAACAGAAGACAAGTTGAATAAAAGAGCCACTTTCAGGATGGCAACCTGTAACTCGAAGAGTGTCACAGGGATTAGTGCTGGGGCCACAGTTATTTATGAAATATGTTAACAATTTGGATGTCAAAAGTAAATGTATTGTTGGCAAGTTTATGGATGATATAAAAATAAATGGGAGGTCAAATGATGAGGATGACACAAAGAGTCAACAGACGGATTTGGACAGTTGAGGTGAGTGGGCAGAAACTTTGCATGTACAACATTTTGTGGAAAAATGAGTGGTTATGTTCTTTGGCAGGAAGAATAGACAAGCCAAATATAATTTCACTGTGGAAAGACTGTAAAAAGCTACAGTCCAAAGGGATGTAGGGATCCTTCCGCATGAATCATAAAAAATACCCAAGTTCATTGGGTAATAGGAAAGGACAACACACTGTTGGCCTTGCTAAAAACAATACAAAGCACTGAGTCAGGCCACAGCTGGAATATTGTGTACAGTTCTGGGACCCTTATCTGAGGAAAGTCATGGTGACTTTAGAGGATAATCCAGAGAAGGTTCACTACGTTGATTCGGGGTATGGAGGGATTTTCTTATGAGGAGAGGTTGAGGGGTTTGTACTCACTGGAGTTGAGAAGAATGTGATGAGACCTTATTGAGTCATAACATTTTCAGGGACTTGTTAGGGTAGATACAGAGAGGCTATTTCCCCTTTTTGAGAAAGTTTATGACCAGCAGGCATAATCTGAACGTAAGGGGTCACCCATCTAAGACAGAGTTGCAGAGCACAGTGAATCTGTGGAATTCTTTTCCGCAGATGGTTGTAGAGTCTGGGTCATTTGACTTTTAATCAATAAGGAATTTAGGGGTTTGGGCAAAAGGCAGGAGAGTGGAGTTGAAGATTTTCAGATTGGCCATGATCCCATTGAATAATGAAACAGACTCAATGGGTGAAATGGCCTACCCATGCTCCAATGCCTTATAGTTTTATTTCATCAACTGACCTTGCCAGAGATACCCACACTTCCTGGAGAAAGTACAAAGATGGTCATTAAAAAAACAAGGGTGGGGGGATCTAAGATGGCGGTAATCTGAGAAGATCACACTGCAGAGCTTTGCATCGCAGCAGGAGCAGAACGGTCCTTTAACCCACCCAACCCAGATCATCAGGATTTCTTGGGGCATTGGAAAGATTGTGGAGCCCCAAGAAACATTTAAAAATTGGCTTCCCTGTATTTTCAGCTGTCCAGAAATGCCTAAAAAGGGAGGAGGAGCATCTGAGGCCGGGCCTGCAGCTTAGTCTGCAGCAGCCTTGGAGCTGATTACTCTCCAGGACCTGGTGAACCAGCTCTCAAAATCTCGCGAGATGTTGGGAAAACAGATTGAAGAGAAGTTGGCTCCAGTCTCTCTCATGCTGCTGAAGCATGAGAAGTAGCAGGGAGACCTGGAGAAGAGGATGGATGAGGTGGAGCACAGGGTCACAGTGGTGGAAGCTGATGCCAGTTCATTCAAGGAAGAGATCCAAGCCCTGAAGACGCAGGTTCGTAATTTGCGTGACCAAGTGGATGATCTTGAAAACAGGGGCAGGAGAAAAAACATTTGGATCATCGGTCTGCCTGAGGGTAAGGAAGGTGAGCGGCCTGCGGAATTTGTTGAAGATTGGCTTCCGAAATTCCTTGACTTGGAGACTGGCATGAGAGGATTGAAGATAGAGGGGGCTCACCGGGTTGCAGCACGGAGGTCGGTTTGGAGTCAACGCCGTCTTTTCCTGATGCAGTTCCATCATTACCGGGATAAGGAGAGAGTCATGGAGGCTTCCAGACTCCAGGGGAAGGATCCAAAGGCCCTAATTTATGAGGGATCTAAGATCATATTTTTTCAGGACTTTTCAGCGGCGGTGATCCAGAAATGAAAATCTTATGATGGTGTCAAGAGAAGACGGAAGGAGCTTAGGATTCTGTACTCCCTGAGATATCCGGCAGTGCTTCGGATCACCTTAGATAGATCCATGCATTTCTTTGACACATCAGAGAAGGCAAGAGACTTTGTGGACAAACTAACCTAATTTAAACAATTGTAGTATGTATAAATATTGTTGCTTGGGTATGCGTTTATCATTCTGTAAAAGAAATGGAGGAAATCCATTTGGAGCTTTGTTTTTCCCCCTTTTTCCTCTATTGATAATAATTTGGTTCAAACTACGTCTGGCAGTGGTTAAGATGTACATTTTAAATTTCTAAGTTAGGACATACCAAAGAATGGATGGGGTATTTATTCCCCCTTTTGTTTTATAAAAGAATGTTTTTTTATTCATATTGATATTCTATGGGGTGTTTATTCTTTTTAGCTTGTGCTTGCGATGCAGCTCTAGCTGGAGAAGTGAAGGTGGTTGAGATGGTTAGATGCCTATTTATGGGCAGTTCGGGACAGGTAATTGCTCCCTCCGGGCAGGGGGTGAGTTTGCCTCCTCAGCGCTATTGGCGCTTTATATGTTGGTTTGTTTTCTGGTTTTTGTTGTTTTTTATTTTTAATAATTTTGTATGTTTGTTAAATGTAGTGGTTTTAGTTTATGTAGTTTTTATGTTTGGTGGACCATGTGACACTAAGGCTCAATAATTTGTGGTTCGGGTTCCTCCTCTCTGGAATTTAAATGTAATTGCAGAAGATTATGGCTAATGATTTGATTAAATGGTGTACCTGGAATATCAAGGGAAGTCACTCACCAATTAAGAGGAAAAAGGTACTCTTGAGTTTAGAAAGGAGAAGATGGATATTGCTTTGTTACAGGAGACACATTTGGATGACAAAGAGCATCTGAAATTACAGCAGAATGGCTTTGACCGAGTTTATTTTTCATCATTTAATACCAGAAGTAGGGGAGTGGCTACATTGGTTAGGAAAAATCTCTCATTTAAATTGCTGGAATGTGTTAAAGACACATACGGGAAGTTTGCAATTCTTAAAGCCTTGATAAATGGGGAAGAATATGGCACTTAAATGTTTATTGTCCCCCAGCTCATCCTCTTAAATTCTTGGTAGAATCTTTTTCTAAACTGATAAGTCTTAAGTCTCGGCACATCATTATAGGGGGAGATTTTAACTGCCTCATGGACCCCACAGTAGACAGGTTGCCTAAAGGTCCCTCGATACCCTTTGCACAAACTAAACAGTTATTGGATTTGTGTGGGGAATTAGGATTGGTGGACGTCTGGAGGTGTCTCCACCCTATAGGTAGGGATCTCACGTTTTTCTCCAATCCGCACAGATGTCACACGAGGATTGATTTTTTTCTGACCCCTGCAGTAACCCTGGATCTGGTGGCATCCTGTACGATTGGTAATATTGCCATCTCTGATCATGCTCCAGTGTACCTCATGGTTAAAATTAAGGATGTTACAGTGGATTCAAGGTACTGGCAAATGGACCCATTTATTCTCATGGACAGCAAGTTTGTGGAGTATTTCTCGAGGGAATTTCAGGCATTCCTAGACATCAACACAGGCTCGGTTGATCGCTCATCTGTTCTCTGGGAAACTGCCAAAGCTTATGCCAGGGGGTTAGTTATTTCATATTCCACCAGCAGGAAGCGGCAGAAGGGTGAGCAGCAACGTCTCCTTGAAGCACGGTTGAAGGCAGCCGAGAAGGCCTATTTTGACAGACCATCGTTGGTCAAACTACAGAGGATTATGGCACTGCGGTCTATACTAAATTCCATGCTCACGCAGACGGCAAAGAAGGAGCTGGCTTTTGCAAAGCAAAGATTATACGAGCATGGTGACAAGCCAGGCAAATACTTAGCATACCTTGCCAGAAAGAGAAGTGCCCCACAAACCATTACAGTGATTAGGGAAGTGTCTGAGAATCTAACATGTGATTCTAAAAAGATTAATGTGGCGTTCCAGAGATTCTACTCAAAGTTATATCAGTCTGAGAATTGTGAGGAGGGGCAGGCCAAAGTGGAATCCTTTTTTAGAGATCTGAAGCTCCTGGGTGTGACTCCCGAACAACAGTCCTTTCTCAATGCCTCATTATCAGAGCAAGAAGTGCAGTAAGCTGTGAGGCAGCTTCAGAGTGGAAAAGCGCCCGGTCCTGATGGACTAAGTATACTGTCAGGCCCGATGCTGAATATGTTTAATGATTCATAGTCATGTTTGTCTCCCACCATCTCTGAGAGAGGCCAATATTTCACTTATCCTTAAAAAAGGGAAGGATCCGGAAGACTGTGCTTCATTCAGGCCCATCTTGCTCTTAAATGTGGACTTTAAGATCCTTTTTAAGGCTCTTGCGTTAAGGCTGGAGACTGTGTTACCGTCTATTATTCAAGAGGATCAGACAGGCTTCATAAAGGATCGCAGATCCTCCAATAACGTTAGGAGGCTGCTTAACGTAATTCAAGCATGCCAACAGCAGTCAGTACAGGGATTGGTGATTTCTTCAGATGCAGAGAAGGCATTTAACCGAGTTCAGTGGCCGTACATTTTCTATACTCTATTCCAGTTTGGTCTGGGCGAAGTTTTCATAAGATGGGTAAAGGTTCTCTACAGTGTACCTCTCGCTGTGGTCATTACCAGCGGGGTACGATCAAGCAATTTTAATATTTCTAGGGGCAGCCGGCAGGGCTGTCCCCTTTCACCATTACTTTTTACGTTGGTGATTGAACCGTTGGCAGAGGCCATTCGTGGGGATCTCAATATATCAGCTCCAGAAGTGGGGTCAAAATTACATAAGATCTCGCTGTATGCAAACGATGTTCTAATTTTCTTGACAAATCCAGCAGTCTCAGTGCCTTGTCTGATACAATGCATTCACGCGTTTGGCGCTTTTTCAGGGTATAAGATTAATTTTGCTAAATCAGAGGCTATGCCTATGGGTGGTCTTACAAAAGAGTTGACTCGAGAGTAACTATAGATTCCCATTTAGGTGGTCACGGGGGTTTTGTGTATTTGGGCATATTCATTACTCCAGTTCTGGATCAGCTGTTCAAAGCCAATTTTACTCAATTATTTGAAAAAATTAAACAAGATCTCCAAAAATGGGAGGCACTTCCAGCCTCATGGTTGGGTCGGATAGCGCTTATTAAGATGAATATTCTCCCTCATTTGCTATACCCTATACGGATGCTCCCCTTGATTTTCAATAAACAAACACTCAGGAGACTGAAAAGTTGGTTCAGCTCCTTTATCTGGCACTATAAACGGCCCCTCATTAAACTAGCCAAACTGCAGTTGCCTCACAGATTGGGGGGAGTAGACCTTCCAGACATTAAAAATTACCAATTAAGCTCACTTTTGACCTACGTAAGTGATTGGGTTTGTGGGGACCCTCTTTCAGTATGGCTAGATATCGAAGCCTCCCAGGCAAGGTGCCCCCTTACCAGTTTGCTGTTTTTGGACAAAGTGAGGACAGTTGGGGAATATTGTCATAACCCAATAGTCATCAATACTGTTAAAGCATGGAGGGCAATTCGGCAGAGGGAAGGTAATATTGGCAAAACATCTCTGTTTACACCTTTAGTGGGAATGCCGAGTTTTCAACCAGGTATGATAGATTTAGGATTTAAACGTTGGGCAGCTAGAGGTACATCTTGCATGGGTGATTTATTTGAGGGAGATGTAATGATGTCCTTCGATCAGTTAGTACGGAAGTACGAGTTACCTAATAGAGACCTCTTTCGTTTTTTTCAAGTTAGGGATTTTATTCAAAAAAAGACCACACTTTGACTGATCCCTACAAATCTAACATAGAAAGAGGGGTACTAAGGGCTAAGAGTACACTCTCTGTCAGTACTCTATATCACCAATTGAGGGGTGCCACCTCAGATGAGTCTGATCGACTCTGCAAGATGTGGGAAAGAGAGCTGGGTGTTGAAGTTTCTTCAGAGGTGTGGAAGGATATTTGGGAGAATGCAAGGAAGATATCAATTTGCAATAGGTCCCATGCTTTACAGTTGAAGATTCTCCACAGGGTCCACTTAGCCCCAGACCGTTTGTCAGAGTTTAAACCAGGGGTATCTTCAGCATGTCCCAAGTGCAAGGTCTGCATGGGCACTCTTACCCATTGTCTTTGGTCTTGTGACAGGCTTCAAACATATTGGAGCGCTGTGGTGGATGCAATGGAGAGGATTTTAGGTGTAGGGGTGGAGAAGGACCCTATTTCGCTCCTTTTGGGCCTACCCATTGTATTTCCTGCAGACTCGCATAAGGAAAAACCTTTCAATATTCTTACATTCTGTGCAAGGAAGAATATCTTGCTAGGTTGGATATCAGAAAACCCCCCCAGGCCTGTCGGGTTGGCGGAAGATTGTTATGAAGCATATTCCCCTGGATTTTCTTACAAATATGGTACACCACAAAACTGAGAATTTCTACAAGACGTGGCAACCCTTTTTGAAATACCTGGACACAGATTTATCTGCCACACTAACAAGGGTTTTTACATAGCCGTAACGATTGTGTTTCATGAGTCCAATATCCAGGGAGGAGGAACTGTGAATGTAAGAGTGTTTTGTTTGGCTGGGCTAAGTTATTACTATTTATTTGTTTGTTGTTAGGTATTTATTTAGTTAGTTAAATAGCTAGTTTAGGTTTTTTATTTAATTTTATACTTCTCTATATATGTTTATACATTCGTACAGGAGGGTGGGTTGGGGATTTTTTTTTATTATTTGGGTTTAGTTTTGTACTATTTTTGTACTGCTTTGAATTGCATTGTTTTGTATTTGTAATATTTAAAAATCTATTTTTTCTTAATAAAAATATATTATAAAAAAAAGGGATTTTTCAGTCAGAAAGCTGTCAGATTTGCCAATACAGAACAGTGGGTATTTTTTGATAATTTTTAACTCTGTGTAGAAACAAGAAGTCAGACAGTTCTAAAGGCCAAACATCAGCTGGCTACAAAGCAACAAAAAGAACATGCTTCTTTCAAAAATTTTCCATCTCACTGAAAACAGAATAAATATAAATATCAAACCAATAGGGCATGGAGGATATATATCCTGAAAGGCTTTGCAATTACATAGCAACCTGATGTCACCCTATTCGTACAGAATATATTTTTTGATTTGGAAGCTGGATAAAATTGGAATCAGCTGTTAACAACATTCAGAGCAGGTCCGCATAAAAAGAACAGAAAGACAGCAGCCTGATCATTTATTACTAACAACATTCAAAATGAGTTTAAATGGGATCACTTCGAACGCAGTCTTAAATGTGCCTAATTAGCATGCTTGAAATATCACCCTCAGAACATGACAAACATACGGAATAACTAATTAATTTTAGCAAATATGGAGGTAAAAAATTTTGGAAACAGCACACTTATCAAATGAGCAACTGAATCACGATTCATGTTGGAGCACATCAGCAAGTTCCTGTTATAAAACGTCATTATAATTGAGTTTAGGTTGGTTAGGTTCTCCACTATTTCCAAACCAAAAGAATAAGGATTTGACATTGATTTTGACAAGAGACTGCCTCTCTAAATATATATTTATAAACCTGTGTGATGCAATTTATTAAATTACAGTGTGACTCACTCAATTTGCCACTTTCATTATCTGAACAGACATTTTAAAAAGCATACAATGAAAAATGTTTTAAAAATAACTTGAAGACAGCTGCATGAACTTGCTATTTTTAGATTAGTAATACAAGGAGGAGATTTTTTGATATAAATAATCCAGTTACTGATTTAGCACCAATGCCCAGTGTGAACTAGCAACATCATTTTTTTTGTGGACTTTGTTTCATTTGTTAATTGAGGCAAACAAAGCTCCAGACCAAACACTGACCATGTCACCACTGAACTTGGGCCAATGTTGGCCAAATGCCAGTTATCTTTTCAATTTAGTTAATTCTTCACTGACATGAAAGAATTAGTGATCACATGGAGAACTTATTAAGTTGGGCTCACATGGGTTGTTATTTTACTGTAGTCAGTGTGAAGGTAATGTTGTGTGAAACTATAGCAGGTAGCTTTTGCATCTCATACCACTTCACCAGATTAGTGGTTTTAATATCTAGCTACATTGTCACATCAGTGGCAATAATCTGAAATTCTAGTTGCTTCAATAGGGTCGGTTCTGATGTAATGCGATAGTTCAGTTCTCGTGTTATAAGAAAATCGTGCAGTAGCCACACCATTTAAACTAAAGGGGCCAGAATTGCACTATAGCTAATACAGGTGAGGAAAGTTCTCATTCTACAAATAACAGTCTAAATTCTCACTGTTTTGATCACACAGCACTGCCCTTTGATGTGAAGGGCAGTGTTTGTCACTGGCCACCCGGGTGTTTTCCTATCTTCCTGGTGGTGGAATTTGAATAAAGATTCGTGCACTTTGTGTCTTTCACTGTGTCTCACACCTGCACACACACACCATGGGTGCTGGGGAAAAAATAAGCACTACCGCGGTTAGGCGGTAGTGTGGGGGGTAAAAAGAAAAAAAAAGTCTAAATTCTTCAATTGCATTAAAGGGCAATTTGCATTGAAGAAACGCGCATTACAGCACAAACATCTGGACAATAATTGGGCTGAAGCTTTGATCTTTAAACATAACATAGAAGGTGCAAACTTCAGCTGCTGAAGGTCTGAGGTTGGAAAGGTACTTACAGTGCATCCAGACCCCACCAGCTTCTTGCCTCAGTATTAACTGAGATCGTCAAGCAGCCAACTGCGGATGACATAAAGGGTCCAGTCTGCCATTGCTGGGATTGTCTCAGACCAAGCCATATTCCTGAAAGGTCAACCTGTGTCAGCAGCAACCCATCACCTTGTTGGTGAGAGTTGTCCCTCAATCAGTGACTCATGACAACCACCAACTAAGTCATCTCTCCCCCCGACATATTCCCTCACACACACCTTAATCCCATGTTCTGTACGACACTGCAATACTTTCCACAATAGCCAGTGCCCCTTCTGCATCCACAAGCTGCCCAGCCTCAGATTTCCAGGTAGCTCACATGATGAGGAACTCCCTCCTCAAGGATCTTGAATCTAGGCGAGGTCTTGCTTGGGGCTTTGCCATTGTTTGGTTGCATTATGGTTCAGTGGGCCTTCATTGGAGCTGCCAGGGTAGCTCTCTCACCAGCTGCCTCATGAAGCTCCTGCCCTCAGTGTGAGCTCTTGGTCACATGATCAAACTTGGGGAGGTGACATTTCCAGATGCCTGCCTAGGTTAATGGATGTGGATGTCAACTTCCAACAGAATAAACTTTCAGGAACACTGCAGTTCCTGCGACCACACTCAAGCTGAATGCGTCACTGTGGCAGAATCAAGCCGACCACACACATCGCCCTTCCTGCCAGCCCGTGCCTACCCCACTCTCTGAGCACCAGCTGCCCTGCTCCAGATCCACTGGAGCCTCACTCTTGCTTACCACTGTGTCCCCTCTGTCTTTATTTTGTTTTGGAGTGTTTTCATCTTCCCTTGCCATCTCCCCCCCTGCTCCCCTCGCCATTCCCCATCCCCCATGTTCCCCTCACCATCCCCCTGCTCCCCTCCCCGTCCCCCTCCCCCCCGCCAGCTCCCCTCCCCATGTGCCACACAAATACTCCATCGAGTCATGTAGCATGGAAACAGGCCCAACCCAACCACACGTTTGAAAGAACAAGGTCAACTCACAAATTCCACGATTACCAGTTTATGGCTGAGACTTTCAGAATGGGAACTTAATCATGGTCTTTGCTATCTCAAGCACATTTCAACAGCCAGTGAATGGGCCCCATGCATCTTGGCAATTAATCTCACATTGTTCATAAGTAGCTTTTGACAATAGCAGCTATAGGGAGAATATTTCTCTCCCTGAAGCAACAATAAAGTTCAGAAAATCACGGTGGCTCAGTGGTTAGCACCGCTGCCTCACACAGCCAAGGACCTGGGTTTAATTCCCATCTCAGGCAACTGTCTGTGTGGAGTTTGCACGTTCGCCCCGTGTCTGCATGGGTTTCCTCCAGGTGCTCCGGTTTCCTCCCACAGTCCAAAGATGTGCAGGTTAGGTGAATTGGCCACGATAAATTGCCCAGAGTGTAAGGTGCATTAGTCAGAGGGAAATGGGTCTGGGTGGTTACTCTTTCGAGGGTCAGTGTGGGCTTGATGGGCCGAAGGGCCTGTTTCCACACTGAAGGGAATCTAATCTAATCTAAAAATATGGCAAGAGAAAAAGAAATTGCAATCTCAATTTTGAGAAAACATTCCTGATTTGGCCCTTAAACTTATAAAGTGACTTTTCACAGAAGCTACCTTTGGTGTCATGCACTTGCATCTAATGTTTAGATTAACCGAGAAACCTGATTGCATGAGGTTCTAATTAGAGACTGAGAAAATCAGAGCAGATTCACTGAGGTTGCTGCTTAATTGCTAGCCATGATCTTCATCTAACTCTGTCTTTGTCACAATGTTCTAAATGCTGAATAGACGCCATCTTCCTTGACTCTCTGCCTGTGCTAATGGGTGATGCCAAGCCACCAGCCTCACCATCCCATCCTGTCAACTCTCAGAGAAAATCTCACACCACTCCAGCTCTCCAGGACATTGGTCAGAGCTCAGGGACACAGGCAACGTGCATGCTTCTGCGAGGTCACTTAGTACACAGACACAATGACACATGGGCCCATTTCATTGTGCTTACCAGAAGGCTGCCAACCCCTACCCAGTTTTTCCAGAGGGGGAGAGCGATACAGGCTCTAACAGGTGAAGGGGAGGGCATTTGAGGTCTGGCATTGTGCTACATCAGGGTCACACACATGCCAGAACAGGGCAAACACGCTGCATGTGATTCAAGCAAATGGTCAAATCTGTATGTCAAAAGGGAGGAGTCCTTACTCGGGTCAAGGACGTAAAGACATTGGAGGCTTCTTACCCTGAATTGATACCTGGAATAACTGAGTTATCTGAGGAGGGAACATTGTACAGGCTGGGCCTTTGCTTTTACCAGAGTTTCAAAGTGTGAGGGTGATTTGGTTGAAGTCTAGGGGATCCTGAATGGTCTTGATGAGGCAGACATGTAAAACAATGTTTGCTGGGATGGGCGAGTCCAGAATGAGGGAACACCTGCTTAAAATTAGAGGTTGCCTGTTTGGGCCAGAGAGAGAACTTTTTTTTCCTCAAAGAGTTGTACAATTCTGGAACTTTCTGCTCAGAAAGTCATGAAGGCAGAGGTAGATCCATTGTTGTTAGACAGGAGTGTCGAAGATTATCTGGGCAGATGGGAATGTAGAATTCCAAACAGACAGATCTGCCATGATCTTATTGAATGGTGCAATAGAAGTTAAGGGCCGAAGGGCCTACTTTTGCTCCTAATTCTGTTGTTCACATGAATATTCATGAGGCCACACTCAGTCAGTGGCCTGATCAAATTACATTGTTTGGCTACAGTCTCAGATGTTTTGATCAACCAGAGTTTGAAGATCTATACCTTTACAGTCCATGGAATTGGGCACAGTCAACCTCCAGGTCAAGAGCAGCCAATCCCAGGATTATAGGTTTGTCAGGTGGGGGCATTGTGGAGACAGCGGGTTGGGTTATTTTCAGTTATGAATGACCTGCCAGGTCAGTCTGAGGGTGGACCAGGGTCGGGCCTGGAGATGTGCTCAGTAATGATCAGGGGTGAGTGTGCCTAATCCAGGGGAAAGTGGGCAACTCAACTAGGATGTGCTGCACTGGACAGGATGATGACAATGATTGAAGGACAGAACCAAAGAGGGGAGGAGGAACTCTAGAAGATGGGTTGGAGATGTTTCCCAGGACACCATAATTCTGTTTTCTATATGGGCAGAGGCTATGATGAACAAGGGCATGGCAATTCAGAAAGCCACTGGTCTGGGACAACATTGAGGACTCAACTGTTACATAAAGAGGCCAAATAGAAGCTGGGAGGGGGATAATGGGGGATATAAGGACAGCACCACCTGAGAGAACGTGAAGTATGGGTAAATCATTCTGCATTTCTGGCAGAGCTGGCAAGTCATTCACAAGGGTCAAAACTTTGCCATCTTTGATCCAATGGCAATTGTCCAATAACTCTATAAAATGGCTGCCACTATAGATGGAGTAGGTCGAGTTAATTGCAGTTTATATTTCAGGGATGCAATAAAACTGTTTGCATTTGAAGTCCTGTGAAATGCAATGGCATTAATTATGCAGACATTGGTTCAGCTCTGCCACACATCTGGCATCACATTGCATTTCTCAGCAGGTCATTCATTGCATGGAATGAACATGACAAATTACGGTCTCAAGCAATCACGGCTATGATGTTGTTTACACTACTTACCACAACATGTCAAACAAATATAATCAGGCACTAATGTAAAACATCACCTGGCGTGGCATTTCCAAACACAATCCACATCTATCTCTGAAGATATTTTGGAGTTTCCACATTTGCACAATGTTCTATAAGTGTGCAAGTACAGGATCTATGATGTACAAGATGAAAATAATCAAGATGGCAGTGCTGGCATGGTGGGTAGTGTTCCTGATCCAGAAAGCATCTGCTCCAGGCCAGCAGCATCCTTTTCACCCTCTCCTTGTCATCTGCTTTTGTTTTCTTTATTTCCTTTTCTTCATCTTTGAGGGTGGAGCGGTGTTGGCAGTACAGCGTTTGCAGTGTTGGCGCTTGGATCGGGTCTCACGGTAGTGGTGGCTGTGGTGGTGGCTCTGTCCAGAGTGGGGACTCCTGAGTAGGCCCTGAGCCTGCACTCTTGGTGGTGGCAGTGCCTAGAGTAGGGACTCCTGGAAGTGGTAGGCCCAGAGACTGGACTCTCAGCGGTGATGGCTGTTTTGGTGGCTGTGGTGATGGCTGTGCCCGAGCAGGGCCTCCTGGGTGCAGTGGCCAGCAGCAGAGCCAGGGCCTCCAGGGACATTAGTGTTGTTGTTGCTGTTCCTGGAGTGGCAACTCCTTGATAACCAGAATATCTTGCACAGACCTTACAGAAACCCTGAAGCAGTGCTTAAGACCCCAACTTGAACAGAAGATAAGCTCTTGTTTCAATGATTTCTTTTTATTGTAACACAAAATGGCGCTGGACTGTGGCAACAAAACACTTTCACTGTATCTTCAAGATATATGTGACAATAAAATTATTCATTCATCATTCAAGAGCGCTATTTCACTTTGTTTGAGTGAGGAAACCATGTTAGATTGTCAAGGGGCATCAAGCGTGTTCACTATGATTGACATGAGGCATCAGGATAACTCTTGTTTCTTCTGTAACAGCGTTCTCTTCCTGACATTCTCAACAGCTGGTCTCAGGCTAAAGTCTGATGTTGATCTGATATTGCGCAGAGCAATGGCAGATGGAATTTAATTCCAATAAGTGTGAGGTGATGTATTTTGAGAGATGTAATAAAGGAAGGATGCACACAACACATGGCAGGTTGCTAGGGAGGACTGAGGAACAAACAGATCCTGGTATACAAGACCATAGATCCCTGAAGGTGTCAGCACAGGGAGACAGGGTGATGAAGGCGGCATTCTGTATACTTGCCTTCATTAGCTGTGGCACAGAATACAGCAGCAGTTATAACTTTATAAACTGTGGTTAGGTCACAGCTGGAGAACAGTGTACAGTTCCACTCCCCAGACTATTGGCAGGATGCGATTGCATTGGAGGGGGTGCCGAGGAGATTCACCAGGATGTGGCCTGGGATAGAAAGTCTTAATGATGAGGAGAGACTGGGTTTGCTTTCCCGGGAGCAGAGAAGGCAGAGGGGGATCTGACTGAGAGAGGCACAGATGGAGTAGATCGTAAGAATCTCTTCCGGAAGGCAGACATGTCTGAGGCCAGAGGGCATAAGGTTAAAGTGAGGACCAAGTGGTTTAGAGGAGATTCGAGAGGAAAAAAAATCATGCAAGGGTAGAAATATGGAACGTGCTGCCTGAGAGGGTGGTGCCTGGAAGAGTACTGAAAATACCAGGGTGCAGTAGGCTATGGCCTAAGTGCAGGTCGCTGGAATTAGTGTAGTTTGGTCAATGTACACGTGGTGGGCTGAAGGGCCTGTTTCTGTGCTCAATGATTCTCTATTATCCATTCTCACAGATGAGATGGTCATTGCAGTGGGTGGATTCCATGTCGCCTTGCTTCAAACAGAGTACAATGATAATGTCATTAACAAACCCCAAACAAGAACAGCAACCTACAGAGGGAGAGGCAGCAGGTGAAGATCCGTCAAAAACAGAGGGGAAGGATGTGAGCCTGCATTTACAAACCTTGCTGTCCTGTTCTTCACCTCTCGGAAAGACAGTGCAGGCACGGAATGAGCATGTCCCGAGTGATTGTCACTGAGTGGTGTTATCTGCTGGAACAGGAGCCGTACTCACAGCGACTGGCCTGTAAGGTTACAGCTGCTCAGAGTTTTATCCCACCAGCTCATTTCAAGGAGTAACAATCTGTGACCCCCAACTGCAATAGGACATTACCAGGACCATTTTCTCTTCAGCACAGCTGTGGATAACCTTTCCATGTAATCAGAGAGTCAAGCAGCCTGGATGGTGGCATTTTTCACCAATACTGGTAACCCCCAGGGCCAGGGCACTGTATACTGCATCCATGTTGCTTTGAGAGTATCCTATCATTAACCAGCACAGCTCTTCAAACCATTCAAATATTTTTTAAAATTCTCCTCCTGTGCCTTATGGTGATATGATGTTTTTTCCTTTTTATACACGTGTAGAAACTTTTACCATTTGATTTCATATTACTAGCTAGCTGTATTTCCAACTCTGTTTTCTGCCTCTTTATTATCTTTTTAGTCATTCTTTGCTGGTTCTTAAGGTCTATTTCTCTAACTTACTGATAATCTTTGTAGATTTGTATCGGGCTTTCCTGCCAGGACTGATTGGAGTTTGGAAGAATGAAACATAATATATTGAAAACATACAGGATTCTTGGGGGACTCGACAGGGTCGCTATGGAGACGTTGCTTCCCCTTGTGTGAAAGTCTAGGACCAGAGGGCATCATCTCATGAAGGTAACATCCATTTTGCCCAGAGACGAAGTGGAATTTCTTTTCTCAGAAGGTAGTGACCTCTTTACAACTGTCAAGGTTGGGTTGCTAAGCATATTCAAGGCTGAGATAGACAGGTTCTTAATCAATAAGGGAATCGAGGAGAAAAGGCAGAAATGTGGAGTTGGGAATGATCAGATTAGCCATGACCTGACTGAATGAAGGAGAGAACATGATGGACTGAATGACCTACTGCTTCTAGTTTTGTCCTTCACTTCCCTGTTTTGTGCTAGATGATGCATCCTTCTCAAAGATCTCTCACTGGGATAAATCTTTACTGAGAGTCATTCAATATCTCCTTCAAAGTGTGTCACTGCAACTTTATTTACCTATCTTTTAATCTAATTTCCAAATTTAACTTGGGTCAAGTCTGCTTTCACACACTCACAGATATCTTTATTTAAATATAAATATGTGACGATAGACCCACACTTCACTGTGTCAAAATGAAATGGAAATTGCATCACCTTCTGATTACTGTCACCTTTGAGTTTCTTTCTCATTAGGTTATTGTCTTACAGTCCTGTCTCACTACATACCATCAGGTCTGGTCTAGATTACTCCCTGGTTAGCTTTTGAACAAGCTGCTCTAAGAATATGTCCTGAAAATACTCTTGTACCTCATTTTCCAGGCTACCTTTGCAAATCTAATTTTTGCAATCTATGCAGAGATTAAAATCATCCATGATCATTTTGGTACATTTCTTACAAACCCTATTATGTCTTTCTGTAAGCTCTGTCCTCCACTATAACTAAAGCTAAGGGGCCTATAAACAACTTGCACAAGGAACCTCTTGGTGTTACTATCTTTTCTCATCTTGACCAAACTGATTCTACACCCTGTCCCTTCAAATTAAAATCCCCATTGGTGAACTAATGCCATCCTTAATCAACCTTTCCTAGAGTTCAGTCATTTTAATTTGGCAAATACCGTTCCAGCCTTAGGCGCATTTCAACCATGTCTCTGTAATGGCTATCAGTCAATATATACTTCCCTCCAACAAAAACCGAAAATGCTGCAAAACACAGCAGGTCTGGCAGCATCTGGTGGAACAAAGTTCACATTTCAATTCTGCTGACTCCATCAGGGCTGCCAGGAATGTTACTTTTGTTTCAGTTCTGCAGCATCCACAGTTCATTGTTTTATTTTCATATTTATCTCCATTTGTGTTAACAGTTCATTCCTTTTGTATAAATGTTGCCTGGATTCAGATACTGGTCCTTGAAATTTACCTTTTTGTTTTCACCATTTTGACTCTCTCTGGTTTTATCTGCTGACCTACTGATACGCTTGTATTTTCTGTTCCTTCCAGTCATCCTTTGATAATCAATGCTTCCCTGCTTTATTGCTTTGTCATTTTACAATCTAACTCCACGAAGGCTGGCATCCTGTCACCAAGTGACCCTTTAGTTACACGTGGACAGTACACGACACTGACCCAGCTAGCACAGAGCCAGCTCCTCGGGTAAACAGCACTCCTGACGCTCCTGTTTATGTCTGTCAGCCAGGGCTCCCTGACTGGACCAGGTTAACAGTCCCAGTCAGGAAACTCATATTCTGTGAGGTCCATGTGGCTGACCTTGTTCCAAATACTACATCCCTCCCCCTCTAACGCTGGAGATGTAGGCCTGTTCTTCTTCCTGGAGCTTCGCCTGCAGTGTTTTCACACCAGGTCTTGCTCCTCTGTCTCTGCCTCGGATCCTAGCAGCGGGTACTGGACTGTCACTCACCTCTAGCACATGGAGCATCTTAAAAGAAATTCCTCATCATCTTCAGGCGGTAACGGTGTCAAGGCTGTGATATCTGCCATGTCCTTCACATCCTCAGAGGTTTCTTCGACACTTGGCGGAGGGGGAGAAGCCACAGGGTCTGACAGACTTTCTGGATGTTCTGAGGGGCCCGGGATGGTTTGCTCTTGCCCCGGTTTGTGGGTTTGCAGCTTTCCTGTGGTCCACATGCTTATTCAGGACCCCCTCACCTTCCTGAACTTGTACATCATGGGACCTGACCTCGTGTTGACCATGTCTCTTACCCATGCAGGGCCATTTCTATGGTTTCAACACCAAACTTCATCCCCTGAAGTAACCTGTCGCTCTTGCTTAGAGATGGCATCTGGCTGGCTTTGGCATTCTGCTGCCATTTCACCATCCCCCACCCCAGCCATTTTCTAATCTAAAAATGTTGAGCCACTGTTGAGCCAATCAAGTTGAATCTTTCTCAACCAATTCCACCCCATCAAGCTTGGGCCTAAGCCTTTTAGGAGAAAGTGAGGAACTGCAGATGCTGGGGGTCAGAGTCAAGAGTGTAATGCTGGAAAAGCACAGCAGGTCGGGCAGCATCTGAGCAGCAGGAGAATCGATGTTTCGGGCAAAAGCCCTTCATCAGGAATGAGGCTGGGAGTCTCGGGGGTGGTGAGATAAATGGAAGGTAGCTAGGAATGTGATAGGTGGATGGAGGTGAGGGTAATGGTGATAGGTCGGAGAGGAGGGTGGAGCGGATAGGTGGGAAGGAAGATGGACAGGTAGGACAGTTCAAGTGGGCGGTGTCGAGTTAGAGGGTTGGATCTGGGATAAGGTGGGGGGAAGGGAATGGGGAAACTGGTGAAATCCACATTGATGCCATGGGGTTGGAGGGTCCTGAGGCGGAAGATGAGGCGTTCTTCCTCCAGGCTTTGGGTGGTGAGGGAGTGGCGATGGAGGAGGCCCAGGACCTGCATGTCTTTGGCGGAGTGGGAGGGGGAGTTGAAGTGTTTGGCAATGGGGTGGTGGGGTTGGCTGGTGCAGGTGTCCCGGAGATGATCTCTGAAGTGCTCTGTGGTAGGCGTCCAGGGTGGGGAGGGAAATATATCTCTGGTGGTGGGGTCTGTTTGTAGGTGGCGGAAATGGCGGCGGATGTTGCGATGTATATGGAGGTCGGTGGGGTGGAAGGTGAGGACTGGGGAGGTTCTGTCCTTGTTGCAGTTGGAGGAGTGAGATCCATCTTATCCCAGAACCAAACTCATCTCCACATACCTCGATACTGTCCTATCCCCCTAGTCCAGGAACTCCTTACATACATTTGGGACTCCACCCATGCCCTCCACGTCCTCCAAGACTTCTGTTTCCCCAGTCCCCAATGCCTCATCTTCACCATGGACATCCAGTCCCTCTACACCTCCATCTCCCGCCGTCCCCACCAGTACCGTTCCACTGAGGCTCTCATTCGTTTGGCTGAACTAGTCCTCATCTTTAATAATTTATCCTTTGAATCCTCCCACTTCCTCCAGACGAAAGGGGTAGCCATGGGCATCTGCATGGGCCCCAGCTATGCCTGACTCTTTGGCTGGTATGTGGAACAGTCCATCTTCCATAGTTACACCGGCACCACTCCCCACCTTTTCCTCTGCTACATTGATGACTGCATCGGTGTCACCCCATGCTCCCGCGAGGAGGTTGAACAGCTCATCAACTTCACCAACACATTCCACCCCGACCTTAAATTCACCTGGACCATCTCTGACACCTCCCTCCCCTTCCTGGATCTCTCCATCTCCATCAGTGACGACCGACTTGACACTGACATTTTCTACAAACCCACCGACTCCCACAGCTACCTGGATTACATCTCCACCCACCCTGCTTCCTATAGAAATGCTATCCCGTATTCCCAATTCCTCCGCCTCCATCGTATCTGCTCCCAGGAGGACCAGTTCCACCACAGAACACACCAGATGGCCTCCTTCTTTAAAGACCACAATTTCCCCTACCATGTAGTTAAAGCGCACCTCATCCACTTCCTGCAGCTCTGCTCCTGAACCCCACGCCTCCAACTGCAACAAGCACAGAACCCCCCCCCCCAGTCCTCACCTTCCACTCCACCAACCTCCGTAAACATCGCATTTCTCAGAGAATATCTTCTAGAGAGTTTTATTAGCTTCGGAAGACAGCACTTCTTTAGGAAGTGGAAAATTGTAATATGGTGTACTTCATGGTTTTGCCAAACAAATATAATCAGCGAGTATTTTAAATCAAAGTTCTGCTGTCATGCAGAAGATCACACATGAAAGAAACTTGAGTTGGATAGCCTGTCAGCATGATATTTGTTCTAGAAGAGACAGTGTAAGTCTAAATTTGGAATACTGTTTTATTTTGTTACCATACTCTTGCAGATTTAAATATTTTCATGTCGTGCCTGCAGCCAAATGGAATTCAGTCACTGATGATTTAATTTGACTAAAATGAGACAACTGTCAGATTGCCATGTATCTTAAGAACAGGAGTCATAATGGGGTTTGGACAGTAACAATATTCCTTCACAATGTTCCTCCTGCCACAGCCACACACCCTGTCATTGGCTGAAGCGTTCTTTTCAGGTATGAGGAACATGACCCCTAGTAGGTTAGTGCGAGGTGTAGGTATCAATCTGGTATTGACAGGCTGAGAGATTAAAGAACTGTGTGTAATCATAACAAATGGCTAACCATCTATTTGCTCTAATTCTATCAGACTAAAGAACTACATCAAACCCCTCAGCAATCTGGAGAAGAACTCCAAGTGGGGACACAGTATAATACTCATCAAAATACGTGCTTTGTGCTTTGAGGAAGATAAGATAATAATTTTTTCAAGATATTAGTTCAAGTGGAAGATAAAGACCAGTTTATATTTTGTTAACTCTCAGGTTAGTTTGAGAAATAGCCTCAGTATCACAGTCACTTTCAGCCTCTGCTCCTACCTGAATGGAGCTCCTTGAGCAGCGAGGACATTGTGTTTGTAATGGAGTCAGCTGCCACCAGCAAATCATTTCGGAGGTTTCTGCCAGCTCCTGTACAAATGAAAAAAGATCTGCAGATTCAGGCTGGTGTACAACCTTACATCACTCAGAGGATTCTCTGTTCACTATGACATTATCTTCAGCATTTGAGTTGGATTTCCCAAGATCAGATGGAAGAAAATTAAAGGAAATGGGGACTAACCGTTGAATTTGCATTTTAAAGAGCACTGCTTTCTTCACTCTCAGGAACTCTGTCCTAGAAACTTCAGTTGGAGCAGTATTCAAATGAAGGAAAGGCAGCATGGTCTGGGACATGGAGCTGATCTCCCTACCTCTTGCCTCAGCGTCAGTTACTGACAGAAGGGAAGTGCAAACCCATCCCAGGTGGACAATACAAAGCTGACTTGGGCCACCATTAGGAAGACAGAGGCCAGCAGGGGACATTGTTAGCTCAGGCCAAATCCTCCAGGGTCTATTTGTGGACACCATGGCTGGAGAAATCATTTCAAAACTGCCTTTAGCCAAAGAAACGTGTATGTCATCAAAGCAAATAAAGCAGGATCTCAAAGAAACCTATAAAATTCTAACAGGACTAGATGGTGTTAATGCAGGAAGGATGGTCACAATGACTGGGGAGTCTAGAAACCAAGATCACAGTTTAAGGATATAGGGTAGGTCATTCAGGACTGAGATGAGGATAAATTATCTTCGCCCAGAGAGTAGCCTGTGGCATTCTCTGCCACAGAAAATCGCTGAAGCCAAAACATTGAATGTTTCAAAGAAGAAGCTAGATATAATTCTTGGGGCTAAAGGGATTGAAGGATGTGGGACGAAAGCAGGAACAGAGTATCATGTTGGATGATCACCACTGGTTATATCGAATGGCAGAGCAGGCTCAAAGGGTCAAATGGCCTTTTGTTTCCATAAAATACAGACAACACCATTTGATAGCCATTCTCTCTGCTTCATCACCTTCAGACATCTTTCTGCCCCCTAATGCTGTGCCTTGCTCTTTAATGTTACTGCAGTGAATGTAACACCAGAAGGCAAAGCTAACTCAATGTGTCTGAAAATCAAACCACTCCAACGGCAGCAGTTGCAAAATTCCAGACCTACAACTAGAACCTATATTCCTGTTTCTTTTACCAACGACACACACTTTCTTGCTGTGCTCTCTGACATTGATTTGATCTCCTCACACAGCCCCGCTGCTCCTATCATTAATTTCACTGGCAAGTCAATCAATTACCATTTTCTCATATTATACTCTTCCCATATTTTCTTGCCCCGTTCCCAAGTCTATTTCTCTCTGTGAAATAATCTGGGAAATACTCTTCCCCAAGTCACTTTCCAATGCCTTCACAAATTTCCAACACTTGAGCCTTTGGTCTTTAATTCAGCATAACATTTCAGGAGTTGCTGCTGAATCTCACCCTCACTGTTACCTTTATTGGTCTTGCCCTCAGTACAAGTATTACTCCCTAATGCTAATCTCTGCTCTACCATGTCCAAGGAAAACCTGAATTCCTTTGGAAGAAATCTTGCTTAACTTGCCAGACCACATGAAGCATTTTTGTACAATGTTCTCCATTACCAAAGCAGTCCACTATTCAAACAACATCTAGTTTACAATAAACTCTAAAATCTAAACATCTAATTCTGAAGCACAGTCACATTTGACTTGAAGCATTACTCTTTTTCTCTATACACAGATGCTGCAAGAGCAGTTAAGTTTCCCTAACCCTTTCAGCTTTCATTTGTACCACAGATAACACCTGTTTTCTCCTCTAAACCATGAACATTCTTCCAAAGCCATCATAATATTCCTTCTCCACCACTGCCTCCATTAATCAGTGCATTGAGCTCAGAGACTTTATAACAAAAAAATGAAAACAGCCATGCTTTCTAACTCCTCATCATTCTCCCGATTCTCTTCTAACACCCAGTCACCTGCTCCAATACTCATCATGTTGATGAGAATGATGACTTGCTCTCTGGATCCCATTCCTATCAAACCACTGACCATGCCTATCTCCGTTCTGGTTCCTATGTTAGTTGATATCATTAATGGTTCAATCTTCTCAGGCAACAATTCCTCTTCTTCTTATATTCCATTCTCTCACATATCATCGAAGAACATGTACCTCCTTTCTTGCAAACTAACATCCCATTTTTAATCCTTCCTCTTGCAAACACTTAACCCTGCTGTTGACATTTACATCTGTGTGAATCTTCCTCAAACCTCTTGCTTGGATTCCTCCAAGTTTCTACTCCACAACTGGTTCTCAAATTTGTAAACGACACTCTAACTGACTATAGCAAAGGCAAACCATCGCTCCTCACCTCCTCAAACTGTCCAAGGCCTTTTGACACAACGGAGTATAAAACTGTGCTTGAACACATCTCCAACTTTACCTTAATAGATGGGACTACACTTACCCTGTACCATTCTTATCTTTGCAGTTAAACTGGCCTCAGCAATACCATCCACAATCATGGCAGAAATTTCCACATGTACACTGGCAACATGCAGATTTTTAACGTACATCCTTCACAGGATGAGGGTGCTGCTGGCTAGGCCCAGCATTTATTGTCCACCCCTAATTGCCCAGAGGGTAGTTAACAGTTAACCATATTGCTGTAGGTCTGGAGTCACACATAGGCCAGACAAGGTAAAGATGGCAATTTCCTTCCCTAAAGGACATTAGTGAACCAATTGGGTTTTTCTGACTATCGACAATGGATTCATAGTCATCATTGGACTCTTAATTGCAGATTTTTATTGAATTCAAATTCGATTAGTCTGCCGTGGCAGAATTTGAACCCATGTCGCCAGAGGATTACCTGGGTCTCTGGATTAACAATCTCGATATAATATCACTAGGCCATCATCTACCCCACATTGTTGTTCCTGTTCTCTACCTGACCCGGATACAGCCACAAAAATTATCAGGCATCCAATACTGAACGAGCTGGAATTTCCCGAATTTAAATAATAGGAAGAACAAAATTATCATCTTTGGTTGCAGTCACCAAATCTCTTTCCTTGGCATGACTCCTGCTTTCTCCCTGCTAACTGTAGATTTAGAGAATCCCTACAATGTGGAAATAGTCCCTTCAGCCCAACACTGACCCCCCGAAGAATAACCCACCCAGATGCACTCCTCTATGCTATTATCCTATATTTACCCCTGAATAATGCACCTAACCTACACATCCCTGAATACTACGGGCAATTTAGCATGGCCAATCCATCCTAACTTGCACATCTTCAGATTGTGGGAGGAAACCGGAGCACCTGGAGGAAACCCACGCAGACATGGGGAGAATGTGCAAACTCCACACATTCTCAAACCCGGGTCTCTGGCGCTGTGAAGCAGCAGTGCTAACCACTGAGCTACCATGCTGCCCTGGTCTGATGCTTGCAAATTTGGCATTATATTTGACCTGGAATATTAGCTTCCTTCTGTATCATGATGAAGCCTGCTTATTCCCAACTCTAACACTGCCTAATGCCAATGATCGGCTCTAACATTGCCGAGTGCCAATGACCAACTCTAACATTGCCAAATGCGATCCTTTCCTTAATTCGTCTAGAGCTGAAAATGTGTTGCTGGAAAAGTGCAGCAGGTCAGGCAGCATCCAAGGAACAGGGGAATCGACGTTTCGGGCATAAGCCCATTCCTGAAGAAGGGCTTATGCCTGAAACGTCGATTCTCCTGTTCCTTGGATGCTGCCTGACCTGCTGCGCTTTTCCAGCAACACATTTTCAGCTCTGATCTCTAGCATCTGCAGCCCTCACTTTCTCCTCCTTAATTCGTCTAGTCATTGGGGACTCCATAGTTAGGGACCTTCTGTTGGAATGAGATAGACTCGCGGTTGGTGTGTCGCCTCCTGGGTGCCAGGGTCCGCGATGTCTCGGATTGTGTTTTTGGGATCCTTGAGGGTGAGGAGGAGTAACTTGTGGTCCACATAGGCACCAACAACATAGATATGAAAAGGGATGGGGACGTAAGGCAGAAATTCAGGGAGCTAGGGTAGAAGCTTAAAGCTAGAACAAACAGAGTCGTTATCTCTGGTTTGTTACCCGTGCCACATGCTAGAGAGGCGAGGAATAGGGAGAGAGGGGAATGGAACACGTGGCTACAGGAATGATGCTGGAGGGATAGTTTTGGATCCCTGGATAGTTGGGAGTCATTCTGGGGTAGGTGGGACCTCTAAAAACAGGATGGTCTCCACCTGAACCAGAGAGGTACCAATACCCTGAGGGGGTGGGGAGGTTTGCCAATGCGCTTCCTGAGGATTTAAACTAACTCATCTGGGGGGATGGGAACCTGAATTGTAGCTCTAGTGTACAGGAGGTTGAGAATAGTGAGGTCATGAATAAGGTTTCAAGGGCACAGGAGTATACCTGCAGGCAGGAAGGTGCTTTGAAGTGTGTCTGCTTCAATGCCAGGAGCATCCGGAAGGAGGTGGGTGATCTTGCAGCAAGGGTTGGTACCTGGGACTTCAATGTTGTGGCCATTTTGGAGACATGGGTAGAGCAAGGACAGGAATGGTTCTTGCAGGTTCCGGGATTCAGATGTTTCAGTCAAAACAGGGAAGGTGGTAAAAGAGGGGGAGGTGTGGCATTGTTAGTCAAGTACAGTATTACGGTGGCAGAAAGGACGTTTGATGAGGACTTATCTACTGAGGTAGTTTGGGCTGAGATTAGAAACAGTAAAGGAGAGGTCACCCTGTTGGGAGTTCTTTTATAGGCATCCGAATAGTTCCAGAGATGTAGAGGAAAGGATTCCAAAGATGCTTAGTTGTTATGGGGGCTTTAACTTTTGCTATAGTTCGAGTACCTTAGATGGGTCAGTTTTTGTCCAATGTGTGCAAGGGGGCTTCCTGACACAGTATGTAGACAGGCCAATAAGGGGCAAGGCCACATTGGATTTGGTACTGGGTAATGAACCCAGCCAGGTGTTAGATTTGGAGGTAGGTGAGCACTTGGGTGATAGTGACCACATTTCGATTATATTTACTTTAGCGATGGGAAGGGATAGGCATACACCATGGGGCAAGAGTTCTAGCTGGGGAAAAAGCAATTATGATGCGATTAGGCAAGATTTAGGATGGGGAAAGAAACTGCAAGGAATGGGCACAATTTGAAATGGGGAGTTTATTCAAGGAACAGATACTGCGTGTCCTTGATAAGTATGTATCTGTCAGGCAGGGAGGGAGTGGTCAAACTAGGAAACTGTGGTTTACTAAAAACATTGAAGCTCTTGTCAAGAGGAAGAAGAAGGCTTATGTATAGATGAAATGTGATGGCTTAGTTAGGGCAGTTGAGAGTTACAAGTTAGCCAGGAAAGACCTAAAGAGAGAGCGAAGAAGAGGCAGCAGGGACATGAGAAGTCTTTGGAAGGTAGGATCAAGGAAAACCCTAAAGCTTCCTATAGGTATAACAGGAATAAAAGAACGACTAAAGTAAGATTTCAAGGACAGTAGTGGGAAGCTGTGCATGGAAACCAAAGAGATAGAAGAGGCTCTAAATGAATATTTTTTGTCTGTATTCACATGGAAAAAGACAATGTTGTTGAAGAGAATATTGAGATACAGGCTAGTTAGACTAGATTGGATTGCGTTCACAAGGAGGAGGTGTTAGCAATTCTGGAAAGTGTGAAAATAGATAAGTCCCCTGGGCCAGATGGGATTTATCCTCGGATTCTCTGGGAAGACAGGGAGGAGATTGCAGAGCCTTTGGCTTTGATCTTTATGTTGTCATTGTCTACAGGAATAGTGCCAGAAGACTGGAGGATAGCAAATGTCTTCTTGTTCAAGAAGGGGAGTAGAGACAACCCTGGTAATTATAGACTAGTGAACCTTACTTCGGTTGTGAGTAAAGTGTTGGAAAGGATTATAAGAGATAAGATTTAGCATCATCTAGAAAGGAGTGATTTGATTCGGGGTAGTCAACACGGTTTTGTGAAAGGTAGGTCATGCCTCACAAACCTTATTGAGTTCTTTGAGAAGGTGACCAAACAGGTGGATGAAGGTAAAAGGGTTGATATGGTGTAAATGGATTTCAGTAAGGCGTTTGATAAGGTTCCCCCACGGTCGGCTATTGCAGAAAATACAGAGGCATGGGATTGAGGGTGATTTAGTGGTTTGGATCAGAAACTGGCTAGCTGAAAGCAGACAGAGGATGGTGGTTGATGGGAAATGTTCATCCTGGTTACTAGTGGTGTACTGCAAGGATCTGTTTTGGGTGCACTGCTGTTTGTCATTTTTATAAATGACCTGGATGAGGGTGTAGAAGGGTGGGTTAGTAAATTTGCGGATGACACTTTGATCGGTAGAGTAGTGGATAGTGCAGAAGGATGTTGCAGGTTACAGAGGGACATAGATAAGCTGCAGAGCTGGGTTGAGAGGTGGCAAATGGAGCTTAATGCAGAAAAGTGTGAGGTTATTCACTCTGGAAGGAGTAACAGGGATAAAGAGTACAGGGCTAACAGTAAAATTCTTGGTATGAGCAGAGCGATCTCGGTGTCCATGTGCATAGATCCTTGAATGTTGCAACCCAGATTGATAGGGTTGTTAAGAAGGTGTACAGTGTGTTAGCTTTCATTGTTAGAGGATTTGCGTTTCAGGGCCAGGAGGTCATGTTGCAGCTGTACAAAACTCTAGTGTGGCCATACTTGGAGTATTGTGTACAGTTCTGGTCACTGCATTATAGGAAGGATGTGGAAGCCTTGGAAAAGGTTCAGAGGAGATTTACTAGGATGTTGCCTGGTATGGAGGGAGGGTCTTATGAGGAAAGGTTAAGGGACTTGAGGCTGTTTTCATTACAGAGGAGAAGGTTAAGAGGTTACTTAATAGACACATATAAGATGACCAGAGGATTAGATTGGGTGGACATTCCTCGGATGGCGATGGCTAGCATGAGGGGACATAGCTTTAAATTAAGGGGTGATAGATATAGGACAGATGTCAGAGGTAGTGTCTTTACTTTGAGAATAGTAGGGGCATGGAACACACTGCCTGCAATAGCAGTAGACTCTCTAACTTTAAGGGTATTTAAATGGTCATTAGATAAACCTATGGATGAAGATGGAATAGTGTAGGTTAGATAGGCTTCAGATTGGTTTCACAGGTCAGCGCAACATCGCGGGCCGAAGGGCCTGCACTGTGCTGTAATGTTCTACTTTCTATCTGTTGTTGAAACTTTGATCGATAACTGTGTTAAACCTAGACTTTGATATTCCGACATATTCCTGGATGGTCTCCCATAAATGCCCTCTCATAAATTTGAAGGAATTTAAGTGTGCGCCAAGTCCCACTCACCTGCCTCCTTTGTATTTACTGGCCTACATTGCCACCCACCCAAGCAATGTGAGAATTTTACATTTTTATTCTTGATTTGAAATCTCTTCATAGCCTCAAAGTTAAAAATCATACAACACCAGGTTATAGTCCAACAGGTTTATTTGGAAGCACACTAGCTTTCGGAGCACCGCTCCTTCATCAGGTGGTTGTGGAGTATAAGATCTTAAGATACAGAATTTATAGCAGAGGGTTACAGTGTGATGTAACTGAAATAATATGTTGAAAAAGACCTGGATTGTTTGTTAAGTCCCTCATCTTTTAGAATGATCAGATTGGTTTAAGTTCTTTTATATGCAAATCCCAGCACTTTTTTAAAGTTACATTCTCAAGTGAACATTAACAATAGGTGCCATACTGGCCCAGATCATGTATTGAAGGTGTGAGGTGCCCTGTGTGAGGTTGTGTCCCAATGTTCAGACTGATTCTAATCTAAAAAAGGGATTTACAGAATCTTATATGAATTCAAGCAGTTTGAGTAAAATAAAATGTAATTCTGCAAGTACAAATTCACCCTACAAACATATATGTGTGTGCGTGCACGTGGGGGTGGGGGCACGTATGAGTGTCTGTAAGGGAGTGTGTATCTGTGTATGTGTCTGAGTGTGAGTGTAAAGGGGTAAAATTCTGTGAGGGTGTATGTGTGGGTGTATGAGAGAGAGTTTGTGTATGAGAGACTGTCTGCTTAAGTGTATGGGTCTGTGTGCGCGCGTGTGTCCACGCGTGTGTGCGAGAGAGAGAGAGTGAAAGAGTGATGCATTGGGGTCACCTGTAGCGCAGGAGATAGACAATGTTGGCTGAGTCACATGAGCACCTGTCTCATACATGGTGGGAGGTGTTCCCATGTGTAATGGTGATATCTGTGTCGATACTCTGACACGTCTTGCAGCGTCTACCGTGACAGGATTTTATGGAGTTGTCCTGAGAGCCGGGCAATTTGCTGCGAGCAATTATCTGTTTGAGGTTTGGCGGTTGTTTAAAGGTGAGCCATGGAGGTGTGGGGTAGGTCTTGACAAGGTGATCATCCTCATTGATAATGTGTTGCAGGTCACAAAGAACATGGCGTTGTTTTATAAGCTCCTGGGAAGTACTGAACAACGAAGGGTACCCTGTCAGTTGCAGCACGTGTCTGGCTCCTGAGGAGGTCATTACAGTTCTTTGCTGTGGCACGTCGGAACTGGCAGTCGATGAGTTGAGCATCGTATCCCATTCTTATGAGGGCATCCCGGAGTACTTCTAGATGGCCGTCACGTTCCTGCTCATCTGAACTGATCCGGTGCATGTGTAGGGCTTGTCCATAGGGAATGGCTGTTTTAATATGTTTTGGGTGGAAGCTGGAGAAGTGTAGCATTGTGAGGTTGCCTGCGGGTTTGCGGTAGAGTGAGGTGCTAAGGTGTCTATCCTTGATGGAGATGCATGTGTCCAAGAATGAGACAGATACTAGAGAGTAGTCCATGGTGAATTTGATGGTGGATGTAACGCGTTGATATCACCGTGTGGTTTTATCAGTGACTCCTCACCATGGGTCCAGAGGAAGAAAATGTCCTCAATGTACTTGATGTATAATGTTAGTTGGAGATCCTGCATGGAGAAGAAGTTTTGTTCGAATCTGTGCATGAGAATGTTGGCATATTGGGGTGCAAATTTGGTCCCCATGGCTGTTCCATGTGTGGATGAAGAACTGGTTGTTGAAGGTGAAGACGTTATGATCGAGGATAAAGCGGATGAGTTTTAGGATGGTGTTTGGAGATTGGCAGTTGTTGGTGTTGAGTACTGAGGCTGTTGCCATGGTGCCATCATTGTGGGGGGTGCTGGTGTAGAGTGCGGAAACGTCCATTGTGACGAGGAATGTTCCCGGTTCGACTGGTCCGTGGGTGCTGAGTTTCTGTAAGAAATCCATAGTGTTGTGGCAGATGCTGGGGATCCCCTGTACAATGGGTTTCAAGATGCCTTTGACATAGCCAGAGAGGTACTCACACAGGCTCCCATTGCCTGATACGATGGGAACGTCCTGGTGTGTTAGCTTTGTGTATCGTTGGAAGGCAGTAGAAGTCGCCTACACAAGAACTACATGGGATGTGGGCACGTAGGGAACTCTGAAAGACTGGATCCAAAGTCCTGATCAATGTCTTTAGTTCATAGGCATGTCCTTTGGTCGGATTGGCCAGTAGTTGCCTCTAGTGTTCCTGGTTGGTCAATTGTTAGTACACTTCCTTGCAGCTGTCTGTTTTATTTTGTTTTCCCTCTGATGCAGTCAAGGAGGAGAGTCCTTGCGCACACACACTGGTCCAGCTCCCAGAGTGAATAGAATTCCCAAAACTCCTGTTGATTTATTTTAAACCCCCACACTACCGCCTAACTGCGGTATTGCTTACTTTTTCAGCTGTCTATTTTATTCTGAATGACGACGGCTCCTTCATTACTGCCGGTTTGATAATTTTTTGATTTGCCATCCATGCTCTCAAAGCAAATCAAAAAATTGGCATTAAACCGGCCGATAATGGAGGAGCCATCGTCATTCAGAATAAAACAGACAGCTGCAAGGAAGTGTACTTACAATTGACCAACCAGGAACACTAGAGGCAACTACTGGCCAATCCGACCAAAGGACATGCCTATGAACTAAAGACGTTGATCAGGACTTTGGATCCAGTCTTTCAGGATTCCCTAAGTGTCCACACCCCCATACTTCTCGCGTAGGCAACTTTTACTTATACACAAAACCAACACGCCAGGAATTCTTATCGAATCAGGCAATGGGAGCCTGTGTGAGAACCTCTCTGGCTATGTCAAAGACATCTTGAAATCCATTGTGCAGGGGATCCCCAACATCGGTCGTGACACTATGGATTTCTTACAGAAATTCAGCACCCATGGACCAGTCGAACCGGGAAAATTCCTCGTCACAATGGACGTTTTAGCACTCTACAAGACTTCTTCTCTATGCAGGATCTCCAACCAACATTATACATCAGGTACATTGATGACATTTTCTTCCTCTGGACCCACGGTGAGGAGTCACTGATAAAAGTACACAGTGATATTAACAAGTTTCATCCCACCAAACTCACCATGGACTACTCTCTAGTATCTGTCTCATTCTTGGACACATGCATCTCCATCAAGGATGAGCACCTCACTGTACCGCAAACCCAATTATTCCACGATGTTACACTTCTCCAGCTTCCATCCGAAACATATTAACACAACTATCCCCTATGGACAAGCTCTACGCGTACACAGGATAGGTTCAGATGAGAAGGAACGTGACATATACTTGGAAATACTCAGGGATGCCCTCATAAGAACAGGGTACGATGCTCAACTTATTGACTGCCAGTTCTGACGTGCCACAGCAAGGAACCGTAATGACCTCCTCAGGAGACAGACACGTGCTGCAACTGACAGGGTGCCCTTCGTTGTCCAGTACATCCCAGGAGCTGAAAAACTAGGCCATGTTCTCCACAGCCTGCAACACATTATCAATGAGGATGAGCACCTTGCCAAGACCTTCCCCACACCTCCACTGCTTGCCTTTAAACTATCACCAAACCTCAAACAGATCATTGCTCGCAGGAAATTACCCGGCTTTCAGGAAAACACCATACAACCTTGTCGCAGTGTCGACATGGATACCACCATTACACATGGGCCACCTCCCACCATGTACTTGGCAGCTACTCATGTTATTCGGCCAACATTGTCTACCTCATATGCTGCAGGCAAGGATTCCCTGAGGCATGGTACATTTGGTGAAACAGAGCAGGGGCTACATCAACGGATGAATGGACACCGCACAGCAATCAGCAGAAAGGAGCGTTCCCTCCCAGTTGGAGAACACTTCAGTGGTCGAGGACATTCGACCTTGGACCTTCCGGTGACCATCCTCCAAGGCGGACTTTGGGAAGGCAATAATGCAAAGTGGCCAAGCAGAGGCTGATAGCCAAGTTTGGTATCCATGGGATAGCCTCAACCGGGACCTTGGGTTCATGTCACACGACAGGTGACCCCACTACACACACACCTACAGACCCATACTCACACAAGCTGTCTCTCATACTCTCACATATATAACCCCCACACTCACACACACACCCTCTCACAGGCTTCTACCCCTTTACAATCACACTTATACACATACACATATACACACTCTCTCATAGACACTCATGCCCCCCTGCACACGCACACCCACATACCCACACACATATAAGTTTGCGGGGTGAATTTGTACCTGCAGAATTATATTTTGTTTTGCTCAAAAACTTCATGAATCCATGCAAGATTCTGTAAATTCCTTTTTTAGATTAGAATCAGTCTGAACATTGGGGCACAGACATCCTCACACAGGGGAGCTCACACCTTCAATGCATTATCTGGGCCAGTATGGCACCTATTGTTAATGTTCACTTGAGAATGTAACTTGAAAAAAGTACTAGGATTTATGCAAAACTGAAACCAACATGGTCATTCTAAAAGACGAGAGATTTAACAAACAATCCAGGTCTTTTTCAATATATAATTTCAGTTACATCACACTGTAAACTTTTGTTATAAATTCTGTGTCTTACGATCTTATACCCACAACCACGTGATAAAGGAGCAGCGCTTCCAAATAAACTTGTTGGACTAGAAGCTGGTATTATATGATTTTAACTTTGTCCACCCCAGTCCAACTCTGGCATGTCCAAGTCATGACTCCATAGCCTCACCTCTCACTATCTCTGAATCTGGTACAACTTTACAACCCCTCCATTTTAGCCTGTGCCAGTTGTGCTGTCCGACACATCCTCGTTTCTAATTGCCCCTTCATTGGCTTAACTTCCGCCTTTATGTTCCTTCATAATCCCACCTGTTTGAAAACACTTTCAGGCATCTGGCCAAAAGTTTCCTTCTATGTTTTACTGTCAAATTTAACTTCAAAACACTCTTGAAGAAGGCATTTCACGGATTTCTACAAATTATCCTTTGAAGCTGCTATAGAAGAGCAAGTTGTTGTTGTTATAATAATGTACAAAACCAAAGAGACACAAATAATTCTCTGAGCTTAAAACAATTACCAACGCTGGGAAAAATATCCTCCCTACACTAACACTTCTAAATCAAAATCAATTAACAACTAAAGTGCACCTTTAAAATGTTCCTCTGAGGATTGAGTTATCGGCACTAAGTTGGAACAATCAAATCTCATTTCGGTTTCTACTCCATATCCACAAGTGGCATCTGCAGTGGGACGCACTTACTCATAGTGGTCAACGCCAAGAATGTTAGTCGGTTTTTGTTCCCTGTTGCTGAAGCTTAGGGAACAGGAATATTCTTAAGCTGCTCTTTCAAGCATAGACGAGGATTTGACTGCTTTGTATTGCTTCGGACCATATTCTACAGTGCAAATTTTCTCCAATTAATCTCATACTTTAAACATTGGTCCTCATCAAAATCACAAATACCAATTGGCAAACCATGCCCATCATAATGGACAAAACAGGTGCTGCATTAATATATCCACTTCTGCTTCTGCAAAGTAGGGAGACAGAGCTTTCCAGTAATTATCATGTCTAAAATGTTGCAACTCAGCATTTTAAAAGATCTGGAGAATGTCTGTAATATGCTTTTCTCCAATTAAAATAAAATAATCACAAAAAGAAAGTTACTTAATGTGTATGTGACATTTGACCTTTTAGGTCTAAACATAATCTTCAATGTCATTGAAAATATTAATGAGGAAATGAAAAAGTTTTCATGTATGGCAGATCAAGTTCTGAAAACAAAACAAATTTAACCTAGGGGAGAAAGTGAGGACTGCAGATGCTGGAGATCAGAGCTGAAAATGTGTTGCTGGAAAAGCGCAGCAGGTCAGGTAGCATCCAAGGAGCAGGAGAATCGACGTTTCGGGCATGAGCCCTTCTTCAGGAATTTAACCTAACCAATTACTATTCCCAGTGGTTGCTTCCAAACTTGCATCGTGCCAGAAGGACTCAGCGGCATGAAACCACATCTACGAACCAAAAACCGGCTCACTAATCAACAGTTCAGGATCTGCTAGATTCTGTCCGAATTGGCTTCATTAACACATCAACAGAAGAGTTTAATGTTAGAGGAAAGCTAATAATTGCTGTCTTCAGCATAAAGGCAACACAGGAACAGGAGTAGGCCATTCAGCCCATTGAGTATGTCCTGTCATTCTATTTCATGGATAATGTTTTTTTGACTTTGGTTGCCCTGGCGCCTTCTCCTGCAGGAGGTTGGGCCCTGTGTATCTCCATCCCCGCTCCGTCTTGGGTAGCGGCACTGGAAAGCCAGCCTGGACCCCATCGATTGATTTCCAGTGCTGGAGGAGGGAGCGGGAGCTGCCCAGTGTGACTGTCTCCAGCTGAGAGGCAACAGATGTGAAAGTGATGGCGTTAGTGACTGTGGGAAGGAAACACATTGCCTGGAACCCAGGGACAATGTCGAATGATGGCAATTGGAGGAGCAGGGAGGGTGAAGTTGACTGAAAGGGAAAGATGAACTTTTAAAGCTGTTTCAGTTTTAGTAATATCAATTTAAGATTAATTTATTCAGCATTGTACCATTTATACAATTTATTCAGTAATTTATTCTGTAATCCAAAATGGTGCTGGAACATGGTGACATTATCCACTTCTCTCTGTACCCAGGTACAAGTGACAATTTTAAATAAATCTAAACCTATTATCTCCTCAATGCCACCTTTTTGCACTATCTTCATATCCCTTCAGCTCAATAGTCTCCTGAAACATCTCTGTTGAGAACCTGCTCAATGACTGAGCTTCCACAGCCCTCTGGGGTACTAGAACTAGAATCCCTACAGTGTGTACACGTGCCCTTTGGCCCAACAAGTCCACACCAACTCTCTGAAGAGTATTCCACCCAAACCCATTCCCCACTCGTCTACATTTACCATGACTAACCAACACATCCCTGAAAACTGGGCAATTTCGCATGACCAATTCACACTAACCTGCACATCTTTGGATTGTGGGAGGAACCCAGAGCACTTGGAGGAAACCCACGCAGACACAGAGAGAATGTGCAAACTCCACACAGACAGTCGCCCGAGGCTGGAATCGAACCCAGGTCCTTGATGCTGTGAGGGTAGAGAATTCTGAAGATTCACAGCTCTGTTCTCTTGTCATCTTCATTTTAAATGGCCTATCGCATACCCTGAGGTAACGTTACTTGGATCTCGAGTCAATAGTGAGGGGATTATCTTATCTACATCCACCCTGTCGTTCCCGATGAGATTTCTCTAAGTTTCAATAAGATCATCGCTGCACTTTTTGCAACATCAGAAAATACAGACCGTGTTTCCTCAGTTGAATGTTTAATTGTGTATGCTGCACAGGGATGTGAGCAGAAGGAAGTTGAACAGTACCAAAGGGTGAAATCCTCCAACGCTGTGGTCAATTGAAGCAAGTCAAAGAATACAAAGCCCAGCCATTGACCCTTTACAATGAAAGCACAGGTATTGAGGGCTTCTCCAAATTCAAGATCTCAAAGACTGGCATCAACAAAAAGTAAACTGTATCAGCAATAACAATGTTGCAGGCATAACATCATGGCACAGCCTGGGTTTTCTTTTCAAATGACGTTTAAATAATGTGTCTATCTTTACAAGGCTGAAGTCAGATGTGTGATAGAATACTGATCATACGTGCGTAAGTGCTATAAGCAGTCAAAATGTTCAAATTCATGCAGAGTTGAGCATTTTGCTAGATCAATGTCCCTGCCAATGACCCATCTCCTACTGGAATAGTAATCTACAGAATGCAAAAGAGAAACTTTCCCAGGTTTAACAGCATCCCCCTCACCTGCAACCTCTGCTACCAAGTATGTTAGGAGCAATGATATCAGGAAAATATTATTGCATTCACATTTAGAACATAGAACATAGAACAATACAGCCCTTTGGCCCATGATGTTGTGCTGAAAATTTATATTAATCTAAGATCAACCTAACCTACACTCCCCTCAATTTACTGCCATCCATGTGCTTGTCCAGCAGTCGCTTACTGTCCTTAATGTTTCTGACGCTACTACCACTGCTGGCAGTGCATTTCACACACCCACCTTTCTCTGCTTAAAGAACCCACCTCTGACATCTCCCCTATACCTTCTTCCAATCACCTTAAAATTATGACCCCTCGCAACAACCACTTCTGCCCTGGGGAAAAGTCTCTGGCTATCTACTCTATCTATTTTTCTCATTACCTTGTACACCTCTATCAAGTCACCCCTCTTCCTTCTTCTTTCCCGTGTGAAAAGCCCAAGCTCACTCAACCTCTCTTCAGAAGACGTGTCCTCCAGTCCAGGCAGCATCCTGGTAAATCTCCTTTGCACCCTCTCTAAAGCATTTACATCCTTCCAATAATGAGGTGATCAGAACTGGACACAAAATTCCAAGTGTGGTCTAACCAGGGTTTCATACAGCTGCAGCAAAACCTCGCAGCTCTTAAACTCAATCCCCCTGTTAATGAAAGCCAAAACAACATACGCCTTTTTAACAACACTATCAACTTGGGTGGCAACTTTGAGGGACTATGCACTTGAACACCAAGATCGCTCTGTTCCTCTACACTGTCAAGAATCCTGTCTTTAACCCTGTATTTAACATTCAAATTCAACCTTCCAAAATTAATTACTTTCCATTTATCCAGGTTGAACTCCTTCTTCCGCTTCTCAGCCCATCTCTGTATCCTGTCAATGTCTTGTAGCCTGCAACAACCCTCGATACTATCTACAACACCACTGACCTTTGTGTCATCGGCAAACTTACTAACACGCCCTTCCACATCTTCATCCAAGTCACTTATAAAAACTACCAACAGCAGAGACCCAAGAACAGATCCCTGCAGGACACCACTGGTCACTGACCTCCAAGCAGAATATTTTCCACCCACTACCACTTGCTGAGTTCTTTCAGGCAGCCAATTCTGTATCCAGACAGCCAAGTTTCCATATCTCCTCACTCTCTAAATGAACCTACTGTAGGGGAACCTTATCAAATGCCTTACTGAAATCCATATACACCACATTCACTGCTCGACCTTCATCAACTTGTCTCATCACATCCTCAAAGAACTCAATAAGGCTTGTGAGGCATGACCTGCCCCTTACAGAGCCATGCTATTTTTAATCAAACTATGTTTTTCCATCTTTATTGCCAAGTCAGACATCATCCTGACATTGAGACTGTTCCCTGGGCCAGTACCCTGGAATGGCCCAAGTGATATCACTGGGGATGCACTATCACACCAAGGACTGTCATAGAACAGAGAAAGAGACCACTCAGTAGGCAATCAGGAGTGGATGATTAAAAACAGGACAGCACACCTCTTAAAAATATCCTTTTCTTAAAAACTGCGAACTATCAAATAGTTAATATAAATATCTGTCACTTCTGACAGGTGGTGTGGGAAGCATACTGAAAAAAGGATGAGGAAATTATGATTTTGTGTGAAGTCAGCTATTAACACACTTTTAAATATTGATTGTAGTTTCAATGCAGTCATTTTTTCCTTTACTGAGAGAAAGCTATTCCCAGAAAGGTAATGGTCTTATCTCAGTAATGGCTAGTAATGGCCAAGATTGAAGAAGTAAACCGTGTTGTGTGTTACAGGAGCTATCAAACACATTAATGCTCAAATAATGATGGAAATACATTGGACAATCTATGATAGCATTATGTTTATTTGTTCCCTTTAGAATCCTGCTATCTGATGCCCATTTTTTAACTGGAATTAAATTGTTTTTGTTATACGTTCTTGCACATTGGTCCTCTTTTTGCAAGATCACATCTAAGGCCACAAATTCTTATACCTTCACATGCAACTGGTTTTGGGTGGCTTTCCACTACAGATATAAATAATATTAAAAATTACTGCTTTATAACCAGCAAAAAAAAATACTGCTTGAAAATACCTTTCTGCATTTTTCATGGCAAAAATGTGGGTGTGGAATAGTGAATTCACTAGGCAACTAGCGTTTGTCAAGATTACCGCTTACCCTGTGCAAACGCTTCCTGCACATCCCCTCCAACTCCAGATAGCGAGTCTTGAGGTCCATGAGTCGGTGTGGAGCAAGCAGACGTGGATCTGACTGGCATTGGCATGGAACGACTGGCACTATGGCTGGGTGATGAATGAGGAGAGCCAGCTGCTTGAGCCTGTCCAATGAGAAAACAGAACAATCTCCATTTTAAACTCAGTTTGCACCATTTTATACACAAAAGATGCAAATAGTCATCACCCTTTTCCAAAACAATTCACCAAACTTCGCCTAGTAACACTACAAAGAAAACAGCAATTAAATGATTATTTTCATTCTCCAACCAATCCAAATTAATTAAAGTGAAATTTAAAGAGCTTGTCAGATATTGCTTGTTAATATTCTTGAGGTGCAAAGATCTGCCTGAACGTATGGTGTAACATGCAGAATTATTGTTGATGGTTATTTAGCCTAACTTGCAGAATCACAGATACAGCAAAACAAAATCCAGAAACTACCTCTCCTTCCAACATTTGAATGAGCGACCACATCATGAATGGAGCTTGAGATCTCCAAACTCTAAAAAGTCAGCCACCTGTTTTGTATTTTGTTACATTTTGATTATGACAAAAATAGATTCACTAATCATGTTTCATGCCAAATACGTCTAAATGAAACCATCCATGTTCCATTAAAATGTGAGGAAAACCCTGCCTTGTACAATTCTGGCAGCCACAGCCCTCTTTAGGCCTCACATGTTAGTGTTCTGGTGCAGGAGGTTTTGTTACTCTTTAGCATTTGAAGCACAAACATCAGAGCTAAGAAGTCCATTAATTCTGTTTGTGGAACCAGGCTAATAGCCTTTCTTAGGCATTAATAGAACCACAGAAAAAGCGATTGCAAGGCTGTCTCATGGCAACGGCCTGAAAGACCCACTTTGTCAATATATTCTCAGCCTCAGGCATATGGAAATAGGCCAGGTAGCAGATGGCTAGCGGGTACAATTAGTCTCATTTTGCTGTGGCAGACTGAAATGGAATAGCTAATAATTCTGCTCACCTTTCACCGTTAGTACTGATAGACTTAACAGTTACTTGTTGCTACTAAATGCTCTTGCTGATTGAACGGTTTATCGTGAAATGGCCACAATGTGCAGAGAGGCTTTAAAAGGAATAAACAGAGGTGACCTACTGTATTAAATATTGAGGTTTTTAATACAACTCTTCGGGGTCGTGGTATCACTTCTGCACCATAAAAGAGAAATTTATACCTGTCTTTTTCTCTCAGGAAACATGAAAAGCTGTTGAAAACTACCTATAGTGAGAATAGTTATTGCTTATAGAAAGCCCAAGTCACTTGATGCTAAGTTTAAGTTAGTACTAAAAAATACACAATGTTAACTCACCATTAGAATGGGAGAACGTGTTTGAAAGTGTCAATAAATTGCTTTAACGGAAAGTAAATCATTGATAATAAAATACTGTGAGACCTACTGTGCTAAAATCTTTCAGAATCAACAGGGGACTACTTCTGAATAAGTCTTGTTTAAGGACTTTGTAAAGCATTAGTATTCTTCATGGAACATGACTGCATCAAGGACAGAAGATGAAGTAGCCCTTGTCACACACCCTAAAGCCACAACAATTGCAACACAAACCAAAGAAAACATATATCTGCACACACTAAGCTACACATTCAAACACAAGTCAGCCAGTGAATGCTAAAGGCTACAATCTAAATAGGGTGGGGGCACAGGTGTACAGTACAAACTCTTTTTTACACTTAATCCATCTGAATCTTTATACACTCTTAGGTACTCGGTACTTAGCTAACTTTCAGCATGTTGGTCTTTCAGGACAGTCGGCTGGAAATACAATTGATCATAATTCTTTAGAGGTTAAGATGGGAAAATATCAATCAGAATATATGCTCAAGTTAGTCATTTCGCTGAAAATGTCAAAACAGGGAATTAGCCATGACACCTGTCTCCCTGTAACAAACAATACGTTAACTCTTACAAATGAAGAATTGTAAATGATGAATGAGCTGTTCACAAGAAGCATTAAAGATCAAGTGGTGCCAAACATCTCAACTTTACCAACATGACAGTAATTTGTATCCACAGACTCTAAAGATTCAGTCACAGGAGCTTACATTTGTTTGAAATTTTCAGCTACGCTGCAAAGTGTTGGCAATATGTTGACAAAACAATGTAAGATAGACTGCATCATTCTGCATGCCATCGCTCAGATGAGATGTTAAACCAAGGCCTGTCTTCCATGTTCTGGTGGATTAGATTGAAGTTAATGATTCCGAGATTATAATCAGAAGAATGATGGATTCCTCTAGTGCCTTGGCTAAGATTTTCATTGAACTAACATCATTGAAAGCAATTTTGAATTGGTTCATTTATCTCATTAGAGATTGTAAAAAATATTGTTGTTTATGTACACAATGACAATGATTCCACATCAAAATAATTTGTGACACAGGAAGGACTGACGACAGAACAGAAATGCCAGATGCTGAGTTACTCATTTGAGCTGGTGTGCCCAGCGGAGATCATCATTCTGAGGCAGTCACACATTGGGCTTGAAGTCAGAATGCCCAGAACATGTTTACTGAGCCTTCTCTGGAGAACCCAGGACTGGGACTGCATTCTCATGGCAGTCACAGGAAGGTCAACAAGGAACCTCTGAAGGCATTGTTTTAGTGTTATGATCTTGAGAGTGAGTGCTGGGAGAGGCTTGTGCCAGGCACAATATAATAAATAAAGGACAGACTGCTTCAAAAGCAACAGAACATCAGGGATAGAGTGAAACTGCACAGAAAGAAAATCCCAGGCTACTACCAGATCCAAAAATTCAATCATCTGGAATGTCATATTCTACCTGCAGGAGATTCTGCAAGGCTCAGATCTGTCTTAGTGATCACACATTACTCACCAGAACACCACCAAATACATGTAGATGGTAGACAATATCAAGAAAGCTTAACAATGTCTCTACTTCCTCAGGAGGATAAGGAAATTCAGCATGTCCACGACGACTCTGACCAATTTTCATAGATGCACCATAGAAGGGATCCTATCCGGATGCATCAGTGTGTGATATGGCAACTGCCCTGACCAAGACCTCAAGAAACTACAGGAGGCAAGAACACAGCCCAGTCATTTACCTAAACCAACCTTCCATCCATTGACTCCGTCGATACTTCTTGCTGCCTCAGGAAAGCAGCTAACATCATCAAAGACCCCTCCCATTCCAGTAAAACTCTCTTTCTCCTTTTCTGTTGGGCAGAAGTTACAAAAGTTGAAATGTATGTACAAAAAGAATCTAGATCAACTTCTTCCTATGATCAGACTTTGAATGGACCTATTTAATGTTAATTCTGATCTCTCTCTCTCTATACCTTCTCTGTGGCTCTCTTTGGATACAAAACTGGCTTGAAGGTAGGAGACAGAGGGTGGTGGTGGAGGGTTGCCTTGCGGACTGGAGGCCTGTGACCAGTGGAGTGCCACAAGGATCGGTGCTGGGTCCACTATTTTTTGTCATTATATAAATGATTTGGATGTGAACATTGGAGGTATAGTTAGTAAGTTTGCAGATGACACCAAAATTGGTGATGTAATGGACAGTGAAGAAGGTCACCTCACAGCACAACGGAATCTTGATCAGATGGCCTAATGGGCTGAGGAATAGCAGGTGGAGTTTAATTTAGATAAATGTGTGGTGCTGCAGTTTGGAAAGGCAAATTAGGGGCGGACTTATACACTGAATCGTAATGTCCTGGGGAGTGTTGCTGAACAAAGACACCTTGGAGTGCAGGTTCATAGTTTCTTGACAGTGAAGTCACAGATAGATAGGATAGTGAAGGAGGTGTATGGCACACTTGCCTTCATTGATCAATGCACTGAGCATAGGGGTTGGGAGGTCATGTTGTGACTGTATTGGACATTGGTTAGGCCACTTTTGGAATAGTATGTTCAAATCTGGTCCCCCTGCCATAGGAAAGATGCTGTCAAACTTGAAAGGGTTCAGAGAAGATTTATAAGGGTGTTGCCAGGGTTAGAGGATTTGAGCTACAGCGAGAGTCTGAATAGGCTGGGGCTGCTTTCTCTGGAGCGTCAGGCACTGACGAGTGACCTTATAGAGTTCTATAAAATCACGAGGGGGATGGATAGGGTAAATAGACAAGGTCTTCTTTCGCAGGATAAGGCAATCCAAAACTAGACAGTATAGGTTTAAAGTGAGAGGGGAAACATTTAAAAGGACAAACTTTTCACAAAGAGGGTGGCGTGAGCATGGAATGAACTACTAGAGGAAGTGGTGGAGGCTGGTACAATTACAACATTTAAAAAGCATCTGGATGGGTATATGAATAGGAAGGGTTTAGAGAGATATGGCAAGTGCTGGCAAATGGGACTAGATGAATTTAGGGTATCTGGTCGGCTTGGTTGAGTTGGACCAAAGGGTCTGCTCCCATGCTATGGCTCTATGGCTGTGACACTGTACTCTGCACTCGGTTCTGCTACCCTGTTGCAATTTGACGGGTACGATCTGTCTGTATAACTCACAAAACAACACTTTTCACTGTCTCTCAGTACATGTGACAACAATTAAACAAACTCAAATGGTGAACAGGAAAGAAATAAACTACTACTAAAAAGGAGACCTTTCTTCAAACTACTGAACATTATAGAACATTACATCTTGGGCAGTTCACTGAAGGATTATTTGGACATGACTGAGAGTCACAATAATTGAGCATTTAGATTGAAAATGAGTCACCATCTGCCTCCTGTGTGATATGACTCCTCAAACCGATTTTCTAGCATTAGTTGATTGCTATGCAGAAGTTGAAAGTGATGAGCTTTAAAAGAGTGAGGAACAGATAGACCCAGAAATTCTATTCAAGGAGGTAATTTACAAACAGTTTGTTAACACGGGTGAGCCACTGTAGTTCTTTCCTTTACAATCTTGAACCATATCAAGGGATCCCATTGTAAATTTATCTAATGTTGCCCAAGATAATAAGATTAAAAAGAAATTGCAGCCTGTGCATTTTTGATGGAACATGTTGCTGTGGTTTCCTCTCTGCATCACACTTTAATTGTCTGCACAGTAAACTCTAAGCTTTTCATGTTGTCATACATGAATAATGGAGCTTAACCTCCTCGAACATCAATAACTTATCTTCAAAACAATAAGGCCTTTTTGCATTATTTCAAGATACGCTTTTTCCAATACAGTTTAGTTATCATCAGAGTACTTTCTGCTTAGACAAGCAATGATGCCTCACAGAAATTAGATTTTGTTCTACCTGAGAGATCTTGGATTGATCATCCCATCCAGAATATCAAACCTGATTTTCACACTTGCATTATTAAGTTAATTGGATACAGGCCATAGTACTCAATCTAACTGTCAAGGCAAGTCAGATGGTGTAGACAAAAACAGTCAAACACTGCAAACTCATAAATTCAACATCCTGAAACCCTTCACATCTGAAATCAAAGCCAATTCCTTTTTATGGTTAAAGATCTGCTACCATTGCGTTCTGAAGGCAGCCCGAGAGCCACCCAAACTTTACTATCTATTGGACAGTGCAATCTGTCATTGTGTCAACATTCCTGCAGCAGCTACCCAGATTACCAGCTTAACTAGCAGTTATTGGAGGATGGCTCCATGACGTCAACACAAGTTATGATTCTATTTTTTCCCTTTTGCTTTTATCACTAAGCTGTAGCAATGCATGCATTATTTATAAATCCAAGTACAGCAGGAGAAGCTTAACCAGGGGATTAAATATCTCAAGCAGTCATCTGTCACTTTGCCCAGTTGTTGAGTGCCTGCCTACTCAATGTTACCTTTCACCAACATTCCAAACTGAGTAAAATTTAGACAAGAATGAACCACATCAATGTGAAATTTAACAACATTGTTGTTACTGCCTTTGTGAATTTTAAAAACACAGGACAGGTGGCAAGGAGGGGATGGGATGGGCTGAAATTTTCTTGTGAATTCTCCCACATCCACCTTCATTTTGTTTTTGCACAAGTTCATGGCTTCTCTGTCAAACTGCACTGGAAAACTGGGAGAGGTCTAGAAATGTCAACCCATCATCGCCAAACTTTAAAGAAAATGTCTTGAAACCAAAGCGGCATTTAGAAACAATCTACGGTAATTAACTATGCTTTAGGAAGAAATGGCAGGACTGAAATTATTCTCAGGTAGTGAGTGTTTTGAACATTTAAGTTGTGGATGTCAAATTATCTCTGAAGTTTTTAGTGCTAAACATGGAGCTTTTCATGCATAAGGTCATTGGGTTCAGGTAGCAAACAAACACTGGTTAAGAGCAAATCCTGAAATAGCAAGGTTTTAACTAATTCAGCCACCATGGTCACAGACCCTTATTCAGCACAACTTATAGTTGAACATTGTATTTTGGGATTTGACAGGGCTTTTGCTTTTAAAATGAAAGTAATCTTCACCTTTCCAAGTTTGCTGTTTGGAACCATAGGGAAGGTGATGGGAGAAAGCTTTTTTGGGGGGAGGATGGAGAAGGTGAGGAGATTTGCAGCAACCTGGAAACATTTAAGAGAATATGTGAAAGCTGGGCCATATGTGCTAGAAGGGGTGGGGTGGGGGGGGGGGGGGGGGGGGGGGAGTGATGGTGGTGGGGGAGAAATACATTAAAAAAATCCAAATTAATCAAGTCAAAGAATTGGAAAAATATCTGGAGGGCAACTGCGGGATTTGAAGTGTTAAAATAACAGCCAGAACTCAAACTTACGCAGGACCTTTAACATAGTGAAACTTCTCAATGCATTCCACAGGGGGATAATTAGGCAACATGGAGCACATAAGGAAATATTAGGGTAAGTGACCAATAAAATAAAAGGTCAGTGGTAGTTTTTTAAGAAGCATTTTTGAGGAGAAAAAAAGAGAGAGAGAGACAAGCAAAAGAGTGTGAGGAGCAAAACCGCGCACTTAGAGTACAGCTGCCGAAAGAGGAAGGTCATGACCCTAAGTGAGCTAGAATTTGGGTGTCGAAGGCAGCGAAGACCACCATGGAACTTCGACAAAATGCTCCCAGAATTTCCTCAGCCTGTCCCCCAAAACCCATTCCCACTGATCTCATTGAAGGGGTGCAACACCTTTAAAACCTGGAAATTGGGTCACAGTGGGAGAGAGTGAGGGAAGCAGTGATTTCAGAGCGAGGCAGCGAAATGCACGGCTTGAAGTGCTGAAGTATTAACACTGCGAGTGTGAGAGAGACCAGAATGAAAAGAGGACAGAGGCCTTGGGTGTTTGAGAGGCTGGAGGAAATGACTGAAATAGAGAAGGACAAGCCATTGAAGGTTATGAAAACAAATTTGAAAGTTGAGCCATTGCCAGATTGTATCCAATATATGCTGTACAACAGCCACCTCATTTTCTGCTTGGAGACTCTACAGCCTTCTGCACTCAATATCAAGTTCAACAATTTGAGGGCTTGAGACCCTTCTCCCCTGTCCTTGTCTCCAACTCTCACACACCAAACTTTGTTATCACATGGTCTGTTGTTACACACAACCCATTGTTAATCACTAACAGTCCCCATTAATAGCTATTCATTCCCCAGGCTGATTGTTATCCATTCCTTCATCTGTCCTCTGTTCTTCTCTCTCTTTGGGCTCTACCTCCACCAATCACTTACTCTTTACCCCCTCCCTCCACCCTATTTTCTGCATAAAAACCAACTTATTCCTCACTACCATTAGTTCTGAGGAAGGGTCACTAGACCCAAAACATTAACTCTGATTTCTCTTCACAGATGCTGCCAGACCTGCTGAGATTTTCCACCAATTTCTGTTTTTATGCCTAATACATGTCAGCAAGGAAAGGGCTGACTAGGAAACAGGACTTGAGAATGTGATTGGGTTTTTGGATGAGCTCAAGTTTATATAAAGTGGAAGGTGGGAAACTAGCCAGGAGTGGGTTGGAGTCATCAATAAGCCACTGTTCTTTATGTTCAGTTAATTGGTGGGAACTAGGCATTTAAAACATAATTACACAGCTTCTTCTTACAGAAACAGCTTTATATTTCCAAATAAAAAACAGAAATTCAAACATCAAAGGGATTACTGATGGCCTGTAAGGTAAATCAGTAAATTAGGAGGTGGTAGTTAAAACTGGATTTTGACCTGTAGACAACACTTTAGTTATCTCTACAGGGTGGCACTACTTTTGGTCTTTCACTCCTTCAGCAAATGGATAGCTTTAACAAGGTTAATTAGCAGTAAATTAAAACAATGTGGTATATAGGGAAGATTCATTGAAGAATTCAACAAGAGAAAACTCTGAAATATTACTGACGTTTTATTGACTTTATAAATTCTGCCATTAAAATAATTAACATAAAACAAAGAAAAACTAAAGTGTGAATAGCACGGTAATTACATTATTTCAACCATGAATGTATTTGGATGTTAGCACAAGAATAATTTTGGAATTATTTCCTGTTTTTCTACTTGTTACTAATATCTGGTTGGACAGAAAAATGCAAGTTATCAGCGATTTAAAAATACTGCAAAATCTAGGCAATTAAAAGATCTGAAGGAATTGTTTTGTGTTTATTTAATTTTTTTGAAGAAGTGATAGTTAAAAACAATAATTTATTAAACAATAAATTTTTCACGTAGCCTTGAATTTAGTTTTTTGTTTATGAATCAATAACCTAGCTATCTTTCATTTCTGTTTTAGCTTTTAAATAACTACAACTTGAGATTATAATAATGGGGGGGAGGTGTTGTTAAAGCAATCCCTGTGCTTTTCCCCAATCAGTCAGCTGTGATTGAGCAAAGGGTTCAACTGTCAAGTCACAGGGTGATTGTGGCACAGAATAAAGCCATTGAAGTCCATGTCAGGCCTCAGTAGAACCTTTAAGTTCCATTATCTACTTAGCACCATGTCTCTGCAAGTTCCTTCAAATACCTTTCCAATTTACTTTTCGAATTATTGACCACCTCCTGTTCTACCATCCTTGTAGGCAGTCAGCTCCAGATCATTACCAATTCCTTCCACATCAAATCATCTCTTGGTCAAAATCTTAAATCGGTGTCTCATAGCCTTCAGACACTCTTCTGCTGCAACAGCTTATGTCACCGAACTCTGTCACAATCTTTATATCTCCATCAAATCTTCCCTGAAATTCCAGTCTCTCTGACCCAACCCTGTACTTAGAATCCCACATCACTGCAACTATTCTGGCAGATATAGAGTCATAGAGATGTACAGCAGAGAGCGGCGCGAGCTGGGCGGAAGTGAGGTTGGAGCGCAGAGCTGGTCGGGAAGGTAAGTGATTGATATTTGAGTGGGTGTGTTCTAGACCCCAGACCCTACATAGTAGGGCCTCCCTCCCATCCTCCTCCTCTAACTTACTCAGTGTTCTTGTTTTGGAGACGAAGTGTAGAGTAATGGCAGCGCAGGCAGTGGAATGTTCCTCCTGCAGGATGTTTGAGGTAGGGGTGACCACCGATACTCCTGCCGACTTCATCTGCAGGAAATGCAGTCAGATCCTGCTCCACACAGACCGCGTTAGGGAACTGGAACTGGAGTTGGATGAACTGAGGATTATTCGAGAGGCTGAGAAGGTGATAGATAGAAGCTACAAGGACATAGTTACGCCAGAGAACAGAGGTAGCTGGGTAACAGTTAGAGGTGGGAAGGGGAGGAAGCAGGCAGTGCAGGGATCCCCTGTAGTCATTCCCCTAAACAATAGGTATACCGCTTTGGATACTGGTGGGGGGGACAGCCTAGCAGGGGTAAGCTGCAGTGACCGGGTCTGTGGCGTGAGGTCTGGCTCTGAGACTCAGAAGGGAAAGGGGGAGAGGAGGAGAGCGCTAGTTATAGGAGACTCTCTAGTTAGAGGGACGGACAGGCGATTCTGTGGACATGGGCGAGACTCTCGGATGGTTTGTTGCCTCCCGGGTGCCAGGGTCCGAGACGTCTCGGACTGTGTCTTCACAATCCTTAAGGGGGAGGGTGTGCAGCCAGAAGTTGTGGTGCACGTTGGCACCAACGACATAGGTAGGAAGGGAGGTGGGGAGGTCATTCAAGAGCTCAGGGAGTTAGGCTGGAAGTTGAAAGCTAGGACAGACAGAGTCGTCATCTCTGGGTTGTTGCCGGTGCCACGTGACAGTGAGGCAAGGAATAGGGAGAGAGTGCAGTTGAACACGTGGCTGCAAGGATGGTGTAGGAGGGAGGGCTTCAGGTATTTGGACAATTGGACTGCATTCTGGGGAAGGTGGGACCTGTACAAGCAGGACGGGTTGCACCTGAACCAGAAGGGCACCAATATCCTGGGGGGTAGGTTTGCTAACTATCTTCGGGGGGGGTTTAAACTAATTTGGCAGGGGGATGGGATCCGGACTTGTAGTCCAGCAAGTAGGCTAGCTGTTTGTCAGGATGTCCAAGTATGTGGGGAGGCTGTGAAGAAGGTAGCACTGACAGGGAATACTTGCGGACACAGAGATGGGTTCAAGTGCATATACTTCAACGCAAGGAGTATCAGAAATAAGGTCGGTGAACCTAAGGCGTGGATAGGTACCTGGGACTACAATGTTGTGGCCATCACAGAAACGTGGATAGAAGAGGGACAGGAATGGTTGTTGGAGGTTCCTGGTTACAGATGTTTCAGTAAGATTGGGGGGGTGGTAAAAAAGGAGGGGGGGGTGGCATTGCTAATTAGAATTAGTATAACAGCTGCAGAAAGGCAGTTCGAGGGGGATCTGCCTTTAGAGGTAGTATGGGCTGAAGTCAGAAATAGGAAAGGTGCAGTCACCTTGTTGGGTGTTTACTATAGGCCCCCCAATAGCAGCAGAGATGTGGAGAAACAGATTGGGAAACAGATTTTGGAAAGGTGCAGAAGCTGCAGGGGAGCAGTCATGGGCGATTTCAACTTCCCAAATATTGATTGGAAGCTCTTTAGATCAAGTAGATTGGATGGGGTGGTGTTTGTGCAGTGTGTCCAGGAAGCTTTTCTAACTCAGTATGTAGATTGTCTGACCAGAGGGGAGGCCATTTTGGATTTGGTGCTCGGTAATGAACCGGGACAAGTGATGGGCTTGTTAGTGGCTGAACATTTTGGTGATGGTGACCACAATTCTGTGATTTTCACCTTGGTTATGGAGAGAGATAGGTGCATGCAACAGGGTAGGTTTTACAATTGGGGGAAGGGTAATTACGATGCTGTAAGACAGGATCTGAGGAGCATAAATTGGGAGCATAGGCTGTCGGGGAAGGATGTCGTGGAAATATGGAACTTTTTCAAGGAACAGATACGACGTGTCCTTGATATGTATGTACCGGTCAGGCAGGAAAGAAATGGTCGTGTGAGGGAACCTTGGTTGACGAGGGAGTTGAATGTCTTGTAAAGAGGAAGAAGGAGGCTTTCATCAGGTTGAGGAAACAGGGTTCAGACAGAGCAGTGGAGGGATACAGGAAAGCCAGAAGGGACCTGAAGAAAGGGATTAGGAGAGCCAAGAGAGGGCATGAAAAATCTTTGGCGGATAGGATCAAGGATAACCCAAAGGCATTTTATGCGTATGTGAGAAACATGAGAATGACGAGAATGAGGGTAGGTCCAATCAAGGACAGTAGTGGGAGACTGTGTATTGAGTCGGAAGAGATAGGAGAGGTCTTGAATGAGTACTTTTCTTCAGTATTTACGAATGAGAGGAACCGTATGGTTGAAGAGGAGAGTGTGAAACGGACTGGTAAGCTAGAGGAGATACATGTTAGAAAGGAAGATGTGTTGGACATTTTGAACAAATTGAGGATAGACAAGTCCCCCGGGCCTGATGGGATATCTCCTAGGATTGTGTGGGAAGCAAGAGAGAAAATTGCAGTACCGTTGGCAATAATCTTTTCATCTTCACTGTCAACGGGGGTGGTACCAGGGGACTGGAGAGTGGCGAATGTTGTGCCCCTTTTCAAAAAAGGGAATAGGGATAACCCCGGGAATTACAGGCCAGTTAGTCTTACTTCGGTGGTAGGCAAAGTAATGGAAAGGGTACTGAGGAATAGGATTTATGAGTATCTGGAAAGACACTGCTTGATTAGGGACAGCCAGCACGGATTTGTGAAGGGTAGGTCTTGCCTTACAAGTCTTATTGAATTCTTTGAGGAGGGACCAAGCATGTGGATGAGGGTAGAGCAGTGGATGTAGTATACATGGATTTTAGTAAGGCATTTGATAAGGTTCCCCATGGTAGGCTTATGCGGAAAGTCAGGAGGCATGGGATAGAGGGACATTTGGCCAGTTGGATAGAAAACTGGCTAACCGGTCGAAGTCAGAGAGTGGTGGTAGATGGTAAATATTCAGCCTGGAGCCAGTTACAAGTGGAGTTCCGCAGGGATCAGTTCTGGGTCCTCTGCTGTTCGTAATTTTTATTAATGACTTGGATGAGGGAGTCGAAGGGTGGGTCAGTAAATTTGCAGATGATACGAAGATTGGTGGAGTTGTGGATAGTGAGGAGGGCTCTTGTCGGCTGCAAAGGGACTTGGATATGATGCAGAGCTGGGCTGAGGAGGGGCAGATGGAGTTCAACCCTGACAAGTGTGAGGTTGTCCATTTTGGAAAGACAAATAAGAATGCGGAATACAGAGTTAACGGTAGGGTTCTTAGTAAGGTGGAGGAGCAGAGGGATCTTGGGGTCTATGTTCATAGATCTTTGAAAGTTGCCATTCAGGTGGATAGAGCTTGGAAGAAGGCCTATGGTGTATTAGCGTTCATTAGCAGAGGGATTGAATTCAAAAGTCGTGAGGTGATGTTGCAGCTGTACAGGACTTTGGTAAGGCCACATTTGGAGTACTGTGTGCAGTTCTGGTCGCCTCACTTTAGGAAAGATGTGGAAGCTTTGGAGAGGGTGCAGAGAAGATTTACCAGGATGTTGCCTGGTATGGATAATAGGTCGTACGAGGATAGGTTGGGAGTGCTAGGCCTTTTCTCGTTGGAACGGCGAAGGATGAGGGGTGACTTGATAGAGGTTTATAAGATGATCAGAGGAATAGATAGAGTAGACAGTCAGAAACTTTTTCCCCGGGTACAACAGAGTGTTACAAGGGGTCATAAATTTAAGGTAAAGGGTGGAAGGTATAGGGGAGATGTCAGGGGTGGGTTCTTTACCCAGAGAGTGGTGGGGGCATGGAATGCGCTGCCTGTGGGAGTGGTTGAGTCAGAATCTTTGGTGACCTTTAAGCGGCAATTGGATAGGTACATGGATGGGTGCTTAAGCTAGGACAAATGTTCGGCACAACATCGTGGGCCGAAGGACCTGTTCTGTGCTGTATTGTTCTATGTTCTATGAAACAGACCTTTCGGTCCAACTTGTCCATGCCGACCAGTAATCCCAACCTAATCTAGTCCCATTTACCAGCATTTGGCCCATATCCCTCCAAATCCTTCCTGTACATATACCCATCCAAATGCCTTTTAAATGTTGAAATTATACCAACCTCCACCACTTCCTCTGGCAGCTCATTCCATACACGTACCAAAAATGTTGCCCCTTTAGGTCCCTTTTATATCTTTCCCCTCTCACTCTAAACCTATGCCCTCTAGCTCTGGACTTCCCCACCCCAGGGAAAAGACTTTGTTTATTTCTCCCATTCATGCCCCTCATGATTTTATAAACCTCTATAAATGTCACCCCTCAGCCTCCGACGCTCCAGGGAAAACAGCCCCAGCCTGTTCAGCCTCTCCCTATAACTCAAATCCTCCAACCCTGGCAACAACCTTGTAAATCTTTTCTGAACCCTTTCAAGTTTCACAACATCCTTCAATTGGAAGGAGACCAGAGTTGGAGGCAATATTCCAAAAGTGGCCTAACCAATATCCTGTATAGCCGCAACGTGACCCCCTAACTCATATACCCAATGTTTTGACCAATAAAGGAAAGCATATCAAACACCTTCTTCAGTATCCTATCTAACTGTGACTCCACTTTCAAGGATATATGAACCTGCACTCCAAGGTCTCTTTGTTCAGGAACACTCCCCAGGACTTTACCATTAAGCGTATAAGTCCTATTCTGATTTGCTGTTCCAAAGTGCAGCACCCCATGTTTATCTAAATTAAACTCCATCTGCCACTCCTCAGTCAATTGGCCCATCTGATCAAGATCCCATTGTACTCCAAGGTAACCTTCTTCGCTGTCCACTAAACCTCCAATTTTGGTGTCATCTGCAAACTTACTAATTATACCTCTTCTGCTCACATCCAAATCATTTATACAAATGATGAAAAGTAGTGGACCAAGCACCGATCCTTTTGGCACTCCACTGGTCGCAGGCCTTCAGTCTGAAAAACAACCCTCCATCACCACTCTCTGTTCTTCTACCTTTGAGCCAGTTCTGTATCCAAATGGCTAGTTCTCCCTGTATTCCATGAGATCTAACCTTGCTAACCAGTCTCCCATGGGGATCCTTGTCAAATGCCTTACTGAAGTTCTCCCCAGCACTCTCTATATGGACCCTTACAACCTTCCTAATATACAATGCCCTGAACTGGACACAGTACTCCTGTTGAGATCAAAGAAGTCTTTTTAAATTTCAATAGAAGTTGCTTGCTTTTGCACTTTATACCTTTATGAAGCCAAGATCTCATTACATTCAGGATTGATACAAATGTCCCTGAGCTCTCTCATGAATGGCTCTTCCTAAAACATCTGTTGAAATACATCACCTCTCAGTTCTCAGTATTAAATGGTATCTGCCACGTGTGTGTGCACCATTCTGCTTGACTGTTCATGTCATATTGCAGACAATTGGTGTCATCCTCATGACTGAAACTCCTCCACGTTTGGTATCGCCAGGAAATTTTGAAATTTTATTCTCCAGTCCAATATCAAAGTCATTGATAACAATTAATAAAGTGGAACTAGCACTGTTGGAGAATACCACTGTCTACCATCCTTCAGTCTAAAACACAACCTTGGACCAAGACTTTTTAAATCCAAACTAACATTGACACGCTTTCCTCATCGGCCTCAGGTTTGTTCATGCGCCTTTTTACTCAATGTTTCGTCCAACTATTTCTGAAAGTTCCGACAGGCAGCTTTGGTTTTTGAACCCTTCATCCTCTGTTTAATGCATGAGCCTTTTGCTGAAACATGACCTTAAACATTGTCTGAATTCCATTCACTTTTTTTTCTCTATAAATCGTTGGTTCCACCTCACTCTTTGGCTCATTCGCCATTCAGTCCATTGGGGTGATAATGGATTAGTAATAGTGATAATATCACAAGATAAGGAATTCAGGGGCCTGGGCTGAGGACAAGGGATCAAATACCACCATGGCATCTGATGGACCGTAAAACTTAATAAGGCTGGAATACAAAGGAAGTGATGCCAAGAAACAATCAGCAATTGTTGTAAAAACCCACCTGGCTCACTAATAGCCTGGAAATCTGTCTTTCTTATTTGGTCTGGCCTACATATGATTTCAGATCCACAAAAACTGACCTCTGGAATGGCCAAACGGTTCACTCAGTTCAGGGACAATTAGGAATGGGGTCAATTAGGAATGGGGTCAATTAGGAATGGGGACAACTAATTCTGGCCTCATTAACAATACCAGTATTCCATGAATGAACAAAAATAGTTAGTTCTATTCCAATTTAGAAGCTCTACATTAGATTATTCCTTGTTTGTCTCCATTACTCATCTCAGTCTTATATACAATGCTCCATCATACCCAAGTAATCCCCAGAGATACTGAGTTGCCAGCACCAGATCCAACAAAGTCTGCTTTCCTGATTGGACTGAAGGAAGTTCTCCTGATTACATTTCAGAAATTCCTGCCCTCCCTAACTCTTTAATCTTAACAATAACCTTAATCCTTATTAATATTTTGATAATCAAAGTGCTCCAATATCATCACATGACAATTCTTCACATAGGTGTGATTTCTCTGTAGATGTGATCCTCTGTCATTCTCTGTCTCACTATCTGTAGGCCTATTGAATGGTCCAGTAACTGGGTCATACCACTTCTGCTTTTTAACCTCCATCCTTGCCCCCTCAAGAACACTGCTGCTATCCAATACAATAACGTCTTCCTGAATTGATTCTGCCAGCACTCAATCCTTTTCCCTTTCCGATCTGTTCTCAATACTTTGTAAATCTGAATACAACATCTTCCAATCGCACCATTTTAAACTATGTTCCTTTTGTTGCCACTGTGTCACCTTTTTTTACCATGTAATTATTTACATTTGCAGTTCAGCTGTAATTATTTACTCATTTTGGAGGCTCACATCCATATAGTTTAAATCTGTTTATGACATTGAAATTCTTCCTCATCCATTTCAATCTAATATCGTACTATTTTCTTCACTAATACTGTCTAACACTGACTTTATGCAATTTATCATTTTCTATATGTTGGTGTCCATCTTGACTACTCCCTTTACGTCTTCCCTAACCTATGGTTGATGCAACAGATATCTTAAATGTAAAGCAGACATTTTCACAGAACCACATTAATCTAAAAAAAAAAGCCAGTTTGGACAGAAGGTCATGATGACAAATGTTGTTCCATAATTTTATTAAAAAGTATAGATTGACACTTCAGGGCAAAAATGAAAACAAGTTGCATCTTTCCGTGTGATCTGGGATATGAGCTGCTTCACTCAGACTACTCTTCCTTTTTAAATGGATGAAAAGATCTCAGAAATATTTCTCCCAAAAACCTGCTCAATATTTATAACAGATTGACCAATCATTTAATATTTTCAATTTCATTTGGCTGCGTTGACTGCACTTCAAAACATAACTAACTGAATGCATAGCACTTTGGAACAAGCAGAGATCATGAAAATGTTACCTACATGCATTTTTCCTCCCTAGGCATTGTCGGTTGACCCACAGCAGGTGGACTGCAGCGATTCAAGAAGGCAGCTCATGCCCACCTTCTCAAGGGGCAACTAGGGATGGGCAATAAATGCTGGGCCCAGCCAGTGACACACACATCTCATGAGTGAACTAAGAAAAAAAATGTTTCATTCAAGGGTCGCAGTAATTGTTCTGAGTTGCAAATGCATTGATTTCGTATATATTTCGTATTCTTGATCTCTCCGGCTCACAGAAAACTAACATAAATGGTAAATACCACTCCATCAATGTGAAAATTCATGACAATTATACCCTTTGGAGCAGAATATTACAAAGTAGTTCAATATGTAGGCATCAGTTGCTTCCCAGCTGTATCCACTCTAAATCAGCTGTAGACTAAACTCAGGATGGGAGTGCTGCCTATCACTCCGTCACTGCCATATTTGAGTTTAGTCAGCAATTGGTTTCTGAGAAATGAATGTCACTCCATAATCCCATGGAATTACCTGAACCTCAGGGAGAGCTTTGTGTGAACTGGGTGGTGTTGATATTTAAAACCTCTGATCACTTTCTTTACATATTAATATATTAATCCCATTCCCCAAGAGAATGGAACTTTAAGAAACTGCTGAATGGGATTATAGGATCAGCGTTTAATATATTAGAAAATATGGAATCAAGGCAAATTATTAGTTGTGTAAAAGGACATCTAATCAGGCAGCAGAAAAAACAAATAAGGAATATTTTATAATTTGAAGATTTATTTGAGTAGTTTATAATTGGCTAGGATTTTGTCAGCCCAACATGGAGCAGATCTATCTGGATCATAAATGAACACAGTCAGGGTTTCACAGTGATTTCGGGTCTTGGTCATGGAGCTCCTACCCATTGTGGAGTTGCCAGTCTCCTCATTTTGTCAGCTTCAAGAGAGGTGGCAGTGCACTCACCAGCACCTCAGGATCATCCAGGGATCTCACACCAATGCTGAGGAACGGCAGAAGGTCGAGAGTGGAGTCAGGAGAGAACAGTGCTGACAGGTTGGAGACAAAGGCTTTCACTCCCCGCCTCCCTGAATTAGTCAAGAGTTTTCTGGGCTGCTACCAGAGGGCTCAGAAGCCTGCACCCTCTAAATACTCCCTGAATCATCACAAAATTTCAGGGAGCTCAGGGATAACAAGTACCAACTGGCCCCATGACTTGTCCTACCTGCCTATCTTCTTTTCCATCGATCCACTCCACCCTCCTCCCTGACCTATCATCTTCATTCCCTCCCCCACTCACCTATTGTACTCTATGCTACTTTCTCCCCAGCCCCACCCACCTCCCATTTATCTCTCCACCCGTCAGGCACTCTGCCTCTATTCCTGATGAAGGGCTTTTGCCCGAAACGTTGATTTTACTGCTCCTCAAGGCTGCCTGAACCGCTGTGCTTTTCCAGCACCACTAATCCAGAATCCGGCTCACTAATGAACTTCATCGATGTCCCACTTTCAGAGTCCAGCCCCTTCCACCCTCCAACTCAATCACTGCCATCGTGTTCTTCAGTTAGCCCCTTGAGCTAACAATGCAAACGTACACATGCAGAATCTCTCAGAGAACACTGGTGACATTGGTACACCTGTACTATTTTCCTCAGGACCACTGTGAACAATTGATGACTTAAATTCTGAGGTACGTGCTCATAAATTCACAGTCTGTTTTTGAGTCATTTCCCACAAAAATGCTGGTGTGTGAGAGGGAGCAGAACGAACAGCCATTTTCACGCCTGTTCAAAGTGTACATCAGGCAAGGACAGGGCAGACATGGCCTTAGTGCTCTCCATGATCAATCAGCCTGCTGAAGCTGACTATCAATGCATACCAGGGAATAAGAGAGCCAGAGAGCATCTAACGCCCATTGAACAGCAGCCACGTTCAATGCCTTTATGAGGGGAGGAGACAGTAGTTGCATCTTGCCAAGGTGCAAATCTGATGAATATTTCACACCACCTAATTAGACCAGAACATGGCTTCTTTAAGGATGATAGTGCTGACAGAATGTACATGTGGGAACAATCACATTTGAATGCTACGTTATGCTGCATTTTCTTTATGAGAAGGGAACACAGACTAATTCCAGATATTTTCTACCTCCTGGCATTCAGGCAACCACTCTCACATGTGGTGCAACTCATTCCTTTTCTCACAAATTGCAGTTCAGTTAAAGAAACATTTACAGCAAAGTACTTAGCTGCTGATAAAATTTCTTTCAAGGTCTATACATTACCAATATATTTAGTTTGATAAACAGCATGGTCTCTTTAGAGTCTGCTGCCACATTCCTGAATTAACCTTAAATTAGTATAATTCTGAGTTGAAGCTATTGGAGGAATACTACATGTATGGACTTGCAAATGTTCCTTTTGGGTTACTGTATTCATTTCCAAACCTGGTCAAAAATTATTTTGATGAATGTTAACTGCCACAAAGCCACCAGTAATCTAGAAATTGCAAATAAGCCAGAAATCTGTCCTCCTCTCTGCTGGTGTTGAATTTCTAATACAACACAAAAACATTTAAAAGTTACCGGCAGTTACTGATGAAAAATCCCAGTTTTGGAAAATTGAGCATTTTTCATGTGGATCCAACAGTGAGGCAGCATTCATGCAACTAAACAAGCATCTATTGCCAATTTTAAAATACTTTCCAATCCAACATCTGAGACTGTGCAAATCATCAACGAAAGCATGTAGGTAATAGCTGAATCAAAGTCCCAATTTTAAAACAGTCTGCTCATTCCACCAATATTTCAATCATGTGGATGTAATTTTGAGAAAACTAATCAATTGTCTAGCACAGATGTATGTCTTATTACAAGTTTCTGTCAAAGTAGAACTGAAAAATTTGTTCTGCACTTAATTTGAAAGGGCATTTTAAAATCAGTTTTCAAATTTGGACACTGGTGAAATAGAACTGTGGCTTATGGCTGTTATTCATGCTATGAATGTGAGCAACAAATGCACAGTTGATGTTTTAAGTTGTCTTTTGAAAAAGCTTACACTGGATATCAAGATAGGGTAAAGTGAGGACTGCAGATGCTGGAGATCAGAGCTGAAAATGTGTTGCTGGAAAAGCGCAGCAGGTCAGGCAACATCCAAGGAACAGGAGAATCGACATTTCGGGCATAAGCCCTGAATAATTCCTGAAGAAGGGCTTATGCCCGGAACCTCTATTCTCCTGTTCCTTGGATGCTGCCTGACCTGCTGCGCTTTTTCAGCAACACATTTTCAGATCAAGATGGATTCAAGATCACATTATCTGGATATTCCAAAGCGTTCATAATGAATTTATTGCTTTGAATTGCAATCTTTCATGGACAAATATGGTGACAAAAAACTTGTCCCAAGTTCTATAAGTAAGTTGAACTGGACATCCTACATTATGTAGGTAATATATAATCTCAGCACAAGATATGGTTAAGCTGTTTCTTTCTGTTTTCTACATGGTACAGCAGTCACAAAGCTGACTTCTTCAGTAAAATGCTTTGCCTCATGTTAGATCAACAGCTCCATCTAGGGTTTGACACTTAGCAGACCTAGAGGTGAACTGGTCATTATTAAGAACAAACAGGACTCCAGCAAACAAGTGTGGGCAGAGATTCAAGAACACTCATTTGCTAAGATTATTCTTCCATTGTTAAATTTATTTCATAAGAAATGAGTGTTTAAAGCAAAAGATTTATTAGAACATTTTCATTTTATTTGCTTGTGACTTTAATACATATATTTTGATATGCACCAGCTGACTGTTCAGCCCATTGTCAAATACAATTAAACAGCAAAATGAAAATAGTGGAAAAAATGCAATCAAAATCCCATTTTATTCCAAAAAAACAAACAGGTTTAACAAAAATACAAATCTTATCGCCGTTGTTAGACAATAGCAAAACAAAACCAAAGCAATATGAAACAAAATAAAGAATTTGCAGAGTTTTATCACCTCATCTGGAGTGCTGTGGTGGAGACATGGGCCAAATGCTATGAAAGGCCAGACACTTTAATTGGTTCAAAATGAATCATAGGCCAAAGTTGTTCACTCTGCCCCAAAGATCTGTGAGGATCCAAGGGAAGAGTGAGGGGTGAGGGAGTTGCAAAGCCACACAAGCTGCAATTTCCATCACTGATGCAACTGAAGTTTATAGGGTTAAGGGTGATTTTTTACATACATGCAGCAATGTTGGCTTCCTCCTCTAATTAGAATATTTTTGGAGTTACATTTGCCCAAAAGGCGTATTCCTGGGTCAGTGACTCGTCAGAGAGAAGTCGGATGCAGAGATTCCTGCATGGACCACTGGAAATTTAGAGAAAGCGTCCAATTTAGCAGGCTGAATTAAAAACATTTCAAGGTCACTTTCTTCAAAAAACGTCTTCACAGGTCCAGGCTGAGGTTGCATTCTTGTGGTTTAAGCAGGCTGGTGACTTACATTAGTCTCACCACACATACCGCCAGATCATACGTTGCACTGTCTAAGGGATTGGATTGGGGGAATTCCAACAATAGGAAGATCCTGCCCTCCAGAGCACTGCCTTGAACACAGATAATCATGACAAAGAGCACGATAAGATAAGCCTCCACTTTATCTTCCATAGTCAGTGGCTCAGGGTATCCAGACCCCTACCTATATCCTGGCTTAACATGTCATACATAGTCAAGAGGGTGGTATTGGAAAAGCAAAATTGGCCAGGCAGCATCTGAGGAGCAGGAGAATCAATGTTTCAGGCATAAGCCTCATTCCTGATGAATTTCTTATGCCCAAAACGTCAATTCTCCTGCTCCTCAGATGCTGTCTGACCTTCTGTGCTTTTCCAGCACCATGCTCTTGACTTTGATCTCCAGCATCTGCAGTCCTCACTTTCTCCTCCTTAACATGTCTTGCAGGAAATCACAAACCATAGGAATTTTTTGAGGGTTTTTTCTGTTGTGATCTCCCTAGTGTAGTGATAGACACACAAAAATACTCTTCTAGAAAGCAGTACAAGTGAAATCAGAATAATTAAACAAAAGTAATAGTTGTTAATCAAAATTTCTAAACAGGTTTCAGATAGAGGAAGATTAAGGTCTTATTTTGTGTCAGTTCATGTTAGTTCATGATGTGGAGGAGTTGCTGTTGGACTGGGATGGACAAAATTAGAAGTCACATGACACCAGGTTATAGTCCAACAGGTTTATTTGAAATCACAAGCTTTCAGAGCGTTGCTCTTTTAAGGAGCAGCACTCCGAAAGCATGTGATTTCAAATGACCTGGCGTAATGTGACTTTTGACCATGTTAGTTCAGATGCACTACAATACAATAGGGTCAGAGAAGAGATTCATCAAACAGTATGGCACAATTTGTTTGCAGAACTTGGGAGAGAAATTGAAGGGCTAGAGTAAAATGCAAACTGATATTAGATGGAAAGAATACCAAGTTTCTGGAGTCAGAGAGGTGTCCAACATGAATGGAACAACAATTGTGCATCACCCTGTTTCAACAGTAAAACATTTGATCCACTTTATACTTTTTGTTCTTGTTGCCTCATGACAATAACGTTCCTGCATAAAGGACAGCCTCCTTGTCAGAGCACTTGCTTCTTCCTGCTTCATTGAGCTAAGCATCAACACGCAAACCTATAAATCAATGTGTGTGATGTGTGTTATCAGGTGTTGGTGCAACATCACTTCAATGAATGGGGGAGGAGGAAAGAGGGAGTGACACTACTAAAAACTCACCATCAGTCACCTCTACACACGAAACACATCGAGTGAGTTGGAGAAGTAAGTAATGTAGGATTGTGGGATTCATACAGTTATCAGCTGCCCTTTGTTCATTTTAGGGTTTAAAAGTAAGGATGTGAAGGGAGTTTCTGCAATCACAAATGGTGTTTTTACAGACCAAATAGAGTGCTTCTGCATAATTCAATAAATCATGTGACTGCTTCACCAGTTACAAAGAAACTAATCTGTTTAATAAAATTTCTCAAATTCTTATATTGAAGAATAAACACATTGAACTAAAATAAGGTACTACCTCCTGCAATGTTATACAATAGAACTGTTGCCTATAAATACTCAAATGTTAACATATTTGAAAGTATTCACCTGTGTATTTTAGCTTGTTTTCCTCATCACTACTTTGAGGCACACAAAATAAAATTAATCCAGCACAGTTCTGACAAAATGTAAATATAGAATCTTCTTCAATTACCATGTCAAAACCCATTGTTATCTTCTAATGCATATATGCTTCAATGAGTCAAGAGTGTAGTTCAGGTAGATGGAATGATGAAGGCAGCGTTTAGCACACATGCCTTTATTGGTCAGTGCATTAAGTGTAGGAGTTGGGAGGTCATGTTGGGCTGTATAGGACATTGGCTAGGCCACTTTTGGAATAATGCATTCAATTCTGGTCCGCCCGGCTACAGGATGTTGTTAAAAGTAAAAGGGTTCAGAAAATATTTACAAGGATGTTGAGAAGGGTGGAGGATTTGAGCTACAGGGAGAGGCTAGAAAGGCTGGGACTGTTTTCAGAGGCTGAGGGGTGACCTTATAGAGGTTTATAAAGTCATGGGGGCATGGATAGGGTAAATAGTCAAGGCTTTTCCCCATGATAGGGGAGTCTAGAACTAGGGGGCATAGGTTTAAGATGAAAGGGGAAAGATGAAAAAGGGACCCAACGGGCAGCTTTTTCACACAGAGGGTGGAGTGTGTATGGGATGAGCTGTCAGAGGACGTGGAGGAGGCTGGTACAATTACAGCATTTAAAAGGCTTCTAGATGGGTACATGAATAGGAAGGGTTGACAGGGATATGGCCAAGTGCTGGCAAATGGGACTAGATCGATTTCAGATATCAAATCAGCATGGATGAGTTGGACCGAAGGGTCTGTTTCCGTGCTGTACATCTCTCTACGACTCTACCAGGTCTGGCAGTTTAGGAGATCAGTGCTTTATTCAAATTATTTAATGTCAGTCAGACAGGGTGACAGCAATCAGACACTGTCTTTGTCAAAAATCATGAGAATGTGTGGAAGTGAAGATTTGTAAAGGGAGATCAGAGTGAGACTAGTCTAATGAATTTTGTTTAAAACAGTATAGGTTTAGCTCAGTTGGCTGGATATTTGGTTTGCGATACAGAGTAACATCAACAGTGTACGTTCAGTTCCCACACCAGCTGAGGATACCAAGAAGGACTCTCTTGCTCAACCTCTCTCCTCGCCTGAGGCATGGTAACCCTCAGCCTAAGCCACCACCAGTTCTCTCTTTCTAATGAGAGAGCAGCAGCCCTATGGTCTAATAAAACTATGACAACATTACTATAAACTCAATGTCTGCTCTATTGGATTTGAAACTGCAATTAGTCCAGACCTTTTGATGACAAGTTCAGGAATGTAATCGCCAAGTCACACTACTCCCACTGTGCTTTTATTGCAATTAAAAAATGAACAAAAAGCCAGAGACTGAACTGAATCATATGAAGTGACCTGAGAAACATTAAAAGAACAGGGAATTGTCACAATGTCAAACTTTATCACAAATAATCCTACTCATTACCATAGCCTTTCATCAGAAAGGTCATCTGATTCTTTACAATATTTGTTCATATCATCTGCCACAAAAACACAGCAGAGTAACTTAATTCCAAGACATTACCATGTAATACCCTCTTCCTAATGTTTATTTGTCGCTCCTGGTAACTGAACGCGACATTCGTAAACAACTGGCAGAAATTAATTTCATCATTGCCATTCATAACCTTGGAAGATGACAATTTGGTCATCTAAGTCCCTCTCTGTTGTAAAAGAGAACAGTCAAACCATATTAACATCACTGGCTGGACATAAGTTATTTTCATTAGAGTGATGCTGGAAAAGCACAGCCGGTCAGGTAGCTTCCGAGGAGCAGGAAAAACGACGTTTCAGGCAAAAGCCCTTCATCAGAACACCCTGAACAGCTTTTGCCTGAAAGGTCAAATTTCCTGCTCCTCGGATGCTGCCTGACCGGCTGTGCTTTTCCAGTACCACTCTAATTTAGACTCTGATTTCCAGCATCTGCAGTCCTCACTTTTGTCTATAAGTTATTTTCATTACCTAATTGAAGGTACAGAGGAATGTAATGTGTTTACTAAAAGATAACCAGAACTTTATGCACTCCTCAAAGACAAAGTTTTCCATTAGAAAAAGAAAGTGCTAGAATCTGGCAGCACTGATGGAGAAAGAAACAAAGTGAAGGTCTGGATTTTATCAACACGTTGAAGTAGGTGGGCGATATCAGAAAGGTTGTTAAATGGAAGAGGGAATTTGAGACAAGAAGCGAGATGCCATTTTTTACCCACCACCTCCCTGATGGTGATGGCTGCCTCTGTAGTAGGGGCATTTCCAGCCCGCTTGCACCTCTAGCAACATACACAATCTCCTGAGGCACTACTGCCTTGCCAATGTTGCTGAACTGATGGCCCTCTGAACTCACCATTAGCTCTAAGAGACCAACCACTGTCCTTAATAAATAATGGGCTGTCAGCGAGAAGAAAGGACCCCAATATCTTTGACCATTGATGTGGATGTACTCCCCTCAGACCTGTTGCCAACATAAAAAAATTTCCAATTTCCAAGGCTTGCAGTTCTCACTTTTGCCCGAAAAAGAATCTTCCTTTCATTTGCAATCTATCCCTTTACCAACATAATCAATCAGCACTTTGGGAGGTTTTCCATTGATATTAAATGCTACGTTTAGAGTTGTGTGTGCCCACATAAGCCTAAGTATTCTCATTCATTGGAGAATGGTTGAGCAAACGGTGGTTTACATGCTCTCAGCTACAAAGTACGCCTGCCCACTCAGTTTTCTGTCACTAAACAGACAATTTTGCAGAAGGTAATTGGGCTACCACAAAGTCAAACTCACTGGCACTCTCTTTATCTCAACCTGCATATAAGTCATCTTCCCAACAGTCATGCATATTTTCTTCATCAAAGCATGTGGCGTGCTGAGGCTGAGCATTCATTGCTGGATGTGATTACTATTATTTGTTGATTGACATGAAGAGTAACCATGTGCTGTTTTCGCTTGGTTTTTGTTCAAGTTCACAACTCTTGCTACACACAGTAATGAGACATCATTTAATTAATTTTGGAATGCTATCCACTAATAATGCACTATTTACACTGACATGCTTCTAAATTACAGAAGTAACACTATGCATAACTGCTGGCACTTTGACAACTTATAATTCTATGCAACTGCAATAAGTTGCTGTAAAGTTTACATTCATTTTAACAGCCAAAATATTGAGGATGCACGTGAGGACAAAGGAATAAATTCACTCCAAGGGATTATGGTTTCACGCAGTTTTTTTTATACTGCAGTTGGTTTCGATAGATATGCAAAAATGTGCAGGTGACAGATGCAGTAAGAATTTGTTTTGTGTAAAAATGTTTGCTGTAAAATGGGCGGCACGGTGGTTAGCACTGCTGCTTCACAGCGCCAGACACTCAGGTTCAATTCCCGCCTCAGGCGACTGACTGTGTTGAGTTTGCACATTCTCCCCGTGTCTGTGTGGGTTTTCTCCGGGTGCTCCGGTTTCCTCCCACAGTCCAAAAATGTGCAGGTTAGGTGAATTGACCATGCTAAATTGCCCGTAGTGTTAGGTGCAGGGGTAAATGTAGGGGAATGGGTCTGGGTGAGTTGTGCTTCGGCGGGTCAGTGTGGACTTGTTGGGCCGATGGGCCTGTTTCCACACTGTAAGTAATCTAAGTGTGTACCAACAGTCAAGAATGACCAACGAATGGGAATTACATAAATTAAAAGATACTAAATAGAATGTGATGAGAAAAGGTAGAAATTTTATAGCAAACTGAATTGTGTGTGTAATCCTTTGTGTGTAAAGTTACAAAGAGAGATAACAACAATATTGATTTAATAAATGCATCTACATTTGGTTTTGTGCTCCCATACTATTTATTTCACACTAATTGCATGTTCTATCAATTGGCTATATGCTGTAAAATGTGAATACTTTTGAATGCAGTTGGAATACGGATAGTTTGCCCTGCAATCCCTTCATTAATGCAAACCTTCATTTAGAGTCATAGAAATGTATAGCACAGAAACAGACCAGAAATCCTAAATTTATCTAGTCCCATTTGCTAGCATTTGACCCATATCCCTCTAAACCCTTCCTATTCATATACCCATTCAGATGTCTTTCAAACATTATAATTTGACTGTAACATCATCCAATTTTTAAGTATTCATTCAGACAAACCAGATTTTGTCATTCAGTCATGGCGTGCATGTTGCTGGCGTAACCAGCATTTAATGGTCTTTTCTAATTGTCCTTGAAAAGGGAGGAGTGAGCTGCCTTCCATTGTACCCCATGTGGTGTAGGAAACCCACACAGTGTTATGAGGGAGGGAATGCCGGGATTTTGACCCAACAATAACCAAGGGTGCCTTTTCTCTTGTACTTATCAAGACAGATGCAAGAATACTAAGTTTCAAAGGGAACAATAACTTATATGCTATGAGAAACAACTGATTATGGAATTGCCATGAAGAGTGCATCAGAGGACAGTTATCCCCCATGCTTTTACTTGCATTTGGAAAATGGAAATGGATTCTCATTGGTGAGATGTTGCAATGGGAAATGCACCAGGCAATGGTTTCCCCCAAGCTTTTGTTTGATTGAAAAGGTGCAATACAGAGACAATTTCTTTTGTCATCCAGGGAAGCAAATATTGCTTTTGAAAATATTAAGCTTCCAGCAAGCATAAATGAACCACACTGCTAATCTTAATTTGGTTACTGATTATTCTAGGTACACTTGGAATTTTTCAATAATTGTAAAATGTGAATACTTTTGAATGCAGTTGGAATACGGATAGTTTGCCCTGCAATCCCTTCATTAATGCAAACCTTCATTTACAACAAATCAAATCTAACATTGGGCACTAAGCTCTAAGTTTTGTAAACATGGGCTGTTTGAGTACTGTCAGTTCTTTGCCAGTAGTGAACAGCTGGAGGAAAGCAGAATATGATACAATCCACTAGTCACTGGGACATGTACTCTTATATATCTGGCATTACAGCAGCACTAAAATTGACATAGTACACAGTGTCTTTTTGGCTTGCCAGCAGCATCCTATTAGTGGGGAATACCCCTTATGTTCTCATGCCTAGCAAGTGTTTTTCAGACACTTTTTATCTTTCCAGCTTTAATACTACTCTATGTGCCCACACTGACAGAGTTTCCTCACAAACCTCTCTTGTCCCAATTTTCATTAATAGTTTTCAGGATTTCCACAAGTCAGAAAGAATTTGTTCAATATCTGTTTAAACTCGAAACAAAAGCCTGTAAAACAACTGTTCCCTGGTGTATTTCCATAGCAATACCTTGACCAATGAGCATCCACTGATCAACTAATCAGCTCCCTGTTGCTGCTGCAGTATTAACTGTTGGCTCTTTGAAACTGGACATCCTTGTATCTGTTCTGACCAGTGAAAGTCAAAAGGCCTCAGCAACATGTCTCTTTCTTCAGCAAACGATAAATTCGGAATTAGGAAATAAAAATTTAATCTGAAATATGATAAGCGTGAGGGAACAGATATCAAAGGTAATGCAATCTTTAACTATAAAAGGTGGTTATGATTGAAGGGATAGAAATCGAAAATGAAAATCTAGGAAAAGAATATCAGAGAGGAAAGGACCCCATCAGTCGAGAAATATTGGCGGACATTTAAAATGAGTGGCTATCCAATTAGAAGAGAAACAACAAGAATCACATCAGCTACAAAGCTGTGCCTGGTAACCCTAAGAGAGAAAGTGAGGGCTGCAGATGCTGGAGATCAGAGCTGAAAATGTGTTGCTGGAAAAGCGCAGCAGGTCAGGCAGCATCCAGGGAACAGGAGAATCGACGTTTTGGGCATAAGCCCTTCTTCAGGAATGAGGAAAGTGTGTCCAGCAGGCTAAGATAAAAGGTAGGGAGGAGGGACTTGGGGGAGGGGCTTTGGAAATGCGATAGGTGGAGGGAGGTCAAGGTGAGGGTGATAGGCCGGAGTGGGGTGGGAGCGGAGAGGTCAGGAAGATGATTGCAGGTTAGGAAGGCGGTGCTGAGTTCGAGGGATTTGACTGAGACAGGGTGTGGGGAGGGGAAATGAGGAAACTGGAGAAATCCGAGTTCATCCTTTGTGGTTGGAGGGTTCCCAGGCAGAAGATGAGGCGCTCTTCCTCCAACCGTCGTGTTGCCATGGTCTGGCGATGGAGGAGTCCAAGGACCTGCATGTCCTTGGTGGAGTGGGAGGGGGAGTTAAAGTGTTGGGCTACGGGGTGGTTGGGTTGGTTGGTCCGGGTGTCCCAGAGGTGTTCTCTGAAACATTCCGCAAGTAGGCGGCCTGTCTCCCCAATATAGAGGAGGCCACATCCGGTGCAGCGGATGCAATAGATGATGTGTGTGGAGGTGCAGGTGAATTTGTGGTGGATATGGAAGTGTCCCTTGGGGCCTTGGAGGGAAGTAAGGGGGGAGGTGTGGGCGCAAGTTTTGCATTTCTTGCAGTTGCAGGGGAAGGTGCCGGGAGTGGAGGTTGGGTTGGTGGGGGGTGTGGACCTGATGAGGAAGTCACGGAGGGAGTGGTCTTTTCGGAATGCTGATGGGGGCGGGGGGGGGAAATATATCCTTGGTGGTGTGGTCCGTTTGGAGGTGGCGGAAATGGCGGCGGATGATACGTTGTACATGGAGGTTGGTGGGGTGGTAGGTGAGGACCAGTGGGGTTCTGTCCTGGTGGCGGTTGGAGGGGCGGGGCTCAAGGCGGAGGAGCGGGAAGTGGAAGAGATGCGGTGGAGGGCATCGTCGACTACGTCTGGTGGAAATTGCGGTCCTTGAAGAAGGAGGCCATCTGGGTTGTACGGTTTTGGAACTGGTCCTCCTGGGACCAGATGCGGCGGAAACAAAGGAATTGGGAGAATGGGATGGCGTTTTTACAGGGGCAGGGTGGGAGGTGTTGTAGTCAAGGTAGCTGTGGGAGTCGGTCGGTTTATATTAAATGTCCGTGTCGATTCGGTCACCCGAGATAGAAATGGAAAGGTCTAGGAAGGGCAGGGAGGAGTCTGAGACGGTCCAGGTGAATTTGAGGTCGGGGTGGAAGGTGTTGGTAAAGTGGATGAACTGTTCAACCTCCTCGTGGGAGCACAAGGCAGCGCCGATACAGTCATCGATGTAGCAGAGGAAAAGGTGGGGGGTGGTGCCAGTGTAGCTGCGGAAGATGAACTGTTTCACATATCCTACGAAGAGGCAGGCATAGCTGGGGCCCATGCGGGTGCCCATGGCTACTCCTTTGGTTTGGAGGAAGTGGGAGGATTGGAAAGAGAAGTTGTTCAGGGTGAGGACCAGTTCAGTCAGTCGAAGGAGGGTGTCAGTAGAAGGATACTGGTTGGTACAGCGGAGGGCTTTTAGTCCTTCGTGATGGGGGATGGAGGTGTACAGGGACTGGATGTCCATGGTGAAGATAAGGCGTTGGGGACCGGGGAAGCGAAAATCATGTTTACTCCTTTGGTTTGGAGGAACCCTAACCCAATAAAATCAAGAGAATGTAATTTTCTGAGGATATTAGTAATTCCTGATTCCCAGTCGGGCTCTGCCTCAGTTCTCACCACGTCACTGAAACTTCCCATTTTGTGTGGAAGAAAAACAGAGATGCTTCATGATTCTTTTCCTGGGTATGACTTTAAGCAGCTGGAGAAATCTACATTTTAATTATGTCCCGTGTTTGACTGGAGGAGCTGGTCATCTGACATCAAGAGAAACACATTCACTGCCATAGGCTATCAACCCACATATGACAGGGAACATGAAGAGGCGAGAATTAGGAATACACTGGTCAAAAGACATTTACAGTGTGCACAACAGGTACACTTTTACATTGAAAAAACTGATTTAAAAAAACTTGCTGTTCATGATGCACTTCAAATTTTAATAAATAGATTTAAAAAAATACTATGTCGAGTCAAGCCTATGAGCGACACATTGCCGGGCTCAGCATCAATCTTTTAGCACCAGGAAGATCACAGGCAGCACTGTAAATAGAAATTAAACATTTTAATAAACCAAAAAAACTGTAAAAAGATATAATAAACCTAAAATATGCAGATGTGATATTTCCTATAATCACTGCCAACAAGATAGCTACTACATCACTGATCAAGTGCCAGGTGAGATAAGCTTTCAAAACAATACAAAATAATGCAGATGGTGAAAATCTAAAATCAGAACAGCAAGTACTGAAAGTACTCAGTAAGTTTGGCAGCTTCTGTCGGAGCAAAATTAACATGGGAGGTTAAATACCTTCCATCAGAACGCAGCTTAGAGTCATACACTTGGGGGACAAATGCAAATAGCCCAACAGAGGAAATGGCACCACTTCTGACACAAGCTCATTGACCTGAAACACACTGATAAGTGGTTGTTCCTAAATTCAGTGGCAATGTTTTAATAAAAGCAAAACTAAATTCACTCATTTCATAAAGGCCCATTTCTCTTTGAATGCAACATTTATATGCCAGCTATAATGTAAAAAAAAATTCCAAGATGGTTTATCATGGTAAGTTCGCTGACACATAACTACAAACACTAACTGACAAAGGCTCACAAGTAATCTCTGGTTTATTTCTTGATTAGCAAGCAAATTGGCATTGTGTGTGTAAGATCAGAGAGTTGAACGTATGATTCAAAGACTAATGTAGTAGTAATGGGTTTCAATTCATATGGCACTGACACTAAAACTGTGCCAGAGGGAGCTGTTCTGTTGTGATGTGTTTCCCTTGAGTTTACTGGGACCAATGAATAGGCAAATTGAAGAACTAGAACTGTCAAGAGGGTTTTAAACAAAATAAATGGAGGGTGGAGTTCATTATGAGTGAACCACTAGTGGTGAGGGGAAATTTGAGAAGTTAAGGAGAAAGACAAGATATTAGTGCAGAATAGTAATGTGAATAATGAAAAGACATGTGACATACAGGGACAGAGTGTATGAACAGAAAAAGTGCAAAAGGTTTCAGAATAGGGAAAATAATGAAAAGACATATGTAGTGGTTCTTTGTCTGATTGCATGCAGAATTAGGAAGCTAGATACAGTGATCTACCAACAAATATGAAATAATATTTACATAGATAATGGCTGCAAGATGATTAATACTGGGAATTGGACAAAGGTAATGACACTTCAAAATGATGGGGAGAAAGGAAAAAGAGGTTAGACAGCTCTGTTAAAAAAGGATACAATCAGGATTGCACTACGAGATCATCTTGGATTGGAAGGTCGATAAGTAATATCACGTTTGGATAGAAATAAACAAAAATACAAGGCAAAAGGGCACAAAAGGAATTAGCTGGACCTGTTTCTAAGGAAGGATGTGATAGTCTTGGAGGGGGTCCAGAGGAGGCTTGCAAGAATAATTCCAGGGATGAAAGGTTTGCCATATGAGGAGCAGTTGGGGACTCTGTGTCTGCACTTCATGGAGTTTAGAAAGAGGAGAGAGGATCTGATTGAAACTTACACAATACGGAGATAGAGTCAACATGGAGAAGATGTTTCCACTGATAGGAGAGACTATGACCCAAGGGCACTACTTCAGAGTGAAAGGACAACCCTTTAGAACTGAGATGAGGAATTTCCTCAGTCGGAGGGTGATGACTCTGTGGAACTCATTGCTGCAGAGGGCTGCGAATGCCAAGTCATTGAGACAGAGATCGATAGGTTCTTGATTAGTGAGGGATCAAAGGTTATGGGGAGAAGGCAAGAGAATGGAGTTGAGAAATATATCAGCCATGATCGAATAGCAGAGCAGACTGATGAAACATTTTCACATTTTGAATTCAGAGTGGAGGCTCCTCATCCTGAGGGCTTAACAAGAGCGTAATGGATATATTGGTGCAATATTCCCAAAATTTTCTCAAATCCTGGAATGCAGAAAATTAGAAAATCAGAAATATAACACACTATTCAAACCAGGAGGCAAGTAGAAAGGGGGAAATCATAGGCCACTTAATATCTGTCATTGAGAAAATGCAGGAATTCATTATTAATGGAATAGTAACAGGACACAATGAAAATCATAATCAAGCAATGGTAACATTCTTTTACTAAATTATGTTTCAAATTTGAGTTTCAGGATGTAACAAAAGCAGGTTGGATAGAGAAAGAAAGAAAGAAAGAAAGAAAGAGAGAAAGAAAGAGAGAAAGAGAGAAAGAAAGAAAGAGAGAAAGAAAGAGAGAAAGAGAGAAAGAGAGAAAGAAAGAAAGAGAGAAAGAGAGAAAGAGAGAAAGAGAGTCAGAGGAGTTGTTGACAGTGAGGAAGGATGTGGCAGGTTACAGCAGGATATAGAGAAGCTGCAGAGCTGGGCAGAAAGGTGGCAAATGGAATTCAATGTAGCTAAGTGTGAGGTGATTCACTTTGGGAAGAATAACAAAAAGATGGGGTACTGGGCTAATGGTCGGATACTTGGTAGTGTGGATGAGCAGAGGGATCTTGGTGTCCATGTACACAGATCTCTGAAAGTTGCCACCCAGGTAAATAGTGCGGTGAGGAAGGCATATGGCGTACTGGCTTTTATTGGTAGAGGAATTGAGTTCCGGAGTCCTGAGGTCATGATGCAGTTGTATAAGACTCTGGTGCGGCCGCATCTGGAATATTGTGTGCAGTTTTGGTCGCCATACTATAGGAAGGATGTGGAGGCACTGGAACGGGTGCAGAGGAGGTTTACCAGGATGTTGCCTGGTATGGAAGGAAGATCGTATGAGGAAAGACTGAGACACTTGGGGCTGTTTTCACTAGAGAAAAGAAGGTTTAGAGGTTACTTGATTGAGGTGTACAAGATGATTAGGGGGTTAGATAGGGTTGACAGTGTGAACCTTTTCCCGCGTATGGAGTCGGGTATTACAAGGGGGCATAGCTTTAAATTAAGGGGGGGTAGATATAGGACTGAAGTTAGGGGTAGGTTCTTCACTCAGCGAGTCGTAAGTTCATGGAATGCCCTGCCAGTAGCAGTGGTGGACTCTCCCTCTTTATGGGCATTTAAGCGGGCATTGGATAGGTATATGGAGGATAGTGGGTTAGTATAGGTTAGGTGGGCTTGGATCGGCGCAACATCGAGGGCCAAAGGGCCTGTACTGCGCTGTATTCTTCTATGTTCTAAAGTAAGAGAGAAAGAAAGAGAGAAAGAAAGAGAGAAAGAAAGAGAGAAAGAAAGAGAGAAAGAAAGAGAGAAAGAAAGAAAGAAAGAAAGAAAGAAAGAAAGAAAGAAAGAAAGAAAGAAAGAAAGAAAGAAAGAAAGAAAGAAAGTTGGGATAAATAGTATTTTTCAGGTTGGCAAACCATAAATGTTTGAGTAGTGCAGTGATCATTGATGGATATAGCTATTCACAAGCTTTATTAGTAACTTTGACAAAGGGCTACAGTGCATTTTGGTCAAAATTGCTGATGACACAGAGATCATTGGGAAAACAGGTTGTCAGGATGACACAAGGATGGAGTTTCATGACCAAGTTAGACAAATCAGGATAGGAAATGCTATGACTTGGCAGACTGCTGGGCATCTCTGTCTCAAAAATACCCAAAAAGGTATTAAATTCACATTGACAATCTTACAAGAGATGTGACCAATTCTGGGGCAGTCAATAGGGAGAGGGTGGCTGACTGCAGGACAATCTGGAAATGGTCTCAATGCTTTTTTTGCTCCATACATTGAATTAGACAGAGGACAGTGAACTCACTGAGTAATATAAGCAGCACTATCACACCTTACTTTGAAATAGCACCTTTATAGTAGTCAGCTCTTCACAAGCAAAACCTGAACAAAATCTTTAGGGCAGCTGACCAAATGCTTGATCAAGGAGGGAGCTTTTTACAAAATGACTTAAAAGGAGAATCAAGATACAGAAGGACATCAGGAGGAAATTGAAGATCACAGAATCCAGGCAGCTGAAGGCACAACTTCCAATGTTGGAACAATTAAAATTTCAAATACTCAACATGTCAGAATTTGAGGAGCAGGTCTACCTCTGTGAGCTACGGAGCTGGGGAGGTTATATAGATGGGGAGAGGCATGGCCATGAACATGAAAGCAAAGTAAAATTGAGGTGTTGCTTAACCCGGTGTCAGTGTGGGATACTGAGCAAAAGGATGATAGGTGAACAGGACTCAGTGTGATTTAGGATACATTTGGACAACATTCAGTTTAGAGGGTAGAATATGTGAGGCTAGCCAGGAATACACTGGAATATTCAAGTCTGGAGGTAATGAAGGAATGGATGAGAGTTCAGCATCAGAATGTGAAACAAGGCGACAGTTACAAAATGGTGAAAGGTTTTCAACATTTTGGAAATTCACCAACAGGAACACCTGCTTATCCAATCACATGCAATTTCACAGATTGGAAGACACTGTGCGTCATAGTCACCTGCCAAAGTCACCTAGTGGCAATCAATGGTGCCCACAATTCTGTAAGAGCTTACACTGAGTTACACCATATATACATATGTATACACATATGTATGTATGTATGTATGTGTATATATATATATATATATATATATACATACACACACACACACACACACACACATATACACAACACAGAAACTGGTCACTCAGTGAACTGGACAATGCTGGCATTTATGCCCACACCAATCTTTCCTTACCCCATTCAAACTCTATCTCTGTTTACTAACCTCACAGTTACCTTTGTGGGATCCCTGAATAAACTCAGCTGTCCTAGCACAGACAGCGCCGATGGCTTCTCTTTCATGGGAATGTAGTTCAAATTCCTGATCTTGGCCTGCGGGCTATATGCAGAATGTGAAAACTGTGATGACCTTTCTGCCATAGTCAAAGCTGTGGAGTTTGTTGGAAATTATAGGAGTAGCACCAGAGCTTTTCCAAAGCTTCATTATTGAATCACTAAGAAATCTTGGAAAATCCACCGAGAAGCTGGATGTGTACAGCTGGATTGTCCTGCTTGATGCATCTACCGTCATTTCTGAACTGAGACAGGTCTGCTGCTCTCCCTTGCTTCAAACCATTCAGACAGAAGTTAGAGTGATTTCACTCTTGATCGACTTCACTCCGACATGGACATAATTTTATTTATAACTGCTGATTAGGAAGATGAACCAGCAGCTTCCTACAACTCAGGTCATTTTTATTCCACCTCAACAAACAAAGTCTCCTAATACACCCCTTCCCTCTTTGGAAGGAACATCACTTCAATAACTATGGTGGCAATGGGGTAGTGACATTGTCACTAGACTAGTAATTCAGAGTCTCAGGTATTAGTCGAGGGACCTGAGTTAGAATTTTAATACAAAAATGCCTGCAATTAAAAGGCTAATAATGACCACAAAACTGTTGTCAATTTTTATAAAGAACCATCTGTTTCATTCATTTCATTTAGTGAAGGAGATCTGTTGCCTGTACCTCATGTGGCTTACATGTGACTCCAGACCCAGAGCACTGTCTTTGACTCTTACTTGCCCTCTGAAATGGCATAGAAAGCCACTTAGTTGTGCCAAACTGCTGAAAGATTTCTAAAACAAAAGGCAACAACAAAGAGTCCTGCCAAACCTTCAAAGTCCCCCTTGTTCACTTTTGGGTGGGGGGTGGGGGGAGAAGTGTTTAAATTGGGTGGAGGATGTTGTGGAACTTGAAAGCGTTCAAAACAGATTTACCAGGACATTGCCAAGGTTGGAGGATTTGAGCTACAGGGAGAGGATTAATAGGCTGGAGCTGCTTTCCCTGGAGCATCGGCGGCTGAGGGGTGACCTTATAGAGGTTTATAAAATCATAAAGGGCATGGATAGGATAAATAGACAAAGTCTTTTCCCTGGGTGGGGGCGTCCAGAACTAGAGGGCATAGGTTTAGGGTGAGAGAGAAAAATTTAAAAGGGACCTAAGGGGCAACTTTTTCATGCAGAGGGTGATACGTGTATGGAATGAGCTGCCAGAAGCTGGTACAATGACAGCATTTTGATTAGATCCCCTACGGTGTGGAAACAGGCCCTTCAGTCCAACCAGTCCACATTGACCCTCCAAAGAGTAACCCACCCTGACCCATTTCCCTCTGACTAACGCACCTAACACTATGGGCAATTTAGCTTGGCCAATTCACTGACCTGCACATCTTTGGACTGTGAGAGGAATTTAAAAGGCATCTGGATGGGTATATGAATAGGAAAGGTTGAGAGGGATATGGGCCAAGTGCTGGCAGGTGGGACTAGATTGGGTTGGGATATCTGGTCGGCATGGACAGGTTGGACCGAAGGGTCTGTTTCCGAGCTGTACATCTCTATGACTCTGTGACAGATGTGCAAGAAATGATGGCCAGCCAGCAAAGCCTACAGCCCACGAGAGAATAAACAAAATCCCTTTTGATTCCTTCTTGCCATCCTAAAAATATGTAAAAATATTTATTATCCTTTCTTTCATGATGCTGACTGTATTATTCATAGCATTGATTATGGGCAGTAACGGACTGAATGAACTGGAGGCACACATGAAGATAGCTGCTACGTTGCTTGATCTCCAGTCTCAATGATTCCCTAAAAATAGAACTGTGACCAGTTTTACCCTCATTTGATTTAAAAAATTTACGATCAAGTCTCTCTAAATCTTGCTTTATTTCAATACCCTGAACCGCTGATCACAGTTATAATCTCTAAAATAACCGCTGATCACAGTTATAATCTAAAATTTCTATTTACTTTTGCTGTTTTCCCCCAAATTAAATTTCCATGAATAATTTCCTCACAAACAAATTAAATAAGTTATTGTACAATATTTGAAATCTCTTGGTATATCATCTTTCAACAATTACACTATTTCCTTTTCCAGCTGCTGCTGCATCAACTATATTCAGAGAAAGATTTGACGTTTTTCTACTGCTCCCGAGTATCTTCATCTCATTTTCTGACATCTGAGCTAGAAGCAGCGACCTCTGATTTTTGGACTTATTGCCCACAGTCTTCCTTTGTTCTCCACTGTAATCACCTTTTATCTTCAGCAATATGATTTTATTATGCTCCGTATAGAGTTTCCAAGCATTGTCTACTTTCATGTTATACTGTTACCTTTTACTAAAATCGATCTTCTAAATTTGAAAGGTTCAATTGTAGACACATTTCCTTTCATTCTAAACCAAATATAAAAATGTTGTGATTACTCGTGCCAAGATGTTCCTTGAATCTGAGATGTTCTAGTATTTCCAGGTCACTCATGATTAGGTTCCATTGCAAACTTTTCTCATTTGGGCTCATTGGTCAATTGTCTTAAGTAACAATTCAGTATAATGACCAGGATTATGTTTGTACTCCTACTGTATCCTTTGGAAAGTTCCAAACTATCTCTGGTATACTGACATCAACAATAAAAACCCTGCATAAATGTTTCTACCCCTGAATATACAATAAAATATCACGGTCAGTTTCCCTCTCCTAATTTTTTGTATTTTTTCATAACTTTCCTGCTTCATCTGCAGCGAGATTGGATCAAACTTGATTGTCCTAGGTCTCTGATCCCTTCTAGTTTGAAGGTTTAAACGTCATTAAAGAGGTTTTGCTCCTGTACATTTACCCAGTATGTACCATGATTGAGCCAGCTCTTTACGATGGTCCACGATATCTCATTATTGTTCTCCAGAAACGGATTCTTGTTCACCCATTTTATTCAAACAAATCTAATAATTCACATACACAATTAGAAGTAATCATCTCAGACAGTGTTTATTAATTTGACCATTATTTCCTTGTCTTTTCACATACCTTTTGGTTTTACACACTTAACTCCTGTGGTTGTACATGCTCCTTCACCTTATAGCTCCCTATAACAGTATCACTTCTCCCAACATCACTCTACACTCCATATTTCTTTTTAATCAATAGCTGCTTTGGGTGCCTTCCCTTCCTACTTGTTAGTTTCAATTCTTCCAAACTATTATCTATCTTCTCTGTAAGGAAGTAAAACCGGCATCCATCTGTTATAGTGAAGCAAATCTGAGCTACATAGCATGTTTCTGTCCTGCAAGTTGTGAAGGTGCTCTATGAGCTGAAAATGTGTTGCTGGAAAAGCACAGCAGGTCAGGCAGCATCCAAGGAGCAGGAGAATCGATGTTTTGGGCATGAGCCCTTCTTCAGGAAATTATTCAGGGCTCATGCCCGAAACGTCGATTCTCCTGCTCCTCGGATGCTGCCTGACCTCCTGCGCTTTTCCAGCAACACATTTTTCAGCTCTGATCTCCAGCATCTGCAGTCCTCACTTTCTCCTCAAAGGTGCTCTATGAGTCTGAAACATCCTCCTCCAAACTATTCTGAGATTACTAACTAGGGTTTTGCACTACAGTCCAGAAATTAACAAACTTTATTTTTCAAGACATCTATTCTACTTCCTCTGATGTGAATGATTATGATAATGTACCAACATTTTTTGAAGACTTTCTTGCTTTTCAGAGATCTTCCACCAACTTGGTTATATCTCTACCTTATCACCTTATTAAGGCAATGCATCTTTCAGGACCCCTGATTACATTGGCATATTAGAGACCCTGAATATCTTTGGGGTAATGCAAGAGCTTCAATATGTCTCCTCAGGATTCTTGCTGCCAATTCAAAATTTGTGGGATCAGGGTGAAGAACCAGGATTGAAATTGCATCACAAAACCAGAGGTAAATAATGGCCTGGGTCAACCTAGAGCAAAGCTGTCAATAACAATAAATTCTCCTTACAAAACGGGCAGGTTTAAAAATGAAGAAGGAAAATCTCATGCCCAAATTATTATATATGAATCCCATTTTAGATGGGGCGGCATGGTGGCTCAGTGGTTAGCACTGCTGCCTCACAGCACCAGGGACCTGGGTTCGATTCCAGCCTCGGGCAACTGTCTGTGTGGAGTTTGCACATTCTCCCAGTGTCTGAGTGGGTTTCCTCCGGGTGCTCCGGTTTCCTCCCACAGGTCAGGTGAATTGGCAATGCTAAATTTCCCGTTATGTTAGGTGCGTTAATCAGAGGGAAATGGGACTGGGTGGATTGCTCTTTGGAGGGTCGGTGTGAACTTGTTGGGCTGAAGGGCCTGTTTCCACACTGTAGGGAATCTAATCTAATCTAATCGAGATGGTCAGGTGGACTTGACATGCAAAAGTTGGCCAGGGGACACACCTGATCAATTCATGCCATTGCTACATTGGGCAAAAAGGAGGGCCTGGTGTATAAGAATATAATTTTATATAAGTATTGTATGCAAAATTGAAAAGGAAACTATTTCAGGGAAATGACAAGTGGGGACAGATTGGCCTCTTAACGCTCTGTAAAACTCTAAGTCTCTCTGAGCAAGGCACTGGAATTAATCGTAAACCTCTTTCAAATAATGGAAAACACATGGCAGCAAAATTCCCTCTTTCTGTAAGAATCTGTGATATGTGGTTCAGTTACACTATTAACTCCAGGAATAAATGACTCCAATCACACTGCTTTTATTTAAAATGCCAGGTGCAGAGTTTCACAGTAATTATTCATATAAAATGCTGAGCTAAATACCACCTTCAATTAATGAAATATTGCAAGTTTCTGATACTTTTATTATATTTATATTCACCTATATCCTTCCCAAGAATCCCCAGAAAAAACTCATCATTTTTCCATGCACTAAAATCAAACCCTGAACAACATAAGATTGAGTCAAACTTACTGCCTGCTTCTGTTCCTCGTCCTACACAAGTCAGCATTTGGAAAAGGAAAGAGAGAAAGAGAGATAGATTATTAGACATGAGATAGATATCTGCAGTTGTGAAAGGTAAAGAGTATTAGAAAAAATAAATTGCTGGAAAAACTCAGCAGGTCAGGCAGAATCTGTGGAGCAAAAGCAGATGCTGCCAGACCTGCTGAGTTTTTCCAACAATTTCTGTTTTTGTTTCCTGTATCTGCAGTTCTTTGTTTTATTATATAGAAGGGTATTCAATTGGACTTTGTACTTGGCACAGGCCGACATACAAGGCAACTACATAATTCTTATTCATTAAGCCAGTCAGGGGTATCACTTCGACATCCTTCTGGAACTTTTCTTTCAGCTTTAACATGCTCTGTTATGCCCATCCCTGTCCTCACACAACCTCTTACCCTAACCACCTGCCACCAAAGCTCCAAGTAGTAACCACAAATTGCTCAGTATAATTATAGGACTTGGAACAAGCATCCAGTTTTTCTTCCAATCAACTGCTGAGCTACCTTGATGCAACTGCAAGGAGATAACACAAGAAATGTCTAAACATATAGTTATCTGCTCCTTTCTTTCCATGTGAACAAATGTGCAGCCACAAACAGATCCAGGACCACAGTCCTCTAACAGGAGTGTTCTTACATCCTCATGTGACTGTTAGCTCAATAAAAATCATTTTGATGTACGTGTTTATACCCAAAAGTCAAAACCAGATTCATATTTCAGAAAAAAGTCACTGATATATAAAGATGAAAGAAGGAATACTAACCCCTCAATGAGCAATTATTGAAAAGTCGATTTTAAATCCTTAAGAACCACAGATAACAGGAGAGCCTCAAAGCACACTCCAAATGTTATCAGAACATGAACCTACAGTCTGTAAACAATATTGGAACACTCCTCACAAATATTTGTGTGTTATTTAAGACAAAATTATTTTTCTCTTGAGGACAACAGAAGGTTTTCGCATAACATAGGATTTCCTTCCTGCCACTTCTTCGATGGTATGCAAAACAGTTATACTGAGGATGTGAAAATACACTAAATGCTGTTAGGCACTATCTATGGAAAGGAAGATTATGTTACACATCGATAACCACTTCGGCACATTAAACTGAAATTTCAACCCTTTTTCTGCTGAGTTTGCGGTATTTTCTGTTTTGATTTTAGATTTCTAGCATTCCCAGTGTTTTACCCAGATTTACTGTGGGGTTTAGATTTTTAGATTAGATTAGATTACTTTACAGTGTGGAAACAGGCCCTTCGGCCCAACAAGTCCACACTGACCCGCCGAAGCGCAAACCACCCATACCCCAACATTTACCACTTACCTAACACTATGGGGAATTTAGCATGGCCAATTCACCTGACCTGCACATCTTTGGACTGTGGGAGGAAACCGGAGCACCCGGAGGAAACCCACGCAGACACAGGGAGAACGTGCAAACTCCACACAGTCAGTCGTCTGAGGCAGGAATTGAACCCGGGTCTCTGGCACTGTGAGGCAGCAGTGCTAACCACTCTGCCACCGTGCCGCCCACAAACTGGGGTATACAGGTAGGTCTGATTCACACCATCTTATTTTCATTACCGTATATACTCGCGTAAAAGTCCATCTTATGTAAAAGTTGACCTCTTAATTATGGCCAAAACATCTTGTATTTTCCATATATCACATGTAAAAGTTGACCTTACTATATTACATTATAATCTTCAAGGAGAAAGTGAGGACTGCAGATGCTGGAGATCAGAGCTGAAAATGTGTTGCTGGAAAAGCGCAGCAGGTCAGGCAGCATCCAAGGAACAGGAGAATCGACGTTTCGGGCATAAGCCTGAAGAAGGGCTTATGCCCGAAACGTCGATTCTCCTGTTCCTTGGATGCTGCCTGACCTGCTGCGCTTTTCCAGCAACACATTTTCAGCTATATTACATTATAAACCTCTTACAAAGGAAACTGCATGTTCCCATTAACCCACTTAAATAAAATTACATTCATTCATTCATACTAGTAATTCTAATCACCCTTTGTTTACTACATTCATTCATAACTACTTATCAGACTTGGTTTACTACACAGCACGTTTTGATTGATTGATTCATTCATTCAGACCGTTACTAAGACTATCGGTACTAATCACACTTTGTTCACTCTACATCCAAATGTTAATATCGTTAAAAAGTTAATCATTTTAATTATACCATTATATCTGAATAAAAGTGAGATAGATTAGCTACATACTGGTAGATCTTCAATTCTTTGACAAATTTGTTAATGTTGTTGAGGTTCATAAATGGAAGGGAAACAGAAGAATTTGGCGGCAAAGTTTAAGGCACTTACACATTCAGAATTTAATAAATGTTTCATTTTAAGTGTGCCATTATACCAGACCATGACCACGTGGAACAGTGTGATTCTGCATGATTTCAATGAATCTTTGACATGTTAAACTTTCTTACTGGTTTGTATGAATAAAATTTCCTCCTAGTAATTCATTCTTGTTTCTCTTACTTTTATCCGGTAATTACCTTTACCATAACTCATTGTGTTTTTCCTCTTTACCTGGGATTAGTTGTGCGATCAAATTGACTTCTGCTAATAATACGGTATTTTGAACTGCAGCATGAATTTCAGCCCCTCAAAACTTGCGCCCACATATTAGCCGACTCTATAAATTGAACCTTTAAAAATAGTCTAAAAGAATTTGACTTTTACACAAATATATGGTAGTTTTTTCTTAATGAACTGAAGCATGACTTCAGCCAATGATGAAATTGATAACTTCACTTCCTGACGGCCAAGTGTCATGAAATCAGGAAATATTTCAGGTTTTATTCCTGATAGTTACTGATTTGGCCTATACCAGCTGAGGCTGTAGTTTATCAATGAAAACTGCCCTCAATCATCACAGACTAAAGGAGCATACCTCAGGCAGGGATGCTTTATGTTTTTTTGGCAATGATCTCACCTTTGACTCAGAAAACAGTGGGTTCAAGTTGTATTCTAGAAACTTCTTCACCTAACACAGTGATACTCTCATGTTGCCCTGTGGGGACACTACACTACCACAAGTGCTGTCAGACGTGATTGTAAACTGAGGTCCTATCTGCCCCTTGCTGCAAATAAAGATCCCATGGCATTATCCCAGACAAGTACAGTGCAGTTCTCCCCAGTATTTGGTCAATGCTCAGCCACCATACTTGTTTTGCTGATCACCTACATATAAATGAGGTGTAGGAATAGGTCAGTCAGTAACTTTGTGGCTGAACTCTTCTGAAACAACTGGAATAAATACCATTTCAAATGAACGGAATTCAAAACCTGACTGCACTTGACACTCTGTCACATTCCTTATCCTAGTGAATAAATTGACTTCCCTTGCTTATCTCGCAGACAGCAGAATAAAATGTATTTGAAATTATTATGAGACACAGTTCATAACCTTATTTAGTAAACTGGGATTTGGATGGGAGAAACCAGAGCGAGTGATCAAATTAATCTGATACAGGAAGCTAATTTGCCGGTGTTGGAAATGGCATTTTGAACTAGCAAGCTGATCTGCAATGTGCTCAGGTTTAACATGTGAAAGTAATTCTGAAAACAACATATTTAAAAAAGGTTGGCTTGCCAGATGATCAACACCAGAAGATCAACACCAGAAGATCAACACCAGAAGAGACAGCAAGAGACTGATAAATTTGTGAAAATCATCTATCATTTGGTGATGGGTGTTCCTGTAAATGTCACTGTACTTTATTTGATCAAATGATGAGTCAAAACAGAAACACTGCTTTGCTTTCTCAGTTTATTTCTAAAAAAATACTTCCGATGAATTTTTGCACTCTGACACACAACAATACTAAAGGTTAATGAAAACCATATTGGGCAAGGGGAAATCTATTTTTCAGCAACTATATCCAAGATATCATCAATGATTTACAAGAAAAAGCTCATAAGTTTACAATGTTATTGACTCAAAGTAGAAAATAAATTGAATAACTTGCTAATTCTCAAATGCTATTTTGTTTTAAATCTGTGGCATAAAAATTAATTATGGATAACTTTATACAAATTCATGCTCCAGGCATAAAGCTTTGTGTACTGGGAGTAGTGACTGGGAATATGGGGGGGAACTGAAATTCTGCTAGATCCTTTAACTTCACAAATTTCACTTACCCTCAGGATTCCCAATTGGTGCACAAGACTCTGCAGAAGTATCAGTTTGTAAACCTTAGCTTCAGATCAAATACTGAAGAAGAAAAACTGTGGAATGGAGTCAAGAAGACCAATACCATCTCCCAGCTTTGATTCCTTTCTGTGCAGAATGTAACCCTAACCATTTACATAAATGATTTGGATGTGAACATAGAGGTATGGTTAGTAAGTTTGCAGATGACACCAAAATTGGAGGTGTAGTAGACAGTGAAGAAGATTATCTGAGACTACAACTGGACCTTGATCAGATGGACCAATGGGCTGAAGAGTGGCAGATGGAATTTAATTTAGATAAATGTGATGTGCTGTATTTTGGAAAAGCAAATCAAGGCAGGACTTATACACTTAATGATAAGGTCCTAGGGAGTGTTGCTGAACAAAGAGACTTTGGAGTGCAAGTTCATAGCTCCTTGAAAGTGGAGTCGCAGGTAGATAGGATAGTGAGGAAGGATTTGGTACCCTTTCCTTTACTGGTCATTGCATTGAGTACAGGAGTTGGGAGGTCATGTTGTGGCTGTACAGAACATTGGTTAAGCCACTTTTGGACAATTCTATGCAAACTTGGTCTCCTTTCTATAGGAAGGATGTTGTGAAACTTGAAAAGTTCAGAAAAGATTTACAAGGATGTTGCCAGGGTTGGAAGATTTGAGCTATAGGAAGAGGCTGAACAGGCTGGGGCTGTTTTCTCTGGAGCATCGGAGGTTGAGGGGTGACCTTATAGAGGTTTATAAAATCATGAGGGGCATGGATAGGATAAATAGACAAGGTGTTCTCCCTAGGGTAGGAGAGTCCAAAACTAGAGAGCATAGGTTTGAGGTGAGGGGGAAAAGATTTAAAAGGGGCCTAAGTGATAATGTTTTCACACAGAAGGTGGTGTGTGTGTATGGAATGAGCTGCCAGAGGAAGTGGTGGGGGCTGGTACAATTACAGCATTTAAAAGGCATTTGGATGGGTACATGAATAAGAAGGGTTTGGAGGGATATGGGCCGAATGCTGGCAAATGGGACTAGATTAGTATCGGATATCTGGTCAGCACGGATTTGTTGGACCGAAGGGTCTGTATCCATGCTCTATGACTCTATATCTCTTGGATTGTTGCTTAGTGATGGGGTGTGGCCACACTGATTGTGGAAATGAGGTAGGATTCATTCTTCTCATCACTTTCAGTGACCTATGCTGCAAATTCTGTGTGAACTATGATAATGATGAAGGAAGGTTGAGTGTGATGAGATATTTCCCCCCAGTCTGAGGTTCACACCTGAAAAATGGCTGATAGGTTGGTGTTGGGAGCACTGCTGAGTAATAACCATTGGCTTCAGGAGAACACTGGAACAAAAGTAGGGCATTCAGCCTTGAGATTCTTTGGCACCATTTCATATTAAGGTAGCTCAAACTCTTCAATGCCTTTTACTTTTATGAGCTTTTCTGCCATTGGTAATCCATTTATCACATCACATATTAGATTCAAGCATTTTCCCTCCTGCAGATATATGGCTGATAGGTCTGTACTTCCCTGTCTTTTTTCCCCTTGTTCCTTTTTAAAAGTGGTAGGATGAGATTGCAAGTTTCCAATCTCCAGGAATCATTGCAGAATATACTGAATTTTGAAAGATGATTACTAGAGCATCAACCAGCTCTCTCAACATTCTGGGATGCAGATCATCAGGTCCTGGGAACTTATCTTTCAGCCCCCATTAAGTTGAGAACAGGGCTATATAAATATAAGGACATATAAATAACTACAATCTGCAATTGTTACTTTCTCATCAACAGCATACATTTTTGGCTTAGTACATCCTATTTCACGGCAATTCTATATGAATAGGGTGTAGTCAATCAAAAGGAAGACTTTATTTTTGAAACACTAGAAAATATAATGAAGATAATTGGATTGTCTAGCATGCTATATTTATATTCTTGGCAAAATACAAAACTAGACTTCAATTGAATAAATTATACATGGGTTCTCAACACTAAGTCGGCAATCTCATTCATACCTGACACAGGATGCACAAAGGGTAAGTTGATCAGAATGCTACAATAAGGGAGGTTCCTCTGAGGTTGTTGAGGAGTATTAGTCAATAATTAACCATGACCAGGGAATTGGTGCAGCTAGGATGGTGCAAAGGTGCAAAGTCTTGAATTTTCATCATTTACACCATACACTTCAAGCAACTAAAATGCCACCTCTAAACAGATAAATATGTGAATTTTTGTTGAAGACACATTCAAGTGATTTAAATAGCATCAATTTCTTGATAGCAGTGAAGCTGACAGATTTTGAAGCAAAACTCTAGAAGGATTACTATTGGGGAGCTAACTGCATTCCAACCTCACCATCCAAGTGCCTTCAGGCACTTGAACACATTGATTTCCTGAATCACATATATTGCTGAAATTTAAATGTATACGTACCTTAGTGAAATGGATGTACAAACATTCATGAGCAAGATTGCTCACAGAACATATCCAACAATTTAAAATGGAAAGCTACATCCATATTTGTTGATGGTAAGTTGCCTGGGACATCTAAGAAATGACACATTGTTTTGCTAATAGTTTAGCCCGGACCCAGAAAATATAAATGAGGAGAAATGTCTCATAACATCACAGGATTTCAAGGTTCGACATTCATCTTAATACATGTGTCACATATAAATCAATAATGAGCAGGGAGGTAAACTACCAACCAGAATCTGAAACTTCATTTTTGTTTTCCAGTTGACTTTCCTGAAGCTGGTGTAACTAATCACACCCAACTTTGTAATCCGCTTTACCAGGTGGAGGAGAATTCAGTGGTCATTAACGTTGCTCAAATAATATTTTTCATTGTTTAATCTATCTTTACACAGGAAGTGATCTTGACATCAGTGCCGAATGTGTCCAAGACAGCAAATAACTTTAACAATGCTATGTTTACCACAATATCGTAACACTGTTGAATCATTGGTAACAAGATGAATTTCGATTAATTTGAAAAATAATTCTAATTTGCAACAACAAAAATTTTTAACCTCACAGTCTGTACTGTTTTCCTGATCCAATTTAAGAATTGCAGCTGAGAAATGTAGCAGGGAAGGATGCAGATAAAGTGAGTGTTTCATCAATAGAAGGACTAAACTGTGACAGAGGTGGTGATGTTTCAGAGGTAGAAGCAGGCAGCCTTGGGTGATGGAGAGAGTATAGTGATGAGAAATTTACCACTGGTTCAAACAGGATGTCGAATAGTGAACAGTCTTGATTCAGTGACCAAAGAGCAAGACAAAATTAATGGAGGCTAATGAAACTGGTTCTGATCTTTCCAATGTTTAACAAGAGAAAACAGTCCCTCATTTAATTACTTCCCTATCACTTTCAGCTGAAATGGAAGCACCATTGGAAAGTTTCCAATGATTACAATCTTTATCATTAACATCTGATCAGTCCTTTAATGGGATTACTGGTGTAAACAGGGAACTGCGACAAATGGCTCACCTTATGATTCCCCAACATCTCTCTGCCACATGAAAGACTCAAGTAAGGAGTACGATGGAATAGCCACCATCTGCAGAAGCAACCTCATTCAAGAAAGCGCAGGTCATCCACAATAGATGGTGGTCATTGCTCCACAGCCTCACCCAGCTCTGTGCATTTTACAGCTGGGATCTTGGCTTGAGAAGGAGGGCAATAGTAAGCTCATGTGAATACTATTATGTCTAATTTCCCGGGCAAACAATGTTCATGACTGTTTTTTTGAGTGTACAGGTGATGCCTTTAAATTGCCAATCCCTTTAAATGTCCATATGGAGCTGTGCAAGTACAGTCATATAAATAGTCTGACTTCCGTACAACAATATCCAGGGGTTGCCACGTGGCCTGGAGGAAACATTGCCTCTGAATCATAGTCCGTTGAAACTTGAACAAGTATTGTTATTCTATCCATGCTAACAGATCAAAATCTCTTCCCCTTCTTCTTAAGCAGGTGCTCCGGATCAAGGAAGGAATTGTTCTGCTCTGTAGGTCCTAAGGACACTGAATTCACACACCAGGCAGGCAGGCAATGCTTGCTAAATCTAGGATTGGATGCTCAAATTTTCAGAATCTCCTTCCGCTGCTTGCACTTGTCCCCCATCTGGACCTGCTGGAGTCACGTGAAACTGTTGCAGATGTTTGTTCTCCAATTGGGCAATCTTCAGCAAGAGATTCCCATCAGTCATTGGGGAGGTACCATGTCATCAGGATTTGAGGACGTCCTTGAAGTGATTCTCTCCTCTGGTGATAACTGCTTAAAGCAGCTTGGAATGGGAGAGCTTGTTGTGGGAGTACTGTGTCAGGCATATGGATGATGTGGCCTACTCAACTCAGCTCCATGATTTAACCTGTTCTTCAATGGAGACCCAAGCGGGGATGCTGATATTGGAGTACCGATTCTGCTGTTAAATTGGCAGGGTTTTTACAGATGAACCATGTCGGACATTTGGTCAAGATTTAAGGTCTGTACTCTCCTTGTCCATTTCTCTGGCACATACAGGACTATAGGTTAAGGTGACTGTTCTGTATACCATGTGCTTGGTGCTAAGTTGAGGAATTTGTCATCAGGCACTCTTTTTCTCAGAAGTTTGTGCTGGCACACTGGAGGCAATGTTAAATTTCAGTCATGATTTGGAGATGCCGGTGTTGGACTGGGGTGTACAAAGCTAAAAGTCACACAACACCAGGTTATAGTCCAGTGGGTTTAATTGGAAGCACACTAGCTTTCGGAGTGACGCTCCTCCATCAGGTGATAGTGGAGGGCTCGATCATAACACAGAATTTATAGCAAAAATTTACAGTGTGATGTAACTGAAATTATACATTGAAAAATTGATTGTCTGTTAAGCCTTTCATCGGTTAGAATACCATGATAGTTTCACTTCTTTCATGTGTAAATCACAAAATCTTTTTTTTAAAAAAGCTGCATTCTCAGGTTAGCTGTTAACAATGGTGATAGCTAGACAATATGTTGAAGGTGTTAGCCCCCTGGTTCTCTGTCTATGACCTGATGTTTAGATTGATTCTAATCCAAAAAGTGAGATAACAGAGTTTTACATAAATTCATGCAGTTTTTGAGCTCAGAGATCTACATGAATGCATGCAGTTTTTGAGCAAAGTACAATGTAACTCTGCAAGAACAAATTCACCCCACAAAATATGTGTGCATGTGGGTCTTTGTCTGTGTGTGTGTCTGTCTGTCTGGGGTGGGGTTCTGAGTGTGAGAAAGTGAGTGTGTGTATGTGTAGTGAGTGCAGAGTGTCTTAAGTCTGTGAGGGGGTGCATGTGTGAGTGTGGGAGTGTGTGTGGGGGTCTGTGTGCGCATCTGTGTGTACCTGTGTATGTGGAGGAATATGTGTGTGTGTGTGTGTGTAGTAGTGCAATGGTTGTCATCTGTAATGTGACATGAACCCAAGGTCCTGGTTGAGGCCCTCCCTATGGGTACTGAACTTTGCTATCAGCCTCTGCTCGGCCACTTTCCTCTGCTGCCTGTCCCGAAGCCCGTCTTGGAGGATGGTCACCCGAAGGTCCGAGGCTGAATGTCCTGGACCACTGAAGTGTTCCCCAACTGGGAGGGAACCCTCCTGTCTGTTGATTGTTGTGCAGTGCCCATTCATCTGTTGTCGTAGCCTTTGCTCGGTTTCCCCAATGTACCATGCCTCCGGGCATCCTTGCCTGCAACGTATAAGATAGACAACGTTGGCTGAGTCACATGAGTACCTGCCATGTACAAGGTGGGAGGTGTTCCCATGCGTAATAGTGGTATCTATGTCCACAATCGGACACGTCTTGCAGCGTCCACCGTGACAGGGTTGTATGGAGTTGTCCTGAGAGCCGGGCAATTTGCTATGAACAATGATCTGTTTGAGGTTTGGCGGTTGTTTAAAGGCAAGTAATGGAGGTGTGGGGAAGGTCTTGGTGAGGTGCTCATCCTCATTGATAATGTGTTGCAGGTCACAAAGAACATGGCGTAATTTTTCAGGTCCTGGGATGTACTAAACAACGAAGGGTACCCTGTCGGTTGCTGCATGTGTCTGTCTCCTGAGAAGGTCATTACGGTTCCTTGCTGTGGCACGTCGGAACGGGCGGTCGATGAGTTGAACATTGTACCCTGTTCTTGTGAGGGCATCCTTGAGTACTTCCAGGTGTCCGTCACGTTCCTGCTCATCTGAACTGATTCGGTGCACGTGTAGGGCTTGTCCATAGGGAATGGCTGTTTTAATATGTTTTGGGTGGAAGCTGGAGAAGTGTAGCATTGTGAGGTTGTCTGTGGGTTTGCGATAAAGTGTGGTGCTGAGGTGTCCATCCTTGATAGAGACGCATGTGTCCAAGAATGAGACAGATAGTCGAGAGTAGTCCATGGTGAATTTGATGGTGGGATGAAACTTGTTGATGTTACCGTGTAGTTTTATCAGTGACTCCTCGCCATGGGTCCAGAGGAAGAAAATGTCCTCAATGTACCTGGTGTACAATGTTGGTTGGAGATCCTGCATAGAGAAGAAGTCTTGTTCGAACCTGTGCATAAAAATGTTGGCATATTGGGGTGTACCTCAGCACCACACTCTACCGCAAACCCACAGACAACCTCACAATGCTACACTTCTCCAGCTTCCACCCAAAACATATTAAAACAGCCATTCCCTATGGACAAGCCCTACGTATACACCAGATCTGCTCAGATGAGGAGGAACGTGACGGACACCTGGAAGTACTCAAGGATGCCCTCATAAGAACGGGGTACGATGCTCAACTCATCGACCGCCCGTTCCGAAGTGCCACTGCAAGGAACCGTAATGACCTCCTCAGGAGACAGACACATGCAGCAACCGACAGGGTGCCCTTCGTTGTTTAGTACTTCCCAGGAGCTGAAAAATTACGCCATGTTCTTCGTGACCTGCAACACATTATCAATGAGGATGAGCACCTCACCAAGACCTTCCCCAAATCTCCATTACTTGCCTTTAAACAACCGCCAAACCTCAAACAGATCATTGTTCATAGCAAACTGCCCGGCTCTCAGGACAACTCCATACAACCGTCACGGTGGACGCTGCAAGACGTGTCCGATTGTGGACATAGATACCACTATTACGCATGGGAACACCTCCCACCTTGTACATGGCAGGTACTCATGTGACTCAGCCAACGTTGTCTATCTTATACGTTGCAGGCAAGGATGCCCGGAGGCATGGTACATTGGGGAAACCGAGCAAAGGCTACGACAACGGATAAATGGGCACTGCACAACAATCAACAGACGGGAGGATTCCCTCCCAGTTGGGGAACACTTCAGTGGTCGAGGACACTCAGCCTCGGACCTTCGGGTGACCATCCTCCAAGACGGGCTTCGGGACAGGCAGCAGAGGAAAGTGGCTGAGCAGAGGCTGATAGCTAAGTTCGATACCCATAGGGAGGGCCTCAACTGGGACCTTGGGTTCATGTCACATTACAGGTGACAACTATTGCACTACACATACACGGACACACGGACACAGACACCCACACACACTCCCACATGCACCCCCTCACAGACTTAAGACACTCTGCACTCACTATACTCACACTCACACATTCACAACCCCCACCCCAGACAGACAGACAAAGACCCACATGCACACATTTTTTGGGGTGGATTTGTACTTGCAGAGTTACATTGTACTTTGCTCAAAAACTGCATGCATTCATGTAGATCTCTGAGCTCAAAAACTGCATGAATTTATGTAAAAGTCTGATTCTATTCTAAAAAGTGAGATAACAATCTAAACATCATGGCATAGACCGAGAACCAGGGGGCTAACACCTTCAACATATTGTCTTGCTATCACCATTGTTAACAGCTAACCTGAGAATGCAACTTTAAAAAAAGGTTTTGTGACTTACACCTGAAAGAAGTGAAACTATCACTGCATTCTAACAGATGAAAGGCTTTAACAGACAATCAATTTTTCAATGTAACTGAAATTATACATCACATTGTAAATTTTTGCTATAAAATCTGTGTTATGATCGAGCCCTCCACTATCACCTGATGAAGGAGCGTCGCTCCGGAAGCTAGTGTGTTTCCAATTAAACCTGTTGGACTATATCCTGGTGTTGTGTGATTTTTAAATTTCAGTGTCCATGTCAACCCTGACTAACAGGAGGCTCGTGAGAAATGAGAGTTGATCTACATTGCATAAGGCTCACTGTGTTATACAGTGTCGATGTGCATGTACAGGTGGGGGCTGTGCTGTGTTTGGGAGGTGATGCTTCGCTTTCTGGATGTTTAGCCAAAACCCCATTTTCTCCTCCACCTGTGAGAGTGTGTTGGCAATGGTTTAGAGCCTTCACCTCTGAGCACAAAAGCATCATCAGCCGACTGAATCAGAATGGCAGAGAGCAGGATGGTCTTGGCTCTGGACTGAAGGCAACAAGGTTGAACGTGATCCTGTTTATCTGGCTGGAAGCCCCATTCCAGTGTGAAGCTTCGTGGAGGTGAACAAGATGATGTGATGTTTGTACTGACCTTACATCTACAGCGGATCCATTAATGAGGATGGTGGCACGCCTGTGATTCTGCTGCAGGCAGAGAATCCTATCCCTTGCCTTACAGTCCAGAGCTCCTTCTGCATAGTGAGTCATTATCAAGAGAAATAATTCAAGACTGGGCCTGTCCTCCTGTGGTATCGCCTCCTTCTCTCCATCGTAAGTTCAGAAGTGGGGATGTTTACTGAGGACTGCTCAATGTTTCACACCATCCACAATTCCTCAGATACTGAAGCTGTCCCATATCCAAATGCAACAGGAAATTGGAGAGATCTGGACCTCCTGACAAATCACTAAAGATTTGTGCCACACAAGTGCCAGGCAATTACTGTTTCCAGCAAGGTGGAGTCTAATCATTTAAAACCTCAACATTTAATATCATCATAGTCATCATCCTTGGAGTGGGGAGTGGGGTCACTTGATTGGACTGAAATTAGTTAAATAAGTTCTGAGGACGTGTCACTGGACCTGAAATGTTAACACTGATTTCTCTCCACAGGCTGCTTCAAGATCTGCTGAGATTTTCCAGCAATTTGTGTTTTTGTTAGTTAAGTAAGTACTATATCTACAAGAGTAAGCCAGAGGCTAGGAATACTGCAGCAAATAACTCACCTCCTGATACCCCAAGGCCTGAACACCATCTTCAAGGCACAGGGCAGGAGTGTGATGATACACTCTCTGCCAGCTTTCCCTCTAATTTTCTTACCATCTGAAGCAGCCTCCAAGGTCCAGGCATGAGCACCAATGTATGGAACTGACCTCAATGCCACAATCACTGTGTATGGAACATCAGAGCATCCCCACATGGCTCTAGCTCCGACTACACTCTCAACAAGCTCAATACCATGAGGACAAAGCAGCCCACTTGATTGGCACGTCTACAAACACTCTCAGAAAGCATCTTCCAAACCCACAACCACTCCCAACCTGAAGCACACGGATAGCTATTGCATGAAAACACTATCACCAGCAATTAACTGTACAGTATCCTGATGGAGAACTTTATTACGATTCTTTCACTGTCACTGGGTTAAAATCCTGGAACTCCCTCCCTAAGGGACACGGTGGGTCTACCTACAGCACATGGACTGCAGCGGGTCAAGAAGGCAGCTCACCCCCACCATCTCAAGGGCATCTCGTGGGCGGCACGGTGGCACAGTGGTTAGCACTGCTGCCTCACAGCGCCAGAGACCCGGGTTCAATTCCCGCCTCAGGCGACTGCCTGTGTGGAGTTTGCACGTTCTCCCTGTGTCTGCGTGGGTTTCCTCCGGGTGCTCCGGTTTCCTCCCACAGTCCAAAGATGTGCAGGTTAGGTGAATTGGCCATGCTAAATTGCTCGTAGTGTTAGGTAAGGGGTAAATGTAGGGGTATGGGTGGGTTGCGCTTCGGTGGGTCGGTGTGGACTTGTTGGGCCGAAGGGCCTGTTTCCACACTGTAATGTAATCTAATCTAAAAACTAGGGATGGGCAATAAATGCTGGGCCAATTAGCGACATCCATATCCCATTAATGAATAAAGAACAACTACCAGGAAAATCACCATCAGCTCTTCCACTTGGTTTCATCCAATTAACAGTTATGTTATGTTGCCGCCAGTTCCATTGTTGAGGAATAGTAAATACAATCCCAGAGTCTCACCAAACAAATTAAATGAAAACTGACACTATTATGAAAGCAGCAATATGACAAGGATTGCACTTGTTCAAGACAATCAACCACCTAATAGGAAATAACTATCTCCCTATCTAAATCGCCAAGACCAGAAGAACAAATCCATGCTGATGCTAGGGTTTGCATAACTGATAAAGCAAAGTGAATATATCGGCAGCTTCTCGCACTGTTCTTTATCTTTCACAGGCCTGTGACATCAGAATCCACAACACTTTAAGAAGCAAACAGCTTCATGGGGATTATTGTTGGTAATCCCAATCCAAATTTATTTAAAGGATCATTCTTCACAACAGAGACTTTTACTAAGGCAATCATAACAGCTTCTCCAAAGGAAACATTCCCTGTGATATTTTGTGGGGGGTTTACTCTAACACAGCCAGGAGCTGAGAGAATCCTTGGGAAAATGGTTTCAGATGGAATTACACAAAATTGCTGTGAAATTTTAATGGCATTAACACACCAACACTGAAGGTCTGTGCATTTTTAATCTTTTAATTACATCTGATTTGATGTAGACTTCAGGGTTCAAATATTTGTCACCAACATTGCACACTTTTTCTTAATAGAAAACATTGCTGCATGATGAGAACCGAGAGCTGGAACCTGATAAAGTTATGTTTGGAAAAGGTATAAAGATGAGATAGCAAGGTTTAGGGATTGAGGTGAAATCATGAAAGATTGAATTCTGGCTTTTTTTCTGCTGTATCCTGCTAAATACCAAATCCTTGAAATTGCTCAGGTGATTCAGCACTTTCCTGACCTGGAGGGTGACATACTAAAAGGAACTTGGGTAGCTTCCTCTAGAGGTTACTGTCAGATCCCCCCCCCCCCCCCCCCCCCACCCGCCCATCCCCCTGACATTGCCTGATGACTGCACAACTGTATTTTGCAAGCTAACGGGCTGGGGGTGGAGGGTTTGTCTCAGTGTGAATCACGTCCTGCCGTTTCATGGTGTAGGGTCTTACAACAATTCATCAGAAATAAATTAACCCTGAGGGGTTGAAGAGTTCCTCTCATTGCAGAGGACACATAAAAACACAAACCTGAAAAGGCCTGTATAATTATTTTTGCAATTACAATGGAATGAATTAATAATGGGAACAGTAAATAGTTAAACGAATTACATGAGAGCAAAGAAGAATGCCAAATGAGAATAACAAATGAAATAAAAGCCACCATTCACCCCGGGAGATGAGGATTCAGTCTACACCGCAGCAGAAAACCAATCTTACCTTCAGCAGCTTCATTAATCCTTCAAGCTGCACCATCAGCTCACGACGACTCTCCTGTAAGGCTGACATCCGCTGCTCCAGCTCGTCTTTTCTTTGCCTGTTGAACGAACAAACAAAAGAAATTAAGCTTCGTCTCTCTCTCTCTCCGAAAACACGGGGGAATTCAAGCACTCAGACTGTCTGCTTCGCTATGTCACAGTGTATCAGTGTCCCACTGCAGCACAAACAAAATAATGCTTTTCACCAAAACAGCCAGAGTGTTTGGTGAACATGCATGTATTAAAGACAAATTGTACCTTAAAATAATGTCATTGTTTTAAAATGCCCTTCACATTTACACTCCATCAATAAATTTAAAAATCACACAACACCAGGTTATAGTCCAACAGGTTTAATTGGAAGCACTAGCTTTCGGAGCGACGCTCCTTCATCAGGTGATTGTACCTGATGAAGGAGCGTCGCTCCGAAAGCTAGTGCTTCCAATTAAACCTGTTGGACTACAACCTGGTGTTGTGTGATTTTTAACTTTGTACACCCCAGTCCAACACCGGCATCTCCGAATCATCAATAAATTGACATTTTAAATGACGCAGCTCACTGTCCTGAGTTAACCAGCAGCAATCTCTCATTGATGTTGCCCTGAGGGAGACCTTTCATAGGTGTGCAAGTAATGATGAGCTTCAAAAAGAAATTCCTTTCAAAGAAAAAATGCAAAGGATGGGGTAGAGGTAATGGAAAGACAAAAATTGCTTTCTCTCTCAAATATCAGGGTGCAAAGAATGAGCTGGCCGATTACTTATTCCTGAGGGGAGATTACTGATAAAAATCTGAGGTCACTGGTCAAACTGTCTGGAGTGTGGATTTGAACACCAATCCTAAATGAGAGTTGATTATCAGTGCTGGGTGATACTTAGCTCATTTCTCTGAAAAATTGCTCTCAAAACCTCGACATTCAAAATTGAGTTGAAAAACACCTACTCATTTTAGATTCATAGAAAAACAACTACAAACAATGTAATCGAATGATTTTGTTTTGCAAAATATTTTTTCAGTGTGTTTCACATAGACATTTTAAATTGTGAATGGCTGTAAATAATAGATTTATTAACAGACTGGATTCCTGCCAGGTTGCAGAGAGTTATTTCTACCAGCCCTATCTGTGGTCACACACTCACAAATGCTGGCTGTTTGCTGATCTTTTACCTTTTTCTCATAAAACAATACTGCTGGGATTCATCACTTTTCTGCTTCATCTCAAAACAGTCCACGTTTCACTCACAGATCAACCAAAAAAAAATTACATTATAGCAACTGCACCGCACCTGTAACTCCAGAAAAAAAATGTAACTTCTAGAACAAACTAAGGATTTAACTGTTATTGATTACACTTGTGTTTGAGTCAATTGTGAAACTTTGTGGGCCAAATGTTCATTTAGGACATTGTGAAACCCAAACTATACACTTTGACACCACTATTGGTGTTGAGATTTCAGTGCATTTTCTGAGCTGTGATGGCGTGTTTGAGGACCTGAAGGGCTTATGCCCGAAACTTCGATTTTCCTGTTCCCTGGATGCTGCCTGACCTGCTGCGTTGATCCAGCAACACATTTTCAGCTCTAATCTCCAGCATCTGCAGTCCTCACTTTCTCCTGTTTGAGGTCTACCTCAGTTTGCAAACACAAGCTCCCAAAATTGTTTATCTTTCCCTCAATCTCATGTCTCACCTCCCTTATGGCCAACTGCTTCCACATATCAGTGCATGCCCCCTCAGATCACCCATGATACTCCATGCCCCATCCTCCTCACGATGTTGTTTGAATCCCTACAGTGTGGAAACAGGCCCTTTGGCCCAACAAGTCCACACCGACCCTGCAAAGATTAACCCACCCAGACCCATTCTCATCCTATTACTCTACATTTATCCCAGACTACTGCACCTAACCTACACATCCCTGAACACTATGTGTAACTTAGCATGGCCAATCCACCCAATCTGCACATCTTTGGATTGTGGGAGGAAACCCACACAGACACGGGGAGAATGTGCAAACACCACACAGAGAGTCACCTGAGGGTGGAATCGAACCCGGGTCTCTGGTGCTGTGAGGCAGCTGTGCTAACCACTGAGCCACCGGGCCGCCCAAGTGTTCTTGACCTAGTTTGAAGGCCTTGCGAAATAGAACCAGCAACAGACAAACCAAAATATAACAATAGCTTTTTTTTTTTCATAAATAGTCCCTCCATGTTTTGAGCTACTGTTTCTTGCAGCTCCATCCGTTGTTCCATATGGCAGCTATAGTCGTTCGCTATATGTCAACAGCAGTTTCAAGAACAGGACAATAATACAGCTATGTATCCTCCATGGAATCTCAGGTCATCAACATGAATCCTCAGAGTCACTCACCCAGCGAGCACTCCACACATTCCATAAGAGATACACAATTCTGATAGGGATTACTTTAAAATCATCTTCAAATCTTTGAAAAACTTCAAAACTCTAACAATTTTAAAAACAAAACCTAAATGCAGACACACGATCATGGATAAAGACATTTAAGGGAAAAACAAAAGTATAATCTTTCAGGCACCTTTTTGGTTTGCAAACAAACAAGAAACAGCAAAGAAACATTGTGCTGTTAAAGGCATTTGAAAGGTTCAAAAATGATAAGACTACAAGCTGAGGTTCGGCATTTGAAATTCAGCCAAGCATTCACGATGGAGCATTTGTCATCATAGTGTTATAGAGCAGATGGTTATTTCTATGTCCTAGCAGATTACCTTCAATCAAAGAGAGGAGAGGAGAGTAGCTGCAAAATGCTGTTTCTCCAAACAGAAGCAGGTGAAGACAGATCTGGCAGACCAATTAAATCATGGCAAAAAAAAAAAGACACAATAGTCCCTTTTTACTGTTTTTATTGCATTGTTGCATTGGAGAAGTACTACAATGTATGTGCTGAAAATGTGTTGCTGGAAAAGCGCAGCAGGTCAGGCAGCATCCAGGGAACAGGAGAATCGACGTTTCGGGCATAAGCCCTTCTTCAGGAATGAGGAAAGTTTGTCCAGCAGGCTAAGATAAAAGGTAGGGAGGAGGGCCTGCTGGACAAACTTTCCTCATTCCTGAAGAAGGACTTATGCCCGAAACATCGATTCTCCTGTTCCCTGGATGCTGCCTGACCTGCTGCGCTTTTCCAGCAACACATTTCCAGCTCTGATCTCCAGCATCTGCAGACCTCACTTTCTCCACATAAAATTTAGGGCAAGCTTTCACACTCCAATTAACATGGAGGACCTGATATCAGCAGAGGCAGATGGATCTCATGCACAGAAGAACTGAAATCAGGAACAGGCTATTTGACAAAATCATGATGGATCAGTATGTGGCCTCAAATCCATCGTAGACATTCGTCATCTGAACCCAAAACGTTAGCATTGATTTCTCTCCACAGATGTTGCCAGGCCTGCTGGGCTTTTCCAGCAATTTTTCTTTTGCTTTAGAAAGAGAAAGATATTTGATATGGGCAATGATAAACATACCAGTACAGGGAGAAATAGAGAATATGAATCTAAACATCTTCCAACACATAAAAGTGGAATTTACAAAGAGATTTAAAAAGACTAAAAGCTCTGTATCTGAATGTACGTGGCATTCAAATCAAGATGGCTAAACTGAGAGGGCAAATATAAATGAATAAGTATGATCTGGTAGCTTTAACAAAGACATGTTTGTAGGACGATACAGATGTGGACCAGAATGTTGAAGAGTACACAACATTTAGGAATGACGGGAAAAGGTGAAAGGGTGGCTTTGTCAGTTAATAATGATATTAGCATAATACACCAAGGTGTGGAATTAGAAATGGTAAAGGCAAGATATCGTTTTTTGAGAATAATATATACACCCCAACAGTAACCATTGAGTAGGATCAATCATAAAGGAAGGAATTATGAGAACTTGTCAGAAAGACACAGTAATAATCTTTTTAATTTACACATCAAATGGAAAAGACAGATGCACCTGGAATGAGGGGTCAGTGTTTTCAGAATAGCTTCCTGGAAAAACATTTTTGGCAGCTGAACCGAGAGCAGGAAGGAGAGCACGAGCAGGAAGGTACAGCCCACTCAACAGTTGACAAGGGAACATATTCAAACCTGTTATTGTAGAGATTCTCGAGGGGAATTGGATAAGTTCAAGGTCATCAGGCAGAGTCAATAGCATTTTGACAAAGGAAAATCATTTTGACCAATTTATTAAAGTTCATGCAGAAATAACATCTGCTGTAGTAAAGGAGAAATGATACGTGTATGGTGCTTAGATTTCCAGAAGACGTTTGAAAATATGCCACATCAAAGGTTATGGAAGAAAATGAAAGTGCATGTTGAAGAGGGATAGATAGAAGAGTGACCGGTTCACAGAGAGGAGAGGAGGTGTAAATCAATCTTTTTCAGTTTGGCAAGATGTAAGAAGTGGTGTGCCACAGGGATTGGTGCTAGGACTAAGTTGTTTACAATTTATCTCAATGACTTAGATGTAGATACAGTTGATATGGTTATCCTTGTGCTGTTAGCAAATTTGACAAATAGCAAAGTCAGTTGTAAAGAAGACAAAAAGATTACAAAAAGTTATTGATAAATTAAGTCAGCAAAGTCGTGGCAAAATACATATAATGAGGGAAATTGTGAAATTGTCCATTTTGGCAGGAAGAATTAAAAAGTTGCATATCTTCTAATAGATGAGAAATGGTAGAGCTCTGAGATGCAGAGGAATCAGGGTGTTCTCACATATGAATTACAGAAGGTTAGTACACAGGTAGAGCAAGTAACAAGGGAAGTGAATAGAATGTCTTCATGTATCACAACAGAGACTGAATACAAAAGTAAGGAATTATGCCTCAGTTTGAGTTTGCATCTGGAGTACTTTGTAAAAAAAAATCAGCCACCTTATTTAAGGAAGGATGTTAATGCATTGGAGGTAGTTCAGAGAAAGTTTACCAGAATGGGATGGTTGTCATATGACGACAGGTTAGACTTCTACCTGCTGGAATTTGGAAGAAGAGACAATTTAGTTGAAAGATGTAAGAACCCACAGGGGCTTGACAAGGTGGGATATGGGGAGGATGCTTCCTCTTACAGAGCCACTGCTTAAATAAAGCTGGGCTCACCCATTTAAAACAGAAATTAGGTTAAGGGTTTTCCCTCAGAATGTCATCAGCCTTCAGAATTTTTCCTGAAAAGATGGTATTAACAGATTCCTTGAACATTTTTGAGGCAGAGGCAGATAGATTCTTGTTTAGTAAGGGCTGAAAGATTATTATGGGGAGCTGGGAAAGTTGATTTCATGTTCCATTTAGATCAGCCATAAGCTTATTGAATTGTGGAGCATGGCCAATGGACTGACTGCCCTCCTCCTGCTTCGGATTCGGACTTTGGATGTTTTTCTGACAAGCCTGTCCCCAGATATACCCACTCTCTTTTCCATTAATAAAGAGATACCTGTCATCGGATCTCTACTCCTTTAATGTTATCAGGTAGCCACCTTCCTTTGTGAAATCGCAGCCAAAATGCAAGTTTCACTATAAGCAGTATTATCTGCACACAGTCCACTTGCATCAGACCAGGGGAGACACAACACAGGCTGGTTGGCAGTTTTGCTCTACCTATTCATTAGTATAAAGCAATGTGGGTTCAATGTTTCCCGTGACTGAAGTTACCATGAAGGATTCTGCCTCTCAATCTCTCCCCTTATCCGAGGCATGGTGACCCTCAGATTAAACTTACCACCAGTTGTCTCTCTGCAATGAGAGAGCAGACTTGTGGTCCTCTGAGACTATGGCAACTTTACCTTTTTAGTAAGATCATGAGGAGAAAGTGAGGATGGCAGATGCTGGAGAGTCAGGGTCAAACTGTGACTCAGTGGAAAAGCACAGCAGGTCAGGAGAATTGATGCTTTTGGGCTTTAGTGTGATCCTGACTTGAGCTCAATGAAATCTGGAAAATGTCTGTCTGTAACAGGAATCAGCTCTGCTCCTACTAGGTGTAACCTTTTCTTCTTTATTTTATCCAGCGTTATTTAGAAGTTTCCTGTCAAAGTTCTGGTTTTGAGGAAAGGTTCTGAAATAACTCCACAGAGGCCAGTGTCCCATTACAAAGTCCACCATTATTTACACATGCATAGTCCTTGGCACTGATCCAGCACCCTCAGACCAAACAGGGTATCTGACACGCTGGTTTATATCGGTCAGCCAGGGCTCCCTGATTAACTCTGGTTCTATGACGTCCATCTGGCTGACCTCATTACAATCACTACAGGTTCAACCCAAACTTTAACCTGTCTTTTATTCGCTTGCTTGGATGTTTGTATACGTATCTTTTCACTGTTTCCAGTTTTTTTTTGTAGACTTTGAACATTTGCAGTTTTATCTGTCTTTTAATTTGGACAGTTCTCCATGCCATCAACTATGGAAGCTGCTGTTCCCTTACTGGGGACAAAAATACCTAACAAGAAATGGCGAAGGGAACTGCTGCTACTTTGACATGCTTTGTTCAATTTGTGCGTTTTTGGCAGCATGTAACAAAGGGGATTCTAATTCTGAAATTACTGAGTTGGAATATCTTTGGATAATTATTCTTGAAAGGAAATCAAAATCGGCTGTGTATATTTTTGTGGAGGGGGAGTGGGTACCAAACTCAATCTCTGCTTGTCCCTTTTTTAACTCCGCACACATGTCTGCTTGCCAGCTGAGTTAAAGAGAAACAGCTCATCGAGGAGCAGGGAGAACTCCAGGCTGTTGTGTGATCGTAATCTCCCGAGTGCTGGCTTTGAAGACTGTCTGTCAAACTGAATATTGTAATCCAAATTTAATCAGTCAGCAGGCAGATCAATTATTAAACTCATAATCATCTTTTCAAGTGTTAGTGATCTCTGATAAACCACATGTATACCATCTCAGAAATAAAATGCACTGTATTGTCAATGCTTTGCTCAAGATAGAGTATTCCCTTAGTTTCCTGGTGATTATCTCAGTTACAAGGTTTGAAAGAAATTCCGATTTTCTCAGGATATATTTTTGCTGACGGGGTGACTATTGTCAGCACTGCTGCCTCACAGCGCCAGAGACCCGGGTTCGATTCCAGCCTCGGCCAACTGTCTGTGTGGAGTTTGCACATTCTCCCCGTGTCTGCGTGGGTTTCCCCCCACAGTCCAAAGATGTGCAGGTCAGGTGGACTAGCGATGGGAAATACAGGGGTACAGGGATAAGGTAGTGGTATGGGTCTGTGTGGGAAGCTTTTCGGAGGATTGATGTGGACTCAATGGGCCAAATGGCCTGCTTCCACACTGTCAGGATTCTATTCTATGATATAATTGAAAACAAGCGATGGAGAAGGAAGCCATTGGCAGCTCAGGTTCATTTGGTGATAACGTGCTTCTCTTCGACAAAATAATCATCAGGATAAAACAGCAGGTAAAAGCAATCCTACATTGATTCATGTGCATTCGAGGTCTCCTCCAATGTAAAAGGCTTTAGCAGCTTTTTTTGGTTCAATAATTTTGTCTGGAAATGACAGAACCTGGTTGGTGGTGCCCTGTCTAACCTGATGGACTGAATGGTATTCTAGTCATTTTATCAACTTCATTTCAAATAGGTGGACAATTCAGTTAGTCACACTACTGCCCAGTCGATGAAGTTAAGGCCTGCACTGACACTTTTCAGAGAATTCATCCGTTTTTCATTGAGACTATGTTTCAGTAAAATATTTTGGCTATGTTTGTGGAGCTCTTTGGTATTGTTCTTTTCTTCTCTATTCTTACCTTTCATGACTACATCCCAATCAACTCATTGTATTAATAATATCTTTCCTTTCTTTAGGAATCGGGTGGAGTTAGATACATTAACAAGCAGGAGCCTTGATTTAGAGGAGGTGTAGAGTCTCTTTGGGATACCCTACACCACCTAATGGTTTCATCATCGACTGATACATTTATACGATTGAGATTTCAGCATTGATTTGAAGCAAGGAGCCCAGGAACGAGAACATTTAGATTAAAATAAATGTCCGTAATTGAGACATTGGCAGTCAGTCAACCTGGATTCCATCAGTGCTGCATGATTCTGTGTCTGATGCAATGAAAAGTTAACGTATACAGCACTCTTGGTCAACAATCCTCTAATCTATCATTTAATGCAAAATAGATGTCACATGTTCTCATCAACTATGTAATGTGACATTAATAAGATGGTGAATGAAAAATAAATAATCAACTTGATTTTCTACCCAAGCTTTCCATTTTTAAGTTCCCTGTATTGTTTCCTCTCAGCTATAAAGCCATGCAGCAGAGATCCCCGGTTCAATTACAATATAGCTGCTCAAAACAAATGACAAAGGCCCGTGTACTACAAAAGTATGTCACCCACCAGTTGGTCAAGATAAGTTTTAGAGTAAGAGGCACTTAAGGATTGAGATTTTGACATAAAAGAGGCAGGCACTAAAGTCTGTTGTTAACTCCCGATTGGGATTCATTTTTGATTCAGCAAGTTAGAGATCCATTAACTTCCAAGTTGCCAAGAAAATGCCATTGATGGCAGTTTGCAAACCCATTCATGTGAAATAAGGTCCTGAACATTAATTAATGAGCAAGCTTGTAATGAACTTTGAGGTTTTTTGTTGGTATTGACAGAATCCCAATTATTTGTTTCTCCATCTGCACCTTCTTGTTTCTGCTCAAGAACATGTGGGCAGGCAGCTCTAACCCCTCCTCATGTCTCCTAGTTCAGGCTGTAGAGCATCCCACACAGTTAGGAAATCATGGGCGGAATTGTGGCTCAGTGGTCAGCACAGCTGCCTCACAACGCTAGGGTCTAGGGTTCGATTCTAGCCTCAGGTGACTGTCTGTGTTGAGTTTGCACATCCTCCCAGTGTCTGTGTGGGTTTCCTTCAGGTGCTCCCACTGTCCAAAGGTTAGGTGAATTGGCCATGCTAAATTGCCTACAGTGTTCAGGGATGTGTAGGTTAGGTACATTAGTCAGGGTTAAAAATGTAGAGGAATAGGGTAGGGGGAATGGGTCTGGGTGGGCGACTCTTCGGAGGGTCAGTGTGGACCAAAGGGCCTGGTTCCACATTGTTGGGATTCTATGATTCACTGTCTGATTATCTGTTATATTCAGAAAGACAGGTCAATGCTCTCAAGCCTCCCTTCAGATCAGGAATGAATGGAATAAAGGTTGAGTTTCCAGTGACCCATTCTGGAGCTGAGTGCTGCTGTGAACCTCCAACATTTCATGAGTATCATCACAACTACTTCACACATTGGTCAGCAATCTTAAACTCAAATGGCAAATTATGTTCCACAATTAATACTATGTGCATTTTGATAAAGAAAAGAGATTTTCAGATAAATAGGCACAATCTCCTTGAGGAGACAAATCTGTACAAGGAGTAACATCTGGAATGTAACAACAAAACTCATTAAAGCAGAGTTTTTTTTCAAAACACAAACATCATTTAACGCCACAACATTTCATGCTGGAAAACCTAGGGTAATTTCATCCAATTGAATATCTTTCTGCCGTTCGCAAAAAAACACTCGTTATGTTGAGATGTTGGGAAAAATAAAAAATTGTGCATTTGTGGAAGACAGGAATATAGTGTAATTCTGTCAATGGATACCTGTCCGTACAAACAAAAAACAGCAGCAAGAGATACTGGGCCCTCTGATCACATGTGGTAAAGGAGGAGGACTTTACATTTCAAGGTCTGACTGGAAGTTTGAAGTTCCTAAATGGAGCAGAAGGCAAGTCTTAATGGAAAGGACGACATTAGGCATTATTGCTGGAACAATTAATAACTAAAGAATGGGATGGGTCTATGGTTTGGATAGATTTTATGGTTTTTTTTGGAAACCCATAGATTTTCAATGTTTTGCTTGTGTTTCAAATTCTTCAGGATCTACTAGTTGCACAAGAAAGCATCCTTATTCAGTATGTGGATGTACCTACTAAGGAAGGAGCAATACTTGACTGTCTGTTGGGAAATAAGCCAGGACAAGTGACTGAAGTGTTAGTGGGGGGGCGGGGGCACTTTAGAGTCAGTGATCATACTTTTATTAGTTTTAAAAAAAGGATAGAACTGATCAAAAAGTTAAAGTTCTAAATTGTAATAAGGTCAATTTTGATGGTTTTAGACAAGAACTTTCAAAACTTGATTGTGGGAGGCTATTCACAGGTAAAGGGACATTTGACAAGTGGGAGGCCTTTAAGAATGAGACAATGAGAGTTCAGAGACAGTATGTCCCTGTTAACGTGAAGGACAAGGCTGGTAGGTGTATGGAATGCTGGATGATGAGAGAAATTGAGGCTCTGGTCAAGAGAAGGAAAGAGGCAGATGTCAGGTATGGACAGTTAGGATCAAGTGAATCCCTGGAGGAATATACAGGCAGGGAATAGTTAAGAGGGAAATCAGGAGGGAAAAAAAAAGAACAAGATATCTTTGGGAAATAGGCTGAAGGAGAATGCAAAGAGGTTCTGTAAGTACATTAGGGCAAAAGATTAACTAGAGAGAGAACAGGACCCCTTAAAGATCAACATGGCCATCTATGTGTGGAACCACAGGAGATGGGTAAGTTACTAAACAAATATTTCTCGTCAGTATTCACTGTGGAGAAGGACATGGAAGTCAGGGTACTTGGGGAAAAAAACAGTGATCTTGAAAAGAATTCATTTACAGAAGAAGAGGTGCTGGAGGTCTTAAAGCATATAAAGGTCCATAAATCCCTGGGACCTGATCAAGTGTTTCTTAGAACTGTGTGGGAAGCTAGAGAAGTGATTGTTGGGTCTCTTGTTGAGATATGTCTATCATCAACAGCTACGGTTAGTGTGCTGAAAGATTGGGGAATAGCAATTGTGGTGCCATTATTTAAGAAAGGTTGTAAGGAAAAGCCAGGGAACTATAAACCAGTGAGCTTTACATCAGTGGTGGATAATTTGTTGGAGGGATTCTAAGGCACAGGATTAACATGTATTTGGAAAGGCAAGGACTGTTTAGGGATAGTCAACATGGCTTTGTGCTAGGGAAATCCTGTCTCACTAACCTGATTTGAGTTTTTTGAAAGAGTGACAAAGAAGACCGATGAGGGCAAAGTGGTGGACATTGTCTACTTGGTCTTCAGCAAGGCGTTTGTCAAGATTACCGATGGCAGACTAGTTGGTAATGTTAGATCACATGGGATCCAAGGAGAGCTAGCCAATTGGTTAAAAAAGTGGCTTGAAGGTAGGAGATAGAGGGTGGTGGTGAAGGGTTGCTTTTCAGACTGGAGGCCTGTGACCAGCAGTGTGCAACGAAGATCGGTGCTTGGTCCACTGATTTTTGTCATTTATATAAATGATTTGGATGTGAACATAGGATGTATGATTAGTAACTTTGTTGATGACACCAAAATTGGAGGTGTAGTGGACAGTAAAGAAGGTTACCTCAGAGTACAATGGGATCTTGAACAGATGGGCTAATGGGCCGAGCAGTGGCAGACGGAGTTTAGTTTAGATAAATGCGAGGTGCTGCATTTTGGAAAGGCAAATCAGGACAGGACTCATACACTTAATGGTAGGACCTGTGGTGTGTTGTTGAACAAAGAGACTTAGGGGTGCAAGTCCAGTGTTCCTTGAAAGTAGGGTCGCAGGTAGACAGGGTGGTGAAGATGATGTTTTTGCATGCTTGTCTTTATTGGTCAGAACATTGAGGATAGGAATTAGGATGTCAAGTCATGGCTGTACAAGGTATCAGTGTGGCTACTTTTGGAATACTGCGTACAATTCTGGTCACTCTTCTACATGAAATATGTTGTGAAATTTGAAAGGGTTCAGAAAAGATTTACAAGGATGTTGTTGGGACTGGAGAGTTTGAGTTATAGGGAGAGGCGGAATATGCTGGGGTTATTTTCCCTGGAGGTCGGAGGCTGAGGGGTCACCTTATCGAGGTTTATAAAACCAGGAGGGGCATGGTTAGGATTAATAGCCAAGGTCTTTTTCCTCGGGTGGGAAAGTCCAAAACTAGAGGGCATAAATTTGAGATGAGAGGGAAAAGATTTCAAAAGGACTTGATGGGTAACTTTTTCATGAGAGGGTAGTACATGTATGGAGTGAGCTGCCAGAGGAAATGGAGGAGTCTGCTACAATTACTATACTTAAAAGCCAACTGGATGGGTATATGACTAGGAAGGGTTCAGAGGGATATGGGCCAGGTGCTGGCAAATGGGACTCGGTCAGATTGGGATGTCCGGCCAATGCAGACGAGTTGGACGGAAGGGCCTGTTTCTGTGCTGGATGATCTTGTGACTCGATTGTGATAGTGGGCAAAAGTAACAAACTAATGTAGCAGCTCAAGTGAATTTTAATCTTCAATGGCACATTTTTGAGAGTGAGACTGGTTAGCACTGCTGCCTCACAGCACCAGGGTCCCAGGTTCGATTCCAGCCTCAGGCAACTGTCTGTGTGGAATTTGCACATTCTCCCTGTGTCTGTGTGGATTTCCTCCCACAGTCCAAAGGTTTGCAGGTTAGGTGAATTGGCCGTGCTAAATTGCCCATAGGTTAGGTGCGTTAGTCAGAGGGAAATGGGTCTGGGTGGGTTACTCTTCGGAGGGTCGGTGTGGACTTGTTGGGCCGAAGGGCCTGTTTCCACACTGTAGGGAATCTAATCTGATCTAAATACTCCCAATGCAGGCAAGACGTATGATCCATCCTCGTGTGGGCTGTCGTATCTCTGACTCCCTCCCAGATCCTTTGCCTAAGTTAGCTTCTAATGACGAAAATTCAACTCATTCATTCCGACAGTGAGAAAGGGCAGGCAAGCTGCCTACCGACAGATTCCCATCCAGAAACACAAAGATGACTCCTTGTCCTTGTGCAAGCAGCAAAAGCATCACTCACAAATAATTACTGTCCATTCTTCTCCCCTTCTGTTCATTTATAGAACATAGAACATAGAAGAATACAGTGCAGTACAGGCCCTTTGGCCCTCGATGTTGCGCCGATCCAAGCCCACCTAACCTACACTAGCCCACTATCCTCCATATGCCTATCCAATGCCCGCTTAAATGCCCTTAATGAGGGAGAGTCCACCACTGCTACTGGCAGGGCATTCCATGAACTTACGACTCGCTGAGTGAAGAACCTACCCCTAACTTCAGTCCTATATCTACCCCCCCCTTAATTTAAAGCTATGCCCCCTTGTAATACCCGACTCCATACGTGGGAAAAGGTTCACACTGTCAACCCTATCTAACCCCCTAATCATCTTGTACACCTCAATCAAGTCACCCCTAAACCTTCTTTTCTCCAATGAAAACAGCCCCAAGTGTCTCAGTCTTTCCTCATACGATCTTCCTTCCATACCAGGCAACATCCTGGTAAACCTCCTCTGCACCCGTTCCAGTGCCTCCACATCCTTCCTATAGTATGGCGACCAAAACTGCACACAATATTCCAGATGCGGCCGCACCAGAGTCTTATACAACTGCATCATGACCTCAGTACTCCGGAACTCAATTCCTCTACCAATAAAAGCCAGTATGCCATATGCCTTCCTCACCGCACTATTTACCTGGGTGGCAACTTTCAGAGATCTGTGTACATGGACACCAAGATCCCTCTGCTCATCCACACTACCAAGTATCCGACCATTAGCCCAGTACCCCATCTTTTTGTTATTCTTCCCAAAGTGAATCACCTCACACTTAGCTACATTGAATTCCATTTGCCACCTTTCTGCCCAGCTCTGCAGCTTCTCTATATCCTGCTGTAACCTGCCGCATCCTTCCTCACTGTCAACAACTCCTCCGACTTTCGTATCATCCGCAAACTTGCTCACCCAACCTTCTAACCCCTCTTCCAGGTCATTTATAAAAATGACAAACAGCAATGGTCCCAAAACAGATCCTTGCGGAACACCGCTAGTGACGGCACTCCATGAAGAAACTTTGCCATCAACTACTACCCTCTGTCTTCTTCCATCCAGCCAATTCCTAATCCAAACCTCCAACTCACCCTCAATGCCATATCTCCGTATTTTCTGCAGTAGCCTACCATGGGGAACCTTATCAAACGCCTTACTAAAATCCATATATACCACATCTACCGCTTTCCCCTCATCAACCTCCTTCGTCACCTTTTCAAAGAATTCAATAAGGTTTGTGAGGCACGACCTGCCCTTCACAAAACCATGCTGACTATCCTTGATCACATTATTCCTATCCAGATGTGCATAAATCCTATCCCTTACAATTCTCTCTAAGACTTTGCCCACAACAGAAGTGAGACTCACCGGCCTATAGTTACTAGGGTTATCCCTACTCCCCTTTTTGAACAAGGGAACCACATTTGCTATCCTCCAGTCTTCTGGCACTACTCCTGTAGACAACGAGGACATAAAAATCAAGGCCAATGGCTCTGCAATCTCCTCCCTTGCCTCCCATAGAATCCTAGGATAAATGCCATCAGGCCCAGGGGACTTATCTATTTTCACCTTTTCCAGGATTTCCAACACCTCTTCTCTACACACCTCAAAGCCATCCATTCTACTTATTTGTGACTCAGTATTCACATCGACGACAATGCCCTGTTCCTGAGTAAATACTGAAGAAAAGTATTCATTCAGTGTCTCCCCAATCTCTTCCGCCTCCACACGCAACTCAGTTTATAGCAGAGATGAGGAGGCTCAGTGATTCCAATGCACAAACAGCAAAACTTTTCCATCACCTTTAACACTGAAAAAATCCGAGATGCATGTGAAAAGAAATGCAGGTCGAGTACATGCACACGAGATTTGCTCCATCTCACACTGACTTTGGCTACAAATTGCAACCTCAAGTATTTCTGGCTCAGAACAGTTACTGAAAAGCAACCAGTCAATCAGTATGTCTTTGCCATCTACAGGCACGTCACATACTGAACGTTTAACCATACTGATGGAGAGTTGTGTACAATTGCTAATTAAAAGCATAAACAATGAAACAGAAGACAAAATATATGGCACAACAGCAGTGTTTTAGAAAGCACTGGCGCAGCCTCAAGCCACTTACTTTATCACAAGTGAAATCATTTTAAATTTTACTGAACTTGGCATGAATTTGTTAATTTAACAATCGTTTCAAGACAAAACCAAATCGTAATTTGGCAATGTGTCAGAGCTTACCGAAGTAGCCGGAGTTCAGCCAAAAGGGTGGGATTCTGCTGGGCTTTCTCTGGGGTTGGTTGCGAGGCCTGCTCGTGTTCCAATCTGAGACGCTGGATTTCTTGAAGGATTTCCCTGAAAGCAACAACAGAAATTACTTTTTCTGAAAGATATTACAACAATTCTGCAAGTGATCATGGCAGCAACAAAACAAAGTCTTGTCGTGTCCCCAAAAGTCTACAAAGACAATTACTAACTAATATAGAAAGCAATTAATTGCTATCCTTAATAGAACAGAATACATCACAACTGCCCCATAAACTTACAGAGAATTACAAAGGACATATGTTACAGAAAGAGGCCAGTCCATGCTGGTATTCATGCTCCACTTGAGGCTGTTTTCACCTTTGCTCAGCAAAATCTATCATCCCAACCCAATGCTTCTCCTTAAATGTTCCAACATCTATTCACTTTAACTACTGCTTCTGACAGTGAGTTCTGCATTCTCAGCACTTTTTGGGTAAAGTTGTTTTCTCTGAATTCCCCATTGTATTTCTTGTTAACAATAAGTATTTGATAGCCTCTAGCTACTGACAAGAGGAACCAAGCTTTCTTTCATAATTTTCCAGATGTATGGGAGATCTGCCAACCCCCAATTTTCTTCCCACTCCCCAATAAACAGCCTGTCAATTAATCTCTTACTAATATGCATACCCATGCATTTCTGATATCATGCTTGTAAATCTTTTCTGTACCATTGCTAGTAGTTCTATAAAATATCCATAAAAATCTGGGTGAACAAAAATCTATTCATCTCAAAGCTATTTCTACTAGACATTGCAGGTAAGTGTAGATCCTAATGTTTCACCCAGAGTAGCATCTCTGATTGTAAGGTCTCACCCCTTTGTCCTAGGCTCTCCCACCAAAGCAAAAATATGTCTTTCTACATTCTCAATTGACTCCTTTCAAAATCTGAAAACCCACAATCAATTGGGTCATTGAGTCAGAGTGATGTACAGCACAGAAACAGATTAACTTGTCCTTGCTGACCAGATATCCCAACCTAATCTAGCCCCATTTTCCAGCACTTGGCCCATAGCCTTCTGAACCCTTCCTATTCATAAACCCATCCAGATGCCTTTTAAATGTTGTCATTGTACCAGCCTCCACCACTTCCTCTGGCAACTCATTCTATACATGTACCACCCTCTGTGTGAAAAAGTTGCCCCTTCGGTCCCTTTTAAATCTTTCTCCTCTCACCCTAAACCTATGCCCTCTAGTTTTGAACTCCCCCACCCCAGGGAAAGACCTTGTCTATTTACCCTACCGTGCCCCTCATGATTTTATAAACCTCTATAAGGTCACCCCTCAGTCTCTGATGCTCTGGGGAAAACAGCCCCAGCTTATTCAGCCTCTCCCTGTAGCTCAAATACCCCAACCCTGGTAACATCTTTCTAAATCTTTTCTGAACCCTTTCAAGTTTCACAACATCCTTCTGATAGGAGGGAGACCAGAACTGGACACAATATTGTAACAGTGGCCTAACCAATGCCCTGTCCAGATGCAACATGACCTCCCAACCCCTATACTCACTGCACTGACCAACTCTTTGTCCACTAATTACTTTTTCTGACACATGAATCTCTGACACATTTCCTCTCAAACTTTTTCTAAAGTAGATGCGTGGAAGTCAACATCCATTTCCCTAATGCCAACATTGTATTAACATTTCTGGTTATATTTTGGTTACATTTTAGTGACCTATGTACATGAACTCCCTGTGATTGAGCTTACCATCATTATCACTGTTTTTACCATTTCTGTCCTTTTTATTTGTCATGGTCAGATCCTTATGTCAACAATTAACTATTTTAAATGTCTACTATTTCCTTCTTTAATTTGAAAACTTACCAGAATCTGTTTGCAAGAGCCACATTACCTATGACCATTCTTTTTCTTTTTTGAGTGTGTGGTGCTGGAAAAGCACAGCAGGTCGGACTGCATCCGAGAGCAGGAGAGTCAATGTTTCAGGCATAAGCTCTTCATTAGGAATGAAGCTTGTGGGCTGAAAGATAAATGGGAGGTGGGTGGGGGCGGGGGGGGGGGGGGGGGGGGGAGAGTGGGAAGGTAGGTGGGGATGTGATAGGTAGATGAAGGTGGGGGAGAAGGTGAGAGGTCAGAGAGAGGGGAGGGTGAAGCGGATAGATGGGAAGGAAGATGGACAGTTCCAGGGAGTGGTGCCGAGTGGGAGGCTTGTGTCTGGGATAAGGTTGGGGGAGGGGGGAATGAGGAAACTGGTGAAATCCACATTGATCCCATAGAGTTGCAGGGTCCCAAGGCAGAAGATGAGACGTTCTTCCTGCAGGTGTTGGTGGTTAGGGTTTGGCGATGAAGGAGGCCCAGAATCTGTAGGTCCTCGGCGGAGTGGGAGGGCAAGTTGAAGTGTTTGGCCACGGGGTGGTGGGGTTGGTTGGTGTGGGGGTCCCAGAGATCTTCTCTGAAACGATCTGCAAGTTGGTGTCCTGTCTCCTCGATGTAGAGGAGACCACACCGGGTGCAATTAGCCCTCCATTTCTTCCTTTCACGCCAACCCAACCAGTACCCTTTCACTGACACCCTTATTCATTTGGCTAAACTGGTCCTCACCCTCAACAACTTCTCCTTTCAATCCTCCCACTTCCTCCAGATGAAAGGGGAAGCCATGGACATCTGTATGGGCCCCAGCTATGCCTGTCTCTTTATAGGGTATGTGGAACAGTCCATCTTCCGTAGTGACACTGGCACCACTCCCCACCTGGTCCTCCACTACACTGATGACTGTATCGGTGCTACCTCATGCTCCCAAAGTTCAGCAAATTCCCCAACACCTTCCACCCTGACTGCAAGTTCACTTGAACCATCTCGGGCACCTCCCTCCCCTTCCTGGACCTCCCCATCCCCATCCCCATCTCCGGCGATCGATCAACCACAGACATCTACAAGTCCACCAACTCCCATAGCTACCTGCACTACACCTCCTCCCACACTACCTCCTGCTAAAATGCCATCCCTTATTCCAAATTCCTCCGCCTCCACCGCACCTGTTCCCAGGATGACCAATTCCACCTTAGGAAATCACAGATGGCCTCCTTCTTCAAACATCACAATTTCCCCTCCCAGGTGGTCGACGATGCCTTCCAGCGCATCTCCTCCACTTCCCACATCTTTTCCCTTGAACACCACCACTCCAATCGCAACAAGGACTGCCCCAGGGTCTCACCTTTGACCCCACCAACCTCCGCATTCATTGCATCATCCTCTGCCACTTCCACTACCTATAAACAAACCCCAGCACCAGGGATATATTTCCCTACCCATCCTTATCTGCGTTTGGGAGAGACCATTCCCTCCGCGACGCCCTTGTCAGATGAGTGCCCCCCCACCAGCCCACACCCCTCTTCTGGCACCTTCCCCTGCAAATGCAAGAAGTTCAAAACCTATGCCCACACACCCCCCCCCCTCACCTCTGTCCAAGGCCCCAAAAGATCCTTCCACGTCCGACAGAAACGTACCTATACCTCTACCAATGTCATCTACTGTATCCGTTGCACCTGATGTGGTTTCCTTTACATGGGGAGACTGGACACCAACTTGCGGATCGTTTCATGAACATCTCTGGAACACCCGCACCAATCAACCCCACCGCCCCATGGTTGAACACTTGAACTCCCCCTCCCACTCCGCCAAGGACCTGCAGATTCTAGGCCTCCTCCATCGCCAAACCCTAACCACCGACACCTGGAGAAAGAACGCCTCATATTCCGCCTTGGGACCCTGCAACCCTATCGAATCAATGTGGATTTCACCAGTTTCCTCATTTCCCCTCTCCCCACCTTATCCCAGTTCCAAGCCTCCAACACGGCACTGCCCACTTGAACTGTCCATCTTCCTTCCCATCTATATGTTCCACCCCTCCCCCTCCGACATATCATCTTCTCCCCCATCTTCATCTACCTATCACATTTCCATTTATTTCTCAGCTCCCCTCCCGGCCCACAAGCCTCATTCCTGATGAAGGGCTTATGCCTGAAACATCGATTCTCCTGCTCCTTGGATGCTGCCTGATCTGCTGTGCTTTTCCAGCTCGACACTCCCGACTCTGATCTCCCGCATTGGCTGTCCTCATTTTCTCCTAAACTTTTCCTTTGAATACAATTGCACTAAACATGTTGTGGTAATCGTGGTCTAATACAAGGTTCCATTCATTTCACTTCTGGCAACTCTGACTACCATTTTATCTGTTAAGTAGATAATTGAAGAGCCAGAATGAAAGATTGTTTTATGAGGTTACCTCTCAGTGTAAGGCAGGGTGTGAATCAGAGCTCCCGTGGTATCAATTTGCTCGGGCACTGACTGGCATTTCACTGACCTGTTTTTATTTTCCAATTCTGCAATTAACTGGCGCTGCTGCTTGTTGGCGTCAAAGTTGAAAGCCACTTCAGATGTTGAACGCTGCTAAAATGGCAAATAAAACATTTTAACGACAACCACGTATTAAGCAATTCATTTTATTACATTTCCCTAACAGTCTCGCACCTCAGCAGTGTAATGATCTGCTCCAGCTGATTAGATTAGTCTGTGAATTAGTCCAAGGTACAGCAATGTCACTGTACAGGAATGGATTAGTCACATGTCGGTGTTTTTTACTCGCTCTATCTTTGAGCAGCTTCAGGCATCATTAATAGTCTGTCACTAACGAGTCATCACTGTGGAATGACAAAGTTAACAAAATCTTCCTAACTTATTTTCTGATTTAAGATCAATAAAGCTTCTCCATGTGACACATTCACCCATTTCCTTTATTTTCACCTGCAAACAAGGACTCTGCAAGGAAGGAAAATGATCAATTGTATATTAATTAGGTTGTTTACTTATGTTCAGGTGATGTATTGTCTGGGAATGCATTGAACTCATATATAGGAGCAAGCTGAAACTGTTGATGCCAAAAAAACAGAAGCGTGCTGTGTAATGTGCATCTTCGTAACTACAAGGTTTTCAGCGTATGAAGACTAGGTTCTGCTTCACTGTCCGAGTTGTAACAAGAATTTTAAAGATTGATAAGAAGACAAATAATCAAATCTTTTCATCCGGATCATCACGCAAGAAACAGACTTGTAAAAAGCGTCTTCAGTTTATACAGCATGAGAAAAGGGTGCTGATTGGTGAGGCCATTGTAAGAATGGATATTGTGTCAGAAACAGCTAGCTCTCAATCTTAATTTTTAGACCACACAGGTAGTTTCTGCTTGGTCAATGTGTTCCCACGGGAATGCAGGAGCGATTGGCAGAGTTTTCCAGTCGTGCGTTTCTTGCGTTATAGTCCTGATGAGTGCAAGACAAAAAAGCTTTTCATTCTTGATGGAGAAAAGCTGCAACACAAAGGGACTTGGTGGGAAACTTGTACATGAAACCTAGAAAGCTAGCACATTGGGGAAGCAGCAGGTAACTAGGAAGGTTAATGGAACAAAAACAGAAATTGTTGGAGAAGCTCAGTAGGTCTGGCAGCATTTGTGGGGAGAAACGCAGTCAACATTTCAGGTCCAATGACCTTTCTTCAGGCTGTATTATATTTCTAGCACCTGCAGTTCTTTGTTTTGTGCTTGAGGCTAATGGAACGCTGGCCCTATTTCAGGTGTGCTTGAGTACAAGAGTAGGGAAGTCTCACTGCAACTATACAAGCTGCTGGTGAGATCACATCTGCAGTACTGAGAGCAGCTTTGGTCCCCTTATTTAAGGAAAGACATCATTTCATTGGAGGCAGTTCAGAGAAGGTTCACTGGGATGATCCCGGGTATCGAAGAATTGTCTTATGAGAAAAGGGTAAATAGGTTGGGACTGTGCTCACTGGAGTTCAGAAGAATGACTAGGTGATCTCATTGAAATATATCGGATTGACAGGGTAAATACTGAGAGGATGATTCCCCTCATGGGAGAGTCCAGGACCAGTGGGTATAGTATCAGAATAAAGATGTGCCAATTAAAGAGTGAGAGGAGGGTGAAAATTTATTTTCTCAGAGGGTTGAGTGTCTTTGGAACACCTTGCCACAGAGAGCTGGGGACAGAGTCCCCGTGTATATTTAAGGCTCGGACAGATAGATTCTTGATCAGTTGGGGAATCAAGGATTATGGGCAAAAGGTAAGAAAGTAGGCATGAGGAACATTGGATCTGCCAGGAGAAGGTTGGAGGGACTGAATGGCCTACTCCTGCTTGGGTTTTTTATAGTGTTAATTCCTTCTGATGATCTTTATATCCTACACAAACACAAATTCTGCATTTATATTTAAGATTTCCATTATTTACTTTTTTACCTTTAGACCACCCCAGACAATTTGTCCCATCAAATGGTCTATCAGAAAGGTTGGTCACAAGAATTGTTGCCCACCTTACAGCTGAGGTGATGTTGAAGCAGCATGAACCATAAAAAACAGCATTTCAATTTCCAAATCCAGTGGTCACATACACATTATTGCCTCCTTTATTTTCACCTAAATTTCCTCAATTAGTTCTTAAAGGATGAGTAACATTTTTATAATTGCCAAGTTACTGCAATGAAACAGCAAGGTAGGGGTGACTAAAATACAAGTTCCTTTCCTGTAACAAAATCTTTTGTGACCGATAAATATGAACCTAAGCTACAGTCAGTCTGTGGTATTAATAACATCGATACCTGTTTCAATGTCAAAAGTCAAAGTTGGAAGCTGACAAGCAGCAAATCAGTGAGAAGGGAACAGGAAATGAAGGACTCTCTCACTCTGAAGGTTGCCAACTAACCATTGTCAGAAAGAGAAAAGGATTTCAACTGATTGTGAAGTTAAGCAGCACGTAATCAACTGTCCAATTGTTAACATTTCATTACCTGCTCTTCACAACCCACTCAGAGATCCAGATGACTGTTACCTTTATATTTAGACTCACTTCTTACTCATAACCTGTATTTATGCATGCTGCATTATTTATTCTTTTTGCTTTTAGTATCAAAGAAACACACTCTTTTGTTAACTCAAGAAAGTTTGGTTAAATTGGCTCCTTTTAAACATAAATTCATTTGTTTTGGGGAAAGGCAAGGACGAAGGAGGAATCATTTTATTTTAAATTTAACCTTGCTGTGACCAACAGAAGATGCGGGTGAATAAGGAAGGAGAATCAGTTTGTCCATCTCACCGTGGTGCTTAATGATTTGGTGAATCCACATGGAACCAAAATGAGCTGGGGAACCTCACCTGGGGTCTGCTCAAAACAACGACTGATTCAGGACTCAACACTCCTTCCTGGAAAAGTCTCCCATTTTATATCTTCCAGGCAGCAGCTAGTTCAGTTTCTACTGAAAAACTCAATTTTTGCTGAGTGTGTTTGAAATTCAGATGTTGTGTGTTGTCTTTAGGAGATATTCTTGTGATATCATCACTGTATCACAACATAACCTGAGGGTTTGCAGGTCTCAGTCTCCACCTTAACTGAGGCTGCTTGAAGCATTACCTTGAATCCATAGAATCCTTATAGCGTGGAAACAGGCCATTTGGCCCAACAAGTCCACACTGAACCTCCGAAGAGCAATCCCTCCCAGATCCATTCCCCTACCTCATTACTCTACATTTACCCTTGACTAATGCACCTCACCTACACATCTGTGAACACTATGGGCAATTTAGCATGGCAAATTCACCTGACCTGCACATCTTTTGATTGTGGGAGGAAACTGGAGCACCCGGAGGAAGCCCACGCAGACACGGGGAGAATGTCTCCACACAGACAGTCGCCTGAGGCTGGAATTGAACCTGGGTTCATGGCGCTGTGAGGCAACAGTGCTAACCACTGAGCAAACGTGCCATAACTAGTGTTACATTTGTTTTAAAAAAATCCAAAAATCACATCTGTGGTCATAATATCTGGGAAACAGTGTGGAATGTTACACAGAATTTATGATGAACAAGATTTTTTGCCGCTGCTGACAATAATCATTCCATACCACTGCCAGTATCTAACACTGCCATGGATTATTTTAAAGCACTGCGATGGAGATGAGTTCTACAATAACATAAATAATATCATTTCAATTCATTAGCCTGTTGAAAGTTCAACAAGGCTCCATGGATATGACTGGAATCATAAAAAAAGGGGGAAAACTATTCAACATTGATGTCCGAGTTAGCGATTAAATGTTTCAGTATCACCTCCTAACTGCATTTCAACCAAAACCATCCCTGACTCTTCATTCTCTTGAAGAAGGAGGAAACCGAGAAGCTAGAAAAGCATTTCAGTTAATGCTTTATTCATTGATCTCCATACTGTGCCCTGAATAAAGTTAAAAATCACACAACACCAGGTTATAGTCCAACAGGTTTAATTGGAAGCACTAGCTTTCGGAGCGACGCTCCTTCATCAGGTGGTTGTGATCAATTTCATCACAATCTGCCCCTTCTGGGGCAGAGCATTCCACACACCCACCACTCTCTGGGTGAAGAAGTTTCTCCTCAACTCTGTTTTAAATGGCCTACCCTTATTTTTAAACTGTGCCCTCTGGTTCTGGACTCACCCATCAGCGGAAACATGTTTCCTGCCTCCAGAGTGTCCAATCCTTTAATAATCTTATACATCTCAATCAGATCCCCTCTCAGTCTTCTAAACTCAAGCGTATACAAGCCCAGTCGCTCCAATCTTTCAGCGTAAGATAGTCCCGCCATTCCGGGAATTGACCTCGTGAACCTATGCTGCATCCCTCAATAGCCAGAATGTCTTTCCTCAAATTTGGAGACCAGAACTGCACACAATATTCCAGGTGCTGTCTCACCAGGGCCCTGTACAGTTGCAGAAGAACCTCTTTGCTTCTATACTCAATCCCTCTTGTTATGAAGGCCACCGTGCTATTAGCCTTCTTCACTACCTGCTGTACCTGCATGCTGGCCTTCATTGACTGGTGTACAAGAACACCCAGATCTCTTTGTACTGCCCCTTTACCTAACTTGACTGCATTTAGGTAGTAATCTGCCTTCCTGTTCTTGCCACTAAAGTGGATAACCATACATTTATCCACATTAAACTATATCTGCCATGCATCCATCCACTCACCTATCCTGTCCAGGTCATCCTGTATTCTCCTAACATCCTCCTCAAATTTCATCCTGCCACCCAGCTTTGTGTCATCAGCAAATTTGCTAATATTACTTTTAATACGATCATCTATATCATTAAGGTACATTGTAAAACGTTGCGGTCCCAGCACTGATCCCTGCGGTACCCCACTGGTCACCGCCTGCCATTCCTGTCAGCCAGCCAATTTTCAATCCAGGTCAGTATTTTGCCCCTAATACAATGTGCCCTAATTTAGCTCATTAACCTCCTATGTGGGACCTTATCAAAGGCCTTCTGAAAGTCTAAGTATACTACATCCACTGGATCTCCCTTGTCCATCTTCAGAGTTACATCCTCAAAAAATTCCAAAAGATTAGTCAAGCATGATTTCCCCTTCATAAATCCATGCTGACTCTGACCTATCCTGTTACTACTATCCAGATGTGTCGTAATTTCCTTCTTTATAATTGACTCCAGCACTTTTCCCACCACTGAGGTCAGACTAACTGGTTTATAATTTCCTGCTTTCTCTCTCCCACCTTTCTTAAAACGTGGGACAACATTAGCCACCTTCCAATCCGCAGGAACTGATCCTGAATCTATCGAACTCTGAAAAATAATCACCAACGCATCCACGATTTCTAGAGCCACCTCCTTCAGTACCCTGGGATGTAGACCATCAGGCCCCAGGGACTTATCAACCTTCAGACCTAACAGTCTCTCCAACACCATTTCCTGCCTAATATAAATTCCCTTCAGTTCAGGTCCTTCAGCCACTATTATATCTGGGAGGTTGCTCGTGTCTTCCCCAGTAAAGGCAGATCTAAAGTACCAATTCAACTCTTCTGCCATTTCTTTGTTCCCCGTAATAAATTCACCTGTTTCTGTCTTCAAGGGCCCAATTTTAGCCTTAACCATTTTTTTTCTTTTCACATACCTAAAAAAGCCTTTACTATCCTCCTTTATATTTTTGGCCAGTTTATCTTCGAACCTTATTTTTTATTTGCGTATTTCTTTTTTAGTTATCCTCTGTTGTTCGTTAAAAGCTTCCCAGTCCTCCGTTTTCCCACTCATCTTTGCTATTTTGTACTTTTTCCCTTTTGTCTTTATATGGTTCTTAACTTCCCTCGTCAGCCACGGCCACCCTGCCTCCCCTTAGGATCTTTCTTCCTTTTTGGAATGAACTGATCCTGCATCTTCTGCATTATACCCTGAAATATCTGCCATTGTTGCTCCACTGCCATCCCTGTGAGGATATTGCACCATTGAACTTTGGCCAGCTCCTCCCTCATCGCTCCATAGTTCCCTTTATTCAACTGGGATATTGTCACTTCCGATTCTACCCTCTCCCTTTCAAACTGCAGATTAAAGCTTATTGTATTGTGGTCACTGCCTCCTAATGGCTCTTTACTTCGAAGTCCCTGATCAAATCCGGTTTGTTGCACAACACCAGATCCAGAATTGCCTTCTCCCTGGTAGGCTCCAGCACCAGCTGTTCTAAGAATCCATCTCGGAGGCACTCCACAAACTCCCTTTCTTGGGGTCCAGTACCATCCTAATTCTCCCAGTCTACCTGCATGTAGTAATATCTTTGCGACAGGCCAATTTCAGCTCATTATTCAACTTACACACGACATCCAGGCTACTGTTTGGGGGCCTGTCGATAACTTCCATTAGGGTCTTAGAATTTCTCAGCTCTATCCATACTGACTCTACATCCCCTGATTCTTGGACCTCCCGCGCAAGGGACTGAATATTATTCCTTACCAACGGGGCCACCCCATCCCCTCTGCCAGTCAGTCCTTACGATAGAACGTGTAGCCTTGAATATTCATTTCCCAGGCCCTGTCCACTTGAAGCCACGTCTCAGTAATCCCCACAACATTGTATCTGCCAATTTCCAAATGAGCCTAAAGCTCATCCATCTTATTTCTAATGCTTCGTGTGTTCATATATAATATTTTTAGTTTGCTACTGCCCTATCAATCCCTATTTCACTTGACCTCACGGCATGATCCTGTTTTGAGTTTTCTGCCTCATTGGTACAGTTGTCTTTCTTGACTTCTCTAGTTCTAACTTTCCCTTTAACTTCCTTCTTAAACTTCCAGTTTGTCTCCTCCCCCCCCGCTACTTGCGGTGCTGGCTCGAAGGGCTGAATGGCCTACTCCTGCACCTATTGTCTATTGTCTACTTAGTTTAAATGCAGCTGTGTGGCAGTGGCAAACCTACCTGCCAGAATGCTGTCCCCCACCTATTAAGGTACAACCCGTACCTCTTGTATAATTTATCCTTACCGCTAAACATATTGCAGTGATCCAAGAATTTAAATCCTTGCTTCCTTCAGCAGTTCCCCAGCCACACGTTCAAGTCCATTATCTCCCTGTTCCTGTCCTCACCAGCCCGAGGGACTGGAAGCAAACCGGAGATAACCACCTTGGATGTCCTGCTTTTCAGCCGCCTTCCGAGTTCTCTGAAGTCCCGCTGTAATATGTTCCTCCTCCTCTTCCCAACATCATTTGTGCCAACATGTACCACCACATCTGGCTCTTCACCTTCACCCTTGAGGATTTCCTGCACCCTGTCTGCGATGTCCTTAATCCTGGCACCAGGAAGGCAACACACCATCCTCAAATCCCACCTGTTGCCACAGAAACCCCTTTCAGTCCCTCTCACTATGGAGTCCCCTATTACCACGGCCCTGTGTGATGTCTGACTCCTCGGCTCTGCCTCCATGCCAACTTTTGATTGACAGACCTGACCGCCTCGTGGACTGGCAGTGACGTCTGTCTCTACTGTTTCCAAGAAATTCAACCTGTTTCTGACAGGTACTTCCCCGGGGGTCTCTTGCACCTGTCTCCTCTCTGCCTTCCTCATCGTCTTCTTCCTTCTACTCTCTTCTGGTATGCTCGGTGTAATAACCTCGCTGAATGTCTTGTCCAGAAAGATCTCGTTCTCTCGGATGAGCCCGAGGTCATTGAGTTCTTTCTTCAGTGCTGCGATATGCTCTGTCAGTATCATCTGGATACTTTCAAGAAAGAGTTGGATAGAGAGCTTAAGGATAGTGGGATCAAGAGTTATGGGGATAAGGCAGGAACAGGATACTGATTGGATTAGATTAGATTACTTACAGTGTGGAAACAGGTCCTTCGGCCCAACAAGTTTACACCGACCCTCCGAAGTGCAACCCACCCCTACCCCTACATTTACCCCTTACCTAACACTACGGGCAATTTAGCATGGCCAATTCACCTTACCTGCACATCTTTGGACTGTGGGAGGAAACCGGAGCACCCAGAGGAAACCCACGCAGACACGGGGAGAACGTGCAAACTCCACACAGTCAGTCGCCTGAGGCGGGAATTGAACCCGGGTCTCTGGCGATGTGAGGCAACAGTGCTAACCACTGTGCCACCGTGCCGCCCACTAATTGAGGATGATCAGCCATGATCATAATGAATGGTGGTGCTGGCTCGAAGGGCAGAATGGCCTACTCCTGCACCTATTGTCTATTGCCCTCTTTCAGGCCAGCTCATTAACTCCCTGGTTTTGCAAACATTACCTACCTGCTCTTTAAATTCTTTCAGGGGTCTAATACTCCACAGCACTCTGGGGTAGAGAATTCCACAATTTTAACTACTCTTTGGGAGAAGAAATCCCTTTGTGACTCAGTTTTAAATGAGTGCCCCATTATTCTGTAACAATGCCTTCAATGTTTGCCTCTCCCCTCCATAAGTAGAAACGTGCTCTCATCCTTACCCTGTCATGCTCACCTTGAATCTTGTCGTATGTTGAGTTTGGATTTGAGGTTTTATAGGTTTATTGCATTTCTGATTTGTTGTGAGTAAGATCACCCCTCATTCTTCACTCTAATGAAAAAAGGCCCAATCTGCACAGCTGCTCTTGATAAGTCAACCACTTCATCCCAGGAATTAGCTGAGCAAATCTCTTCTGAACTCCCTCCAATAGTAGATCATTTCTAATATACTGTACTACTATACTGTATATACTGTACATAGACTCAGGAACACTTTAATACATCCCCATCCCCAGACACACCTTGGGTCCCTACCTGCCTTTCCACCACTGGCCTATTTTCCTGTGACATTGCACTTTGCCAATGGCAGACTAAAAAGCTGTTGACATGAGTTTAAGGAACACGTTTCCCAGAGTAATGGTGAGCTGAGTAAGCCATAGATCTTGGAGAATGACTTTAATTGAAGTTTGTTGTGAGTGCACAGAACTTAGCTGAAAAGGAAATAACTTATAGCCAGGCCAGCTGAAGAAAGCACCTCAGCATTGGGATTGGGGTAGTGCTGCACTGAGGTTCGAGTGCAAGATTATTGTTGCACTAAAGGTAATGAATGCTTCTTTCCAATGAGTTCATTACACTATTGGAGAAATATTTGAAAAGTAGTTTGTGTTTTTCTTCCGTGCAACAAACTTTTATGTTCTTTGGTTAGAAATGTCAGCAACATCTTGTGAATGTGTCGGTCACTGACCTCCACGGTAAACAAAAAGAAAACTTTTCATCTATGAACCCAAGTCTCACTCTGGGATCAGATTTGTCCAGTGTTACCATCAGACCACCAGGCCGGAGGCCTCTCTTACTTACTGTGTTTCCAGCTTCTGCAGCGAGTCGGGCAGCGTACCGAGCGATCAGCCTGTGTTCTTCATCCAGCCTGCTCGGACTGTCCAAAACACTGCACAGAAATTTAAAAAAAAATTAAAATGCATCTTTTCAGAAGTTAACCTTTTATTTTTTGGCAACTTCCACGAATAACATAAACATGACTGGAATCTTTGTCAACTGAGAGATTGACAGACATTGCAGCTCTAATATTAGTGACTCACATCAAATCAGAAATGCAATAAACCTATAAATCCTCAAATCCAAACTCAACATCAACAGTGCAAGACTGGAGTTTGGTACTGTTTGATCTAAATGGAATGGCTAAGATTATAAACAATCTGCTCCTAACAAATCCAATTTCAGGGCTTCATAATCAATGGATCGAGCATTCCTGATGCGGCTAACTGTGTGGATTACCAACTTGTGAATCCTTCTGATCAACCTCTGGCAGGTGGTGAGAATGAGAGTGTCTCTTGGGTCAGCCATGTTTGATGTCCTGAACAATAACATGCCAAAGCTTCTGCCAACAGGCTGTGGAAGCAAGCATAAGGTACATGCTTTGTCTGCCTCATGGTCACCCGGACATATGACTAAAAACAAAGACCAAATGTCTCACTCAGTGTATGAGAATATTCCTAACGTTTGAGCAAGTAAAACAACTCCTGGAACGACTGTCAACATCCATTCTTAAGATTCCCAAAGATGCAAATATGGTGATGTTGTACCAACACAATCAGACAGAAACAGGCAAGTTTTGATTTCCACTGAACAACAATGAAAAACATTAAACAAAACCCTCTGAACCTACTCGAAATTTCCTTGATAAAGCTACATATTGTAAGTCCATTTGAAAAATAACTTGCACAACTAAATTCAGGTGTGAGATTTTGGGTGGAATAATATGCAAATGTGGTGGTAGTGTTGGAGGGAGGCATTTAATCAGATGGAGGAAAGGCAGGTAGGAACCCAAGGTGTGTCTGGGGATGGGGATGTATTAAAGTGTTCACCATTCAGGGAACATGACAAGCTACTCCTGGTGTGTCTTATTGCAAGCTCCTTGGCAGAGGTGTAGCAGTCCCTTGTTCAAAGCATGAGATCCGAGGACCTATCATTGTAAAGATAGGAAAGGCAGAGCACCCAGTGACGGGCAGCTTCCTCTGTGCCATCACTCCCCTCTGGTCTAAGATTCAGCAATTCCCTGTGTCTCTGGGTGGGTACTGTATTAACTGCAGCATCTTTCCACCCTGTGTTCAACAGAACTACTGGCCTCTAATTGGTGCTTATCAATGTATCATAAAAACATAATACATGATATTAACTAATTTGGCCCAAAACCATTGAAACCACCTAACTTTAGCTATTTTACAATTTATTATTTGTCATAAAAGACAAATTGAGATGAGTGCACTGCACTCGATTCCTCACACATTGTAGCAGTCTCAAAGCTTTGCACAAAGGACATTTACAAAATCATAATTGCATTTAGCAACCAGAGCATTATGATGTGCCCTGGGTGACTGGGCACCCATTATATTGCTGGCACAAGGAGGCTACAACTTTACAGCCTGTAAGTATCGTTGACTTTGAGGATTTTTTTTTGACATCTATTGAAGTTGACACAGCTCAACTCCACTTTAGAGGACATCTTCAAGTGGAACTCTTATCATTATAGATTTGGTACTTCTCCATCAGCACTAGACTAAGATTTCCTGTCACATTTAGCCAAATACAAACATAATTAGGGAATAAAAATCCACAGCTCCAAAACTATTCACTCTCAAATGAGCTGCTCAATTAATTAATTACTCAATTAATTTGTGGTTCCCCAATAAGCGATCTTCTGTTCAAAGAAAAAAAATGATAAGAGGAACAATTATTTATTTTAACTAATCAATTTTACAGAAGAAAAAGCCACTTTTTAAATGCACAATGTTAAATACATTTCAAATGTACATTATTGACTTTGAAACATTCTGGGGTATCATATAATTCTCCAGTACCTTTCATAACCACAAATCCTTTTCTTTCCTGCTTTGCAACAGATAAAATCTCTGTTCTTTACTCTTGAATAAATCAAATCTGATCACAAGTTCATCTCACTGAAAACAGAATGACCATTCGGCTCATTTCAAAATAAAGGAGCAGTTGTGTATTCAGATAAACTGAAGAGTACAGTAACTTTCACTGAATATCAGACGCGAGGGCAGATATGAATTATGAAGATGCACCATATCCACTTAAATGAACATTTTCTCAGACAATAGCTCATATTTTGTGGACAGTGGCAAATTAATCTCGCTAGATTTCAGTTCCACTTGCCCAAAAGGCTTGTGTACTGTAACTTACGGCAATCAGAAACTAAACACCACATGGCATCCAGGAGATCTGGGACCTGTATGTACAGGACAAGCAATGGTGTGTCTCTGCAACAAATCAGATTAAGGAATCCTTAAACTGCCAAACCAGAAAAGTTCAATTCAGAATATTTAGTTCAATGCCAGATTTTAAATGGAATACAATAATGGCAAAAGATAAAAGAGGCAGAGACATTTTTAATTTCTTCACAAATCCCCAACAATAATTAAGATTTAAGGGAAGGACAATTCAAACTTTTAAAAAGAATCTTCAGATGGCAGGGACAATGGCTGACAGTAATTAAGACCCATCTCAGTCATTAACATTTCACACCCACTTGAATGGAGAAGCCACAACTTTTTCTGATGAGGCAAACACAGTAACGTGACAGCAATCAGGCAGCAGAACGCTAAACCACTCAGAGAGCTGTCAGAGCAGGGAAGCCTGGACAGCAGTGCTCAGATTTCTGCATTTAACTGCACTTGAGCAGGCTCTGGAGGTTTCTGTTAGATTTACTATTTGTAATGGGGATTGCTGGTACAGTTAACTACATAATCCAGGCCACTGTCTCGACTGATAGTCACAATTTAGAGAATATTCATGAACCAAGTGAAAGGCAAAATAAACAAATAATTGGCATTTCCTTACTCATTGTGAAATATTGAATTATTTGATTTTATTATTTAAAAGCAATTTAACCTCCACAGATCAATGTGAGAACCCTCATAGCTCTGTAATGAGAAATCACTGACATTATGTGCAATTATCTCATGGTATTCTCCTTGTTGTGTGTACGTCTATTGACTTCTGCAGTAGTTATTTTTAAATATTTCTGTGCAGCTATGCTCACAGAGATCTTAAAGGGTACAGCTTTCAAGTGAACTGTGTGGTAGCTTCATACTCACACAACTTTGATGGTAAAATGATCAGAATCTTTCTTTTCTCTTGTTCTGTGGAGGGGTGAGCAGTTAGTCATATTTTCACTCTTTGACAGGTTTAGTAAATGATATAGAGTGAAAGATCCCCAAGGAAAGAGTGATCACAACATGGTAGAATTTAGCGTTCAGTTTGATAGGGAAGAACTTGAAATGGAAACAAATATGCTCAGCTTAAATAGGGATAATTGCAAATAAATGAAGGCAGGATTGCAGGAATAGACTGGGAAAGATATTTAGCAGCATAGGAACAATGGTAAACATTTAAGAAAATAGTTCACAGCTCATGAAGGATTCTAGGAAGGGGATAATTATGGTTAGCCAGGGAAATTAACATTAGGAATGGAGCAAAGTTTAAAAAATATGAAACATGACAAAGATTCATGGTAAGACAGAGGTTTGGGAAAGTTTAAAAACAGATGACCAAGAAAATAATAGATGATGAAGATAAACTTGCCAGCATTATTAAAAGCTTTTTTAAATTTATAAAAAGGAGGAAATCTGCAGCACAGACAAATTAGGAAGGCCTCTTCCATGAATCACGAAAAGTTAGCATCCAAGCTCACTGGATAATAGGGAAGGCAAACAGAAGGTTTGGCCATAATTTCAAAAGGAATGGAGTATAAAAATAGGAAGGTCTTGCTAAACCTATGCAAAAAGCACGAGGCAGATCACAGCTGGAATACTGTGAACAGTTATGGGTCCCCATCGAAGGCAAGATATACAAGGTTTGTAGGCAGCCGAGAGGAGCTTCACCAGGCTGATCACAGGTATGGAGGGAATGTTTTATGTGCAGTTTGAGTAGATTAGGCCTGTACTCATTAGAGTTTGGAAGAACGAGAGACAACTTTATTGGCACTTAAAAAATTCTTAAGGGACTTGACAGGGTAGATGCAGAAAAGTTGTTTTCCCTCGGGGGATGTTTATATTTGGTTATGAGAAAATATTTTAGAACATAATTTTCTTGAAATTAGACATTACTTAATAAACCATCATGTAAAATAATTCATCTGTAAACCTCTAACCTGGTAATAACAGTTTTCTGCTTACTTAATCCCAAAGTACACTTCAATTAAAATCCTTAAAGTTTAGGTAATTACTCCCTGTTATAGGTTTAGTGCTATCTTATTTGTTTTCTTGGAACACTGTACAAACATAAGCAGTTTGATGATTTTGCATTTACAATGACTAATTGTTAAGTTATTTAATATTGTATTCCAGAGGTGTAAAAGGACATTGACATGTGATTCAAACCAGAAATTTATATCTTCCATACGTGGCCCTCAGAAGATTTTCCAATCTTGCTCCAGGCAGCTGAGGAAAACTTCAATAAGACCACACCTTAATTGCAATATTAAACAACTGTATCACAGCAAATACACAGCATTGGTTATGGAAAAACTCAATCCTAAAACTTGCTTTGATGCAACATTATAAAATAATGAACATGCTTTGTTTCTTTTTATTGATGGATGCCTGATCTGACACAGTAACTATTTGCTTTTCTGCATTCTCCTCAGCTTGGATCAAACTTATTTTCAAACCCTGATCAATTGTTCATTATCTTCACCCAAACTTTTACCGCTGGTGTTCACAAACAGGGACAATCTGTGCCTCATTACTACTGCCGAGTGAAATACCATTAGTATAAGGCGTTTATTGATCCTCTTGTCCTTTCTAATTTGTGTGACCCTCACAGCTGTGAGTTCCAGTGCTTTTCCAGCCCTAACCCCACTTTGTCCTGCCACATGCTGCTCCTATCTCATCACTCCCTCAACAACTACTCTCATTTTCCTCTGGGAGACAGGGGTCTTGGATCAGTTCCTTTCCCAACCAACTATCAACTTGAACACATGACCGAAATCTAGCTCAGACCTGTTAGCCTGCAAAACATCTCCAATTCCAATCCTTCCCTTTCCAGCTTCTTTCCATTCCGATCATCATTCTCAACATATCAACATTCTAGAACACAGCATCATGGTGAATGGAGTGAAAACTGTATCCAGGTAAGGTAGTGAAAACAAGAATCACTGTGCTGTTTAAGAAGTTGTTAATTGGGGTTGGGGATGACAGTTTTTCTGCCTGGGTGAGCTAAGCTAGGCCATACCACTATTGTTATTTGTTCATGTGTTTACAAAGATTGCCTTCTCATTTCTCATTCATCGATTGTTCAAATATCATTCTGTTAGTATCCCCTCAAATTTACTCAGTATATAAAAACACAGACTTTATAAAATACACATCACAGATAAAAACCATTCTGACTCAAATGGTCTCTGCTTCACTTCAACCTTCACCCATCTCTCTTTATCTCATCATAATACTTTTTTTAGGGTTCCAATTTCACAGGCTATAAACAGCCACTTTAATTTCGTCCCATTACATGTCACAATTCAAATAGGATTGTTAAAATAAACATGGGTAATGTTTGTATCAGATAATGTAAAGCTTCAAGGTCGATACTCCATGTTCCTAAAGCCAAATGGTTTTATACATCTCAGGATACTAACCTGTTAAATCGATGGATTACAAAGATAAAGGTACCTGTGAAAATATTTTACATAAATCTAACAGAGTTTTTCAAAAACTTAGTTGAAGTATTACCAAATTTTTCTTGGATTCTACTTATTCATTCATAAAGAACAAAACTTGGCAAAAAATGAAATTTAAATCAAATGTTGTTTTCATTTTAATACTGCTGCATACCTAGAAGCCTCAATTGATCGTGTTTGAAATCAATATATACTCCTGCCTGTGGAATCACTATAATCCTTCCACACTTCACATGATTTAATATGACCTTTTGAATTACTCTAAGACAGCTAAAGTGGCTGGCAGCCATTTTAAATTAAAGACTTTGTGTTGATTTTCGTAACATAAAGCAGGATTATTTTCAACCTATTAAAAGTTTGCGGTCACTGAAGTACTATGCTTCACAAATGTCAACACACAATAAACAGAACGTGCATGCTTTTGTAACAAGAGATACCAGAATTAATCTTTAAGGTATTTCAAGAAATGACACCTCATTTCCCCTCAGAGCCCATAATGAATGTTAGGAGATAGAGTCAAATTGCCTTTCTACTCTTTCATAGATGGATAGGTAGATAGGTAAGTAGACAGATAAATGGATTAATTGATAGACAGATAAGAAGATAGGTAGATAGATAGATAGAAGGATAGGTAGATAGATGTATGGATATGAAGATAGGTAGACCGATAGATAGATGGATAGGAAGATAGGTAAGTAGATAGATAGAGATAGATAGATAAGATAAAATAAATAGAATACTAATCACTTAACTGTAATTTTCTGCTCAAATAAACAATGCAGAAAATAACTTGAGAACTGTCATATAATCCTCAGAATGTGTGGAAAAATTCAGCAAGTCTGGTACCATCCATGGAGAGAGAAACAGTTATAGGTTTCAGGTCATTGGTACAATGTACTGAAGCATGTAGTCTGTCTCTCCACTTACGTTGCAAAACCTGCTCAGTATTTCCTGCATTTTACCATTTCAGATTTCTTACATCTGCAACATTCTGCATTTATAACAATTAGCTGATGGAGACATGATAAAACAGGATGGCGATGGATGATTGTGAGGAGGAGTTGAATCAATACTCACTACTAGTAACACAAACTGGCAGAGTAATTCCTGATCAAGAAAGGTGACTTGATGCACCAAAACCTATTCGTCCATAAAGATTTCCAAGTCCTCTCACTTAATTGCATAAACTAAGGTTACGTAAGCACAGCAAAAAAACCCCAGAAATTATGAGAGAAACTCAGCAGGTATGACAGCATCTGTGGAGAAAGAAACAATTGACATTTCACCTCCTTCAGATTAACATTGACAAGATCTCCACCATCAGCATTACTTTGTTTTATCTGCATGTCTACAGGTTGTTTGGGGGAGGGGACAATGACACTGATTTTAAAACATCATCAGTTGCAGAATTACAGACTCGAACAATGGCTAATGGAGTGTGGGTCCATCCAGTTATAATGTCTTACTTTGTGAGTAACTCCAATATTCAGTAAAGATTTATTTGTGGTTTCCTCATTTCCATCCTATTTTAGGATGTTGGCAGAGAGGGCTGCCTCAGAAAAAAGGTGGAAGTTGGAATTGAATATTCCTTTTGGCAGACAGAAGATTATAATCAAAGTGGTTTTCTGCAGAATGGCTGAAAGCGAGTATAAATTGCCAGATTTTGATTACCACCTGATGTGGAGAGTCTGAACCATATGACCATTGGAAGAATGAAGTGGATTGTGGATGCAGATTATGTCACTGCCAAAGAGGAAGCAAGGTATTACCTTGGTATTGTCAGCTCTGAGCAACAGTAAGATTAGAAGTAGAAAATCTTGAAAGCTGGGAGCCTGTCATAGAGATGTACAGCACGGAAACAGATCCTTCGGTCCAACTCGCCCATGCTGTCCCACATCCCTCCAAATCCTTCCTATTCATATACCCATCTAAATGCCTCTTAAATGTTACAATTGTACCAGCCTCCACCACTTCCTCTGGCAGCTCATTCCATACATGTACCACACTCTGCATTAAGAAGTTGCCCCTTAGGTCTCCTTTATATCTTTCTCCTCTCACCCTAAACCTATGCTCTCTAGTTCTGACCTCCCCGATCCCAGGGAAAAGACTTTGTTTATTTATCCTATCCATGCTCCTCATGATTTTATAAACCTTGAGAAGGTCACCCCTCAGCCTCCGACGCTCCAGGGAAACAGCCCCAGCCTGTTTAGCCTCTCCCTGTAGCTCAAATCCTCCAATCCTGGCAACATCCTTGTAAATCTTTTCTGAACCCTTTCAAGTTTCACAACATCCTTCCAATAGGAAGGAGACCAGAATTACATGCAATATTCCAACAGTGGCCTAACCAATGTCCTGTACAGCTGCAACATGACCTCCTAACTCCTGTACTCAATACTCTGACTAATAAAAGGAGAGCATACCAAATGCCTTCTTCACTATCCTATCTACCTGCGACTCCACTTTCAAGGAGCTATGAACCTGCGCTCCAAGGTCTCTTTGTTCAGCAACACTCCCTAGGACCTTACCATTAAGTGTATAAGTCCTGCTAAGATTTGCTTTTCCAAAATGCAACACCTCGCATTTATCTAAATTAAACTCCATCTGCCACTTCTCAGCCCATTGGCTCATCTGATCAAGATCCTGTTGTACTCTGAGGTAAACCCTCTTCGCTGTCCGCTACACCGCTAATTTTGGTGTCATCTGCAAACTTCCTAACTATACCTCTTATGCTCACATCCAAATCATTTATCTAAATGATGAAAAGTAGTGACCCAGCACTGATCCTTGTGGCACTCCACTGGTCACAGGCCCCCAGTCTGAAAAACAACCCTCCACCACCACCTTCTCCCTTTAAGCTGTTCTGTATCCAAATGGCTAGTTATCCCTGTATTCCATGAGATCTAACCTTGCTAACCAGACTCCCATGGGGAACCTTGTCAAATGGCTTACTGAAGTCCATATAAATCACATCTAATGGTCTGCCCTCATCAATCCTCTTTGTTACTTCTTCAAAAAACTCAATCAAGTTTGTGAAACATGATTTCCCATGCACAAAGTCATGTTGACTATCCCTAATCAATCCTTGCCTTTCCAAATACATGTACATCCTGTCCCTCAGGATTCCCTCCAACAACTTGCCCACCACTGATGTCAGGCTCACTGGTCTATAGTTCCCTGGCTTGTCCTTACCACTCTTCTTAAACAGCGGCACCACGTTAGCCAACCTCCAGTCTCCCGGCACCTCACCTGTGACTAGCGATGATACAAATATCTCAGCAAGGGGCCCAGCAATCACTTCCCTTGCTTCCCACCTGATCAGGTCCTGGGGATTTATCCACCTTTACCTGTTTCAAGACATCCAACACTTCCTCCTCTGTAATATGGACTGTCAACTAAATATGGTGAAGGACCTGCCTGTCCAAATCGGTTTTCTGAGAGTTATAAATCTGTCAGAAAAGTGATCTACTAAATTCTCACGGAGGATGGTCAGATTTTGTGAATTTTGAAGGGTGGAACATAAATCAATGGAGAAATATATCATGGACCTCAATAAACTCCACAAAAGATACAGAAATTTAAATTAGAAATTCCTTATTCTGCACTTGGACTTAAATTACTGGATTCTGCTAAGATTTTGCATATGAACAGGTTTGGTCTCAGCTAGGGTGCAATTCTTGGAAACAGACTCCCTTTTAGAGCAAACATCTGCTGTCTTGAAAATTCTCTTGGGGAAACAGTCCTTTTCAGCACTCTTGATGCTAAAATGGGTCATTTGGTTGTTTCACAAAGGATATTGAAGGTATTGATTGTGGTATTTCAAGATCGTTGGTACATTGGACACAAGCTTCAGTTTGAAAGATGAGTTCCAGTCAGAGGAATAAGGATGAAAGCACTTAAATAAAACCAGAAGAAGATAGAATTGGAGAGCAATAGTAGGGGAACGATCCCAAGGAATACCAAGGAATAGTTGACAAATGCTTCAAGTGTGTCTGCAATTGCTATTACGCAGCTAATTGTCCTTTATGGAACAGCAGGGTTCTCATATTGACCCATGACAGATTTCAGAGGATGATGATGATATGGATCTGTCTGAAGGAATTATTTGTGACATAAGGAGTTTTAGTCCTGTGATGAGTATTTTAATTAGGAATTTATTTAACTGTGCAGTGTTTGATAGTGGTTATATTCAGACAGAGTATAGAATAGATGGTTAAAGTGTTATCGGGATTCACTCAGCAACAGGGATCAAATTAACGTCAGGGAGTATGAAAATTATCATTGACACCACTCAGAAGTGGTGATTCTTTATAAAATAACTGAAATAAGTCAGCTTATTTAGTTGTAATTAATTAGTACAGATGTAATCTCCAGTGAGAAACATTCCTGTTAAGTATGAAGAAGGCACAAGGATAACAGGACTTTGAGAAATGGCAAGACATTTTTTTTATGTTGGAAAGTGTGTGGACCTGCAGTTTAGCCAGCTAGGATATTATTGCTTCTTTTAATGGCTGCTAATTTTCAAGGACAAAAAAAATTAAATAAATGAAAGGAATTTGGAAATTATTCCGATGCACTGGATAAGGAATGGCCAATCTTGTTGGATTTGTCTGGGAAAGGTCTTTGCCGGTAGAAATGATGAGGACTTTGAACAGTACAAAGATTAGAGTGGATTTAGAGAAATATTCCCAAAAGTGATTGTAGCTGTTTGGGCCACATGGGTTTGGTTAATAAACATAAAAACTGTTTTACAGCAGGAACATTTTTGCAAGTATTTCTTTAGACAAAACTCAGAAATAAAGTGATGCAGGAGAGAAACTATGGAAACTCAATGACTCTGTTTATAATCTGTTTAGTGTTTTGAGAAGGTGGTATTTTTAAGTATGAACTGTTGCCCTGACAATAGGCAATGTTCAACTAAAATCTGATCCCTCACTGTTTTATATTTACCAATATAGGAAAATCTCCGTCATTTCCAACTTGTATGATGATTTCTCACAAGGTATTACTGTGAATTTGAAAAGTATGTTATTACTAAGATTAATGTGGAATTTAAAGTCAGGTTAAAAGCTATTAAATATTTGGTTTGGATATCAGCAGCGATGGTTTTGTTTATTTCTGCAATTCACTTTAAAATAATATTTGAGGTTTATTCTTTCTATTTCCATGACCATCTTTCATATCTCTGCAAAACTACCATAGTTTGGACAAAATGTCAACATTTCTCTAACGTAATCTGATACGTCAGAACTCCAATGCATGAACAATAAATCATGTAAGTAGACTATTCCAAGTGTGGTCTAGCCAGAGTGCAGTTATATTGGATTCTGGTTACCAATCAATGGGATATAGTGTTCGCACCAATTGTCCTCTCTACGCTGAATTGAAGACCCTATTTAATTATTAGTAGCATTAACAAGATGAGGCACTGGTCTTAAATAAACAAAGTCAGTTTATCACATGATAGCGATGGTCACACATTAAGAAGTCAGGCATAATTACTTAGACCACCAGAAGGGAGAAATGGTGCCAATGGTGACAAATGCACCATGTGCTACACTGCCTGAATCTTGACCCAAAAACTATGACACTTTATCAGGTTTGGGGTTGCTTAAAGCAACTTCAGAATATCTCTTTCAAAACCATGACCTTATACATCTCCTGCCAAGCTTTTTTCCCCACAGGTAACATTGTCACACTCACATGTCCACCTATGTGTACATTTACCACCACTCTACCTCCCCTCCACCATCCCTCCACCACCCCTCCTCCACCACTCCACCTGCCCTCCGCCATTCAATATGCTCACTGGCTGATATGATTATTAGTGGCCGGGGGAAAGTGAAAATTTGATGGATGTGGAAGGCTCCTTTGGGGCCTTGGAACAGCACCACTCTAATCTAGACCCTGATCTGATTATTGCTTATTCCTGGCTTCCTCCAATAATCTTTCACCCCTTTTGGTTATCAAAAAGCCAACTGACTCTGCCTTAAAAAGACTCTGCTTTCACTATCCTTTTGAGAAATAATTACAAAGATCCTCTTTGAGAAAGAGTATCTTATCTGATTTAAATGGTTGACTCCTTTTTATTAAACTGTGACCCCTAGTTATAGATATTCCCACAAGAAGAAATATCCTTTCCACATCCAACTGGTGAAATCCCCTCAGGACCTTCTATGTCTCAATCAAGTTATTTCTTACTCTTCTGAGATGCTGAAGTATAAAGTCTAACCTGTTCAACCTTTTTTCATAGGACAACTAGCTCATTCCAGGTATTAATCTAGTGAACTTTTTCCAAACTGCATGACTTGCATTTCCAACCTTTCTTAAATAAAGAAATGGAATGCACTGCATGCAACAGTAGTAGACTCGCCAACTTCCAGGGCATTTAAATGGTCATTGGATAAACATATGGATGAAAATGGAATAGTGTAGGTTAGATGGGCTTCAGATTGGTTCCACAGGTCGGTGCAACACTGAGGGCTGAAGGGCCTGTACTGCGCTGTAATATTCTAAGTTTTTTACACAGATTGGAGAGAGTGTGGATCACACTGTCAAGGGTGGTGGTGGAGGGATATACAATGAAGGCATTTAAGGGACTTTTAGATAAGCACATGAATATGCAAGGAATGGAGGGATATGGACCAAGGGCAAGCAAAAGGGATTCATTTAATTTGGTGGCATGTTCAGCACAACATTGAGGGCCGAAGGGTCTGTTCCTATGCTGTACTGTTCTGTGTTCTATTATGTATCTTTAAAATTAGTGCTTTCACAACCATTCCCTCAGACAAAAAGTACAATGAAGTACTCTTTTTCCTCATATTTACGTTCCACTTTGATGATTACACAATTCAACATTCTATATGATCTGTTGATTGCTGCAATCAAGATCATAAATTGCAGTCGTGTGAAAGTAAATTTTGTGTTAAGTATAGATGTCAGGCTGCACAATGAGATTAGTTCACCATTAATGTACAGTTTGACACTGAAGTTTAAGTATATTTTCTTTAGTTTAACAACTGGAGCCAGGAATAAAGACTTGTCATAAAATTAACTATAAGGCAGGAAATTGTCATTCCTTTTCATTCTCCAAGCAGTGTTACATTTGAACTGGGATGTAGAATTAAAATATGTACAGTTGGATTACACCAAAGCATCATTTTCCACAAAGCCTGTAAATTAGTGTTTAATGAACCTGACTTGAACCTTGCTGTTGAGAAATAAGTGTAACAAACATTCAGCATCACATCTAATGTTCCCATTGGGTGGGAGAGACACTGGTAAGCGCACACTCTTTACAATACCCCTCAAAGCTTTGACTTCAAAACTGGAAAACTGTAAGCAGATTGAAAAATAAAGCCAAGGCATTTAAACGGTGAAGGAAAATCTTTTGAAGAAAACTGACATTTATTTGTAGTTATTTGCTCTTGCAGTTTGCCTTATATATAAAGGAGTGAACATTATTTAAACTCAATGCACTTTACATTCAAGCTAAAAGAATGGCTTATCAATGACTTGGTCAATAAGAGAACTGTCTGAGAATCCTTCTAAACCACACCCATTAATATCCATCATAGGCTGAAGGATAAGATTAAATACCTAATTACAATTAACACTGATGCTCATTTACTGATCCCAGAACAATTCAGTACCACCAATGAGTTGGACTGAAAAACACATCCATTGCAACAGCTCCGTGACTGAATTATCTTTTTGTTGAGTGACATTCTTAGAGTATCAAATAAGAATAATTTGTGAATGCCCTGCTCAGTGAAGGACAACTTTCAGGCGCTGTTCACAGAAGCTCGCCAGTCTGATCAGTAAGTATTGCTATTAATCGGCAGGGATTCTAGAGCAATGCAAGCAAACATCAAGGTCTTGTGCACCCGGAGCAACTGCACTCAAAAACGAGACCTCTGTTCTAACTGGAATTATCAAGCAGTACGCTGCTTATGTACCAAAACCAAAAAAAAGTAGTACTTTGGGGTGAACGAACTTCCTCTGCTCTGTGAAGAGACCTGTGGCACTATCATGCTGTGAAATCTTAATCAGGAATGCAACAGTCCCCAGAACTTTCAAGACCAACCCTCCCCACTCCACCCAACCCCACCTTGATTATGGCATTCCAGTCATTCCAAGAGGACAGATAATGTTTTAAAAGCATTCAGAGGTTTATTTCCCAAGCATAGCTCTATGTGGAACTCAACAAACACTGACCGTGTGTCATTCTGCAGTCGGCTCACATAGACTGCTATCAGATCGTGCTCATCAGCAAGCCGATTGGCTGTTTCCATGCCGTACTGTAACCTAGTGACAATGGAGGTAAATAAAGTAAAAAGTAGAACTGAAGAAATAAAATAAAAGCACATGATTTACATTCTTGAATAACAAAACAAGCACAATGCAGTAAAATAAAATCATTAAGACAGCTCCAATCAACAAAAGAACCAAAACGTCAGCTGTTGCCTGTACATTATGTCTGTGCTATAAGATTTCAGCTTGACTTCTACTGTACTCGACAAGGTTAAGTGGCTCTATTATACGGTTCTTTCACATAAGAAATTTTAAAGTTATAATACTGTCTTATCAGTAGATAATCATTAAGTGGCTCTCTTATATGGTTCTTCCAAATCAGAAATTTAAAGTTATCATAGATTGTTTTATCAGTAAATAATCATCCAAAGGATTACTGAACATTTTGATGTTGACAGACTTCAGACAACATTGGATATTTAATGTAAACAATTTTCCATAAAACCGGAACAAACACTTTCATATAATGCCTCATCATATCTTAATTTGAGTTCCATTTCAAAATTCACACACACTGTCCTTATTTTATCTGTGCGTTTATAAATTATGTCATCTGTATTTCTAACAGAATCTGCCTGTCTGTTTTTGACCCCTAATTCCTCTCTCCCACCTGTGATTAGACTGCTCTATTTCCCTGAGCGCAAGGGTGCGATTCTAGTGTGACAAGCTGAGCTAAATATTTTCCTATATAAAACAACATTGGAATTTATAATGGTAGAAATTGACAGAGGAAGTACATACAGCCTTAAGATCATCAATACATTATTGATTAGTGAAAGATGTGACAAGTCAACAAATAGTCTCTTTAATAGTTGTTCAATATCAATGACTCATCAGTTCAACATGAGGTTTCATCCGTTAATTGATGTTTCTCATTGGCTTAGAGAGTCTGATTTTTTCATTCTGAAGTATGTATGATTACTTCTTTTAAACAGGTATGTGTGTGTGTCCGAGATTCCCTCAATATGTTTGTATATCAGAAGTTGTGTCATAAAAGCATCAATCTGTGTAAGATTTCAGTCAGACTAACCAAAGATACTACTATAGGTCTCCGCGTCTCTGGGTCAGGAACTAATAAAAACTGGCCGGGGCTTCCAGCTGTGAACAATGTCCTGTGACCTTTGGTGAATGTGTATGCATGTGTTCTGATGGTTTCATATCAGGTGTGATGCCTCATTTAGTCATATAGTTAACGGGGACAATGTATTAGAAGACAGCATGAGGAAGACTGACAAAAGTAAAACAATTCTTTCAGAAAAATCTGTCCCTATTTATTAGAAATCAAGGAGTTCTGAAGAAAATGAAATAAAGCAAATCAATGCTAGAGTTCCCTTGTGCATTCTCATGCGTTAGTAATCTATTTTCTTGTACAGCATGTTACAATAACTGTTCAAGTTATCATAGTAGTTTAGAGATCACCACAAGAAACAACATGACCACAAACACTTGTTGCAAATGGACAACTGGATTTTTAAAACTCTGAATCAAAGGAAAGAATAGGAAGAGTTCAAGATATCTGGCTGGGGTGACTATCAACACTCCAAATATCCTGCAACTAAATTCAGCAGATATTCCTGCTCTTGATGTCCCAGCTGCTATTCTGAACAGGGCTGGAAATAGGGAGCCAGAGCATTGTCTCAATCAAACAAACACACTGGGATTTTGTGCAACATTGGAATTGTACATCACAGGAGGCCGCTTGGCCCATTTCGTGTGCTGCCTCTTTGGTAAAGGTAACCGGCCCTTGCTCATTTTCTATATCCCTGTATTCATTGTTTACTTCTAGAGATAATCAAACAATTCCCTTTGGAAAGGTTCACTGAATCTGCTTCTACTACACTTTCAGGTAATTCATTCCAGCTATTAAGAATTTGTTACATAATTCTCTTCTGTGCATCTTGGCTCTAATTCTTTTGTCGATCAACTTAAATCTTTGTCTTTAACGTTGTCACTGGAAACCAATCTCTGTACTGTAACGGACACTGCATAAGCCTGCAAAAATCACTCCTAATATGGGAGTTAACCTTTCTCCCGAATATAAAACCTGAACCCTCAGTTTGGGTGACCTCCATTTCAAAATGTGACATAAATATAGTAACACACATTAATGCTGCCTAGTTTAGTGAATAAGTTAATTTTATAAAGATATTATTAATAAATAAAACATTTTAATAACTCATTAGATGTACTGCTGGGGGTGCCGGATGCAATGAATGTACCCGGCTTCATTGACCTATGAGGACCATATCATACTTTCATCCACATAGAATATACAACAGCACAGTGCAGGCTCTTCAGCCCTCTATGTTGTGCCAGCCTTTTATCCTACTCTAAGATCAGACCAACCTACATACCCTTCATTGTACTATTTTCCTTGTGCCCATCCAAGGGTCACTTAAATGTCCTTAATGTATCTGACTCTATGACCATTGCTGACAGTGCATTTCACACACCCACCACTCTCTGCATAAAGAACCTACCTTTTTTTTCACAGCAGAGAACGGCGCGAGCTGGGCGGAAGTGAAGTTGGAGCGCAGAGCTAGTCAGGAAGGTAAGTGATTGATATTTAAGAACTTACCTCGACGCCAACGGTCTTTTCACAGCAGAGAGCGGCGCGAGCTGGGCGGAAGTGAAGTTGGAGCGCAGAGCTAGTCGGGAAGGTAAGTGATTGATATTTGAGTGGGTGTGTTCTAGACCCCAGGCCCTACATAGTAGCCTCCCTCCCATCCTCCTCCTCTAACCTAACTCTAAAGTCCACAGGTAAGCTACTCAGTGTTCTTGTTTCGGAGACGAGGTGTAGAGTAATGGCAGCGCAGGCAGTGGAATGTTCCTCCTGCAGGATGTTCGAGGTAGGGGTGACCACCGATACTCCTGCCGACTTCATCTGCAGGAAATGCAGTCAGACCCTGCTCCTCACAGAACGAGTTAGGGAACTGGAACTGGAGTTGGATGAACTGAGGATTATTCGAGAGGCTGATAGATAGAAGCTACAAGGACATAGTTACGCCAGAGAACAGAGGTAGCTGGGTAACAGTTAGAGGTGGGAAAGGGAGGAAGCAGGCAGTGCAGGGATCCCCTGTGGTCGTTCCCCTCAACAATAAGTATACCGCTTTGGATACTGTTGGGGGGGACGGCCTAGCAGGGGTAAGCTGCAGTGACCGGGTCTGTGGCGCGAGGTCTGGCTCTGAGACTCAGAAGGGAAAGGGGGAGAGGAGGAGAGCACTAGTTATAGGAGACTCAATAGTTAGAGGGACAGACAGGCGATTCTGTGGACATGGGCGAGACTCTCGGATGGTTTGTTGCCTCGCGGGTGCCAGGGTCCGAGACGTCTCGGACCGTGTCTTCAGAATCCTTAAGGGGGAGGGTGTGCAGCCAGAAGTCGTGGTGCATGTTGGCACCAACAACATAGGTAGGCAGAGGGGTGGGGACGTCATTCAGGAGATAGTGAGGCCTTGAATGAGTACTTTACTTCAGTATTTACAAACGAGAGGGACTGTATTGTTGAAGAGGAGAGTGTGAAACGGACTGGTAAGATAGAGGAGATACTTGTTAGGAAGGAAGATGTGTTGGACATTTTGAAAAACTTGAGGATAGACAAGTCCCCCGGGCCTGACGGGATATATCCTAGGATTATGTGGGAAGCAAGAGAGGAAATTGCAGAGCCGTTGGCAATGATCTTTTTGTCTTCACTGTCAACAGGGGTGGTACCGGGGACTGGAGAGTGGCGAATGTTGTGCCCCTGTTCAAAAAAGGGAATAGGGATAACCCCGGGACTTACAGGCCGGTTAGTCTTACTTCGGTGGTAGGCAAAGTAATGGAAAGGGTACTGAGGGATAGGATTTATGAGTATCTGGAAAGACACTGCTTGATTAGGGACAGCCAGCACGGTTTGTGAAGGGTAGGTCTTGCCTTACAAGTCTTATTGAATTCTTTGAGGAGGTGACCAAGCATGTAGATGAGGGTAGAGCAGTGGATGTAGTATACATGGATTTTAGTAAGGCATTTGATAAGGTTCCCCATGGTAGGCTTATGTGGAAAGTCAGGAGGCATGGGATAGAGGGAAATTTGGCCAGTTGGATAGAAAACTGGCTAACCGGTCGAAGTCAGAGAGTGGTGGTAGATGGTAAATATTCAGCCTGGAGCCCAGTTACAAGTGGAGTTCAGCATGGATCAGTTCTGAGTCCTCTGCTGTTTGTAATTTTTATTAATGACTTGGAAGAGGGAGTTGAAGGGTGGGTCAGTAAATTTGCAGATGATACGAAGATTGGTGGAGTTGTGGATAGTGAGGAGGGCTGTTGTCGGCTGCAAAGAGACTTAGATATAATGCAGAGCTGGGCTGAGGAGTGGCAGATGGAGTTCAACCCTGCCAAGTGTGAGGTTGTCCATTTTGGAAGGACAAATAAGAATGCGGAATACAGGGTTAATGGTAGGGTTCTTAGTAAGGTGGAGGAGCAGAGGGATCTTGGGGTCTATGTTCATAGATCTTTGAAAGTTGCCACTCAGGTGGCGAGAGCTTGTAAGAAGGCCTATGGTATTAGCGTTCATTGGCAGAGGGATTGAATTCAAGAGTCGTGAAGTGATGTTACAGCTGTACAGGACTTTGGTTAGGCCACATTTGGAGTACTGTGTGCAGTTCTGGTCGCCTCACTTTAGGAAAGATGTGGAAGCTTTGGAGAGGGTGCAGAGAAGATTTACCAGGATGTTGCCTGGAATGGAGAATAGGTCGTACGAGGATAGGTTGAGCGTGCTAGGCCTTTTCTCTTTGGAACGGAGAAGGATGAGGGGTGACTTGATAGAGGTTTATAAGATGATCAGGGGAATAGATAGAGTAGACAATCAGAAACTTTTTCCCCGGGTGCAACAGAGTGTTACAAGGGGACATAAATTTAAGGTGAAGGGTGGAAGGTATAGGGGAGATGTCAGGGGTGGGTTCTTTACCCAGAGAGTGGTGGGGGCATGGAATGCGCTGTCTGTGGGAGTGGCAGAGTCAGAATCATTAGCGAACTTTAAGTGGCAATTGGATAGGTACATGGATGGGTGCTTAAGCTAGGACAAATGTTCGGCACAACATCGTGGGCCGAAGGGCCTGTTCTGTGCTGTATTGTTCTATGTTCTACCTCTGACATCTCCCCTTAACCATCCTCCAATCACCTTAAAATTATGTCCTCATGATAGACATTTCTGCCATGGGTGGAATTCTTCCAATCTTCAATAGCTCTTTAATGCCAAAAGTCTCTAATTTGTCAAGCAAATTCATCTGGAAAACATCTATGGGGATGGTTGTAGCCAATATTTCAATTCTGTTTTCCAACTTCCTATCAGAAAAATCACAATAAGCAATATTTTCTGTATCTACTCATATAATGGTCTATGGATTTTGTAGGCTTCTGTCTAAGTGACATGCATCTGAGCTGATTAATATGGAATTTTAATCTGAGAGGTCCCTGAGTACAGGAGTAGGGAGGTCAAGTTGTGCCTGTACAGGACATTGGTTAGGCCGCTTTTGGAATACTGCATGCAATTCTGATCTCCCTCCTTTAGACAAGACGCTGTTAAACTTGAAGGGTTCAGAAAAGATTTACAAGGGTGTGGCCAGGGTTGGAGGGTTTGAGCTATAGGGAGAGGTTGACTAGGATGGGGCTGTTTTTCTTGGAACCTCGGAGGCTAAGGGGTGACTTTATAGAGGCTTACAAAATCATGAGGGGCATGAATAAGATAAATAGACAAGGTCTTTGGGGTGTGGGAGTCCAGAACTCGAGGGCATAGGTTTAAGGTGAGGGGGAAAGATTAACAAGGACTTGAGGCACAACTTTTTCATGCAGAGGATGGTGTGTGTGTGGAATGAGCTGCCAAAATGGTAGAGGCTAGTACAATTACAACATTTAAAAGGCATCTGGATGGGTATATGTACAGGAAGGATTTGGAGGGATATGGGCCAAATGCTGGTAAATGGGATCAGATTAGGTTAGGATATCTGGATGAGTTGGACTGAAGGGTCTGTTTCCATGGTGTACAGCTCTATGACCATGAGAGAATAAAGTAAATACATTCTACACACAAATTTAACTTAAAGGGCACAGTGTAACATGAGCATGACTGTGTAAAATGAAATGATACTCATACTCGAGTTGTTTGAATTTCTAGCAAGGATTGAAAAAGGACAGAGAAAGAGGAGGAAAACAGTGCACAGAGCTAAGGAGAGAAGGCAAAATGTGAGGCGAGATAAATTGCTCCTGCATAGAGACAGCATAGACAGGGCCAAGTGGCAGCCTCCTATGCTCTAATCTGTAACTCTACAGCTTTTAGGGATGTTTAGTTGATCAGTTAGTAATCTTATTCTGTTAAGCCTGTGTAGATGTTCACTCCCAATTTCTGAGCAACTCTTAATGTTTTGCTTTACTGCATTAAACTGACCCAAATCTAGATACCATAACTTTTATAAATATCATTTAAAGATGTGAAGTTCTGTTTGGAAGAACGGTGTATCCCAATGTAAACCAGGGAATTGTGCAAACATTCAGACACTAAACCTTTGATTTTCCCTTGCTTGATATCAGTCTGGGCACATCACAATCACTTGTCTTCCTCAAGTACATTTAAATTGGTCTCTTGGTAGTGATTTTTCTTCTTACCATAAGGTTAGAATTCCAACACTCACTCACATTGTAGCAAACACTCATATTAAGGATTTTTTCATGCATTCTAACATGGTTTAACTCCCCCAACCATCTGTTTTATTGATTCTGATTCAGTTGCTCACTGACTGTCAAATGCAAAAGATCTCATCAGCACAAAGTTTTCCACCAATGATCACCGTGCGACGTTAATGATAACGTTCTAATGATCAAATGTTCATTAGAGATTGATTAACTCGATGGGTTAGTTTATTTAAAACAGTGAAACACATTACAAGGTATGAAGCAGATGTTACAGCAAATCAGTTGATTTCTACATGTATGCAGCTTGCAGGTTAACTGGTTGGCAGGGTCGCAACACACCCAAAGACATAAAGCACGTAAAGGTGAACTTTTTAAAGGTAAGGTACATATTTAAGAGTCTGCTGAATTATATTTATCCATTAATCAAAATCATTTAAATTAGATTATTTAGCAATTCTCACAGTGGTATTTGTGGGACCTTGCTGTAGGCAAATTGGCAAAAGCCTTTTCTTTATTCCAATAGTGACCAAATTTCAATAGGATCAAACTGATTTGACAGAATGATGGGATGTTCTCAGTTTTTGATGAACAGTGTATAAATGGAAGTCCTTCTCTGATTTTAACGTGTTTGGTTTTTAGTGACATCTCAACAGCTTCATGTTTTATTTGCACTAAGACCAGTTTTTGTTATTTGCAGATTTTAAAAAAACTACATTCAAATTCTCAAACTATCATATTCCTTTTGATTACTAATCTATTAATAGGACCTCTGTGTCTTGAAGTTATGCTGTTACTGTCATTGGTAAGTTTTTGTGATTGAATGAAAAGCATCATCTTCTATTTCTCTATGGGCAGCGGCTTCTACAGAGATATTGACAGCAAAAATCATAAAATAATTTTCAACAGACTATAAAAATAAAATGGATGCCTCTGGCGATTTCAAGTCCATATTCTTTAATCTAAAACCTTTTAGTTTATTAGCTCTGATAATTACAATAAACTTCTCAAGAAACCTTCTCATATTTGATAGTACTATCTGATTAGAGAACCTTGCATTTACTCTCAGATATTTACTTCCAAGGGATTTCCCGAACCATTCATTATATTTTTTGCAAAATTAATATTCCTCATATTTTTTGAAAATATGAATAAATGCTTTCTAAAAATACTAAGGAAAACAAATAGTTAAATTATTTAATTCAAAGTTTGGAATTTCTGATAAAGGACTGTTTCTTTCTACTCTGATGTTGCCTGACCTGTTAAAATTACCAGCATTTTCTGTTTCATTGCAGAGCTTCTTGTTTGGAACACCATTTTCATGCGATTTCCCAAGTTGTCTGGCCCTCCTTTTAGATTTTCAGCAAGGAGAGTTTGGAGACTAAGCACAAGCACAGAAGTCTCATATCTCCAACCAGGCTCAGAATTATCATTTAAACAACAGTTTAAATCAAGCAATGTCCTTTCACTTTTGGAAATTCAAATCCTGTGTGACCTGAGTACCTACCTCACTGTGGTGTTAGGTCTTGCAACCTAATTAATTTCAACTGAGGTTTTAAAAGACATTGGCTTATTGCACATCAAAAAAGGGTGATATGTGAAGTGGAAATGTTATTGAGAGGCTAGAATGATGAAAATACTTACAATAACATGGATATTCGACACCTACCAAAACAATGCCCAGCGCCAGCGCCTTGATGTTAGAATTCAGAAATTGAGTTTTCAACCAAAAATAATGTGTTGAATCAAGTTGCAAAGTTGAATCAAATTGTGACATGCATGTTGAATTATCGGTTCAGATTAGAGTCAGACTATCTTTTTCTCGCAGATTTTACTTTTAAAATTTAAAACAAAAAAATCTGACATTCAATTTTACACCATGTACGTCTCATACATACAGTATTCCAAAATATCATTGCGCATGCTATTGAACTAAACAAATTATGCATACATAAGCCAAAATATGAACATTAATTAAAGAGGCAGGTTTGTAATAGTACTCACTCAAGCCTGAAAATGACACAACACAATCACATGAACAGATTGATATTATTGCTGGGGCATATGCGAGATATGCATTCCGACACCGACTGTGATTACTAATGCAGTTACAGTCACTGTTTGGAGAAGATTGCACAGAATCAAAATCAACGTAAGAAAAACTGTGTTTCCTTTTAGCACTGTGTCAGTTGCTTCATAAACTTATCCAAATATTTCAGGATTCTGCCTCCTTACAAATATAGCAGCATCTCAATTACTGCAGGGTAGAAACAGGCTGAGCAGAATTTGAATGTGAATACCAGAAGAAAAAGCAATGAACACAATGATTTATTATAAAAAGAAACACCACAGAACACAGCAAAGGAAATTCAACCAATTATTTGGTGAAGTACTTGATGGTACTTGATTTACCTGAATAAACTGACATTGGTTTTCATCCCACAACAGCAGCATAGAGAGCTGACTGATAGACAATGAACCTGATGCATTAAGCTTCATAGTATATTTATAATAGACTGTTAATAATTATTCTGATGATGATTGAAGATAATTAAAACGAGTATGGTAGCTGAAAATCTAGATCAAATAAATAGGGTGCTGACGATTTTGATAGGTTTGGGAAATGGGTATTTGTGCGTGGAATATTTCTTTGAAAACAATTTCTATTTAGTGCAGGAAACTAGAAACATGTTTATATGGTGTGTGTGTGTGTATGTATGTGTATGTATGCGTTGGGGGGCGGATCTATTAAATATAACACAGCCTGACAGCTGTTGCTGATAAATCATGGAAGGACTGCAGTCACTGAGATGAGGCCATTGGGGACAAATACAGACTTAAGGTTGCATTGAGACTGTGCAAAATAAAGCTAAGCAGGCTCAGAGTGGTAGCGAGCAAGAACTGATTCCAATTAAGACCCCATGCATGACAGATTGCATCAAGGCTCTTTGAAAGGTAAAGATGAATATGAGTTCCATATACCCAGAATTAAGAGACCGTGTTAAAGTTCTAGTTTGACAGGTGCTATTTTCATTAAAAATGGTTGACATTTTAAAGGAATGAAAGTTCAGTTGCACAGGATATTGGAAATTGATGGAGATGGAGAAACTAAGGGGAACATTTATATTTAAGCAAAAGGTCATGTCAGATCCAAGGCAGCATTTAATTTCTCAGAGTCATGTTCTTCTAGAACTGATCACTGAAGTGTGCAGTTTGCCCTGCTTTATAATACCTATCAACCACTTCAACCAGCCTCTATCTCCACCATCACATTCCAGGCGATGTGCAAAATTTTAAAAGTTTTACAGCGGTGTTGCTTTTGGACCTGAAAGATCAACAGATTTTTGGCTTGAGGACTGTTCACCTTGATTAATGTGTATCTCATTTCTCTGTCAAAGGCCCTTTCATGTCTGGAATGTCCTTCATGGAGGATGCTTAGTATAGTTGGTCCATTGTTTTAACAAGAAGATATAACAACATAAGAACTAGGAGCAGTAGGCCATTTGAACTGTTGAGCCATAGTTAAACATTTCATGAACAGTAAGATGATATCCAAAGACTCACCAATAATCCCAACAACAATTTTGGAAACGTGGATAGAAGAGGGACAGGAATGGTTGTTGGAGGTTCCTGGTTACAGATGTTTCAGTAAGATTAGGGAGGGTGGTAAAAAGAGGGGTGTGGCGTTGCTAATTAGAATTGGTATAATGGCTGCAGAAAGGTAGTTCGAAGGGGATCTGCCTTTGGAGGTAGTATGGGCTGAAGTCAGAAATAGGAAAGGAGCAGTCACCTTGTTGGGTGTTTACTATAGGCCCCCCAATAGCAGCAGAGATGTGGAGAAACAGATTGGGAAACAGATTTTGGAAAGGTGCAGAAGCCACAGGGTAGTAGTCATGGGCGATTTCAACTTCCCAAATATTGATTGGAAGCTCTTTAGATCAAGTAGATTGGACGGGGCGGTGTTTGTGCAGTGTGTCCAGGAAGCTTTTCTAACTCAGTATGTAGATTGTCCGGTTAGAGGGGAGGCCATATTGGATTTGGTACTCGGTAACAAACCGGGACAAGTGATGGATTTGTTAGTGGGTGAGCATTTTGGTGATGGTGACCACAATTCTCTGACTTTCACCTTGGTTATGGAGAGAGATAGGTGCGTGCAAAAGAGTAGGTTTTACAATTGGGGGAAGGGTAAATACGATGCTGCAATACAGGATCTGAGGAGCATAAGTTGCGAGCATAAACTGTCAGGGAAGGATGTCATTGAAATGTGGAACTTTTTCAAGGAACAGATACAACGTGTCCTTGATATGTATGTACCTGTCAGGCAGGAAAGAGATGGAACCTTGGTTGACGAGGGAGGTTGAATGTCTAGTAAAGAGGAAGAAGGAGGCTTACATAAGGTTGAGGAAACAAGATTCAGACAGAGCTTTGGAGGGATACAGGATAGCCAGGAGGAAGTTGAAGAAAGGGATTAGGAGAGCTAAGAGAGGGCATGAAAAATCTTTGGTGGGTAGGATCAAGGATAACCCCAAGGCCTTTTATGCGTATGTGAGAAACATGAGAATGACGAGAACGAGGGTAGGTCCAATCAAGGACTGTAGTGGATGACTGTGCATTGAGTCGGAAGAGATAGGAGAGGTCTTGAATGAGTACTTTTCTTCAGTATTTACAAATGAGAGGGACTGTATTGTTGAAGAGGAGAGTATGAAACGGACGGGTAAGCTAGAGGAGATATTTGTTAGGAAGGAAGATGTGTTGGACATTTTGAAAAACTTGAGGATAGACAAATCCCCTGGGCCTGACGGGATATATCCTAGGATTATGTGGGAAGCAAGAGAGGAAATTGCAGAGCCGTTGGCAATTATCTTTTCGTCTTCACTGTCAACGGGGGTGGTACCAGGGGACTGGAGAGTGGCGAATGTTGTGCCCCTGTTCAAAAAAGGAAATAGGGATTACCCTGTGAATTACAGGCCGGTTAGTCTTACTTCGGTGGTAGGCAAAGTAATGGAAAGGGTACTGAGGGATAGGATTTATGAGTATCTGGAAAGACACTGCTTGATTAGGGACAGCCAGCACGGATATGTGAAGGGTAGGTTTTGCCTTACAAGTCTTATTGAATTCTTTGAGGAGGTGACCAAGCATGTAGATGAGGGTAGAGCAGTGGATGTAGTGTACATGGATTTTAGTAAAGCATTTGATAAAGTTCCCCATGGTAGGCTTATGTGAAAAGTCAGGAGGCATGGGATAGAGGGAAATTTGGCCAGTTGGATAGAAAACTGGCTAACCGGTCGAAGTCAGAGACTGGTGGTAGATGGTAAATATTCAGCCTGGAGCCCAGTTACAAGTGGAGTTCAGCAGGGATCAGTTCTGGGTCCTCTGCTGTTTGTAATTTTTTATTAATGACTTGGAAGAGAGAGTCGAAGGGTGGGTCAGTAAATTTGCAGACGATACGAAGATTGGTGGAGTTGTGGACAGTGAGGAGGGCTGTTGTCGGCTGCAAAGGGACTTAGATATGATGCAGAGCTGGGCTGAGGAGTGGCAGATGGAGTTCAACCCTGTCAAGTGTGAGGTTGTCCATTTTGGAAAGACAAATAAGAATGCGGAATACAGGGTTAATGGTAGGGTTCTTAGTAAGGTGGAGGAGCAGAGGGATCTTGGGGTCTATGTTCATAGATCTTTGAAAGTTGCCATTCAGGTGGATAGAGCTTGGAAGAAGGCCTATGGTGTATTAGCGTTCATTAGCAGAGGGATTGAATTCAAAAGTCGTGAGGTGATGTTGCAGCTGTACAGGACTTTGGTAAGGCCACATTTGGAGTACTGTGTGCAGTTCTGGTCGCCTCACTTTAGGAAAGATGTGGAAGCTTTGGAGAGGGGGCAGAGGAGATTTACCAGGATGTTGTCTGGAATGGAGAATAGGTCGTATGAGGATAGGTTGAGAGTGCTAGGCCTTTTCTCATTGGAACGGCGAAGGATGAGGGGTGACTTGATAGAGGTTTATAAGGTGATCAGGGGAATAGATAGAGTAGACAGTCAGAGACTTTTTCCCCGGGTACAACAGAGTGTTACAAGGGGACATAAATTTAAGGTGAAGGGTGGAAGGTATAGGGGTGATGTCAGGGGTAGGTTCTTTACCCAGAGAGTGGTGGGGACATGGAATGTGCTGCCTGTGGGAGTGGCAGAGTCAGAATCATTGGTGACCTTTAAGTGGCAATTGGATAGGTACATGGACGGGTGCTTAAGCTAGGATAAATGTTCGGCTCAACATCGTGGGCCGAAGGGCCTGTTCTGCTGTATTGTTCTATGTTCTATAATTTTGTTTCTCATAAATGTTGATATCAAGGAACCACAGTCACAAGTATACCACTAATCTGTGGAGGTTATCAACGGAATTATCTGCGGATTCATTGTTCTTTCAAGAAGTTGGTTATTCTTAAATCAGAGGAAGTGTTACGAGCTTGTAGAATTCCTTCAAAAATATCTGTGCCTTCTTTTATGTTCGGTGAGTTAGTACTTCAGTTGTAATAAGCCCAGTTGCATACTATAGTGCACTTACTTGCTCAGTTTGAGATTTAGTTTTTAATTTTGAAGCAATTCTGTATCTGAAAAATTGTTTCTTCAAGATATCAAAGCTTGTGCTATCTTTGGTGCATCTATGCTGTTAAATCAGTTTGGTCATGTCATTTTTCCTGCCACATTGTCTCAGTTTGATTATGTTTTCCTTTTCCTTCCAGTATCTAAATGTAACTGCATACCTGCCTTCAACACTTCTAAATGGACATTGCTGTTCTATCTTTTTTGTTTTACAAGATTTTCATATATCCAGTACAGCAATGTTGTATTATTCTTCTAATAAAATTAAATTCTGTATTATAGCAATGCTGCACTTTCTTCTCATAAAATATTTAACTCTATGAAATGATAATACAGTAACTGCTTACTGTTGATTTACTCATTGTATTTAAGGTCAAATTGGTGATTTCTCAACTTATGCAGCATTATGTCTTACCAGGGTAACCGGAGATAAAGTCCTGTTGTCTAAGGCTGAAGATTTTACAAAAGTATGCAAAATTCCCCAAACTACCTGATTTTCAGGCCAAGTTTGAGAAAACATATGAACCAGGATTATTTATTCCTGCAGACTACATGTAACCAAAATGAACCACTGTTGAATTGAGGAACTGCAGATGTCAAAGAACTGAATACAAACAAATTGCTGGAGGAACTCAACCAGTCTGGCAGCACCTGTGCAGTCAAAGTATTGTCAGTTAGGAGGGCTCACTGGGCTGCGAACATTAAGTCTGCTTTCTGTTCAGATGCTGCCAGACCTGCTGAGTTTCTTCAATTTCTGTTTTTGAGTCATTATAAACTAGTTCTTATAGACATGCTCACACACACACGGACAAGGACACAGACACAGACATGGAAAAAAAACATGGGTGTTATGAGCAAAGGGAATGACCGGGAAAGCAGTTCAATGGGTCCCTGTTCACAGGATTCTCTGAGATGATTGTTTTTCTGATCAGAACACCATTTCTCAATCTTCCTTCACCAGATGCTGTCACTAGTTCTCAGGAGGAACAGGACAGCTGCTTCAAACTTGTAAAAGGACTCTGACCTGTTCATTGGAAATCACAGCTTACAACAGAATAGGAATAAAAAGGTTTTCTTCCGGATGAAATGGTTCCTCCCGATCTTGCTCACAGTTCTGAGTTGTTCAGCCACCTGACAACTAATCACATTGTTGTTGACAGGCAGAAGACAATCAATAAGAGGTCATTTCTTCACAGACCAATTAGCAACGCACTGCTGGCTGAATCTCGATTTGTACACAGCCTTGGCTCTGGTGCGACTTCACCTTGTGCTACTACTGTTTATACAAGCAGCTGTACAAAACAGCTGTTCGAGTGGAAGAGGGTTGGTTAGCTCAGTTGGTTGGATGGCGGGTTTGCAATGCAGCGTGATGCCAACAGCAGGCGGGTCAATTCCTGTATCGGCTGAGGTCATCATGAAGGTCCCACATTCTCACCCTCACTCCCCTGCTAACAGGGATTTTTATTATTATTTGCATGTCCTTTGAGTATTAATACACAGTGCAAACCCTCTGTAAACACACTGCACCTGTTTCAACTTAATATAATTGGTGACAGCTATTTCTGGCTCATTTTTCAGGACAATTTCTTCATCAATCAGAGGCACCTGTCTGGTTTAGTTTTTAAACAAAGCTTGTCAGTTTACTGTCAGCTTTCATTAAATGGTGCATTCTTCATGTCAATGGCTCAACAAAGCAGAGCCCACTTGCCAATCAATTAGCAGGCTCCTGTCACACAACATAAATGTTGGTTTCTTTGTACATTGTATTCTTGTGAATTATCCTGCTGAGTGTAAGATGTGCTTCCAAAAAATGTCTTTTTTCAGCAATAATTAAGCAATGGTACTTCATTTTAATTTATGAAACTCGCTTTGATTCAAGTACATGATCCAACTGAATATATTTATTTAGTTTAACAAGTTGAGCACTTGAATGAATTAAAGATGGGGATGAAATCAATGTTGATTCACTCCATGTAACCTCAAACCATTGTTGATCTTCAATATCTATCATGAAACAAAAATAATCTTATATGATAAAAGCACTTCTGATTTCAAGTCATAGTGTTTAAAGAACTCTAATAATAGAAAAGCACTTGCATCTAACGTTCTTAAACTAATCTCTACAGTTTTCTGAAACGAGTTACCATTGATTGGATTATGGCATTGCATTTGTAGAGGTGCTTTTTGCAAAGTATGGAAATGTGCGCTTCCACATTTGTTATCATGACAAAAACTTTATGTTCATAGGAAAATGGGAATTGGAATTGGAAGCAGGCGTAGGCATTTTGATCATTCAAATCTGTTCCGTCAGTCAGCAAACTCATAGATGACGTGTCTGCAATCTCAAATCCACTTTCTTATCTGTAACCCATAACCCACAACTCTTTCATCCATGGAAAATCAACTTAACTCAGCAATGAATAAATTTAAAAACTCAGCCACACTGTCTTTCTGGGGAATACAATGCCAATGGCAATTAACTTCTGAAAACAAAACAACTGGACTGATGCAAATTCAACTGAACAGTTTTTACTCAATTAATTAAATGGTTTTATGCAGGGAAGGTCATGACTCTCAAACTTGATTGAGAGTTTTCAGGAAATGACAAAGATGATTAATGTAGGCAAGGCAGTAGATGCTGTCCATTTGGAGATTAGCAAGGCCTTTGGAAAGATGCCTTATGACAGGCTGATACAGAAGGTGATGTCATATGGGATCCACGGGAGCTAATAAGATGAATACAGAACAGGTTTAGTCATAGAAGACAGAGAGTAGCAGTGGAATGGTGTTTTTCTGACTAGGGATCTGGGACCAGTGGTGTTCTGCAGGGATCAGTGCTGGGAATCCTGTTATCTGTAAAATATACAAATGATTTGGAGGAAAATGTTGGCGGCTTGAAAAATATGTTTGCGTATGACACAAAGGTTGGGGGAGCTGCAGATAGTGAGGAGGATTGTTCGGTGAAAGAGCAGGATACAGACAGACTGGAGATTTGGGTAGAGGAATGGCAGATGGAATTTAATCTGAGCAAATGTGAAATGATGCATTTTGGAAGATCGGATACAGGACAGACGTATACAGTAAATAGCAGAACCCATAGCATCAAAATAAAGGGAGATCTAGATATACAGGTGGACAGTTCCCTGAAAATGGCAACACAAGTGCCTAAGTGATATTAGCTATGACAAAAGATTAGACAAACGTAGCTTGTTTTCATTTGAATGCTGGAAGATGAGGGCGACCTGTTAGAAGTTTACAAAAGTGTAAGAGGCATGGATAGAGTGGATACTCAGTGTCTTTCCCCAGGGTAGAAATGTCATTACTAAGGGACATAGGTTTAAAGTAAAAGACGGCAAGTTTCAAGGAGAATGGAGAGGCATGAGCTTTGTTTTTTTACATCGAGGGTGGTAAGTGTCTGGAATGCGCTGCCAAAGGAGATGGTGGAGGCAGATAAAATAGCAATATTTAAGAGGCATCTAGACAGATACATGAATAGACAGAGAATAAAGGGATACAGATGGTGTAAGCGCAAAAGATTTTTAGTTTAGAAAGATGTCACATGTTTGTGCAGTCTTGGTGGGCTGTAGGGCCTGGTCCTGTGCTGGATTGTTCTCTGTTCTTTAACTCTGCCTCTTTTAAAGGGAGACAGACATCAGTTTATCTATTTCTGTCATTACATTTCTAGTTACTAAGTGTCACAAGACAAAAATATTTTAAATGTCATCTGATTGCACGTGGGAAAATTTCCAGAAGAAATAGGAGGAGGAATATAGGGCATCCAATGAATTGAACCTGTTTACTACTTGATAAGATCGTGGATGACGGAGTTGCAGCATTAACTCCACGTTCCCACCTGTAACACATAGTTACTCATGATTTGGAGATGCCGGTGTTGGACTGGGGTGTACAAAGTTAAAAATCACACAACACCAGGTTATAGTCCAACAGGTTTAATTGGAAGCACACTAGCTTTCAAGCGTTGCTCCGAAAGAGAGTATGCTTCCAATTAAACCTGTTGGACTATAACCTGGTGTTGTGTGATTTTTAACTTTGTAAACCCTCATTACTCAGCCTTGAATATATTTCAATAACTCACCCTCCACTGCTCTCTGAAAAGAATTCCAAAGCCTAGTGATCCTCTAAAAGTAGAAAATTCTCATCTCTCTCATATTTGGTAGACCCCATTGTTTAAACTGCCTCATCTAGTTCTAAATACCATAGTTAACAAAGGGGCAGTGCTCCGACAGCTTGTATATCCAGATAAACTTGTTGGACTATAACCTGGTCTTGTGTGATTTTTAAACTTTGTCCACTCCAGTCCAACACAGGCACCTTCAAATTCTGGTTCCCTAATTCTAAATATTCCCAAGGCAGGAGACATCATTTCAGCATCTACCATGTCAAACCGCTTCCGAATTTTTAAAGTTGCATTAGATTGCATGGGTTCCGAGGAGAGCTAGCCAATTGAATTTAAAATTGGTTTGAAGGTGGGATGATAGAGGGAGGTGATAGACTGAGGTCTGTGACCAGCGCTGTGCCACAGGGATCGGTGCTGGGTCCACTGCTTTTTATCATTTATTTCAACGATTTGGATGTGGACATAGGAGGTATGGTTAGTAATTTGCAGATGACACCAAAATAGGCGATATAGTGGAGAAAATTAAAATAGAAATTGCTGGAAAAGCTCAGCAGGTCTGGCAGCACCTGTGGAGAGAAAAACCCTTCTGAGGAAGGGTCACTCGACCTGAAATGTTAACTTTAATTTCTCTGCACAGATGCTGCCAGACCTGCTGAGCTTTTCCAGCAATTTCTATTTTTATTCCTGGCTTACAGCATCCACAGTTCTTTCAGTTTTTATTTAGTGAAGAAGATTATCTCAGAATACAATGGGACCTTGATCAGATGTGCTGCTGGGCTGGAGTTTAATATAGATAAATGTGAGGAGTGACATTTTGATAAGGCACATCAGGACAGGACTTATACAGTTAATGATAGGGCCCTGGGGAGGGGTGCTTAACAAAGAGACCTTGGAGTGCAGGTTCACAGTTTCTTGAAATTGAAGACATAGGTGGACAGCGTAGTGAAGGTGGCATTTGGTATGCTTACCTTCACAGGTCACTGCATTGAGTAGTAGAGTTGGGAGATTGTGTTGCAGCTATATAGAACATTGGTGAGGCCACTTTTGGAATACTGTGCTCAATTCTGGTCTCCCTGCTATAGGAAGGATGTTGTTAAACTTGGGAGGATGCAGAAAAGATTTACAAGTGTGTTGCTGGTGTTGGAGGGTTTAAGCTATAAAGAGAGGCTGATTGGACTGAGCTTTTTTTCCCTGGAGCATCAAAGACTGAGGGGTGATCTCATAGAGGTTTATAAAATCATGAGAGGCACGGATAGGGTAAGTAGCCAGGGTCTTTTTCCTAGGATGGGGGAATCCAAAACTAGAGGACATAGGTATAAAGTGAGAGGGGAAAGATTTAAAAAGGACCTGAGGGGTAACTTTTTCACACAGTGGGTGGTGCATGTCTGGAATGAGCTGTCAGAGGAAGTGGTGGAGGCTGGTACAATTATGACATTTAAAAAGCATCTGGATGGGTATACGAAAAGGAAGGGTTTAGAGGGATATGGGTCAAATGCTGGCAAATGGAACTAGGTCAGATTGAGATGTCTGGTTGGAGGAGACGAGTTGGACGGAAAGGTCTGTTTGCGTGCTCTATGCTCTATAATAAGCTTAGCATTAAACTCCATTGGATATAGGCTCAATCTTTTCTCTCAAACCAATCCCTTTGTTCTTTGAAACAGCCAAATGAATCTTCTCTGAACTGCTTCTCTACAATATATCCCTCCTTAAGTGAGGAGAACAAAACCATAAATAGCATTCATGGTACACTCTCACAATGTCCTACATCATAGGAACAAACATTTCCTACTTTTAGACTCCATCCTCCTTGCTACAGATGGCTAATATTTAATGTGAGGTCCTAATTACCTGTCGTAATTATTGTACATACTTGAGTAATAGTCAAATTTTTTTGACTACTTTTTAAGGTTAAATTTATGGAGTTGACTATTAAATGGATACTACTTTTGAGGGGCTGAAATTCATACTGTACTATTAGCAGGCGCCCAATTGATCTCTAGATGAATAAAGAAAACATTGGATAAAGACATGGATGAAAATGGAATGGTGTAGGTTAGATAGGCTTCAGATTGGTTCCACAGGTCAGCGCAACATCGAGGGCTGAAGGGTCTGTACTGCACCGGAATGTTCTATGTTCTAAAAATAAACAACAAATTATGGTAATTCTGAAAACCCGGACCAGAACACAATAGCCAGCGAATTGGAACAACTGGCAGACTGGAGAGCTGGAGCAGGATGTGACGGCTGGCACATTGACTCATAAATGTTGATCTGTTTTCTGTGAAGAACTAGGATTGACCTTTACACAAGATATGCGGAAAATTCCAGATTATTTGGCCAAAAATAGGAGGTCAACCTTTACGTGAGATCGACGATTACTTGTATGTAAAAACTGAAAGAACTGTGGATGCTGTAAGTCAGGGATAAAAATAGAAATTGCTGGAAAAGTTTAGTAGGTCTGGCAGCATCTGTGAAGAGAAACCAAAGTTAACGTTTCGGGTCCGAAGGAGTCCAGAACCAGAAGGCATATGTTTAGGGTGAGAGGGGAAAGATATAAAAGAGACTTACGGGGCAACGTTTTCACACAGAGGGTGGTACGTGTATGGAATGAGCTGCCAGAGGATGTGGTGGAGGCTGGTATAATTGCAACATTTAAGAGACATTTGGATGGGTATATGAATAGCAAGGGTTTGGAGGGATATGGGCTGGGTGCTGGCAGGTGGGACTAGATTGGGTTGGGATATCTGGTCGGCATGGACAAGCATGGACCGAAGGGTCTGTTTCTGTGCTGTACATCCCTATCGCTCTTTGACTCTATGACCCTTGCTCAGAACTGAAGGTAGTTGGAAAAATGTTGGTTTATATGGAGAAGGTAGGTGGGGGTGACTGGGTAAGGAGTAAATAATAGGTATGAATAGAGTCCAAAGAGAGAAAAGAACAGTTGGACAGAGAAAAGCGTCGATAAAAAGGGTGAATAGATATTAATGGAGATGGTTAGAGGCTAACAAAGGATGGTGTGAAATGGCAGGCTGTGATAACAAGGCCTAGTGTGCCATTCTTTTCAAAGAACTATTTGTCAACTATGACCTTCCTTTCATCAAACACATTGACTCAATCTGATTATGATATTTTTTACATGTCCTACTGCCAATCAATTCTTCCATTTATCGCACTGAGAGATGAAACATTAACTGGTCAACAGTTTCTTGCTTTCTGTCTCCTTCCTTTCTTGAACTGAGGGCTAACATTTGCAGCTTTCTAATCTGTTGAGACTTTCCAGAATTAAGGAAATTTTTAAAGATTATTCACATACAATTGACCCTACCAACAATTAAACAGAGGCCTAAGGCTTACTTGCTACTGTAAAAAAATTCCCTTAAAGTACATTGAAAGATTGAACTTTTTTGTTACGTGCACTTGAGTAACAAAGCCATAAAATTGTTCGCAAAACATCTTGTACGATGAAGGAGAAATAAACTCTAATTTAGCAAGTTGCATCACAGAGTTAGACCTTTTCTTTCCATTCTTGAGGGGAACAAGATATTTATTGCCTGTTGTTAGCTGCCCTGAGGTTATCAAAGACCTTTTACTGTTACCCATTTTGTACAGTTTGACACAACTGACTGATTTGCAGGGCAATGAAAATGGTGTGTGTATGTATATGTGTGTGTATATATACATATCACACGCATATACAGCAGCTCGAAGGACTCTTTTACTGCTAACAACTTTTTTAAAGCTTAATTAATATTCTTAAGCTGTTGCGACAAGATGTTGACAACTTGCAGTCTCTGGATTATTACCCCAACCTTCTGAATAATTCATCCAATTGCATAACCAATAAACCATGGTATCCATTAACTTAATTAACTAACACAGAACTGTAGCCCAATGTGGGAAGTAGGAAACAATTTAATCTTCTAAATGGGAGAAGGAGGATTATTTAATGCAACCTCCTGGTAACCACACAGGAGGATGAGTGGTTGGAAGGAACTGGCTGGAATGTGTAAAAGCAATGGCAGACTAATGGCTGTAAAACCATGTGAAAACAGGCTGGAGTCAAATAACAAATTTAAAATACATTTATTTTCTTTCTAACATGTTCTTAAAGGGAGACAGCTTTAACTTTCTTTGACTTGAGTGTAAATGAGGTAAACAAGTCTCCCTCATGCAGTCTCTCAGTCACCAAATCAGTGGCCTTCAACTATGAAGATAGATTTCAGGCTGATACCCAAATTCTGAGACTGTCCTTGCAAATCCTGAAAAAAAAAGCTTTGTCGGACCCATTTAAGCAAGATAAGATTACAAAAACACAAACATTCTCTTCTACCTCTCCCCCCCCCCCCCCTCCCCACCCCCCCCACCTCTCCGCCCCAGTTTTGACCCTCACTTTCACAGCATGCAGATGAATATTCTGAAGAAGGATCACTTGACACCACAAACATTAACTCTGTTTTCTCTCCACAGATGCCAAGACCTGCTGAGTTTTTCATTTCTGATTTATGCTGTCATGTGTTTCCAAGTTTGTCTGAAAGTACCTTAGAATGTTAACCGTTCTTCACTGGAAAACCTGGACACTGCAACAATTATTTGACAATGTGGCATCACAGCTGAACACAGTTCAGTTCTGACTCAGCATTCAGATTTATCTCTTCTCCAGTGACTGGGTATCAGCTAAAGGCAGCTGCCCTGACGTACTGTTTCTCTCTTTCTATGGTGTCGAAGTGTGGTGTAGTGCCCCATTTAGTTCAGGTTGGCTAAGTCAATACAATACATTTCTACAACCAGGTTCTTTCCCTCCCCCTAATATCACTGACACCTAAACCTGTTGCAGCATCCTGGCAAAAAGAATATAGTCAGTGAGTGAATCACAAAATGATCATCCTGGAAAGGCAATTATTCCGATAGCAATCTGTACAGGGAGGGCGACCATTTATTGTGGGATAACTAATCCTCAGTGATAATTTCATGGTGTTGCACAATTCTCTTTTCTGTTTGAAAAACGCAAGAGAACCTTCTAACTGATTTAATCCACCACGCTGCTGCAGACAATGCAGAACATAATTTATAATATTTTCCAGATAACATTTGCCCAACTTGAATTTACTGAAGAAGGAGTTGTTGACCCAGAATTGCTTAGAGAACATAGAAATGTAGGAATATAGGCACAGCAGTAGGGCATTCACTTCCTTAGCCTGTTACACCATTCAATGAGGTTAGGGCTGAACTGTGGCCTAACTCTATAGACCCCTCTTAGCCCATATCCCTTAATAGAACTGCTTAACAAGAAATTATGTCAAATTTAAAAGTAATAGCTGATCCAGCAAACTGTTGTTTGTGGAAGAGAGTTCAAAACTTTTACCACCCTTTGTGTGCAGAAGTATTTCCTAACATCTCTCCTGAATGGTCTGGCCCGAACGTTTAGACGATGCCCCATATTTGGAAATTGTTTATCTACCTTCTTTTCATAGAACATAGAACAGCACAGTATAGAACCTTCAGCCCTTGATGTTTTACCCTACCCTAAGATCAAATTAACTCCATACCCTTCACTGTACTATCTTCCATGTGAATATTCAAAAGTCGCTTATATGTCATTAATGTCTCTGACTCTACTACCAACCCTGGCAGTGCATTCCACACACCCACCACTCTCTGCATAAAGAACCTACCTCTGACATCTCCCCTAAACCTTCCTCCAATCACCTTAAAATTATGCCCCCTCATGATAGACATTTCCACCCTGGGAAAAAAGTCTCTGGCTATCCACTCTATGCCTCTCATCATCTTGTACACCTCTATCAAGTCACCTCTCATCCTTCTTCACTTCAATGAGAAAAGCCCTAGCTCCCTCAACCTTTCTTCCTAAAACATGCCCTCCAGTCCAGGCAGCATCCTGGTAAACTTCCTCTGCACCCTCTCTAAAGCTTTCACATCCTTCCTATAATGAGGTGACCAGAACTGAACACAATATTCCAAGTGTGGTCTGACCAGGACTCCAACAGCTGCAGCATAACCTCACAGCTCTTAAACTCAATCCCCCTGTTAATGAAAGCCAACACACCATACATCTTAACAACCCTATCAACTTGAGTTGCAACTTTGAGGGATCTATCTTCATGGACCCCAAGATCCCTCTGTTCCTCCACACTACCAAGAATCCTGGCTTTAACCCTGTATTCTGTAATTAAATTTGACCTTCCAAAGCGAATCACTTCACACTTTTCCAGGTTGAACTCAATTTGCTACTTATCAGCCCAGTTCTGCAACCTGTCAATGTCCCGTTGCAACCTACAACAGCCCTCCACACTATCCACCACTCCACCAACCTTCATGTCATCAGCAAAATTACTAACCACCCTTCCACTTCCTCATCCAAGTCATTTATAAAAATCACAAAGAGCAGAGGTCCCAGACAGGTCCCTGCGGAACACCACTGGTCACTGAGCTCAAGGCTGAATACTTTTCATCTACCACCCCCTGTCTTTTATGACAGCCAGATTTCCCTGTATCCCATGCCGCCTTACTTTCTGAATGAGCCTACCATGGCGACCCTTATCAAACACCTTGCTAAAATCCATGTTCACCACATCCACTGCTCTACCTTCATTAATGTGTTTTGTCACACCCTCAAAGAATTTAATCAGGCTTGTGTGGCATGACCTGCCCCTCTCAAAGCCATGCTGACTATCTCTAATCAAACTACGGTTTCCAAGTAATCATAAACCCTGTCTCTCAGAATTCTCTCCAATAATTTGCCCACCACTGATGGAAGACTGACTGCTCTTTAATTCCCAGGATTATCCCTATTCCTTTTCTTGAACAAGGGAATAACATTCTGCACCTTACACCAGCACCTCCAAGTCCCTGTCTGCAAAACCAGGAGTGAGCCGACCATTTCCTGAATGATTGTGGTATAGCATCACGGAGTGAGCAATGGTCTCTAGCTTTTCTCTTTTTAGATTCCCTACAGTGTAGAAACAGGCCCTTCGGCCCAACAAGTCCAAACCGACCCTCTGAAGATATCCAACCCAAATCCATTCCCGTTCCCTATTATTCAACATGAACCCCTGACTAATGCACTTATCCTGCACAACCCTGAACACAATGGGTAATTTAGCATGGCCAATTCACCTGACCGCACTTCTTTGGATTGTGGGAGGAAACCGGAGCACCCAGAGGAAATCCACAAAGACACTGGGAGAATGTGCAAACTCCACACAGTCAGTCACCCGAGGCTGGAATCGAACCTGGCTAACCACTGAGCCACCAAGCCGCCCTGTAATCTGCAGTATCTGAAGTAGCAACATCAATGCTGGAAGCTCCTGACAATACTGAGCTCTTCCACATCCTCCTACTGCATGATTCCCTGGGAAGGGTGAACACAGGGGCATCACAAATAAGGTGAAGAGCAGATGATTGTGTGAGAAAAGCTGCTATGAGCGATATGGTGGGTAGGGCACCACAAATCTCACTTGATAAACAGTTTGGCTGAAAATGGGATCATTCAGCCCTTTATTTGTTAATGTTTTCATGCAGACAGTGGTGCATATATGGAATGAGCTGCCAGAGGAAGTGTTGGAGGCAGGTGCAGTTACAACATTTAAATGGCATCTGGATGGGTATATGAATAGGAAGGGTTGAGAGGGATATGGGTGGGGTGATGGCAGGTGGGACTAGATTGGGTTGGGATATCTGGTCAGTATGGACAGGTTGGACCGAAAGGTCTGTTTCCATGCTGTATAACTCCATGACTTTAATAACAAAGGGGAATGGTTTCTTGTGTGCTAGAGTGGTGAAATCCTCAATATCTTTTCCATTTAAAAAGGAACCTTTCCCCATCCCCAAGATATTCTGAAAGGAGCACAGCAGCAAAATATGAAACGGGGCCTGTGATTGAGAATTTGATCATTATGACTGCCGGGGACTCAAAATATGGCACAATAAGGATATTAACTGAGATCATGCAGGAGCAACATATGGGTGTGATTACAGATAACTGATTAACTCACTCAATATGAATAATGGTGAAGTGAAAGTAAAATGGGGAACATAATTTTGTTAATCTTTAACAATACTCAGGAAAAAAACTCTACAATTTCTTTATGAAACAGCACTGCTGTGTGGAAAGAAGTGGTAGCCAATTGTGGATTGTGAAGTCTCAGTACCAAAAATTAGATAAATGTATCATCAAGTTGTTCTGGTGATGTGTGTTGAGGCATGAATGTTAGCTTCAGGCCTAATTTTCTTCAAATAAAGTACCAGGAAGACATGCGCGTAAACTGGAAGACAGAGTCACAGTTGAATGGGTCATCTTAATCGCAGCATCTCCAACATCACAGCCTTTCCTCAGTACTGCACAAGTGTCAATCTGGATAATGTACAATATGTTCCACACTTGTAGCTTAAATTGGCAAATTTCTGACTCAAATACTCAGGAGAGGCAAGAGCAGCAACACTGAACCAAGATTGATGCACAAGAACAGTGTAACGGATTTCAATGACCGTTATAATGGGTAAAAATCCTCCAAAGACCAAAGTACAATTTTGTTTTGCAAAGCAGATAATTCTTACAGTAGACAAGAACGAACCTAAAAGATTCTTCCAAAGTTCCAAAACAATGTCAATTGGATGAACTGAAGTTTAAGTTAAATTTTTCTGTGCAAACATTTTTTCATAAATCGGTGATATTTTTCTCACGGCTCAATATTAATCTGTCCATTAGCTCGTCTACTCATTTTCCTTGCAGAGTTGATCTCTGCATCATAGTGATGCACTGATACTGCAAAGTGATGTGAAAGCAAATTCTTAGTAACGTCCCAAATCATAATTAAATCAGCTATATTCCCAAAAACAAGCTCACGGCCTGCTTTATACATCTTGATAGACTTTCAGTCTCTTAATTCTGAAAATAATGTGCACAGGGCATTTCAACTCAAGTCCATGGTGGAAATTCCTGCAAATAAATTAATATCTTTATGGACACTTTATTTTAATCTTAATAGAATCAATCAAGGAATTTGTGTGGCAGAGAAAATTAGTAATAGCCTCTAGCCTATTGGGAGAAACATTCAATGTTATATTTGATTGCAGCATCTATCACTCAGTTACAGCTCCATGATTCATAACTATATAAAAAATACAAGCCAAGCCAGTGGAAATTATGTAGATGGGCAAATCAATTTAGTAGGTCAGGCAGCATCCAAGGAACAGGAGAATCGACGTTTCGGGCATAAGCCCTTCTTCAGGGCATAAGCCTCTCTCATTCCTGAAGAAGGGCTCATGCCCGAAATGTCGATTCTCCTGTTCCTTGGATGCTGCCTGACCTGCTGCGCTTTTCCAGCAACACATTTTCAGCTCTGATCTCCAGCATCTGCAGTCCTCACTTTCTCCCCAAATCAATTTAGTACTCCTCTTTCCGATTTAATCATGCTTTGAATATCAATAACTCAACCGGGATCTTGGGTCCATTTCTGAGGAAGGGCTTACACCTAAAATGTTGATTGTCCTGCTCCTTGGATGCTGCCTGGCCGGCTGTGCTTTTCCAGCAGCACACTCTCGACTCTGATCTCCAGCATCTGCAGTTCCTCGCTCTCACAATACAGGTGACCCCATCACACGATACACTCTCACATACAGATACATACTTACACAGACCCTCTCTCATACACTCTCTCTCAAGTGCACACACTCTCTTTCTCTCACCCCTCCATATACACACACACGTGCATATAAATCTATGGGGTGAATTTGCATATGTAGATTTGTATTTGCAAATACATTCTACTTTGTTCAAAAAGCAATCTGTAGTCAGTTAGTCAATGTGACATTTTATAAATTCCTACTTTGGAAATAAAGGAGAAAGTGAGGTCTGCAGATGCTGGAGATCAAAGTTGAAACTTTATTGCTGGAACAGCACAGCAGGTCAGACAGCATCCAGGGAACAGGAGATTCGACGTTTCGGGCACAGGCCCTTCTTCAGGAATGAGCAGAGAGTGTTCAGCAGGAGAAGATAAAAGGTAGGGAGGAGGGATTTGGAGGAGGGGCGTTGGAAATGTGATAGGTGGAAAGAGGTCAAGGTGAGGGTGATAGGTCGGAGTAGGATGGAGGCGGAGAGGTCAAGAAGACGACTGCAGGTCAGGAAGGCGGTGCCGGGCTGGAGGGATTCGGCTGAGACAAGGTGGGGGGAGGGGGGATGAAGAAACTGGTGAAGTCCAAGTTCATCCCCTGCGGTTGGAGGGTTCCCAGTCGGAAGATAAGACGCTTCTCCTCCGACCGTCGCGTTGTTGTGGTTTGGCAGTGGATGAGTCCAATGACCTGCATATCCTCGGTGGAGTGGGAGGGGGAGTTGAAATGCTGTGCTACAGGGTGGTTGGGTTGGTTCGTCCGGGTGGCCCAGAGGTGCTCTCTGAATCGCTCCGCAAGTAGGCGGCCTGTCTCCCCAATATAGAGGAGGCCACACCGGCTGCAGCGGATGCAGTAGATGATGTGGGTGGAGGTTCAGGTGAATCTGTGGCGGATATGGAAGTTTCCTTTGGGGCCTTGGAGAGAAGTGAGGGGGGGGTGTGGGCGCAAGTGTTGCACCTCCTGCGGTTGCAAGGGAAGGTGCCAGGAGTGGAGGTTGGGTCGGTGGGGGGTGTGGATCTGACAAGGGAGTCGCGGAGGGAGTGGTCTCTACGGAAAGCTGATAGGGGAGGGGAGGGAAATATATCCTTGGTGCTGGGGTGGTTCATCCCCCCTCCCCCCACCTTGTCTCAGCCGAATCCCTCCAGCCCGGCACCGCCTTCCTGACCTGCAGTCTTCTTCTTGACCTCTCCGCCTCCATCCTACTCCGACCTATCACCCTCACCTTGACCTCTTTCCACCTATCACATTTCCAACGCCCCTCCTCCAAGTCCCTCCTCCCTACCTTTTATCTTCTCCTGCTGAACACTCTCTGCTCATTCCTGAAGAAGGGCCTGTGCCCGAAACGTCGAATCTCCTGTTCCCTGGATGCTGCCTGACCTGCTGTGCTGTTCCAGCAATAAAGTTTCAACTACTTTGGAAATAAAACCAGCCTGACTCCAGGTGAAGATACAGACAGACTCTAAACAAGGCCTCACATCTACAATGCATGTCTGACCTGAACATCACCTCTTTTATACCGACAAAGCCTTAAATTATCTCGGGGCAGTGACTTAAAATAAATTCTGGGATTTACATATTAATCAATCGAAATCTGCATCTCAATTCTAACTGCGTTAAGACTGAACAACTGTCTAGGTTTGTTCAAGACATTCACATCAGTTGTATGATCTTTTGATATTTTAAATTCTGTGCCTGATGTCTTCTTTCTCAGTAGCTATCTGGAGGAGGAGCAGGGCTCTGAAAGCTTGTGGATTCAATGACCCTGTTGGACTATAACCTGGTGTCATGTGATTTTTGACTTTGTCTGCCTCAACCCAACACCGGCACCTCCACATCATGTCTATAATTTCAACCTCTCCCAAATTATCTTGAATAAATGTGGCCCGAGGAAAAAGTGTTCATATCAGGATGTACTTATAACATTTATAAATTGTTACAACGCATCATTAATTCATTCTCAACTGAACCAATTCACACCAATTGAACTCAAAGTGGTTCTTTGGTTCCTCTCCTACAATAGCAGGGCTGCTTGGCTTTGGTCAAGCCAGATCAACAAATTCTGTTCTTCCCGTTCCAGTAATCTGGCACTGTTAAACAGTAGCTACTATTGTACAGTCCACACATGAACAGTCCCATTGGCCCATTATGCCATTCTTAACTTCCCTCTGTATTTACTGCCTGTTCATGTGTTAGTCTAAATGCCTCTTACACTATGATATCGTATCTGCTACTACCGTCTCTCCTGCACCCACCACCCTCTGTGTAAAAAAACTTGCCTCACCCATCCATTTAAACTTTCCCCTCTCATCTTAAATCTAGTATTTTACATTTCCACTCTGAGTAAAATGCTACAACAATCCACCCTAACAGTGCCTCTCATAACTTTATGTATTTCTACTCTCAGAGAACTTATTCTAGTTACATTAATCCCTCAAAGTTCAAGATGAACACATGTCCTATAATCTGCAAGACTAAGTCATGAATGATCTACAGATGAACAAGACAAATTAAACTTGATAGGTAATACCTTCCCCCACTCCACAGCAGTAGCCAGTACAGTTTCAGTCAAATATACTGTATATGATGAGACATAAAAAATGAAAGATGAAGCATGGAAATACACTGGCCAAAACAAAAATGACTATTTGTCTTTCAACCAACATTGATTTGGTGGGTTCAATTATTTTTTCTAATCTCAGTTGTCATTGTTAATTGTAGGTCCCAGTTGTCCATATGTTGGCTAACAGACCAAGCTTCCAGCTTCAAAGCATCTTTCAGAATTGCTTGACAACTTTTACATTCACAAATACATGACGAAATGTGTCTATCATATTAATGAGCCAGGCCTTGAAGTTGTTTCCCCAAAGACAGAACATTAATCAGTGAGTTGCTTTTCCCCAATATCAAATGCTTTATAGATCCCAGTTTCAGAGGCTTTAGCAGGAGTCGTCAGGTATTGTGCTCCCCTCAGATTGCTAGTGCAGAGGGATGAAGCAGAGACAGGAATGCACAGCAACACTCGACCTTCAAGCAGAATGCTGTGACTTCAATCCAGTTAGTAAATTTAAAAGTTAAATTTTAATGAAGGAGAATTATGACAGTAATTGCTGGAAAATCTCAGCAGGTCTGGCACTTTCTGGGGAGAGAAATCAAAGTTAATGTTTTGGGTCCAGTGACCCTCTTTCAGAATGCAAGAACTGAAGGGTCACTGGACCCAAAACATTAACTTTGATTTCTCTCCACAGATGCTGTCAGACCTGCTGAGATTTCCCAGCAATTTTTGTTTTGGTTTCTGATTTCCAGCACCTGCAATTTTTAAAATATAATTACAACAGTGCTGTCTTGTTGGGGGCTATGACAATGTCAATGCTACAGAGAAACCAACTACATTGTATTTAATTTAGGATACACCTGCCTTTGGACATGAACCAAGAACAATGTCTCTTTTAAAAAAACTGCTTGAACCAGAATATCTAAAAGCAGTTAAAATTCACCATTATGAATGTTTCAATGTCACAACTTATATTTTCATTAATTTAGTTGAATCCAAAGCATATTCAAAGCACAAGTAGTTAAATGTCTGTGATGCTATCACTAAAGTGTAGTAATGTGTTGACTACATTTAAAATGACAAGTTTCAAAAACTCATTAAGCGAGCCACATCTGGGTTTGGGTTCAGGATCCGATACAATTAGAATTTTACAGTAACAACACAGTTACTGTGAAATTGGAAAGTCATGCCTCAAACAAAAATACATTTTTTTCTGTGGTTCGTTCTGAAGAAATGTGTCAATGAAGCTATTATACCTGGTCAGACCGTCTTCTTTTCCACTCGTATCTCAATGTCAGAGATCACGGTATTATAAGTAATCATGATGTGCCAGTGTTGGACTTGGGTGGACAAAGTTAAAAATCACATAACACCAGGTTATAGTCCAACAGCTTTATTTATAGCAGTGCTCCAAAAGCTAAAACTTCCAAATAAACCCGTTGGACTATAATTTGTTGTTGTGTGATTTTAACATTATAAATAATCAAAGAAGTGGTCCTCGGAGGTGACACAGGATAGCAGGTATGTGCTACATTGCTGGCTCTCACAGTTCTTCTGTCCACAGGAAACTGGAGTACTGCCCATCTTCTGCTTAAACCCATTTGCAGAGTTTGCCACAACTACTGAATATGAGACAAGACAGAGCAGCCATTTAGTTTGCCCAAAGATGGTCACGTTCTGCTTGCTTCTGACGCAGCCTTCTGACCCTAATGTCAAGTTATCTGAAAGAATTTGCTGTATTTCACATCACAACAATGTAGGCAATAACACAGGCTCTGGGTTTCTTAAAGCAGCACAGCTTATAGGGAGTTTCTGGATAAAGAGAAAGTCTTTATTTTTAGTAAATTCATGGCACTTCCATTAATTAGTTCTGTCATGATTAATTGCATATTAATTACTAGACATGGTTAGAAAATGGATGAGGGATCGTTACATAAATACTTACTGTTTTAGTTTGTGATATATGGTTTTGAGATTTTAGCTAAAGATAAGCTTTTTATTTGAAACTACTTTGTTAATTAAACTGTTCAGTGCTATCATTGGACACCTCTGGAACAGACGTAGGGACACTAACATTGTGGACCAAGAACCCTTTTATCACATTCTAGTAGAACAAAAATTGGTACACTCGGTTTTAATTTAGTTGGACGTCATTATTAATTAATGAATTAGGCGCATTCAGTCAATTCCACATACTACATTCCACATTTATGATGATACAGACTCACAGTATGAGGCTTATACAGATCCTCCTGCCCATGAGTCATGTAGGATCCTTCTGCAGGTAACCCAAGTGCCATCATTGAGCTCACATATAGCTCGATCATTTAAGTATTCATACATGATATATGTAACAGCGCAGATATTCTCATGACCAGAGATTTGCCAGAGCAGGTTAGATGGGAGCTGCACATTGGATCCAATACAATGGAGCCCATTGAGAATTGCCTGAAATAGTCCAATAAAATCAGATAATTTGGAGGGCTCCAGATCACCTGAGTTTAATAATTACCTGTGGAAAGTAACCTACTCTCAGTCCTGGGTAACGATTAAACCAACACCACTTCACCTGCCTCCACCCAAATCTGCTATTAAACTGAGACTGGCCCACTAACATCCCTCTTCCAAGCCTGAAACTAATTCCCTCTCCCACCTATTGAACCCCATCATGACCCCTGACTGGAAGCTGGCATTGCATAAACCATCACCAACTTCAAACCTCCATTCCACTATGTCCCTCACACACCTAGCACTCTAACCCCTCAATCGAATGCCAGCCTATTCCAACACTTAGCTGACATTACCACCCGTGCCTTTCAGCTGAGCTGTCCCAGTGACCAGCCGAGCTGCTGGATGTTTTAAACCTCACAGCACAGTAGCTGCTGCAAAATGGAGGAGCAGCTTCTAAAAGTTCATCTTTGCTTCTGGATCTGTCAATTCCCAAACAGCTTTATAACAGGACACTCCTGTCCAGGAATTTCTAGCGCAGAAGTCATCGAAAAGTAAGTGGATAAGTCAGCCCCGATTGGAATATTTGGGAGACTGTTCCAACTCCAGTATTCCCTGATATGAGAACGGTCCTGGGTCTTTGGAGCTCATAGCTGCGAGCAAAGATGATCAGGAGCACACTGGAAGCTGATAAAAAGGGCAAATGGTCCACCATCTGTGAAGGAATTGAGCTTGTTAGGACAACTTGCCTTTTCTCATTTCATGCTTTCTCATCTATCCAACTCTGCGCTGAAGTCTCTGTAACTCAGTATTGATTTTTTTTGTTTTCAAAATGATTATAACAGTCATTTAACAGAGCAGAAAAAAATCATTTACTTTGCTTTCCTGTTAGGGATTGGCCATTTAAGGAGTCTAATCTTTCCGATCAAGAAAACATCCAGTCCGATGTCAAGGAAAAGCAATACATGGAAAGATTAGCTTCTTTTGAAGGTTCAGTCGCATATATATTATGCAATATAGTTTTAAATCGTGCTTTATCACATGTATGCATCACTGTAACAAAATCTTGCACTATGCTTTTTGAACCCTGAGTGTTTGACAGTCAAACTGATAACTGTTTTTAACTGATTGCGAGAAGCAGAAAGGAGAATCATTTTTTCACAGATAAAGTGAATCTGAGTAAATGTATATGTGACAAGGCCAATGAATAATGGCATGCCTTCATCTGGATTTTACTGTAATAGAGGGATTAACTGGTAATACACCAAACACAAGCCAACTGCATTTGTTAATCATACAGTTAAGTAATGAGTAAAATGGGAAAAAAGTTTAGATGTTATTGAATTACACCTTTTACTCAAGATTTGTCTTTTGATGTCAGCATCAAGCAATTTTTTATATAATTTAGACAAGTTGAATACAGAGTTAAATTTTAACAGCATGCTTTCATCAATAACTGCACATCAATAACTGATGTAAATCTTAGAATTTTCTATACTTGCCATATTTATGGCCAGAGTTGCAGTTTAGATGTCAAACACTCCACAAAAAGGAGCAGGTTTTTAAAGGAATTCCGCAACTGATTTCATTTAAGCCCCTTATTGCCTGTTATAAAAGGAGTTGCCTCGATCCGTTGCTGCTCAACTTAAACACAGCTGCTAACAAGGTGAGGCTGTAAAGACCTGCTGTGTGATCAGCTCTCCTCTGCCATCCGACATTTGTCGACAGCTTTCATTAACAAACGATGCACTTCATTTCAAGTTAAAGTGCTGCAAAAATACTCATGGAATAAAACTCAAGTCAATGTTGTCACATATTTGGAATATTTCAAGAAAGTTTTTTTTTCAATATTTCCTGATTCTGATTTGTAAAGTGGTGGTTTCAGTCGGCTGGAAATTAGTGTTTAACAAAGCTTGATCCACACAACTGGAGACATTTGGCAACACATAGATGATTTCAATCAATGAGCAGAATAGAAGCATTTATACCTCAAAACACTGTTAAAATTACTGTCACTATTTTCTGAAACAGCCTTCATGTTTGGTGAAAGCTAAAAGGGCCCATGGTTTTCAAAGCTTTATTTTGAAACTTTTTATGTAACTCGCTTGGACTCAGAAATGAAACCTTTTCAAATAAATTGTGTCACACACCTTGAAAGATATCTGATAAGATTAATTAATTAGCACTTTGTGTAGAGGAAAATATTCTTTTTCTCCAGATACCTTGCCACAGAAGTACACAGCGAAATTCCAGAAAAAAAATGCATATGTTTTGCTGGCCATGTCCAGATAGTAATCATTCGATGAAGTGCCCTGCTATACTTGACTGGCTCCACATTTTAGGAGAAAGTGAGGACTGCAGGTGCTGAAGATCAGAGTTGTGAGATGGTGCTGGAAAAGCACAGCAGGTCAGGCAGTATCCGAGGAGCAGGAGAATGGACGTTTCGGGCATAAGCCCTTCATGAGGAATTCCTGATGACGGGTTCATGCCCGAAATATCGATTCCCCTGCTCCTTTGATGCTGTCTTCACTCCCTTCATCGTTGGCACATAGTAGCAACAGCATGTACCATCTAAAATATGTACTGCAGCAACTCACCAACAGCATGTACCATCTAAAATATGTACTGCAGCAATTCACCAACAGCATGTACCATCTAAAATATGTACTGCAGCAACTCACCAACAGCATGTACCATCTAAAATATGTACTGCAGCAACTCACCAACAGCATGTACCATCTAAAATATGTACTGCAGCAATTCACCAACAGCATGTACAATCTACAACGTGTACTGTAGCAACTCACCAAGGCTCCTTTAACAGCACCTTCCCAATTCACAACACAAATGGTGCCCAGGAACACCACAACCTGAAGGTTCCCTTCCAAATTTCACACCATCCTGAGCTGGAACTGTCTAGTCATTCCTGCTACTGGGTCAAAAGTCTGGGACTCCCTCCCTAACAGCACTGAAGGGCACCTATACCACATGGACTACAGCAATTTAACAACGCAGCTCACAATCACTTTCTCAAGGGGAAGTGGGATGGATAATAAATGCTGGCAAAGCCAGTGTCACCTACTCCAAGAAAACAGACTGTATAGAACTACACAACTTATACAGAGGTAAAGGTAGAAACGTCAAGGCACCACCTTGCACATGTCATTCAGGGAGTGCAGAAACAAAAATGTTGCAAATTTGTTAGACCGTAACACATCTTCAGAATATGCTGGATTGACAAATTAACTCTGACTGCAATGATTCTCTAAGTTATTAAGTTCAGAGCAAAGGAAAGGAAGGGAAAAAATTCACATTCTAACTCATAAGTTGGGCTAGAGATCAGTAAATCAGTCCAACGAATCTGAACCTTGCAAAGCTGTATGTTCATTGCCTGCAAGGTAGCTCGCAAATGCAAGATCCATAGCCAGAAAAACATTTGTTTTAAAGTTGTAAAAGTAGTACAGCACCACTACAGAATACATCGAGAACACAGAATTTGAACAGTACTTCTTTGCGTAAAAGAAAGTTAGACACAAAAGTCTGCTAAGGGATTTTTACATCAGCAACAGAACTTTCTTTAACCGTATACCAGGCTAAAGTCATAATATCCAATCACCAGGTCAACACTACTCCAAGAACAAAAATCAGAGTTTTGCTGGTGCCTGGATGAAGAGGAGAAGTGTTTCTAGTGACAAATAGTCTTTGATAATGGGCAAAAAATGTTTCCTCCTGACAATACTATACAACTTTCACACTGTCACAAATAGAACTGAAATAGGTACATTCTAATGAGAAAAAAAAAGTTAAAGGTAGTATCAGGCTTAAGGAAAACACATAATTAAAAAAAATACAATTACACAAAGACGGGTGGCTAGTCAGAAGATATGGAGAAAACAAAAGAATGCAAAGAACAACTGAAAAATTATACAGAAGGGAAAAATAAGTAAACAAGAAAAAATTCACTGGAAATAACAGATATGCAGAGCTTTTATAAATATCCTAAAAAGGAGTTAACAAAATAAACATTGTACCTGTAGGAAATGAGCCAGGGAAATTAACATGGAAAATAAAGACAGAAAGGCAGCACTGAACAAGTATCATGATCTACCTCCACTATAGAGAATTCAAGAAACATCCCAGAAATAGTTGTAAATCAGGAAATGGAAACCAACTTGATTACATTCACTCATTAAACAAATTGTTGGGTATGTAGGTTTTAAAAGAGGCTAGCAAACTAATAATTGCATTGGTTTTAATTTCAAACATTTTCCATATTTGGGGAAGTTTCCATTAGATTTAATATTGCAAATGGAGTCATGCAGCACAGAAACAGACCCTTTGGTCCAACCAATCCATGCCAATCATAATCCCAAATAGTCCCTAAACTAGTCCCACCTGCCTGTGCTTAGCCCAAATCCCTCCAAACATTTCTTATTCATGTACTTTTCTAAATGCATTTTAAACTCTGTAATTGTCCCCACGTCCACAACCCTGTTACTCAGAATCAGATGGAAATAGAAATTGCGAAACCGTTGGCTGGTTAGTTTAATCTCTGTCAGAAGGAGGATGTTAAAATCTATTAATAAAGATGTTCCAGCAGGTGATTGAAAAGTCACAATAACCAGGCAGATTGAGCATGATTTTGTGAAAAGGAAATCATGTTTGACCAATTTATTGGGGGGTTCTTTGAGGAAGTGACATGTTGCCATGAAGTAGAACCATTGGATGTACTGTACTTGAATTTCCAGAGGGCATTTGATAAAGTTCCACACCAAAGGTCAATGTGGAAGGTAAAAGCTCATTTTGTATGGGGTAACAGATTGGATAAAAAGAAATAAAGTCAGCATAAATGGAACCTTTTCTGATTGATCCATGTGCCACATATTACCATTGTGGGAAGCTCACCTTCTTAGAGTTGATAGAAATGACTTAGAGTCATAGAGTCATAGAGATGTACAGCATGGAAACAGACCCTTCAGTCCAACGCGTCTATGCCGACCAGATATCCCAACCCAATCAAGTCCCACCTGCCAGCACCTGGCTCATATCCCTCCAAACCCTTCCTATTCATATACCCATCCAAATGCCTCTTAAATGTTGCAATTGTACCAGCCTCCACCACATCCTCTGGCAGCTCATTCTATACATGTACCACCCTGTGTGTGAAAAACGTTGCCCCTTAGGTCTCTTTTATATCTTTCCCCTCTCACCATAAACCTATGCTCTCTAGTTCTGGACTCCCCGACCCCAGGGAAAAGACCTCGTCTATTTATTCTATCCATGCCCCTCATAATTTTGTAAACTTCTATAAGGTCAACCCTCAGCCTCCGACGCTCCAGGGAAAACAGCCCCAGCCTGTTCAGCCTCTCCCTGTAGCTCAGATCCTCCAACCCTGGCAACATCCTTGTAAATATTTTCTGAACCCTTTCAAATTTCACAACATTTTTCCAAAAGGACAGACGTGTGATAGCTAAGTTTGCTGATGAGGGGTGGGAGAAGAGGTTGTGAAGAGGATATAAGGAGACTAACAAAGGGATATCGACAGACTAAGGGAATGGGCAAAGATCAGTTAAATGGAATATAATGTGGGGAAAAAAACAGAAATTGCTGGAAAAACTCAGCAAGTCTGGCAGTATCTGTGAAGAGAAATCAGAGTTAAAATTTTCAGTCAAGTGACCCTTGCTCAGGATGGTGATTTGCTCCAGAGATACTGTCAGACCTGTTGAGACTTTCCAACAATTACGGTTTTTGTTTCTGATTTACAGCATCTGCAGTTATACAGTCATAGAGTCATAGAGATGTATAGCACGGAAACAGACCCTTCGGTCCAACTCATCCATGCTGACCAGATATCCCAACCTAGTCTAGTCCCATTTACCAGCCCATATCTCTCTCAACCCTTCCTATTCATATACCCATCCAGATACCTTTTAAATGCTGTAATCGTACCAGCCTCTACCACTTCCTCTGGCAGCTCATTCCATACTTGGACCATTCCCTGCATGAAAACGTTGCCCCTTAGGTCTCTCATCCTAAACCTATGCCCTCTAGTTCTGGACTCCACCACCCCATGAAAAAGACTTTGTCTACTTATCCTATCCATGTCCATCATGATTATATAAACTTCTACAAAATCACCCCTCAGCCTCTGATGCTCCAGGGAAAACAGACCCAGCCTATTCAGCCTCTCCCTATAGGCTCAAATCCTCCAATCCTGGCAACATCCTTGTAAATCTTTTCTGAACCCTTTCAAGTTTCAAAACATCCTTCCGATAGGAAAGAGACCAGAATTGCACACAATATCCCAAAAGTGGCCAAACCAACATCCTATACAGTCGCAATATGACCTCCCAACTCCTGTACTCTATACTCTGACCAATAAAGGAAAGGAAACCAAATGCCTTCTTCACTATCCTATCTACCTGTGACTCCACTTTCAAGGAGCTATGAACTGCGCTCCAAGGTCTCTTTGTTCAGCAACACTCCCTAGGACCCTACCATTAAGTGGAGAAGTCCTGCTAAGATATGCTTTAGGAAAATGTGAACTTATCCACAATGGCAGGAAGAATAAAAAAGGAGCATATTATCTAAATGGTGAGATTGGAGGGCTCTGAGATGCAGAGGGATCTGGCTGTCCTAGGGAATGGATTGCAAATGGTTCGTATGTAGGTATGGCAACTAATAAGACAATCTAACAGCGTGTTATGTTTATGGCAAGGCAGTTTATGGTTTGTTGGGGAGATGACACTGGAGTACTGTGAAGGGTGATGTAAATACATTGGAACTAGCTCAGAGAATGTTCATTAGACAAATGCTGGGAATGGGACAGGTTTTCTTCAAAGGAAAGCCTGGACAAGCCAGGTGTGTATATGCTGGAGGATGGAAGGGTAAGAGGAGACTTCATTGAAACATACAAGATACCGAGGGGGTTGACAGGACGGATGTGGAAAGGATGTTCTCAGCGGGTTTTGAGAAGATTTATCGCTCAGGTTGAGGTTTTGGATGTAGGTTTGCTCGCTGAGCTGAAGGTTCATTTTCAGACGTTTCATCACCGTACTGGGTAACATCTTCAGGGAGACTCTGGACGAAGCTCCATCGGAGGCTCACTGAAGATGTTACCTAGTATGGTGACAAAACATCTGAAAATGAACCTTTCAGCTCAGCGAGCAAACCTACATCCAAGGATCTTCTTCTTTTGGGAGAACGTAGAACCAAGGATCACTGCTTACAAGTGATTTAAATAAGAGATGAAGAGAAACATTTTCTAACGGGATTTCGGAAACATTCCACAGAAGGGGAGGGAGAGTCCTTGAATATTTTTAAGGCAGAGGTAGATAAATTCTATATTAGCAAAGACGTGAAACATTATCAAGAGTAGACAAAATAATCAGATCAACTATGATCAGTGGAAAAGGCTCAATGGGCTTTCCCCTGCTCCTAAACTGTATGATCATATAACGAATTATTGAAAGGCGATTCTGACATACCTTTTAGTAGGAGTAGGTGCTCCAGAGGACAAGACTGAGTGGGACACCACTGTATCATTCATGTTTGGCAAAGAACGTTGTTGGGGGCTACAATGAAGAAAAGAAAAATAAATTTCAGCCAGAATCCCATCGCAGTTATATGCTAGAACTGTTCCAGACTGACCAGCTTGTAACTTCAAATATCAATATCCAAGTTGTTCCTTTATAAATGTCCAAGGAAGAATTGTCAGTATCCTGCATGGATGAGGGAACTTTAATAAGCCAGCTTTAAGACACAATTCAATACAATACAATTCTGACTTTGAAATTTGACTAGTTTGTTCATGTGAAGTTACAGCTCAGGTTTCTGCACAGAAAAGCATCCATGAACCAGCATAACTGAGGCGTAGACTAGAAAGCAATTATATTTATTCTCCCTTTGAATTAAAAAAAAATATCTTTTGAGAGTAGTAATCTGATAGCATTTTATTGATATAAATGAAAATAGGCTAATTATAAAATGTAGGCATTGTTAATGAACTTCAACACCACCACTCAACTAGACCCGAAATTGCTGGAAAATCTCAGCAGAGTTGGCAACATCTGTGGTGAGAAATCAGAATTAACCATACTGAAATAAAGAGTCAAAATATCAAATTAAATTTCTTGTTCAATCTTAAACTAAAATTGCTCTTAATTTGTTACAACCCCCAGGGGTAGCACACCATAAATTAAGTCCCATTTGTCCCAGAGGCAAATCAAATGTGAAAGGTTTATTTTTAAAGTACACACAATACCCCAGTTTATCTGATTTTCACATCAAGTCTAACAGAAAGCACTGAAGAGGTTTCTATACTGAGCAATAATATTATTTATCTAAGTAATTAGATGGCAGCTATAAGTAAACTGAAATAAGTGACTGTCACATAACATGTCCAACTAAAACAGCTTATAAACTCCCTGTTCTCCATCTCACACTGTCCCTTTTCTCTAAAAGCTGTTCTTTTTCTCCAGGATATTATGTCCTTGGTTTTTTTTCAGACCTAGTTAGGAGTTCAGCTGTGTGAAAACAGGTTCTCTCTCTCTCTCTCTCTCTTTCTGCCCTTCTAACTTCAACCTGTAAGCATATGTTCTATTTTTACAGTTTTTTTAAGGGGGTTTGATTATTGGGACTGTTGTGTGTATGCAGGACAGCATAAGTAAGTTTAGTTTAGATAGACTGAGTTCTGTAGGGGTTCTTTATTCTGTTATTTGTGTTTCATTATGTAATTTTGTGAATAAATCTTTGTCTGTTTTAAAACCTGGTAGTCAATCTAGCTAACTTAATCTGGGTAATGTTCACTGTACACTTACCAAAGCAAATTGTAAAGTTATGGTCTGGGCTGCCTGCTTAAGAATGTTTTGAATGGTTTGACCGAGTCCATAACAAACACAATACCAGAGATATACAAATAGGAAGGGAGAGAGAAACTGGAAACCAGTGCAGTGGCCTGTGTCTCCTCACTTCCAATGTTGAGATCATCCTTCTTCAGCAAACTGGACCCTTAATGTCCAGCTCGCTTTCTCTGGGAGTTTTTACTGGCTTGTACAGACTGACTTGGAAAATACTTCTGATTTATTAATTCTAAAGTCATAGCAACTGATGTAGGAAAGGTAACTGGTTTTCTTCAAGTTTAACCTGTGTTTTTTTACTGCTGAAAATTACAGGCAGCCTCTACTGAGGGGAACAACAGTATACTCAGGGGAATAATAGTATACTCAGGGGAACAACAGTATACTCAGGAGAATAATAGTATACTCAAGGGAACAACAGTATACTTGTGCCAAAACAGAAATTGCTGCAATGGTAACCAGACCAGAAACTTTAACTCTGCCTTCTCTTCACTGATGCTGCCAGACCTACTGAGTTGTTGTTTCTGATTTCCAGCATCCGCTGTTTTCTTCCCCCCAAGGAGCACCCTTGCCAACACCTCTGATCAGAGACTTGTTGGCTCAAGCCCATCCAGAGACTTGAGTACATTATCCAAGCTGCACAACAGAGGTCCCATCCAACATCTCAGATGGCGTTAAATTGTCCCAAATTCATCATTTCTCAGCAGATCAGAGCAGTGCTCCCTCATGCCCTGGCTGATAAATATATCTCAACTAACATCACTAAAAACAGAGTACCTGGTCATTTTACCTCATAGGACCTTGCAGTGTGCTGCAGTGTTTTCTGTATGCCTGAAAATACGTTGAAATGATTTTATTGTGTGTAAAGTGCTTTGGTAGATCCTAAGGTCAGAAATGGTGCTGCATATACACTCATCTCCAGATGGGTTTCTCCAGATACACTCATCCCTTACAAAAGCTTTCTGGCTTCATAATCTCGTGATTGCTGCTCACCTTTAGCTTATAGATAACTCCCTTTTTTCCAGTTCCTCAGAAGATGTAATTACAGGAGCAGTAAGAGATTATACTTGTTTGAAAAGCTTATTTAAAGGAGTGTTCTCAAACGCTCTGGGACACCCGGACCAACCAACCCAACCACCCTGTGGCTCAACACTTCAACTCCCCCTCCCACTCCACCAAGGATATGCAGGTCTTTGGACTCCTCCATCGCCAGACCACAACAACACGACGGTTGGAGGAAGAGCGCCTCATCTTCCGACTAGGAACCCTCCAACCACAAGGGATGAACTCGGATTTCACCAGTTTCCTCATTTCCCCTCCCCCCCACCTTGTCTCAGTCAAATCCATCGAATTCAGCACCGCCTTCCTAACCTGCAATCTTCTTCCCGACCTCTCCGCCCCCACCCCAGTCTGACCTATCACCCTCACCTTGACCTCTTTCCACCTATCACATTTCCTACGCCCCTCCCCCAGGTCCCTCCTCCCTACCTTTTATCTTAGCCTGCTGGACAAACTTTCCTCATTCCTGAAGAAGGGCTTATGCCCGAAACGGCGATTCTCCTGTTCCCTGGATGCTGCCTGACCTGCTGCGCTTTTCCAGCAACACATTTTCAGCTCTGATCTCCAGCATCTGCAGACCTCACTTTCTCCTCACATTCTGGTTTGGACAGTCAAAGCATTTAAGCTTGAGCCACAGTACAGAAGAGACCAATAAGATTAATTGTTAGCATCAAGGATTTGGAGAAATGTGGAAAATCTTGCTGGAAGAGTTAGGTTACCTATTACCAGAAGCACTAAAACATGTCTTTCAGCTTTAAGGGATCTAGAGAATAGGGTTGCTGTAGATACAGGAAAGATGTCAAATCAATGCAAAAAAAACAATGCAACTATCGCCTGTGTTTCTCCCCCCCAAATTCCTTCATATATGCAACGATGCAGCATGCCTCGCTGGAGAGTTTGAAACTGGCTCTACGTCAAAATAAAACAGCCATCCAAAATTAGTAGCAGGCTAGCCACACTTCCGAGAGCAACCTGGAAGTGGTAATGCATCAGAGGCTGTGACAACAGCTCATAGGCCATAAACACTGACTCTGTTTCTGTTTCAACAGATGCTGCTACACACGGTGAAGATTGCATCATTTTTTATATCACTTAGGCTTTGCAATCATTCGAAGTATTCACATACACCCAATGTTCAGCTTCTAATAACACACTGACTACAACATTTGACTATGACACAAACTATTACACTCACTACGCAAGTTGATCAATTGCACCTATTTCTACCCACCTCCTTCCTGTTCTAAGCAAGGTGTTTAGTTTCTTAGTTTTGAGATGGTTTTTAATATCTGCTATTATGTGCTGACAAATTCCAAAGCATCAATGACCCATTGACAATTGAACACAAAGTGAATGGAATGCTCCAAAGCGATTTCCCAAATTTACAGAATTGAATCTTCTACCTTAAAACCTAATCATTTTTGACCATATTTAATCAATTCTGTAGCTACATTTTTCACAATTTATTTATTACCAGCTCCTTAAAAGAAATGTGCACGGTCACTATTTTGAAACATTACACCTCATTGTTCGTTAGCTTGCATCAGCATTGTGTTGAAAGACCCTTTCATGTCAGTTGGTCTTCAAGACAGCAAAGCCTTTTGCACAGAGTGCAAGAAACTTCTCAGAATAGAGTATACCAACCAATGAAAACAATCACTTCGATATAAGGCAACACAAAAGAAAATAAAGGACTGAAGACGGTATGGAACATGATTCTTTAGGTTATAGGACAGAATGCAGATGGATTACTCTCAAAGTGAAATAACCCAGCAAAGAGTTGATGGTAATGGGGAAGGATTGATGGGGGGGGGGGGGGGGTGCCTTATTTTATACTGTTTTACAAGTATTAGCTAAATTTACAAAGCAACTCAGGTGAGTTGAATGGGATATCAAAGCAGCAATGGAACAGTGGCTGCTCTGGAATCAATAGGTCTCAAACAGAAGGAAAAGAAACTGGAGGTGTGTTGAAAAGTTTTTTTTTGAAAACCTTGCAAGGATCTGAGACAAATTCTCCCATCTTGTTGTTTGCTGGGACACACAGCACCTCTGGGGACTGTGCTACAAGAATTCCACCTGTTTGCTTGTTTGGAACCGAAATAATTTTTATTTCCACTGCTTATTAGTTAATCTGTTTGACTAATGATTTAGAGATGCTGGTGTTGGACTGGGGTGCACAAAGTTAAAAATCACACAACACCAGATTATAATCCAACAGGTTTAATTGGAAGCACACTAGCTTTCGGAGCGACGCTGACAATCATCTGATGAAGGAGCGTCGCTCCGAAAGCTAGTGTGCTTCCAATTAAACCTGTTGGATTATAATCTGGTATTGTATGATTTTTAACTCTGTCTGACTAAGGTTGTCAGGCCACATTTGGAGTATTGTGCGCAGTTTTGGGCCCTATATCTCGGGTAGAATGCACTGGCCCTGAAGTGTGTTCAGAGGAAGTTGATAAGAATGGTCCCAGGAATGAAAAGCTGAACATATGAGGAACGTTTGAGGACTCTGGGTCTATATTCGATGGAGTTTAGAGGGATGATGGGGTGAATCTAATTGAAACTTACAGAATGCTGAAAGGCCTGGATAGAGTGGATGTTGGGAAGTTGTTTCCATTGGTAGGAGAGACTAGGACCCGAGGGCACAGCCTTAGGGTAAAGGGAAGGCCCTTTAGAATGGAGATAAGGAGAAACGTCTTCAGCCAGAGGGTGGGGAATCTATGGAATTCACTGCAACAGGCTGTGGCCAGGTCATTGAGTATATTTAAGACTGAAATAGCTAGATTCTTGAGTATCAAGGTGATCAAGGGTTACAGAGAGAAAGTGGGAGAATGGGGTTGAGAAACTTATCAGCCGTGATTGAATAGCAAAGCAGACTTGATGGGCTGAATGGCCTATTTTCTGCTCCGATATCTTATGGTCTTGTAGACGTACTACTGAAGATACTGAAGTTGCAGCATCCCATAATAGCATATTGAGAACCAAGGCAAAACTGTAATGTCTATGTTCAAGGATAATTCCAAAGTAAGATATGTACTTGATTTTAGTTTTAAAGATCTGGCTTGTAGCTGGTACTTTTGTATCAGTTGTCACCGATGTTTGAATAATTTGTTAAGATTATGAACAAATTATGTCCTTTTACTTCATTTCGAGACATAAATCTGGAACAGGGAAATCTGCAGCTGCAAAGAGTCAAGAGAAATTATTCGATAGTGTTGTGATGTTATTGCTCCTGTACTAACGTTTCAAAGCTAGACCAACTGTGGCAGGACACAAATTTAACTTAGCAATAAAAATCTGGATGAGAAGAGGCGTTTCAGTATTGGTGACCATGAAACTACCAGATTGATATAAAATCTCAACTGGCTCATCAACATCCTTCATGGCAGGAATTCTGCTGTCTATACCCAGTTGGGCCAAAATATCATTCTTCCCTGTGCTCGGAAACAGCCAAGCAAATCCCTCAGCTGAATCAAACCATCATGAGAGTGACAGCTCCTCACACGCAATACAATAGCTCAAGGGGTGGATCACCACCACATTATCAAGTGCAATTAGAATGGGCAAAAAATTAAAATTAGATTAGATTCCTTACAGTGTGGAAACAGGCCCTTTGGCTCAACCAGTCCACACCGACCCTCCAAAGAGTAACCCACCCAGACCCATTTCCCTCAGACTAATGCACCTAACACAATGGGCAATTTAGCATGGCCAATTCACCTGACCTGCACATCTTTGGGATTGTGGGAGGAAACCGGAGCACCCGGAGGAAACCCACGCAGACACGGGGAGAACGTGCAAACTCCACACAGATAGTCGCCCAAGGTTGGAATCGAACCTGGGACCCTGGTGCTGTGAGGCAGCAGTGCGAACCACTGAGCCACCATACCACACTGCCCCTGCCCCTGCCCCTGCCCCCGCCCCTCCCCCCCACTTCCCGGACCTTACCAGCAAAGCTCTCATCCCAATAATACTTATTACATTACATTTTAAGTCCTAAGCAATATCAACAATAATTATTCCATTTTTCAGCAATATTAACTTGCATCCATTTCCATAATTTTACTATAACATTGACAACAAAATATACTGCAATTCTACATCATGGACTGAATAATACAAGCTTTTTAAATAGTCCTAACTTGCTAAGTAACATAATAAATTAGATAGTTAAGATTAATTTTACTTTCAGACTTTTGAAATTATCCAACAGTCACACAGTAAACACTAAACAGTAAGCAGTAAGCAGTTAAACAGCTCTGTTCACATCCACACCAATCAGAATTGGTATTGATTTATAACCACAGGATATGGAGACAAGTAATCAATAAATCACATACGGCAGCCAAATGAAATGTCACCTGCACACAGGAAGCAAGTGGCTTTTGGATATTTCTGGAATGCGATGATGAGCTAAAAGCTGCAAATTCTGCGTTAATAGCTGCACTGGTTACCACTGCAAATCCAGCCGGGTGCTTGTATCTGAATGTTAATCTTCAAACTGATAAGGTCTATCAACAAACTCACAATAACAATATAAGAGTTACAGTATCAGCACAGACTTCTCGCATTAGTTACACCATGCACTAAGAATTTGGGTGTAACAGTAGCAGCATCTGAGGGGAGTATGCACAATCCTAAATTTATAGCTCGAACTAGAATAATCCCCTGGTTCAATAGAAAAGTTCAAATTCCCTGTTTGCTTTTAGGTAATTAAAACTCCTCTCTTATGTCACTCCACACCCATCTCTCAAAGAAACAAATTAGCCCAGGCGACCTGTTTAAAGTTTACTTGTGGGGTGTGGATGTCTCTGGATGGGACTTGCACTTAATACCCTTCCCTCATTGTCCTTGACGCACGACAAGATGCAAGGGAAATAATCCATTCCAAAGTCCAGGAGAAGGCTTGAGAATGAGGGATACACCCCATCCCTGGACCAAAATATCCATGGGAAGCCCATCTTGCTGCTATCAATATTACTTGCCAGCGACATTAACTGAATCAAAGTGGACTTTGGCCTCCAACTGGAAGGAGCCTTCGCTCTGGAGAGTTGGTCTTGGAGGCACCAAAATTAAGATAGAGGCCTCTGCTGAGGATACAAACAGTTCCCAAAGCCAGGAGCATCATCGGCAATTTTTGAAAAGCATTGGCAAATGTCCTCTCCTTTTTCAGATGAAAAATAATTTTCAAATGCAACATTTAGTCCAAATAATGCCAGCAAATGTACCAAATGAAAATGCAAAAGTGAATCCCATTAGGCTGGGGGAAGTAGTGGTCTTGTGCCTTCAACAACTGCTTTCAGACTGCTCTCTATTATGTTATTTATTACCAAAATGGCACTAAGTTCTGTTCACCTATCACTGCTCTGTTCCTCAAGGTCCAGCAACTCCCTAATTGGAAAATTCTCCTACACATTTCAAATCCCTTTGTTCCTCACTCCTCCTCAAATCGGTGGTGGCTCAGTGGTTAGCGCTGCTGCCTCACAGTGGGTTAGCGCTGCTGCCTCACAGTGGGTTAGCGCTGCTGCCTCACAGTGGGTTAGCCCTGCTGCCTCACAGTGGGTTAGCCCTGCTGCCTCACAGTGGGTTAGCGCTGCTGCCTCACAGTGGGTTAGCGCTGCTGCCTCACAGTGGGTTAGCGCTGCTGCCTCACAGTGGGTTAGCGCTGCTGCCTCACAGTGGGTTGGCGCTGCTGCCTCACAGTGGGTTAGCGCTGCTGCCTCACAGTGGGTTAGTACTGCTGCCTCACAGTGCCATGGACCCAGGTTCGATTCCAGCCTCGGGCAATTGTCTGTGTGGTGTTTGCACATTCTCCCCGTGTCTGTGTGGGTTTCCTCCGGATGCTCCGGTTTCCTCCCACAGTTCAAAGATGTGCAGGTTAGGTGAATTGGCCATGCTAAATTGCCCAGAGTGTTAGGTGCATTAGTCAGAGGCAAATGGGTCTGGGTGGGTGGGTTACTCTTCGGAGGGTCGGTGTGGACTTGGTGGGCCGAAGGGCCTGTTTCCACACTGTAGGTAATCTAATCTAATCTAATCTAATCTAATCTATAAAAAAAATCCTCCAAGAACTTGGAGCTCCTTCAACTCTAGCTTCTGACTCATCACCAATTTTAATGACTCTATCATTACTTCTGTGCGTTCAGCAGATTGAATCCTAAGCACTGAAATGCACTGAATGCACTAATCCACTATTTTCCCTTTGTATACGACACTTGTTAAATCTTACCTCTGAAAATAGGTGTTTGGTCATCTGCCCTAATGTATCATCATGTGATAATGCTTCTGCAAAATGAGGTATTTTATTGGGGCATTTTATTAAAGGTGCAAGTTACTGCAACAGCAACATCAAATTATCATATGCCTTTACCTTTGCTGCATCTCAATTGCTTTTTGCTGGATAATGAATTAGAATTACTCTGTAGTAGTACACCAGGTTTTGAGATAAAGACACACTGTTCCATTAACAGCAAATTTCCACAAATATAAAAGCTGCAAACCTAAGTGCTAATTGCAGAAAGGAGCTTCTGAAAGATTCTTCTCAGGTTGCAAATAACAGCAGAAATGGCACATTGTTAAGATTCTAGTTGGATTTTGAGAAAATAAAAAAAACAAGCAAGCAGTCACTTAAATGGAAATGCACCTAAACAGAGCAAAAGAAAGTAGCACACAGCAACTTGCTGCAGTAAATAGTTTTTTTTTGTTGTTGTTCACTGATGTCAATTACTAATTCAGAAACAAGGCTTGTGATTTTCCACATCACAAGTTTCGAAACTTGGCCAAGTCCTGAATGGGACAAGCAGACCAGAAGCTAGAAACATTTTTCTTACAAATTGTATTATCCTGGGCAATGTTAACTTTCCAATTGCCTGTCACACAGTAATATCAGCAACAGCCTTGAAACCTTGCATCCAATGGTCGTGCATTTTCTGTTGTGATGGGAGGAACTGGCCATGGGAAGGAAGGTGGGCACAGAATTTGATGTAATTAAAAAGAAAATTAAAGAAAGAAACTGAATTTACAGGTGATGACAATGGATTGGTGAATTCGTGCCATTTGGACACAATACCAGTGTGACTCTATAAAACCCAAAGATGGCCTGAATACAAATCGGTTTGTGTCAAGGACATCTAAGCAACTATGGACATTTTCACAAAGCAGATTTTACACAGCTCTTCAGTTACGTCAAAGCAATTAAGAAACAACTCAGCAATGAATGCAACACGAAGGCACCATACTGAGTTACTGCTGAAATCAATCAGGAACCACAAAGATTAAGACAACTAAGATACGAAGGGCATTATACTGTGATAGGATCAATCCTCAGTTCAGCTGAGTTGTTATAAGAAGGCAACTCCTCTGTGGGAGGAGAGAGTGCTGAGCGTAATTCAGTCCACTCTAATTCACCACTAACATCCCAAGCCAAGGACTAGGAGAGAGGGAGGCAGGCTACTTGCTGTTTTAACAATCAAAAATGGCCTAAGGAAAGCTGACATGAAAATGAAGGTAAGTCTCAAAAATAAAGCCATGCTGCCTTATATAACCCTTTACAGAATTGCTTCGAACGGTGTAACCAGCAGCTGTTTACTTCGTCTTTTGTTTCAGAATCTGCTCATAGAACATTGGATTTACACTTGAGAGGGAATGGAACAACCAGAGCAAAGCACAAATCACCTTAGCCCAGCAATGATTCCAGCTGATGCTCACATCGAGTGGATTTCCCTGCCCATATGCTCTTAACACCTATCTGCAATCCCATCACCCAGCAATGACAACAAAAACAATCCCTTCATAGAAACTGCATGCAGTTATGAGCCTCCTAATTCAGAAATAGTTCTGTTAGATCTCAACAAACTCATTTCTAAATGGCACAACAAAATGTAAAGTAGTAATCTAATACAATTAACTAGCATACAATCATGTATTTTTAAATAATATCATAAAATGTATTTCAAAATACATCTGTTGTTAAGATTCAGTTGCCCACTGCTTCATCATCAACATTCAGTCTCACAAATGTCCTGGTACAGCAGGTAGGCAACAAATAATCACATTATTTGTAAATCAAGAGTCTGGGCATCTCTAAAAATATCACTGACCACATTCTGCAGGAAATTTCAAAGATGATCACTCTCAAACATTCTTTTTTTTAAAACCCTTACATTTCAATACAGAATTAAAAGAAAATACACCAAAAATCATTCCTCAAAATGTCATACTTCTATTTCCCCAAAAGTTTTTTTTTAAAAAAAATGAATAAAGTGATATTAAAATCTAAATTCAAACAAGCAACGGATCATTCTGTGGAAATACCTCATGTGGATCAAATGGTGAGAGTTAAGCGACCTTTATAAAACGATGAAACCTGGAGCAGTATGTGTTTCTCAATACTGCTTTCAATATCCAATGAAAGAGGTCTGCCCAATGGAACTTAAAGCTATATATTTCCACCTTTTACACTATCTTTAAACACTTTGAATTCAATCCATAGTAAAAGCCTACAGTATTTACTCATTCTCATATATGTCTTTTGAAAATAATCGCATGATTGACATTTTAAAATGTGTACCCACAGTTATTTTAGAAAAATCATAATTTTAAATGCCAAAACAACCATAATAGTATACATATATTAACTTACATCTACATCAATATTTATGAAAGAGATGGGTATAACTATATACAGAGTAAACCATTGTACTGATCAATCTCAATTTAAGAATATTTATAATTTTACAGTGCATAACTGATTTAACAAATTACAGAAAGGTGCAATCCCATAGACAAATTGCTACTGCAAAGATTTTTTTCATTGAAAGCAGGAGACTTTCATAGCTCAATATTATTCAGAATGCTAAAGAATTAAAACTGCCTCAATGTTATTCAATAAGTAAGACAGGAAAATGAAACTGAAAACTAAGGAAATGTTTAAGAAATGAAAAAAGGAATCGATTGAACCTGCACAATTTCTACATTGTATATCTACCTGTTTTTATACTAAAACTCATATGTTGATAAAATGATATTTACTGAGATACTGCACAAATGTTTACAAAATAAACTTCAAAAGAAACCTGAGAATGCCTAATGATAGTATGAGACAGTATGAAAGACAAAAGCAAGACCAGCAGGGCTTTGAAATCACCAACCTCACAGAACTGAATGTAGACCAGAAGCTAGTCACATAGATCCAACCTTTCTTCTAAGTCACTGGTAGGTGTCTCTCACTCTCTTCCCCTTCCTCAGCATTGATGAATGTAAATTCTAATGCATCTTGCTGCTGTCTCCACGGAAACAGAATTATAATACAGACAAGGAGATCTCCATGTCACGTGACAGTACAGCCTACGCTAGCCTCATTCTTTGTTTCTGTGCGCATTTCTGAGAAGGTTCGATGCACAGAAAACGTAATAAAATAATCTTGTCAATGACAGGCTGTACCAAGCATTACCTTGGCAAACAATGAGCATGTTACCTATAAACAGCCTTTAACCTGTCACACCACTGAGGCTTTCAGCTGTGTTTATGGATGAGAAAACCATTTGAGAAGACAGTTTGAAAAATGTTTTAAAAACATGGCCAATTGTGGGGAATCATGAAGTGTCTTATTAAAGTAAGAAAGTTTCAATAGATGTTCAGAATCAAAATATTACCTGCATTTTTAAATGGATTTGTCTTTTCAAAAAGCAACATAATTTCAGTGACATGGTCACAAGAAACCTAACTATTTGTTACCTTGAATTTTACAGCACCAGGTTTTCTGAACATTCTGAGATCATGGGCCTTTCTAAATGTGGAGATATCGTTTCTGATCTTGTAGCTACTTAAAGTCTTAAGATTGAACTGCTATTTTCTGGATAAATTTAATAATGTTAAAAACTCAGTTGTTAGAGCTGCCAAATACTTTATCTAACTCTCTGAAGAAAGTTCTCAATAAATACCTTTATATTTGTATCATCCTGGAAATACAGAAATGAAAGTTCTTTTTTACAGAGACTGAACTGTATTTAGTATGTGGTACAATATGATAAATTTATTTACATGCAGTTCAGAGCTAAACAAAGCTTAAAATGACAGCATTATCTGTCAACATAGACCGTTAAACCCAACAGTCCTGATGTTACTGAATATCTGGATCACACCGTTTCTATTTTTCTGCAGTGCATAATGAAAAGATGGAAACAGGCTTTGAGAATAAAAGAAGGCTCATTAATGATGTTACCTAGTATGGGGACGAAATGTCTGAAAACAAATCTTCCAGCTCAGCGAGCAAACCTACATCCAGAACCTCAACTTGTGCTACAAATCTTCTCAAACCTCATTTTGACAATAAAACTATAACTTCAGATAAATACAACAAAAATGCCAGCACTAATCTTCGGGCTTGTCTGCATCTTCCAGCTCTGTTGGGGTGTTTGAAACTGTTCAAGTTCCCCATAGTTCAGCTAGTCTCCGATACCGAACATGTTTAAAAATAAACCACAATATTAACTGAAAATTTGGTAATTGCCAACGTGATTCAGTTCAATATTAAAACTTATCAGGAAATGATAATGATTTAAAATATACAAATAAATGCAAGATATTGGGTATAATAAAAGAAAGCACGGATGTGATGAAAGCCGTAATTTCATGTCTTGAGAACGTTTGGGTTGTTTTAATGTTTATACAGCAGCATGTAATGAAAACAAAACAATAACCAGGAAAAAACTAATAAAGGCAGAAAATACCCCAGCTTGCAGAAGAGTGAGTATCTAAAAGTAAGGATGTTCCATATTAAACATTTTCTGTTTATGTCGGCTATCAGAAATCCTTGAACGTTGGTTAATACTGACAGCACTTTAAGTTGTTTTGCTTTTGATTTTTTTTCCTGAACCTGCTGAGCTGGAGATTTGGTTTCTTATGAAGTTTTCTTGAGCTGGTCATCACTCACCTGAATCTGGATTAGTGGAAGGGCTTTTGCCCGAAACGTCGATTTCGAAGCTCCTTGGATGCTGCCTGAACTGCTGTGCTCTTCCAGCACCACTAATCCAGAATCTGGTTTCCAGCATCTGCAGTCATTGTTTTTACCTATCACTCACCTGAAGCCAATGCTCATATTTGAGTCTTGCAATAAGGGTCACACCCACACACGTTGAGGCGGAAGGAGGGAGTGTGGTGCATCATTGCTTTCCTGATCTTGTCCTCATGAGGTGACTAAGTGCACCAGCCTAACCACTGCCTCAGGCAATCAATGAGCTCAGAACAGGGTGGCAATCCAACCTGGGATAGCATCACAGGACACAACAATAGGATTAATTATAAAACTATTTATTCCAGGGTTGCAATTGCACAGGAGAAAGTGAGGACTGCAGATGCTGGAGATCAGAGCTGAAAAATGTGTTGCTGGAAAAGCGCAGCAGGTCAGGCAGCATCCAAGGAGCAGGAGAATCGATGTTTCGGGCATAAGCCCGGAATGAGGAGGGTGTGCCAAGCAGGCTAAGATAAAAGGTAGGGAGGAGTGACTTGGGGGAGGGGCATTGGGAATGCGATAGATGGAAGGAGGTTAAGGTGAGGGTGATAGGCTGGAGAGGGGGTGGGGGTGGAGAGGTCGGGAAGAAGATTGCAGGTCAAGAAGGCGGTGCTGAGTCTGAGGGTTGGGACTGAGATAAGGTGGGGGGAGGGGAAATGAGGAAACTGGAGAAATCTGCATTCATCCCTTGTGGTTGGAGGGTTCCTTGGCAGAAGATGAGGCGCTCTTCCTCCAGGTGTCGTGTTGCCATGGTCTGGCGATGGAGGAGGCCAAGGACCTGCATGTCCTTGGCGGAGTGGGAGGGGGAGTTAAAGTGTTCAGCCACGGGGCGGTTGGGTTGGTTGGTGCGGGTTTCCCAGAAGTGTTCTCTGAAACATTCCGCAAGTAGACGGCCTGTCTCCCCAATGTAGAGGAGGCCACATCGGGTGCAGCGGATGCAGTAAATGGTGTGTGTGGAGGTGCAGGTGAATTTGTGACGGATATGGAAGGCTCCCTTGGGGTCTTCGAGGGAAGTGAGGGGGGAGGTGTGGACGCAAGTTTTGCATTTCTTGCGTTGACTTACAATTGCACAGACTAGAACTGGGATAGTTGTATCTGAAATAATCCTTATTCTAGGGAATATTCAATCGAGACAACTTTGTGGGAGTGTACTGATAAAGTGTAAAATGACATTGACAATGACTTAATGTCGATCACTTGCCAATAAATGTTTGAGAATGAGAAACTTCTACATTCACAGAATCATTGACATTCACAGCCTGACAGGAGGCCAGCTATCCGTTTGACAAGGAACTACCCCCGGCCTGATCTTACCTTTGACACTTCCTTTCTGTCAGAACTTCAAACACTTCTGGTTGTGAAGATTTCTGCCTCCACTGAGTCAGAATTCCAGGTCATCACCATCATCTGGGTGAAACTGTTTACACTCAAATTATTGCTACATCCTTACCTCTTAGCAAGAATGGTTTTGGACCCCATACGTTAGGAGATTGATGTCTTCTAATGCACTCCACTTAGACCAATTAAATTAGATCGCACCTTAGCTTTCTCTGTTCTGAAGGCAGCAATGTCTTTTTTCATAACTAAACTTCTCCAGGTAACATTATTATAATTCCATCTTGCAATCCTCTCGGTTCAAGCATACCTTCCTACAGTTGAGTGTGTGGTGCTGGAAAAGCAAAGCAGGACAGGCAACATCCGAGGAGCAGGAGAATTGCATTTCAAGCATAAGCCCTTCATCAGGAGAAAGGCTTGTGGGCTGGAGGTGGGGGAATGAGAGAGAAATGGGAGGGGAGTGGACATGGAGGGGTGGGGAAGGTAGCTGGGAGTGCGATAGGTGGATGGAGGTGGGGGTAATGGTGATAGGTCAGAGAGGAGGGTGGAGCAGATAGGTGGGAAGGAAAATGGACAGGGAGGACAGTTTAAGAGGGTGGTGGCGAGTTGGAATGTTGGAGGAGAAGAGAAATGAGGAAACTGATGAAATTCACATTGATCCAGTGTGGTTGCAGGGTCCCAAGGTGGAAGATGAGGCCCTTCCTCAAGGCGGTGGGTGGTAAGGGAGTGGCGATGGAGGCGGCCCAGGCTCAGTATGTCCTTGACGGAGTGGGAGGATGAATTAAAGTGTTCAGCCATGAGGTGGTGGGTTTGTTTCATGTGCGTGTCCCGGAGATGTTCTATGAAACATTCCGCAAGTAGAGGCCCTGTCTCCCCAGTGTAGAGGAGAGACCACTTTGGGAGCAACCGATACAGTTGATGACGTATGTGAAAGTCCAGGTAAATCTCTGTGATGGATGTGGAAGGATCCTATGGGGCCTTAGATGGAGGTGAGGGAGGAGGTGTGGCCGCAGGTTTTGCGATTCCTGCGGTGGCAGGGGAAGGTGCCAGGAGGGGAGGGTGGGTTGGTGGGGGGCATGGACCTGATAAGAGACCTATCAATCCTTGCATTTTGCTAATTAACTCTGATCCAATTTTGGACCCAACTTGTCACTTCACTTCAGATAGAGACAAAAACAAAAAAAACCTGCAGATGCTGGAATCCAAGGTAGATAAGCAGGAGGCTGGGAGAACACAGCAAGCCAGGCAGCATCAGGAGGTGGAGAAGTCAATGTTTCGGGTGTAACCCTTCTTCAGGAATGGGGTTGGGTGTGGGGGAAAATGCAGTTAAGGGGTGGGATGGTGGGTAAGTGTTTTGGGTGGGGAGGGGGTGGAGTGGTGAGGTAGGGATAGGTGAACACAGGTAGAGGGTACGACCTGGTTAGTTGATGGGAGGAATGAATCTGGTTGGTAGCAGGAAGGAAGGGTGGGTCAGAGGAATGGAAGGGAGGGGGAGGGACTGGGATGGGAGTTAGGGGATGGGGATGGAGGTTATTTGAAATTGGCGAACTCAATGTTGAGTCCTCTGGGCTTTAGGCTGCCCGGGAGGAAGATGAGGTGTTGTTCCTCCAACTTGTGGTGTGGTTTGTTGTGGCAATGGAGGTGGCCAAGGATGGTTATGTCAGAAAGGGAGTGGAAGGGGAAATCAAAATGGGTGATGACTGGCAGGTCTGGTTGGCCTCTGCAAGCCCAGCTGAAATGCTTGGTGAACCATTCCCTAAGTTTGTGTTCGGTCTCCCTAATGTAGAGAAGACCACATCAGGAGCACTTGATGCAGTAAACTAGGTTGGAAGAATTTGAATTAGAATTAGAAGCCCTGTGTGGAACAGGCCCTTCGGCACAACAAGTCCACACCAAATCTCTGAAGAGTAACCCACCCAGACCCATTCCCCTACTACTCAACATTTATCCCTGACTAATGCCCCAAGTCTAAATATCCTTGAATACTATGGGTAATTTAGCATTGCCAATTCACCTGACCCGCACATCTTTGGATGGTGGGAGGAAACCGGAGCACCTGGAGGAAATCCACTCAGACACAGGGAGAATGTGCAAACTCCACACAGACAGTCACCTGAGGTGGGAATTGAACCTGGGTCCTTGGCGCTGCAAGGCAGCAGTGCTAACCACTGAGCCACCGTGCCACCGACAGAGACAGATAAACCTCTGTCCCACTTGAAGGACTGTTTGGGGCCCTGGATAGAGGTGTGTGTGTGTGGGGGGGGGGAGGGGGGGGGGGGGTTAGTGTGCCGGCAGGTTTTGCATCGGAAGGTAATTGGGAGTTCGGGGGGTGGGGTCAGTGGGGAGAGTGGCACAAACCAAGGATGTTCTTGGTGGTGGGGTCTAGTTGGAATTGATAGAAGTGTTTAAGGATGATGTGTTGAATGTGGAGACTGGTGGGGTGGTTGGTGAAGGGGAACCCTGTCTTTGTTGTGTTTGGTGAAGGGGTTTAGAGCAGTGGAACGGGGAATGTAAGTGGTGCAGTGGAGGGCTGTCTGGATGACAGAGGGGGGTAAAGCACATTGTTCAAAATAGGCAGACATCTGGAATGTTTGGGAGTGGAATGTCTCCTCATCCAAACAGATGGAGCAGCGATGGAGGAATTGGCAGAATGGGATTGAGTCCTTGCAGGATACTGGATGGGAGGAGGTATAGTCCAGAGATTTTACTTTCCAGAGCAGTCTGCTAAGTTGTTCCTTCTCAAAACATTTGCTAACATCCACGTGGACTGCATCAAGTGCACAACTTTAGTAACCCTCCCTGTTCTACACCACAATGTGCTCCCCTTTTGAGAAACGAGAAAGTTTCACCTCCAGCTCCATTTGGCTCAGTTACTAACTGATAGTTCTCTGATCGAACAACTTCACTCAAAAACCGAATTTCCTAATTACCAAAGCTACTGTAAAACTACTGTAGAGGTTTGCATGTTTTGTTAATTATAAAGGAATAGTTTGGAATTAAATACTAGGATTAAATGATCACAAATTAAGCTCAGGTTTTACAAACTACCTTTGAGTGTATGTCCGGCTCGAAATGTTCTGTGGAAGAAGCTGAGCAGTTACAATGGGATGGAGGCTCTGAAATAGACTAATAGTGAGGGATGAAATAGTCTGAGAATAGTGTCTGAGAGACAGGTAAGTGTCAGTAACTAGTGATAGAGGAATTCAGGACATCAGAAAATATCACCAAGGAAACAACCCTGCCAAGGGATGGTGATAGAGAGAGATCATTTTACTCAAATCAGAAGAAAAACATTCTATAATGTCAAGTTTCAATGCAACTTGTGGAATTTTCAATTTAATGCAAGAACTCCAGTATAGGATCAAAAAATGTAAAGCAATTCCTACTGTACCAAGCTTATCAATGATCATGTATTCAAAAACACGACAGGCCATGACAACTTCACAACACATTCCATTCGTGTCACTTTACCAGCCTTAATTTATCCATTCAGGTTATCAGATAATGTTCTGATAGTTATCTTTTGAAGCGCATGCAGTAAACACGTTTATCGCTCCAATTTTATAAAATCTCTGAGCAAAAAGGTGTACCTGCACAAGTGTTAATTCCTAATGCAACCTGGACGCATCAGCACACACCATACTACTACAATACTGAGGAGCCTTGCTTTACAAAGCACACCCAACTTGGTGCAGTCAATGTCATATTCCTGAATCAACGTGACTTGATGCCCTGCATTCTCACTAATGTCATGGGTTACCACATGGCAGGGAACCCCTCTGTTAATTTAACCAAACACCCAGAAAAGCTCACCTCACCTCGTAATCTTCAAGTGTGAGTGACAGAGAACTCCCAAATTCCATTATTTAAAGAAAAAAATAACAAATTATCCTTTAACTCTAAAAGTGAACATTAAACAACAATTATTTACAACTTTAAGCCTCCTGGAGGGCTTATGCCCGAAATGTCGATTCTCCTGCTCCTCGGATGCTGCCTGACCTGCTGTGCTTTTCCAGTACCACACTCTCAACTCCAATCTCCATCATCTGCAGTCCTCACTTTCTCCTTTCTCTTAAATGTTGGTTATCTGCCTCCAACTCTATAATATACTGTTCCCATAAAACCCCATATTAAAATTACATCAGCTTAATTCCGAAACCACACAGCAGCTGTCATCGTCAATGTCTGCCTGTCCTTCTTCAGTCTTTTGCTGCAAAGATGATTCATAAGAAAAAGGTGCCTTTAATAGACAGTGTTTTGCTGACAGTTACTCTGTCAATGGCAGTTGATCTCTGTCTAACTGTCAAAATACCTGCTATTTTCATACCCCAAACATTGGATTGTTTCATTGGTTTGAGGCTGAAAAAAACAATAAAATCAAAATCAATTGGGTTTTATTATCCTGGGGCATAATTTAAACTGATTGGCTAAATTCGAATTGTGGTCAAAGCAACTCAAGTATCTAGTTTACAGTCAAATGTTACATATTTTCAAATTTCCAGTACACTCTGAGACTGCTAGTCAGTCACATGACAGGTGCTTGCAAGCTCAATGCAAAACAGCTTCTACTCTCTCAAAGATGCCTTCAACTCCATAACATGTGACAGAATCCAATTGCAGGGCAAAGACATTTCATGATCAAACAGGGAATTTGCACTGCATCATGTTCCAAGAGTTGTTAATCCACGGTGGGTATATGAACCCAATTCATTATCAGATATTAAAATTCCTCATTAAATACTAATGTGTGACTTGCTCAAGCTGTGTATCAAAATATGTTTTCACATCTAAATGGGTTTATCACCAGACAGCATGTTATCAAGGTATATTCAACTTCTCTTGAAACCTGAAGTTTTCTTGTCATTGTACATCTGAATGGCATCATGTCAATCACTACAAATTTCAAAAGACATGAAAAACCTGCACTGGCTAGTTGTAAACAAAGTCCCTACCATGAGATCATCCCTTTCCATCAAATCCTTCCTACATGCCTAGAGACTCCTCTCCTCTGTACATTGCCCTGGAGGCCACTGTGATAGGGAAGAGACCTCAACTACTATGTTGTGGATTTTGTAAAGATGATCTGTAAAAAGGTGCAATGGTTTTCATTGAGGTTCATTGAAAGCAGTTGTGTGATGCAGGGCTCTGGGCTGTCTGCAGAGACAGACACAGAGGTTAATATGAAGACTTTTTAATTCAGTCATGGGGATTTGGTCATTGCTGGCTGAGCCTGCCTTTATTGCTCATCCCTAGTTGCCCTTTGAGAAGGTGAGGGTGAGCTGCCTTCTTAAACTGCTGCAGTCCATGTGCTGGAGCCTTTAGGGAGGAAATTCCAAGATTTTGACCCAGTGACAGTGAAACAATAGTGATATATTTCCAAGTCAGGATGGTGAGTAGCTTGGAGGGGAACTTGCAGGTGGTTGTGTTTCCATATATCTGCTGCCCTTGTCCTTCCAGACAGAAGTGGTCATGGGTTTTGAAGGAGCTGTCTGACAATCTTTGCTAAATCTCTGCAGTGCATCTTGTAGATAATACACACTGCTGCTACTGAGAGAAACTGAGGACTACAGATGCTGGGGATCAGAGTCGAGAGTGTGGTGCTGGAAAAGCACAGCAGACCTGGCAGCATCCAAGTTGCGGAGAATCGAAGTTTCGGGCATAAGCCCTTCATCAGGAATGAGGCTTATGGGCCGGGCACTGAGAGACAACCACATGGGATCAATGTGGATTTCAACAGCTTCATTTCCCCTCACCCCACATGATCCCAGTCCCAACCTCCAACTCAGCACCGCCCTCCAAACCTATCACCCCCCCGACCTATCACCTTCTCTCTCACCTTCATCCACCTATTGCTTTCACAGCTATCTCTCCCCATTTATCTCGCAGCCCCCGGCCCACAGGCCTCGTTCCTGATGAAGGGTTTATACCTAAAACATCGATTTTCCTGCTCCTTGGATGCTGCCTGACCTGCTGTGCTTTCCTAGCAACACACACTCGACACTGCTGCTATATTGTCAGTGGAGGAGGGTGTGGGTGCTTGTGGTTGTGGTGCCAATCAAGCAGGTTGCTTTGTCTTGCATGGTGTCAAACTTCTTGCGTGCAGTTAGAGCTGCCCCCATCCAGGCAAGTGGGGAGTATTCCATCACACTCCTGACTTGTGCATTGTAGATGGGGGACAGGCTTTGGGGAGTCAGGAGGTGAGTTACTCACTGCAGTATTCTGAGCCTCTGACCTGCTCTTGTAGCCGCTGTGTCATTATGGCTAGTTCAGTTCAGTTTTTGCTGAAGGAGGTCTTTACAGGTTGATGGCTGTTTCTGCCATTGTCTTTCTGGTGCATAGGTCAACGAGGAGGTCCATCCAGTTTCATTTCTTTGCTGAGATTTTGTAATAATTGATACAATTGACTGGCTTGCTAGGCCTTTTCAGTGGGCAGTTTACTGTTAACCATGGAGTCACATGGGGCAGCATGGTGGCTTAGTGGTTGTCACTGCTGCCTCACAGCACCAGGGACTCAGGTTCAATCCCACCCTCGGGTGTCTGTGTGTAGTTTGCACATTCTCTCAATGTCTGTATGGGTTTCCTCTGGGTGCTCCGGTTTCCTCCCACAGTGTGCAGGTTAGGGTGAATTGGCCATCTAAATTGTCCATAGTGTTCAGGGATGTGTAGGTTAGGTGCATTAGTCAGGGGTAAATGTAGAGTAATAGAGTGGGGTAATATATTTGGGTGGGATACTGTTCAGAGGGTTGGTGTGGACTTGCTAGGCCGAAGGGCCTGTTTTCACACTGTAGGGATTCTTTGATTCATATTTAGACCAGGTAAGGATGACAGATTTCCTTCTCAGATGTGTTTGTCTACAACTGACAGTGGTCATCATTAGACTCTTAATGTTGGAGTTTTATTCAATTCAAATTCCACCATTGTGGGATTCAAACCTGGATCCCCTGAACATTGTGCGGCTCTCCCGCAGACTGACAGTTTGCCATCACCACCCCAAAACCACAGCAGCTAGACCATTGACATGGTGAGGATGTTGCTTGGTCTGCCTGATATTTGCTGGTCAAAAAGCTGCCCTTGACTAAAGTTTGCAGACTGGCACATTCCAAATTCCTGAACTACCTGGTGAGGGACACACTCAATCCTGGGGAAGCCACCATAAAGGCACAGTGTGAGAAGGTTCCTGCCCAAGGTCTTTCAGCCATATTAGAGCAAGAAGCTGGAAATCTCTTATCGAACCCCTTGGGCTGTCTGCCCGTCAAAGATTTACACTGTGGAATACATCCGATAGAGAAAAGCAGAATTCCACTGAACATTTTGCAATTATTCAATTTGAAATGATTTGCCTTTGGGCTGTTATAAATATTAAGAATATTACAGCTGTGTTTCAGCACCAGAGTGGAACTGTGCAGAAAGTAGTTGAATTTAATGCACTGTGATTTTAAAGTCTAAATATTTTAGATTGTACTTTTGTAAATGTTATGAATAAAATATATTTTGAAGAAATATGTCTGTACATAATAAATTTGACCAATTAAAAAACTTGAGTGAAAAGCAACTTGTTATGAACAATATTGTTGCGATCAAATGTTTTTAACTTTAACATTAACATTATGAATGCTGGATTTTCAAAGTTGTTTATGAATTAAACTACATCCTTCAACAGAAGGTAAATTTGGAAACTCTGGAAGTTCTCAGAGACAGGCCAGTGTGACATTGATGCCGAACAAGTACACAATCAGGGGCAGGTGATTGAGTCGCTTGGTCCTGTTGTGCCATTTGACTAGTTTATAGTTGATCTGGTTCTGAACGGAACTCTTTCGGTCTCCTGTCCGTTGACTATGCGTTAATCAAGAATCTAATTCAGTGTTAAAAATATTCAATGCCCAATTTCCATTCCTCCCCAGGAAAAGAGAATTCTATAGATTAACAATCCTTAACTATTACAACATTTAAGAGGCATCTGGAATGGTATATGAACTGGAAAGGTTGAGGGGACATGGACCAAATATTGGCAAATGGAACAAGATTAATTTAGGGTGTGAGTTTTGAGAAGATTTATCGCTCAGGTTGAGGTTCTGGATATAGGTTTGCTCGCTGAGCTGGAAGGTTCGTTTTCAGACGTTTCATCACCATGCTAGGTAACATCACCAAGGGACCTCCGGACGAAGCTTGGCATGGACAGGTTGGACTGAAGGGTCTGTTTCCATGCTGTATATTTCTACGACACATTGGGTGAAAGAAAGTTATCTTAATTTCAGTCCTAAGTACGAGAGCCCACATTTTTAAACTCTGTCCACTAGCTCTAGTCTCTGCCATAAAGGTAAATTTCCTCTACAATTCACTCTGCAAGTCTGCTAGGATTATGTTTCAAAACAATCACCACTAATTCTTCTAAATTCCAAGTGAAACAGACTTAACCTGTTCAATCATTTCTTGATGTGGAGGTGCCAGTGTTGGACTGGGGTGGACAAAGTTAAATATCATACACTACCTGGCTATGGACCAAAAGGTTTATTTAAAAGTACAAGCTCGTACTTTCAAATAACTATAACCTGGTGATGTGTAATTTTTAACTCAATCATTTCTTATAAGACAACCCATGAATCAGTCAAGTGAACATTGTCTATGGGATGACACTCAAACAGACACCTATTGAAATCAAGGTACAGTTTTCACCTTGTTTCACTGTGTCTTACATCAAAGGAACCAGCTGCTTTTGAAAGACATAAAGAGACAGTTTGGGAAGTCATGTTAAGTTTGTACAAGACATTGGTAAAGTCTCTGCAGGAAAACTATATCCAGTTCTGGTCAAGCTGGTGAAGGTTCACAAGAGATTTATCAGGATGTTGCCAGGTATAGAAAGTTTGAGTTATAAGGAAAGGCTGAGACGGTTTTCACTGAAATGTAAGAGCTTGAGATGGAACCTGATAGAAGTTTATAAAATAATGAGGGGTAGAGATAGGGTTAATGGTAGTTTTTTTTCCCTAGGGTAGAGGATTTCAAGACCAGGGGGCACATTTTTAAGGTGAAAGGAGAGAGATTTAAAAACCACATGAGGCAATTATGTTTTACACAGAGGGTGGTTCGTATGTGGAATGAACTTCCTGAGGAAGTGGTGGATGTCGGTGCAACATTTAAAAGACATTTGGATGGATACATGAATAGGAAAGGTTTGAGGGATATGGGCCAAATGCAGGCAGTTGGGACTAGTTTAGTTTGGGAACATGGTTGGTGTGGACTAGTTAGACTGAAGGGTCTGTTTTCATGCTGTATGACTCCATTAGAGAGCCAGAAGTAACACTGCATTTGTTCTTTTAGAGTTACACATCTTTATTGTGTTGATTTCAATTGGGTTTTCTTTTGCTGTAGTGGACTAAAACTTAAAATTTCATTCTTTGGTTATCCCCATTCATTGTTTGGGAAATTAATCGCTGTTTAAAAGTTATTGATTTTTTTTGGGATCAAGGCAGTAGATACAATTTCTCCCTGCATTAAGGCATGTAACATTTGGATGGTAAATCACAGTAATAAATTTTAAAAAGGTACAATCTTCCATCTGATATTTTAAAATATATACAAAGCAAGTAATTCTGCTGTGGTCCATAGTAAAAATAAAAATAGACAATGCTACAGGTCCTCTGATTATAAAATCATTATCCCTTACCATAAGCAATTATTTTAATCTTCAGATGACAAACAACAGAATTGAGATATCTCAAAAAAACTATAATGTTTTTCATTATTTGAAATCTTTTTAAATCCCTTCACATGATACATCAGACACTGTTCAATAAATTTAGGATATTGACCCCATTTATGATTCAGATGGTCAACAAATCCAGTGAATTCACAGAGAGCCAATATCCTCTACACAGTGCTCCAACTGTTTGACAATCAATAAATTAACAAACATTCAGTGATTAGCCAAAACGTACAGCTCATTTCATCAACAGGCTGTGGTAATGACTTCTGGTTCATTTTTTTTATGCACACAAATGTTGCATTTTTTAAAAATTAGAATGTTACAATTTTTATAGTGATATTGCCAATTGTAGATTTTAGCAAATCTAATTTATTGATTCAGTCACACCTGTAAAAACAAATCAACATAATCAATATCTACAAATGAACCTCAAAAGGTCTCCTTTGATCCCATCATATTCAGTGGCCTCAAGAAACTACAATTGCGAATGTCAGGCTTAATAATATTTCTGTCTAATGTAAAATGTATTGACCTATAGAATATATGGTATTTTAAACAGGTTTTGAATAATCACTGATGCCTTTTACTATTCTTTGACAGCACAGTCCCATTAACATGTTCACAAAAAAGGTCAAGGGTGTGAAAGGCCGTAGTGCCCATTGAAGCTCAAATATTAAATAAACACAACGCTGTGTCAATGAACAGAAATTATGCATGGAATTACACACCACAGCATATAAATCATTAACACAGCTTTCGCTGACAGAATGTTAACATTCATATGTTTCACTGTTATTTTTTGAGAATTTTTTTAACCTTCATTGCCAGTACGTTACAATAACTCTGAATGGAGAAAGTGAGGAACTGTAGATGCTGGGAATCAGAGTCGAGAGTGTGGTGCTGGAAAAGCACAGTAGGTCAGGCAGCATAACTTTGAATGGGTGGGTTGAGGAAGTGAGGCAATTTAGCAACGCACCTTGTTCACTCCATGAATGGTATATCATAATTGCTGATAGTAACTTAAACAAAAAGGCATAGATAGGGTAGACGGGAATAAACCTTTCCGCTTGGTGAAAGTGACGGGGGAATAGTTTGAAGTTAAGGGGCAGGAAGTTTTAAGGGGATGTGAGGAAAAAGCTTTTTTACCCAGAGGGTGGTGGGAATGGGATTCACTGCAGTAAGGCTGGGAGAGGCAGTTCCTGGTGAAGGGCTTTTGCCCGAAACATCGATCTCGAAGCTCCTTGGATGCTGCCTGAACTGCTGTGCTCTTCAAGCACCACTAATCCAGACCCTCATCACACTGAGGAAGTACTTAGATGTGCACTTGCATGCCAAGGCACAGGAGGTTAGAAATGTTGAAAAATTGGTGAGAAAGCTTAGGTTTTGACTGGCACAGACTTAATGGGCTGAAGGGCCTTTTTCTGTGCTGTAGGCCTCTACAGCTGTATGGATCTTCTCAAGTAAGGTTAATCAGATTGAGATTATACTTGGAATAATGAGAGGTGATCCTTTAAAACATACAGATTCAGAGAGATGATGTTGATGTTGCCTCTTCTCGGGAGACGAGAAAAAGGACACCAGTTCAGAATGAAGAATACCCCACTGAAGATGGAAGTGAAGAGGAATTTCTTCTCAGATGGTCACTATACTCTGGAATTATTTCCCACAGAAAGCAATGACAGTTGTGTCATTGAATACAGGCTACAGTGAGTGAGACAATTTGCTTAAAAAAATTAACAAGGAGTCAAGTGTTATGGGGGATAGAAAGGAAAGTATAGCTGAAGCCAAAGGTTAGGAGTGATCGTATTCGATAACGGAGTAGGCTTGCGGAGCCATGTGAACTATTCTTGCTCTTATTTATTATCACTAGAGTCCTTTTATGTTATTATAATGATTAGAAAATGTACTGAAATAGAGGTTGAGAACTACACAAACACATTTTACAAACTGTCACTTTCCAGAAATACTTAGGTGTGTTGTCTTCTCCCCCTTATTCAGCCCCTCAGAATCAAGGATGATTTGCTTGCACTCTAATTCAGATAGCTGCTCCAACTATGTATGAACAATAGACTCTACCGCCAGCGTGGCGGTTGGTACTGGAAGGGTTGGGTATGTCAATAGTTTGGGGAATGCCTTTTTGTTTAAGTTACTATCAGCAATTATGATATACCATTCATGGAGTGAACAAGGTGCGTTGCTAAATTGCCTCACTTCCTCAACCCACCCATTCAAAGTTATGCTGCCTGACCTACTGTGCTTTTCCAGCACCACACTCTCGACTCTGATCCCCAGCATCTGCAGTTCCTCACTTTCTCCATTCAGAGTTTTAATTTAGTTTGAAATCACTGTGGTTTCTTTACTTTATACATCCCAAACACAAAGATAATCTACCAGTTTACCCCATTAATTGTGTTATTGAGAAGGAAACGTGGCTGAGAGAGTGCTGCCCTTTCAGATTACAGATTATTTACAATGTGGAAACAGACCCTTCGGCCCAACAAGTCCACACCAACCCTCCGAAAAGCAACCCACCCAGACCCATTCTCCTACATTTATCCCTTCACCTAACACTACAGGCAATTTAGCATGGCCAATTCAGCTAACCTGCACATTTTTGGCTATGGGAGGAAACCGGAGCACGCGGAGGAAACCCACGCAGACACAGGGAGAATGCACAAACTCCACACAGTCAGTCGCCTGAGGTGGGAATTGAACCTGGGTCTCTGGCGCTGTGAGACAGCAGTGCTAACCACTGTGCCACGGTGCCGCCCACTTTGAAGCAAGGTAATAGAGGCAGGTAGGTCACATTTTGAAAAAAAACACCCTCTAACAGACACTGTCCACACAGAAACATCATTCTGGATTATGTGTTTCTCCATTGGAGGGGGATAATATACAAAACATTTTATCTCAGAAGCTGAAATGTTTACATCAAAGGTGAACTGACACCACATCCAATGTGTCGCCCCGACCCTTATACCAACTTCAAAGATGTAAAGCAACAGCAGAGATGAGTCAAATAAGTGAATACCAGCTCACTATCCAAAGGCAGGGGAGGGCAAACATTTTAACCAACAAAACCACAGGTCCATGTTTTTATCTTTAACCAAGGAATGAGTTGTGCGACCCCCTGAATATCTGCATAGTTCTGCGTCTGATGCTAATACATGAAACAGCTGTATGCTTATTCAGTCACAAAAGTGGAGTCGCAGGTAGATAGGATAGTGAAGGCGGCATTTGGTATGCTTTCCTTTATTGGTCAGAGTATTGAGTATAGGTGTTGGGAGGTCATGGTGTGGCTGTACAGGATATTGGTTAGGCCACTGTTGGAATATTGCGTGCAATTCTCGTCTCCTTCCTATCGGAAAGATGTTGTGAAACTTGAAGGGGTTCAGAAAAGATTTGCGAGGATGTTGCCAGGGTTGGAAGATCTGAGCTACAGGGAGAGGCTGAACAGGCTGGGATTGTTTTCCCTGGAGTGTCGGAGGCTGAGGGGTGACCTTACAGAAGTTTACAAAATTATGAGGGGCATGGAAAGGGTAAGTAGACAAAGTCTTTTCCCTGGGGTCGGGGAGTCCAGAACTAGAGGGCATAGGTTTAGGGTGAGAGGGGAAAGATATAAAAGAGACCTAAGGGGCAACTTTTTCACACAGAGGGTGGTGCGAGTATGGAATGAGCTGCCAGAGGATGTGGTGGAGGCTGGTACAATTGCAACATTTATGAAGCATTTGGATAGGTATATGAATAGGAAGGGTTTGGAGGGATATGGGCCGGGTGCTGGCAGGTGGGACTAAATTGGGTTGGGATATCTGGTCGGCATGGACAGGTTGGACCGAAGGGTCTGTTTCCGTGCTGTACATCTCTATGACAACATGCAGAGCTTCTACATTTCACTTGAAATCTGAAATAACTGCACAGAGGCCAGTATCTCCTCACCAAGTCACTCATTATTTACATGGGCACAGTACCTGGGCTCTAACCAGCCAACTCAAAGCCAGGCCCTAGAATGAGGCGTATCTCTGGATCTCCTGTTTATGTCTGTCAGCCAGGGCTCTCTGATCGGCCCAGGTTCACAACCCTATTCAGTGATCTTTTAGTAAATGAGATCCACCTGGCCCTCCTTCTAATTACTACAAAATCACTCTAAATTGCTTCAATTGCAACCATTTAAAACAAATAAGGTTTTAGAAATTGAGTTGAATGACAAGATCACATAACTTGGACATGAAATTTCTAGAGTCTTATAATGTAAAGCCCTACTGGAAGAGAAGCAGTAGTAGATTAATCAAGGATTAACATTTTGAAAACCATAGTAAGAAAATATTTTATTTGCTCATTTCAAATTTTGTACAATAATTTTGATACTGAATACTCACTATGCAGATGGTGTCAATCTAAATTAATACATGTATAGAATGTCAAAAACGATTTAAAATTCTCAAGTTTGAGCTGAATTCAGATGACAATTAGCTAAATGCACTTAGTTTTAAATATAGGTTATATGATATTAATCTGATACCATTAGAGCAAAAATACTTCATGTGGGGATATTTCAGAAGATGGATGTTGAGGTGGGGGAAGACCAGGTTAGGCCTTGTGGAGGATGGGGTGCTGTGGGAAGCCCAGGTTAGGCCTTGTGGAGGATGGGGTGCTGTGGGAAGACCAGGTTAGGCCTTGTGGAGGATGGGGTGCTGTGGGAAGCCCAGGTTAGGCCTTGTGGAGGATGGGGTGCTGTGGGAAGACCAGGTTAGGCCTTGTGGAGGATGGGGTGCTGTGGGAAGACCAGGTTAGGCCTTGTGGAGGATGGGGTGCTGTGGGAAGACCAGGTTAGGCCTTGTGGAGGATGGGGTGCTGTGGGAAGACCAGGTTATGCCTTGTGGAGGATGGGGTGCTGTGGGAAGACCAGGTTAGGCCTTGTGGAGGATGGGGTGCTGTGGGAAGACCAGGTTAGGCCTTGTGGAGGATGGGGTGCTGTGGGAAGACCAGGTTAGGCCTTGTGGAGGATGGGGTGCTGTGGGAAGACCAGGTTAGGCCTTGTGGAGGATGGGATGTCGTGGGATGTCAAGCTAAAGAAAGCAGAGGTAGCAGATGCTTTGAAAGGAAAGAACTCCAATGTCAGAGAAGGCACAAGGCACAGTGTATTTACAGCAGCCTAACAATCTGCCTGAAATATTTATATCCATTAGCTTTCAATAATTTTCTGAAGGGATTTTGTTTTCATTGTCTGATTTTGACACATTCAGATATCAAGCCTTAACAAAAAGCACAGTCATTTTCTCGTGTCAATTATACAGTTGTGTGAAGCTGATAAGGTAATTCAGCTGAGAAAGCACATGTTCGAAAGGAGGTTTTTCTGCCCATGTTTCTCTGTCAAGAATCTTTGTCCCTTTAGGAATAAATTGAGATTTACACACACAAGTAGATAACAATAGTGAAAAGGCCATGATAATGATGTGCATGAATCTGTATTAATTCATAAAACTGTCCAGCAGCAATTTTGTCATGAGTACAACATTGTAAAACACATAAATAAACACTATTAAGCCTTACATCACTGCTTATTAAAGTGCAGAGAGGGCAGGAAAGTGGAATTAAAGCCCAAGATCAGTAACGGCCATGTTGAATTGTGGAGCAAACTCGATGGGCTGAATGGTCTTCACCAGCTCCTATTTCATCATAGAATCCCTACAGTATGGAAGCAGGCCATTCTGCCCAAGGAGTCCACACCATCCCTCTGAAGAGCATCTCAGCCAGCCTCACCAATCTCTATCCTATCCTTGTAACCCTTTATTTCCCATGACCAATCCACCTAACCTGCACCTCTTTGGATCATGGGAGGAAACCAGAGCACCCAGCAGAAACCCATGCAGATATGGGGAGAATGTGCAAACTTCACACTATCACCCAAGGGTGGAATCAAACTTGGGTCCCTGGCGCTGTGAGGCAGCAGTGTTAACCAATAAGCCACTGTGCTGCCCTCCATTTATATGCAAAGATACAAAGCAAAATCATAGCACTGAAACTGCAATAAGAGAAATTTGGTCAATCCAGAACTCCAGTAGTGGTAAAGTTGTCAGCCATCCCCATCAATAGAATTGGGAATCAATAGCCCATAATTAGCTGAGGCTCCACACTAGGTAACACTAGATGAGCTGGACTTGTGCCAAGCAATCAGCGCAGAGTTAAATCTCACTAAAGAATGAATCATAGACAGGCTATCAGCTGCCTACCCCAATGTTGAAGGAAACTCTGCTTATGGGATTAAAGGCAGTTTGAGCAGAGAATGTTCCTATCTCCACTCCAATTCCGCAGACAAAGGGAGTCTAGAGGCCATAATCATGAGGAAGAGATGAAAGATGGTGATGGACGCCACAAATGACCAACTACTTCAGTCATGTTGGATAAAAACAGGTGAAAATGGTGAAAGAAACCACGAGCGAGAAGGACAAGGCCAACCAGATGGCAAAGCTCTTTCTGTTCAGGTACAGGAGACTGACATAGACATTTTAACAGAAACCACCATGAAACTTATGCTGTAGTGGACAACATTATATGTTGCACAATGGAACTGACAAATGAAGCAACTGCAGGTGCAAAACATTCTTCAACCAAAGAGGCCATTGACCCTGAACAGACCACTAAACACCAGCCCACCCAATTGCTCCATATTCTCCCTGAGGCCATAATGACCACAGAGATAGTCAGCATTCTGCACTGAAGTATGAAAATAAAGACAATAGGTTTGATTTGATTGATGACACAATGGACTTCATTGTAATCATCTGAAGATAAGTAGAAAAAGATGACAGATTTTCTGGAGCTGTCAACATCTTTCAACGTCTTTTACTGTACATGGTCAAATTGCATTACACTCCAAAAGTTCCACTTACACAAATCTATAGCCGGAATTCAACTTTTCTTGGCTTTACTGAATATAACACCTGGCATTTAGTGAAACATTTCAGGAATTTTGCAGGAGCTTGATCAAACAAAACACAGCATTAAATCTCATAAGGAGATCAGGCCAGAAGCCAAAATTGAGCCAAAGGCGTTGCCTTATGGAGAGTATTAAAGGAGAAATGAAAGAAACCAGGGATTTAGAGAGGGAATTCCATAACAACTGAAGGTGCAGCCTCTGATTAACATCAGGGTTATAGAAGAGATATGTAATCAGACAAGAGGAATAAGAGAGAGGGAGATGTGAGCTATTAGATAATTGAAACAAAAATGAAAAATTTAACACTGAGGCAATGCCAAATGTAGGTCAGCACACAACCGTTAGTAATTAGCATTCCAGTCCAGAATATAGCACTGCTTCTGAAAAGTTATCCTTCCTTAGCAGTACAGTTAGCACCACTCTAATAAAACACAGGCTGCTCAAGCTGACAGTGTTAAGAATAGAATTTTTTTTTACAATCCAATTCCAAAGCATTTCAAATGAGCAACCTTTGTTAATGCACAATTTGACTAAAACATCTTTATTCATCAATGAATGAAACAAATATCTAAAAAAGCACAAATGTATATGCTTCTCTCTGTAATTATCACTTTAGAATTTCCAGAAGACTAACTCACATCACAAACTGACTCCAACCATAATTGTAATTATACTTGAAGTTGAGCAAATCTGGGGCTGCAACCCCTCTTGACTTTACCCAAAATCACACTGATGCTTAATCATAAGAAAAATAAGAATGTGAATTATTACCCTATTTCACAAATATCAGGATGTCCTTAAGTCAATTTTGCAGCCAATGAACTGTATTTTGAAATATAGCAAACACTATAAACAATGTTGGAAACAGAGCATCGATCTAGGTGCAGCCAATACTAGACCAACAATTGGCTTCTCTATAGCACCTTTCATATACAAAAACACCCTGAGGTGCTCCACCCAACCAATAGCAAACAAAACCAACTCTAAGTACATTCCTGATGAAGAGCTTATGCCTGAATTGTCAACTCTCCTGCTCCTCGGATGCTGCCTGACCTGCTGTGCCTTTTCAGCGCCACACTTTTCACCTGACTCTCCAGCATCTGCAGTCCTCACTTTCTCCTCCGCTACACTAGGTACACCAAGTAGTATTCAGGAAGGCGACCAAAACGTTGGTCTTAAGGATGCAAGGAGAGGCAGAGACAAAGAAATTTGGGCATTTCAGGCCTTAACAAAAAGAAGATCATTACTAAGAAAATGTTTTAAACATAAAACTGCAACTACCTAAAATGGAAGAAGAATTTGATTACAAAGCTACAGAAGTCATTAAATCATTATATTTAACAGAAAAGTTATTGCAATTCTTTCAGTTATTTTACAAAACTCAGTTTTTACTTGAGGGAATCAATTGCAATTATGTTGACATCATGGTTAATAACTCCAGGGTTAGTACGGTGAGTTTCTTCTTTCTCTAAGTCTCACACATGATGCACAAAAGCACTTGCAATATCAGACAGGAAATCTCTTTCCAATTTTAGAAATCTCTTTCCAATTTTAGAAATGAAACAAACCCCTCTCCCAATCAGTCTTCCTCGGTTTAATGATTGTGAATCTCATCACAGTTTCTTTGGTTTCCTGCTAACCTAAATGTTCAAAGACATTATCCTACAGTTGCCCTTCCTCAGATTAAATCTCAGAATCATGCTACCATTTCCTACTCCATTCTATTCTCAGACTTAAAATTGCATGATTCTTTGCCTACTTCAGGTCTTGTTTCTCTCTGACTAAGCTTTTAAAGATCCCCTACCACTGAATCACTATTTCCTGATTTTTTGTTTCTCTTCTCTCATGTTCTTTCCTTGCACAACAAAGTTTGATTTTATGCCTGGGTTTCAAAACATTAAAACAAAAATTCCCTTGTGCCTTTCTCTGAACTTCAATACTTATTGAGGGGAAAAACCAAATTGTACAGTGTTCAAATACAGTCTCATGATGGAGTGATTTAGGTTCAAGTCGTCTCCCCTTTTGGTACTTTGGGACTTTATGAATGTTGCAAAAGAAAAGATTCATGACAATGTGTAACTGGGAAGTATGATAGTAATAGGCTTGCCAGAAAAATGCTTGGTACATATATCTGAAACATTTCTACCTGGAACAGCAGTAACACCAGTTAGTTACCTATAGCAAAGACAGCATCTGGAGAGTCCTTGAACATACATTTTAATTGACCTGAAATTTTCATGATTTCGACACTAGGACTGTCTCATGATATTACTGACAACCTCAGTTATTAAATAATGACAAAATACTACGCTTAAGATATTCAAGTTTTACTTAAATGCAAAGAGTTTGAATCAACTTGACTGAACTTGAGAATATGCAGCACGGAAAGACTGTCACTGAATGTGGGAAGTCAGCCAAGATGTTGCATTTGACCTCAGATATGTGATCTGTTTAGAATGACTTATTTCTGGCATCTGCAAAAATTTTTGGGGCTCATCAAATCATCCCAGCGTGCTTAGATTGTTTATTCTAAGGGAGTCTACCTGCTGAGTGCTGAATGCATTTTAAAAGATAAAACCATAGAGACTTGTAAGCAAAAATACAGACAAGTTTGTGCAACAACTTGCATTTATATCATGCCTCTCACATAATAAAACAGCCCACGGCACTTAACAGAAGATCAGTTAGACAAAAATTGGCAAGCTATACTGGTGAGAACCTAAATATATTTTATACAAAATACGATAGTGTACCATTACCAATATACTTCATAACCTCACAGCAAGGACCATCAAGCATTCAACTGCATGGAAGTCACAAAATAAATGCCTTTTTAAAATATTAATTCATGCTCAATAATTCCAGGTAAATAGTTTGATCTAGAAATTTGCATCATCGTGAGTATACCTTTGACAGGTTTTCTTTACAATTGTCAAGTGCCTTCGATTTAGATATGAACTTTTTTTTAAGACATTATGCCCAGCTTGAGTTAAATGCTACCTTACACACATTACATTTCTGATGGGGGTTGGTGAAGGAGGAGGACAGAGTTCACCCTAATGATATTGAGCTCCTGATCCTACAACAATCCTACACCAGAGTCAAATCTGTGCTACTTTATACTGCTTTGAGAAAATTAGAAATAACTTAGCTACTAAATAACTGACAGTCCCTCAAAGATGTGCTGTAACAAAATGAAAAACAAAGAAAACTCTGCAAATTAGATCAAATATTATTTCAATGACAGATGATGTGCTCTAGCCCCTGCAGTGCACATAGGTTACAGGTTACACAGAGGTCACAAGTTACACAGAGGTTACAGGTTACACAGACATTACACGTTACACAGAGGTCTCAACTGTATAGCAACCACTTGGTGCTCCCTCTTCAAAGACACCCGTGTGTAGATGGCATCACGAGAAGAAGCATACAGCCACATCATATGAACCCTTTAAATGGTCAGCACCTGGACCAGTCACAATGGCTACCTTAACCGAGGAGCAGTCCGGATCAGGAACAGCATCTCCAACACCATCACAGAGAGCATGGGGACCACCCCCCTCCCCTCTCCCTCAGGGCTGTGTGCTCAGTCCGCTGCTGTTCACCTGCTGACACACGACTGTGCAGGGATGCACAGCTCGAATCACATCATCAAGTTCACTGAAGACATGAAGGTCGTGGGTCTCATCAGCAGGAATGATGAGTCAGCATACAGAGAGGAGGTGCAGCAGCTAACGGACTGGTGCAGAGGCAACAACCTGTCTCTGAACATGGACAAGACGAAAGAGATGATCGTTGACTTCAGGAGGGCATGGAGTGACCACCCTCTGCTGGACATCGACGGCTCCCCCATGGAGATAGTGAACAGCCCACCATATTTCTTGGCACCCACCTGGCGGAGAATCTCACCTGGACCCTCAACACCAGCTCCATAGCTAAGAAAGCCCAGCAACATCTCTATTTCTGCAAAGGCTGAGGAAAGTCCATCCCCCACCCCCCCATCCTCACCACATTCTACAGAAGGTTCAATGAGAGTACCTGATGAAGGGCTTTTGCCTGAAACGCTGATTTTCCTGCTCCTCGGATGCTGCCTGACCTGCTGTGCTTTTCCAGCACTACACTCTCAACAGTGTCTTCACCCAAGCCATCAGGGTCCTCAACACTATATGATCAGACTTTTTCCCATCTGGAAGTCTTTGCACAACTTTTAATTGCTGCTAGAAAAATGTCCACTAATTATCATTCTTTTATTGCATGATATATTGCATGTTTTGAATTTCTTATGCACTTTATGCTGCCCTTTATATGATCGTGTAGTTCGTGCTGTCCGTGTAGCACCTCGGTCCTGGAGGAACACGGTCTTGTTTTATTTACTGTATCAGTTATAAATGGTAGAAATTACAAATAAAACCAAGCCACTCTAACACTGAGGCCTCCTAATCTGGCCGACGCTGTCTGCTCTGGGTGGCTGAAGTGCAACTAAAACACCTGAGGCACAGCTCTGTAAGAAACTGAAAGAGGCTTGCAATCTCACACAGTCAACATACAGATGGGAGACAGAATCTACAAGGCTGCAAGTGGCCAAGGAGTCCATGAACATATTTAATCTTCTATTGCACGGGATTGCTTACAGTAATATTATTTATGATTTGGAGATGCTGGTGTTGGACTGGGGTGTACAGAGTTAAAAATCACACATCACCAGGTTATAGTCCAACAGGTTTATTTGGAAGCACTTATTTGAAGGAGCAGCACTCTGAAAGCTAGTGCTTCCAATTAAACCTGTTAGACCATAACCTGGTGTTGGGTGATTTTTAACTTTGTAATATCCTTCACATCAAATCCCTCCTGGATAAACAGCCCTAGTCCATTTGGATGGCAGGTTGGAAAACCATAGCATTTTCATATGGGAACACACTATAGGTGCACAAATGACTATCCACTGAGCACCCCAGTTGTAGATATTTACACTTAAATCATGGAGACCACTCAACCAAAAGGTTTGGTGGTTTTATCACTGTTTATGGGTGGGTGTGATTTCAATGGAAAGTTAAGCAGACAGAGGAGGAAGTCTGAAAACCCTTATTCTTGCCTTCTTTTATTACCTTTATTTCATCATTTATATAAATGATTTGGATGTGAACATAAGAGGTACAGTTAGTAAGTTTGCAGATGACACCAAAATTGGAGGTGTAGTGTAGTGGACAGCGAGAAGGTTACCTCAGTGTACAACAGGATCTAGTTCAGATGGGCCAATGGGCTGAGAAGTGGCAGATGCAGTTCAATTTAGATAAATGTGAGGTGCTGCATTTTGGGAAAGCAAATCTTAGCAGGACTTATACACTTAATGGTAAGGTCCTAGGGAGTGTTGCTGAACAAAGAGACCTTGGAGTGTAGGTTCATAGTTCCTTGAAAGTGAATTGCAGGTAGATAGGATAGTGAAGAAGGCATTTGGTATGCTTCTTTATTGGTCAGAGCATTGAGTATAGGAGTTCGGAAGTCACGTTGCAGCTGTACAGGACATTGGACTTTTGGAATATTTCATCCTATCAGAAAGATGTTGTGAAACTGGAAAGGATTCAGAAAACATTTACAAGGATGTTGCCAGGGTTGGAGGATGAGAGCTACAGGGAGAGGCTGAACAGGTTACAGCTGTTTTCCCTGAAGTGTCGGAGGCAGAGAGGTGACCCTATAGAGGTTTATAAAAACATGAGGGGCATGGATAGGATAAATAAACAAGGTTTTTCCCTTGGGGTGGGGAAGTCCAGAACTAGAGGGTATAGGTTTAGGGCGAGTGGGAAAAGGTTTAAAAGGAACCTAAGAGGCAACCTTTCCACACAGAGAGTGATGCATGTACGGAATGAACTGCCAGAGGAAGTGGTGGAGGCTGGTACAATTGCAACATTTAAAAGGCATCTGGATGGGTATATTAATAGGAAGGGCTTAGAGGGGTAAGGGACAAATGCTGGAAAATGGAACTATATTAAGTTAGGATATCTGGTTGGCATGGACAAGTTGGAATCACGGGTCTGTTTCCGTGCTGCACATCTCTATGACTCTAATTTCAAGCTCTCAGTCTATCGACTAAAATGTATTTTTGCTGGCTTTAGCTACTGGTGAAATTAAAAGCTTAAAAAATAACTGGCAAGAAATGAGGCAAATCTCAGTTTTACTTCATTCAGTGCAAAGTTAACCATTATTGTACAACACTTCCCCAAACAATGGTCAAATGTCCCATTTCGACCATCAGCCATCCTTGCCCAGCAGCTGATCTTACTAGTTGTTTCTCCCTTTCAAGTTGGAAACTGTCTACTACAGATGCACTATCGCCTGAACTTATAGCTATGTTTAAGCACAAGCATCAGACAGACAGTCAGAGACAGTCAGAGACAGGCAGGCACAGACAGACAGGCAGACAGACAGGCAGACAGTCAGGCAGACAGTCAGGCAGACAGTCAGGCAGACAGTCAGGCAGACAGTCAGGCAGACAGTCAGGCAGACAGACAAAAGTAGCTACCAGGTCTCTGGATGAGCTCAGAATTGATTCTCTAGAAACGAGACGTTTTTCCATGAAGCTAAATACTTGTACATTTTATTTGCAATCATGAGGACAACGGATAATAAAATGAATAAAATTGATGATTCACATGAAAGTTATACTGCTCACTTGTATAAGTTTAAAACAAGGAAATGTGATTCAATCAAAATGTTTGGAGAACATGCCAAAGCTTACATACAAAAGTAGCATTGTGTTTGTTTATATATAAAGTGGAATAAATGAATCAAAATTTTGATTCAAATTTTGGTACAGACAATCTCAACTAAATTACAGAATGTTGCTTTGAAGATGTGACCAGCTGTCACATTATTCTGGGTCAGCCACAAGGCTAAGTTCAACCCTGTTTCTTTTTAATTTAATTAATTGAGCATGGAATCTATAATTAATCCATTCCTGATAAAATGTTGCTTAAAACTGCATGTTATGAAAATATAACATTAATCTGTCTGGATGTGTGGGGGAATAAAACAATTAAGGACTATCCAGGCTCGATTGGCATAAGTTGAAAAGAGTTCACTGTATGTTACACGTTATGATAATGTGTACAGTAATGTTCTATCTAATCTTCCAAAACATCATATCCTATTTTAATGATTTACTTAAAATAATTTCAGTTCTAATGCTAACCAGGACTTAATTAGGCAAAATTAGCATTGTGGAATTTATTCATATATATCTTCCACTTCATTAGTTTAGGTCAATTCTCATTGTTTGTGTACTCAGCATTCTAAATATATATTTGACAAACAGTTATTTTATGTATATGCTAAGCAGACAGCCATGAAAGGTTCCAAAAGCTCTTTAGCATACCTGCTCCCGAAAATGGAGTTTCAATTTGATAGTCTCATATCAGGTTAGTTTCACTTTGACTTTTTCTTCAAAAACTGTTCATCATTTGGTCACCACACTGCCAGAAGGACGTGGAAGCTTTAGACTGTGCAGAGAAGGTTCACCAGGATGCTGCCAGGGCTTGAGGGCATTGGCCGTGAGGAAAGGTCAAAAAGACTAGGATTGTTTTCACTGGAAAGACGGCAGTCATCTGATAGAGGTCTTCAAAATTGTGAGAGGCATAGTTAGGGTGGATAGTCAGAGGCTTTTTTCCCCGGGGTTGAAGTTTCAATTACAAGGGGACACAGGTTCAGGGTGAGGGGGGGGACAGTTCAAGGGTGATGTGTGAGGGAGGTTTTTCATGCAGAGAGTGGTAGGTGCCTGGAACATGCTGCCGGGAGAGGTGTTGGAAGCAGTCGCATTGGCGACATTTAAGAGACATCTGGATGGTTACATGAATAGGGAGGGAATAAAGGAATACAGACCAAATAAGGGCAGAGGGGGGTGTTTATTTTCAAGGCGAAAGTAAGGACTGCAGTTTCTGGAGATCAGAGTCTATATTAGAGTGGTGCTGGAAAAGCACAGCAGACCAGGCAGCATCCGAGGAGCAGGAAAAATCGACCTTTTGGACAAAAGCCCCTCATCAGGAATGAGGCAGGGAGCCTCTGGGGTGAAGAGATAAGGCATGATGATCGGCACGGGCTTGGAGGGCCGAAGGGCCTGTTCATGTGCTGTACCTCTCTTTTGTTCCTATTACCAATAAGTATACTTCTAAAAGAAAAGTTAATGCTTAAAAATTCTTTAGTGGAGTTAGATGCCTATGTATCCACATTCCCCATACTTTTTCTATTACAAGTGATGTAATACAATACATAGACACATTCCTTACATTTTCTCTACATTTGATTAGAAATCTAAGCTTTTTTGCACATTTGCAGTAAAAGCACATGATTCCTGCTCTATAGATGAAGCACTGAACAGCTCAACTCCAATAGAAGGCCGGTTTAAGCACAATGCAGTTTAAAACCAGTTGAGAATACACTGAATATAGGTCAATCTATTACCACCGATATACCTACAAAAGATACCCAGTAGTTCCACATCTTACATCCAACTGAAATTCTTCTTACGGAGAAAAATTTGCTTATAACCAGATAAAATGTTCCCAAAACTGCTGACTTAATCTAGTAAAATAAAAAAAACAGGATATTAGAATTTTGCCAGAAAGAGTATGCAGATGGAACAAGAGTATCAAGGTAGTAATCCTCTCATGAAATTTGTTGGATTTCCACAAACCTTGTAATAAGCTACGTGCAGCCATCAAAGGTTTGCAGAACTGACTGCATCCAGTTCACACCATTTGACAAATAACTCTTTTATGAATCATCAATACAACCAGGAGAAGTGAATGAAGACTTAGTTACTGAAAAGTAATGGTTCAGTGATTTAATGCACATTGTGAGGCAGCAACAAAACTTTTCAATGAGGAATGTTCCAGATTTGGTGCCAGTTCTTTCCTGATACAGCCAGCAGGCTGAAGATAGGGCTGCCCCAGCTAGTTTCAATTGCTTTGTGCTTTAGAGGAATAATAATTTAATCAACAGCCCTGCATGTAACTGTGGGAGAACTGATTAACCAGAATCCTAACTATCAACCACCTCAGGGTTACCACTGGCTAAAAGCTGAATTAGACCAGCCATATAAATACTATGGACACAAGAGGCTGGGAATTCTGTAGTGAGTAATGCAGTACCTGACTTTTAAAGGTCTTTCTACCATGTAAAAGGCCTTAAATCAGGAGTGTGATAAAGGACCCTCCATTTGACTATACATCTGCAGCTCCAACAGTATTCAAGAAGCTGGATACTATCCGGTACATTGCAGCCCTCTTGATCAGTATATTACTCACTAACTTAAAGATTCAACTGTCATCATTGCTGATGGTGTGTACCATGTGATTCCCTCAGAAGCCTGTAACCTCTCCCAAATACTCTGAGGGTTTAACTGCAACGCATGGAGTGTAGCTCAGCACCACCTCCTCAGGGACAATTAGGAATGGGCAACAAGTACTGGCCTTGGCAAGTGACGCACACATTCCACGGATGAAGAAATGAAAACCCTTGTCTGAAGTAGACAACCGATACTTCGACACAGCAGCAGTCTGTCGACACATACAACTTTAAATACCATGATGGCACAACATCCTTGGGGAAAATGGCTGATTAAAAAAAAAACCTTCATTTCATTTTCTCCACCTGCATTGGAACTTAAACTTCCAAATGCAAGTCTTTCTTTGAACAAAATCAAATGTTAGTTGATTAGCATAGGACAGATTCACAACTTGAAAGATCAGCAATCATTTTTCAAGGAATATGTTGCAGGTAAGAGAAAGAAATATAAAAATAAAAGTGTTGCCAGGCCTTGTTTCTGTAAATCTGTAACAACACTTGTGGCACAGTGATAGATGCCAGTGCATACTTGAACTGTTTGACACAAAAAAACAATTGATGCTTTTATTTCCCAATTGAATGCTGAAGATCTGAAATAAGAACATGAATCGTAGGAAGAGGTATATCGAAGTACCTATAGAGTGCATTAAAAACTGATTACATTCCTTTCACCAGAACCTTTACCGGATTACTGCTCTATCCCCAAAACACTTCTTTAAGATTTTGACTTAGGTGCTGTGAACTTCCAGTAATCTTTAATTAATTGATGACAGGCCTACAAGCTTCAATTTGAAGAAACTGTTGTGTTTTCTTCATGTAGATTGTTTTTTTGCAAGCTTCTGAACTCCAATTGTATCAGCATGGGACAAAAATCTGATTAATTACTCAATTTGCAGTCCTACTTATTTTCCAACAAAGGAACTCTCATGAAACCAAAGGTGATTTATTTCTTATACACTTATAACTACAGTATAAACATTTCCACATTTTCCAATCTCTAATTTCTGCTTTTGTCACCTTAACAAGAAATTAATTCCAAACAGGGTTTTATCTGGAAGATCTAACATTGATAGCAGAGAGCAGAAGACAAGAGAAATAGCTGTTATTAATTAACTCATATAATATCTAAATTATTGTTCATGGTACTGGATTACTAAACTATTTAAAGGTCAGTAACACTGAGTAACTAAAATAACCCAAAACAGTGCAAAACTCCAGACTTGCCATTTTATTTTAGAAGCATGGCTGTTGACTGACTTGGCACGTTACACTTCTGCTGCAAGTGGTAATAAAATCCACCAAGTACTGTAACAGATGCAAGACCCAAGATCCTACCTCTCCTGAAAAAGTTACTGCAGGTGAACACTAATACTCATTCTATTCTTCCTAACGTTTCACGGAAATTAAATATATCTTCATCAGTTTATGCAAAATACTGGAGACTGTATTTCTAAAATACTGCATTTACTGTAGTCACAATCACTGGACTTGTACCAAAACACATTGTGCATTTCAAGCAGAGATCCAAATACTGACCTCTAGCTACCTGCATTAGTCACTTATTACATAGATTTCATCAAAAATTAACTGCAAGTTAAAGCTAGGGTTTGAGGAATGTAACACTCACCACTTCTCTTAAGGTGACCAAACAAATTTAAATGCTTCCTTTAAGTAAATCCTGACTGGAATCTTTGCAGGTAGGTGATTATGAGCATGCAGTTTGTCGAGATCAGAACAGAAGCAGACAGCTATGGAGGACACTTGGTTCCAGCTTCTTGTAAATGAAAGCCTTTCCTTCCCATTGGCTGCAGGCTGAACAAACCTTTGAGATTCATTCTAACGTGGGTCATGTGATAACCTATCATTGCCTGCCTAGCTGTTGATATAGTGCTGGCACAGCAAAGAACATTACAGCCCTCCAGCAGTAATCACTCTCTGCCAGCTCTCTATTTGTATGTGTGTTTATGAGTGAATGAATGCATTTTACCTTCAAAATGTGCTGACTCTCCAGCAAGCCAATGTGCATTCTCTCTCATGATAGGGCAGAACTTATGAACTACAGATCAGTACAGTAGCAGCTCTGTTAACAGCTTTGTAAAGAATCTAAATGCTTAAAAGGTAATAACTTGATGGCTACATTTTGGCTAGTTTTCTTTTGCCACATGATATTTAAGTTGTTTTACATTACAAAAGGTAGCATTTGTGGCTCAATCTAGTACAATTGTTCACCTAAACACTTACATTTCCAGAACTGTTTCCCACAGAAGGATGCAATTAATTTACAGATTAAAAATGAAACTCAGAGCAACTATAGATGGAAATTAGTTCAGACCATACACAATGAGTACACAATTAGGATTCTTTTAAATTTTACCCAACATGAAATTTATGGCTTATATTTACAATGAGGATGATTGAGAATAACATATGCAATTCATTTTCAGTATGTTAGAACCATTATCAGATCGAATCGGTTATTTACACAAGCACAGTCTGTCAGGATGAACTGAAGTATTTCACGTCATTGATGTATGACATTGTGAGTAAACCATGTGAATGATCCGGCTACATATACAATTGCAAAGTAAATATTGCAAACATCTTGAGAAATACTTTCCAGCCAATAACTAGGAGATTCCACAAGCATAAAAACTATTCTTATCTGTACAGGTATTGTATCTACTGACGGTTATAAGCCCAACTATGTTATCTCCCATTCAAATCGCCAACAATGGTAAGAAGAGCTGTACTGTCAAACATTGGCAGATTCAAGTGCAATTCTGGTGAAGCTTTCACTTACAAAACAAATTCTGAGTATTTATTTAACTCCATAAATGTGTTTATTTCAGTCACACAATTTTACCCAGATTTACTACCTACTGATTACAGAAGTATAATTCATGTTGGAGTCAAAGTGTTTTCTTTTTGAACACAATTATTTAAGTTTGGTTATCTCAAGAGTTGAGGCTCCTCTGGCGAGCAAACCAGTTAGCTTTCACACACCTTTGCTGTTACACAAAAGCACAACCTGAGTAGTAGTAGACCGGAAACTGCAGAAGCATTGAGCAAAGTAGAAAAGACAGCTAACCAGGACCAAATGTGATGACCTTTTAAAAGAAAAGTTAAGAAATACAAAATATGTTGTTTATTGAAAATGATGACACAATATTTGACAGTTTAAAATAGAAAAATGTAAATGATAAAGGAGGCAGCAAGGAAGACACTCAATACTAATTCCCCCCGACTCTAGCATCTGCAATTAAAATAAATTAAATATCAACTAACCTACAAAAATGAGATTCTGCAGGAAAGAATTATGTTCCCAATGGATAGAATTTGATCTTCTCATTGAAGCATGGAACATTTGCAAATTACAGGATAAATAAACAATCCCACGCCACTCAGTCACAAGTTCGAAAAAATGCAGCTTGCACATCTCTCCTAGATTTGTCCAAACTGATATAAAACATTCCAAGCTAAGATGACTTCGCAAGTACGCAAATAAATCAGGAAACAACTAGAAGATTGAGATGAGCATAACTTTTAATAAAAATCAATCAGGAATTGGGCAGACATGACCTAAACAATCCAAAATTGATAATAAGCTGGTGCTGCACTCATAAAGCAAGGTGAGCAAGCCTGTGATCATGCACAGAGTGTTGTGGCTAGCAAGAGTTAATTAAGCAGTAATCCTTGAGGGTTTGTTTCACAAGAAATTGGTGAATGAAGTTTCTCTGTGGTCTTCCTTCTTAGGAACATAGAAACAGACAGATTAGAAAAGGTCCTTTAGTCCATCAGTCTGTACCACCAAACTGTGCTCCATCCACTAATCCAGAATCTGGTTTCCAGTATCTGCAATCCTTGTTTTTACCTAGTTGATTTTAACCCTACTGCGAATCCTCTTGCAAGGATGCCTGCCTTGAAGAAGTTTTCCTCCTCTCTCTATAAGAATCTCAGGGAGTCTCTCTCCCACTGCAACTCCCAGGTCATTTCCTCTGTTCTGAAGCTCTTCAACCATGTCCTGAAACAAACTCACCCACCTGCCTATCGTCTTTTCCACCTATCCACTCCACCCTCCCCCCCGACCTATCACCGTCATTCCCTCCCCCACTCACCTATTGTACTCTATGCTACTTTCTCCCCACCCCCACTCTCCTCTCACTTATCTCTCCACCCTTCAGGCTCTCTGCCTGTATTCCAAATGAAGGGTTTTTGCCCGAAACATCGATTTTACTGCTCCTCAGATGCTGCCTGAACTGCTGTGCTCTTCCAGCACCACTAATCCAGAATCTATCTACATCAGTCCCACTTTCCAGCACTTGGCCCATAGCTTTAGAAAGTGAGAAGAGTTCTTATGCTGTATATCAGAAACAAAAACAGTGGTTGCTGAAAAAGCTCATCTGGTCTGGCAGCATCTATGAAGAGAAATCAAAGTTAATTTTCCCAGCTGCCATCAATTCTGAGGGAGGGCACTGAACCCAAAACATTAACTCGGATTTCTCTCCACAGATGCTGCCAGACCTGCTGAGCCTTGCCAGCAATTTCTGTTTTTGTAACAAGATCAGTGGGTGCAAGGGAACTCTTATCGGCTCCACATGACTGTGCAGGACAGCCGATGGAGATCACAGCGTGAAAATCCTGTATCCCTCCCCCTATCTGACAGCGATTGAAACTACAGCAGTCCATAAGGAAAGCCCATGACCCCTTTTGAAAGTCAACTGGGGATTGGCAATTAAAGTTGACCTTGCTGCAGATGCCTTTATTCTAAATGTGGAATTTAAAAATAAATCTAAAGATATAGTTTACAATCCATGAAGTGAAGGGATTGAATACGAAAAAAGTGAGCAAAATTAAGAAATTAAAGGAATGAAGACTAAAATTAAGACAGAGAAAAAGATAAACAATAACAGTTGTCATGTTATTTCAGATCAGATTGGGCCCATTCTTATGTTTGGAATGTTATGACCCTCCTGAACTCAGGTTAACAAAATACACTGATCAAGTTTTTGTACTTTACAAGAAACTTCAATTCATTTCAAAGAAATCAATTCTAACCACAGGCAAACACAACTATGAATCACCAACACAAAACTCACTTACTGAAACTCGAACTGCCCTTCCTAAATGCATACATACACATACATTCTGTAAAGATCCCATTTTTAACTGTACTTTATTTCTGACTATGGACTAAATTGGTAAAGGATTATATTTGTGAGACCTGCAGTACCTCAGTAATGAGACCAAAAATCTGATTAATTACACTCTGAATTCCTTGATTTGCAGTTCTGTACTGTACGATTCTAAGCAGGAAGATCAAAGATAGAGAAATGTCATCACCAGAAGAGAAATGGGAGATCCACGTCCAGTCAATCAGTGTCATAATCTGGTAACTTAAAGTGGATTGACCGAAAACCTGCTGCTTTTATTAAGAACATTTGTGCTTGTTGTAAGAAACTAATACATTCTGTAAAATCTTTTCCGACAATGGGTCTTGTAATTAATCAGGACTATCAAGCTTTTAAGCGGGCTCTCTCAAACTCTTTAAAATTGTAACTGACTTCAGTCTTACAATTAAAATTAAATAAACTCCAAAGGCAAACAGGTTAGTGATCGGAAACCCACCTCCGTGACAAATTTGTCACCAAGGTTCACTATCTGACTCAGACTTTAATGTGCTTGGGTGGTAACCTTGGAATTAACTTTGATTAAATTAGGGTCAGAGGTGGGGGTAAAAGAGGGGGAGGTGTGGCATTGCTTGTCAAAGATAGTATTACAGTGGTGGAAAGGACGATGGATGAGGACTTGCCATCTGAGGTAGTTTGGGCTGAGGTTAGGAATAGGAAAGGTGAGGTCACCCTGTTAGGAGTCTTTTACAGGCCTCCTAATAGTCCTAGAATCATTGAAGAAAGGATAGGGAAGGTGATTCAGGAGATGAGTGACAGTAATAGGGTGGTTGTTATGGGGGACTTTAACTTTCCTGATATTGATTGGGAAAGCTATAGCTCAAGTTCATTAGATGGGTCAGTGTTTGTTCAATGTGTGCAGGAGAGTTTCCTGACACAATATGTAGACAGGCCAACAAGAGGTGAGGCCATACTGGATTTGGTTCTGGGTAACGAACCAGGCCAGGTGTTAGAATTAGAGGTAGGTGAGCACTTTGGGGATAGTGACCATAATTCGGTGATTTTTACTCTCGTGATGGAGAGGGATAAGTGTGTACTACAGGGCAAGAGTTATAGCTGGGGGCAGGGAAATGATGATGCGGTGAGGCATGACTTAGGATGTGTGGCTTGGAAAAGTAGACTCCAAGGCAAGAGTGTAAATGATATGTGGAGCTTGTTCAAGGAGCAACTATTGAGTGTCCTTGATAATTATGTACCTGTCAGGCAGGGAGGAAAGGGTCGTGCGAGGGAGCCGTGGTTTAATAAGGAATTGGAATCCCTTGTTAAATGGAAGAGGGCGGCCTATCTCAAGATGAGACGTGAAGGTTCAATTGGGGCGATTGAGAGTTATAGGGTAGCCAGGAAGGACCTGAAGAGAGAGCTAAGAGCAGCAAGGAGGGGACATGAAAGGTCCTTAGTCGGTAGGATTAAGGAAAACCCTAAGGCTTTCTATAGGTATGTTAGGAATAAAAGAATGACTAGGGTAGGAATAGGTCCAGTCAAAGATAGTAGTGGGAAGTTGCGTGTGGAGGCGGAAGAGATTGGGGAGACACTGAATGAATACTTTTCTTCAGTATTTACTCAGGAACAGGACATTGTTGTCAATGTGAGTACTGAGTCACAAATAAGTAGAATGGATGGCTTTGAGGTATGTAGAGAAGAGGTGTTGGAAATCCTGGAAAAGGTGAAAATAGATAAGTCCCCTGGGCCTGATGGCATTTATCCTAGGATTCTCTGGGAAGCAAGGGAGGAGATTGCAGAGCCATTGGCCTTGATTTTTATGTCCTCTTTGTCTACAGGAGTAGTGCCAGAAGACTGGAGGATAGCAAATGTGGTTCCCTTGTTCAAAAAGGGGAGTAGGGATAACCCTAGTAACTATAGGCCGGTGAGTCTCACTTCTGTTGTGGGCAAAGTCTTAGAGAGAATTGTAAGGGATAGGATTTATGCACATCTGGATAGGAATAATGTGATCAAGGATAGTCAGCATGGTTTTGTGAAGGGCAGGTCGTGCCTCACAAACCTTATTGAATTCTTTGAAAAGGTGACGAAGGAGGTTGATGAGGGGAAAGCGGTAGATGTGGTATATATGGATTTTAGTAAGGCGTTTGATAAGGTTCCCCATGGTAGGCTACTGCAGAAAATACGGAGATATGGCATTGAGGGTGAGTTGGAGGTTTGGATTAGGAATTGGCTGGATGGAAGAAGACAGAGTTGATGGCAAAGTTTCTTCATGGAGTGCCGTCACTAGCGGTGTTCCGCAAGGATCTGTTTTGGGACCATTGCTGTTTGTCATTTTTATAAATGACCTGGAAGAGGGGTTAGAAGGTTGGGTGAGCAAGTTTGCGGATGATACGAATGTCGGAGGAGTTGTTGACAGTGAGGAAGGATGTGGCAGGTTACAGCAGGATATCGAGAAGCTGCAGAGCTGGGCAGAAAGGTGGCAAATGGAATTCAATGTAGCTAAGTGTGAGGTGATTCACTTTGGGAAGAACAACAAAAAGATGGGGTACTGGGCTAATGGTCGGATACTTGGTAGTGTGGATGAGCAGAGGGATCTTGGTGTCCATGTACACAGATCTCTGAAAGTTGCCACCCAGGTAAATAGTGCGGTGAGGAAGGCATATGGCGTACTGGCTTTTATTGGTAGAGGAATTGAGTTCCGGAGTCCTGAGGTCATGATGCAGTTGTATAAGACTCTGGTGCGGCCGCATCTGGAATATTGTGTGCAGTTTTGGTCGCCATACTATAGGAAGGACGTGGAGGCACTGGAACGGGTGCAGAGGAGGTTTACCAGGATGTTGCCTGGTATGGAAGGAAGATCGTATGAGGAAAGACTGAGACACTTGGGGCTGTTTTCATTAGAGAAAAGACGGTTTAGGGGTGACTTGATTGAGGTGTACAAGATGATTAGGGGGTTAGATAGGGTTGACAGTGTGAACCTTTTCCCGCGTATGGAGTCGGGTATTACAAGAGGGCATAGCTTTAAATTAAGGGGGGATAGATATAGGACTGAAGTTAGGGGTAGGTTCTTCACTCAGCGAGTCGTAAGTTCATGGAATGCCCTGCCAGTAGCAGTGGTGGACTCTCCCTCTTTATGGGCATTTAAGCGGGCATTGGATAGGTATATGGAGGATAGTGGGTTAGTATAGGTTAGGTGGGCTTGGATCGGCGCAACATCGAGGGCCAAAGGGCCTGTACTGCGCTGTATTCTTCTATGTTCTATGTTCTATAATTCTGCTGGTCAGACAAACAAACACAATAACAGCTCAGAACCTTCTTGAACTCAAAACATCAACTCTGTTTTTCTCTCAACAGACACTGCCAGACTTGCTGAGTTTCTGTAGCACTTTTTTGTTTAGAAAGAATTCTTATACTACTTTGCCTGGTTACAAAGTCTTAAGAGGTAACATCTATAATGAATTGAAGCTGGACAAATTTTGAAATCTAGTATATCCAATAGCAACTATAAATTGAAGTTAGTTCAGTTTGTAGCTCTTAGAGAAACCCAATGGATTGAACGACTTCACTGTAGATATTCAAATATGTTCTGATATCAAGAGTTTATCTTGATCAATGTAGCTCCCTATCTCCTGATGAGTGTTTTAGGGTGCCCCAATTTGTATCACCAAATGAGTATTTAGACAACTTAGCGTGTATCCAATCTTGAAGAGCAGACATGTGGAGGCTTGGCTGGAAAAGTAACATGAGCTATAATTAAGAGTTAGCAGGAAAGGATGGAGGCATACTGCATACATGACACTGTGTGGTTGGTGGACTGGTGTGTAAATATAATGACAGGATAGTAGATTTGGTAGATTCATTTAAGATTTACAGTTTCCTGGACCTAAATATTGGTGAATCCAGACAGACATTCCCTCAAAGCATGCTGGACGTACTGATTGACTGCTCTGTCAAGTGACAGAGGGAGGGAGTTAGATCTAGACAAACCTAGTGCTGTCATTTATGCAGCTGGTGTAGGATAGCATAAAATATGCAGTATCTTGGATATTGTCACTGAGCACAGCATAGATCCTTTGTTATCTGTATCAGATTCTTCAAGATGATGCTACAGGAATATGATATTCATCTAATGTCCTTAGTTTTAAGGATGAACCACACAGATCTAAGACTACAGGTTCAGGTTCAGAAACTGGGTTTGCTTACATTGGTGTCATTGCTCCAACAATGGCTCCTTGCACCTCGAACATCTCAACACCATCAAAGTAATCAATGAAGGAATATCATGGACAAGTCGATTGGAGTAGATAGTTTAATGTGTCTATTCTGCTCAAATTACATTTCCATTTGCATTGCAGGTAAAACCCACTGTTATAACCACTCCCCACCAGAGTAAACAATATCAGCTTGATAGCTCTCTAGTTTACAAACCCAACCAAGACATTTCCTCATCTGTAAGTCTGTAATGAGGTCACCATCTAAATCTCTGAAAATTGCCTTTTGTATCCTTAATCTGATTTCTGTGGACATCTTCCATGGGCTCGCTGGTTTCCTCAGGGATTAACTGTTGCTACCTTAGATTTTATGTTCTGCTGTGCCATCTGGGTTTTACTCCCTCCTTTCAGCTCCCAGTTCTCCTTGGTCCCTGCTCATCTGGGGGTCTGCCTCATGCTCTCTTTGTGATTTTTCACTACAAATGTCAATCCACTGCTGCAATGTTCAAATGTTGTAGTTTATACACATACAACTCTATTGAAGATGCACCTCTCAGTCCATTCAAATTGACCCCCCCAATCAATCTGCTCTGAACGCACATTTAAACCCAGGTCACAATTCTCTGTAAGCACTGGGTTATGCTCTGCAAATATTCTGCAAACAGCCACCTCTACCTGCACAGTTTCACACTCATCCTCATGCAATGATGGAAAATAAAGTGTGTTTTATAAACAGCATCTCACAGTACCACAAACACACAAAGTGCAACACTGGCTAAGAAAAGTTGCGCTACATATGGGTTTTATGAGTGACAACTGACAGTGATGTTTCCCATTCCTTAACAACTGCTGGAGAAGTAACAGAGGAGGAAATACTAGGTCATTCTGGGCTCAGTGTTCCTTAAGCACTTTCCAGCAGCTAATCTCAGACAGGTTGTGGGCGGCACGGTGGCACAGTGGTTAGCACTGCTGCCTCACAGCGCCAGAGACCCGGGTTCAATTCCCGCCTCAGGCGACTGACTGTGTGGAGTTTGCACATTCTCCCCGTGCCTGCGTGAGTTTCCTCCGGGTGCTCTGGTTTCCTCCCACACTCCAAAGATGTACAGGTCAGGTGAATTGGCCATGCTAAATTGTCCGAGTGTTAGGTAAGGGGTAAATGTAGGGGTATGGGTGCTTTGCGCTTCGGTGGGTCGGTGTGGACTTGTTGGGCCGAAGGGCCTGTTTCCACACTGTAAAGTAATCTAATCTAAATCTAATCTAAGGTTCTTGCAGTGGCCATGGGAAGGGTACGATTGTCAGCATGACTAATTCAGAATAGCAGCAGATTAAAAAATACAAGAGCAATTACATTTAGGTTTGATCCCAGCATTGTCCAGAACATGTAATATTTCACTTGGAAATCAAGCACTCCTTAAAAGAATGCAATTTTTCAAAATACAGTAAAAATATTTACATTTCAAAAAATTACTTTGTTATGTGCCCTTTTTCTTTTCTTATCATGACGCCCTGGACCGTCATCTAGCCATCCCGGTGGTGTTACTCACATACTGGAGGCAGGAAAATAGGGGAAGAGAATTCATTACACAGGGAGGTTGGAGGACTGGCTAGGTAGGCACAAGGGTAACCCTATCACTTTCCTGGGAACTAGTGCAAGGGTCATGTGTTGCTTCAGAATGGTGTAATTTTATGCCAATTACTCCTTATGCAATTTTTGAAATAAGTACCACAAGCTCAGGTACAGCATTATTATGATGTGAAGTTGTCAGTGTTGGACTGGGGTGGACAAAGTCAGAAGTCATCTAGCACCAGAAAGACTTCACCAGACAAAGGGGCAATGCTCTGAAAGCTTGTGATTTTAAATAAACCTCCTGTTGGACTATAACCTGGTGTCATGTGACTTCTAACAGTGTGCATCGCTGGTCATTTTACAAAAAGCATGTTGATATCATACAAGTTTTCTTACTACTACATGCGCACTGGGTGAATTGAACAAAATTGTGTGCTGAATTCAGCATTTCAACAGTTGAGTCCATTGTGGTGTTACAGGGGAAGGGAGTGGAATTTTCCTGCACATTTTTACTTCCATTCCCTTGGAATTGCACAACAGCTTCAGAATGGTGTAGGGTTCGATAATATTGGGTATCATCCAATAGATTTCTTCTCCTCATTGAAGTTGTACTCAAAATAAGACCAGGATATCTCACCTCATGTTTAGTTTCAACTTGTACACCTTGCACACCATCTTGCTGTGTATTTTTAGTTTTAAATCTGATAAGAAGCGAGGTAAAACAAACTATTTCCAATGGCATTGCATACAATGTGCATAATGATAATTAATAATTAATGACTAAGACAAACATTAAATTGCACATGATATACTTTTTGCAGGCCTGAGGGCTCTTATATAAATTAATTGTTTGCTAACCTTAATGTAGAATGTAATGGTACATCTATGTCTGATGAATTTGAGAGGGAACTCCTTTTCTCAGTTCTGACATCATTTGGCCTTAATTCTAGTATACCGGATTACAAATGTAAGCTTCTTTAAACAAACCATTTAGCCTAACCATACAATTCACCATTAATCACCATTATATTCACCCTCCATATAATTAGGGTTTCTGGGAATTCCTTTGTACTTGTCCTGTTCTCAAGTTCCTTTGTTCACATTGCCATCATGCATCTACCTTACTACTGGAACCTCAGATGATGAAATGTTCTCTGTTTCAATCACCAACTCTAGAAGTACATTCTGGAGCCTCACGAATCTCTGCAGCTATCCATCAGAGCCACATATGAAAAGCTCCTTCAAGACAAGTAATACAATGACCAGGAAACAGCCCTCGTTACATTTAAACAATAAAACTCAAAGGGAATCAACAATAGGCTGAGAGAGAAAAAGACAGAAGCTTTCTTGTCTTGGTAAGAAACAATTAGCACCTATCACATGGTATGTAATTTGTTTTATTCTATTGGTGAATGCACTGAGTAATTGTAGCTAGTGAAATTTCGATTAGATTTTAAATAACCACAACTAGTCATCCACTAACAGAGAATATTACTGATTGGTGAATATTTACTGAGTAAATGCACTTATTGCTGAGTAGCTCCAAAGCAAATTATTTCCCCTTGTTGCTTCCACATCCATATTTATTTGTACAATATATTTATTTTGATTTTTTTCTTTAATCCTGTTGTGTGTTCCTCAAGAAACTTAATCTTTTCATCTGGCTGAATGCACTGATTGCCACTCGATCAACATCAGTGACAAAAACAACCAGTGAGAGACTAGATTTATGGAATGGAGATTAGTTGTTTTTTCATTTGGACCCAATATTAGCTCGGTGCTGCTGGGTACAAGAATGATTTTAAAAGGAAATATCGCTGTTCAGGAAGATTAATAGGATATGTCCTTTGCTTCCAAAATCCATTTCATATGAAATATTATTCTCCAGCAGTAGACTGCACAATAGGATCTGTTTCAAATCATATTCAAAAATAAATCTATGAGGAAAGAAATGGAGTTCATATGCTTTATTAGTTATATACCCAACTCTCTTGAAAGAAAGAAGGGCACTGGTGTGATATCCAGGAAAAAAATGAATTGCTTTGGGAAAATGGAGTAGCTATCATCTGGCTTGGTGACGTCTACTTAATTGTTTTATTTTTGTCCTTAGTTGTTTAGAGAAAGTTCTTGTGACTTTTGCTAGATATTTAATTCTCAACTCAACAACAATTGCAAATGACAAAACAGTAAGGAATCAACGCAGAAGTATATGTAACTCCAGCATCTATTAAAGGATTCTTCTGTGAACCCAATAAAGATAAACCTCAATAAGTCTTTATGCAGGAGATACGCCGAAGGGGACAAAAACAGAAGTTACTGGAATAGCTCAGCAGGTCTGGCAGCATCTGTGCAGAGAAATCAGAGTCATCGTATTGGGGTCTGGTGACCCTTCCTCATAACTGCCCCAGTCCTGAGGAAGAGTCATTCAATCCAAAACATTAACTCTGATTTCTCTTCCTAGATGCTGCCAGATCTGCTGAGCTTTTCCAACAACTTCTGTTTCTGTTTGATTTACAGCATCCGCAATTTTTCTGGTTTCCAATTGATATGCTGAAGGGATTGCTCTGGTCAAGGTAACCTCTACATACCTGCTTTACATACATTGTGCAAATGTGGATTTAGGAGGACAATAAAAATTACTCAGAAGATCAAAATGAAAAAGAAAATCAAGTGATATTGAAGGTAGTTCATTTGCAATGACAATTACTTCCCACAATGTGACCTTCTGCTTCAATACCACTGAAGTCAGATATCAAAACTGAACATTCAATCTCCACTTCCAGTGGCATTACTTACAAAACTAGCATTCTGTTAGGATGTACACATACATATGTACTGCAACTGGTTTAATCTACAAACTGGAAATAATCTGGCACCACAAAAAAAATGAGATACAATGCAAAAAGAATGTGTGGTCACGACACTATAAAATCACTTTGATAATATATTCCTCCAGCACATTTAATTCCTGGCTGGAAAGGCTGCCCAGTTTGACCTGGTGCCCTTGATGATATGCCTTTTGCCGAAGGTAATTAAACCTGCTGAATTGAGGACACTCAGTACTTTTTACATTTTTTACAACCCAATACTTTTTCAAATGAGACCAAATACTCCTTCATGGAACTGCGGTAGCATAATTCAATGAAACACTTTGAAAATACAATTAATGGAGAAGAGAAACTCAGGTGAAGTTCATTAAAATGTATTTATGGTTTTTTTTTTCAAATTAACAACAGATCTATTGATCTTTGACCTCTGTTCAATTTTGAGCACATCTACCACATTTCCAAAATTGGATCGTACTGATAAATAAATTTCACTGCATATTACAGTAATGACTTTTTTCCCAATGTTTACAATAGGCTGTATTGCACTTGGAGCAAAAATGCTTCACCAGATTATTTGTGACATCAAGAAAAGAGTGAGATCGAGCCAGTGCTCACTCATAAACATCAGTCAGACTCTGTCAGAGCTGACTAAAAGCAAAATATTGTGGATGCTGGAAATCTGAAACAAACACAGAATGCTGAAAAGCTATTCCAGTGTTTGAAAGGAGTCTTTAGCCTTGCCATCCGAATTCTATCAGTTAAAAGCTGGTCAATTGTCCTCGAGTTCTGCAGATTGTGCTCCATGCATGTATTGCCATGTTGTCCCCTGCCTTATTAATGCTGATTGCAAATGATGCAATGGTAATTTCCCCGTTTACATCACAACAAAATTGCTAGCTCTGAAGAATACAACAGCAATAGCCAAAAAGGCATCAATCTTCCCAGGTTATATTTGCTCCCATTTGATTGTATGTTGATATTATACATTCTAAATCAACCCAATGCACGGTTGACTACAACATGATGTGTCGATACATTCAATACAAATGGGGAAGATGTACTGAATTTTGTAGATGTGGAATTAAATCTCTCCAATTATAGAAATAATTCAAATTAATTCACCAGTGACTTTGAATATTTGAGCCACCAATGACATCAAGTTCAAAATCCACATACAATACTTTATAAATTATGAATAAATTTCATGAATGAATTCTGATCTGTCCAAAGGTGATGCCACACTGGGCTGTTTTTTTTATTTGTTACCGGGTGCCCCTGGCTGGGGTAAATATTGCCCATCCCCTATTGGCCAAGAGAAAACATGGGGCGTTGCTGTCTTGAATCGCTGCAGTCCTTGGGGTGTAGGTACGTGTACACACACACACACACCTGCTGCTCTTGTCTTACTAAGGGGCAGGAGCAACAGATTTGGCAAGTGCCGTGAAGAGACCTTGGTAATTACTACAGGATGTTGTGTAGATGGTATCATATCACTGTGTATCAGCAGTGAATGGACAGAATGTGAAAGGTGATGGATGGGGTGCCAACCAGGCCGGATTTAATATAAAGGGAGAATCATGAGAAGCTCTTCACAAGGAAGATTAATTTCTCTTATTTTAGCTTTGGAAAGTTTGTCAGCAACAGTTTTGGACCTGTCAGAATCATAGAGATGTACAGCATGGAAACAGACCCTTCGGTTCAACCCATCCATGTCGACCAGATATCCCAACCCAATCTAGTCCCACTTGCCAACATTGGCCCAAATCCCTCCAAACCCTTCTGATTCACATACCCATCCAGATGCCTTTTAAATGTTGTAGTTGTACCAGCGTCCACCACATCCTCTGGCAGCTCATTCCATACCCGTACCACCCTCAGTGAATGTTATGCCCTCCAGTTGTGGTTTCCCCACCCCAGGGAAAAGACCTTGTTTATTTACCCTATCCATGCCCCTCATGATTTTATAAACCTCTATAAGGTCATCCCTCAGCCTCTGACACTCCAGGAAAAATAGCCCCACCCTATTCAGCCTCTCCTATAGCTCAAACCCTTCTTCAACCCTCGCAACATCCTTGTAAACCTTTTCTGCACCCTTTCATGTTATAGCTGCCCTCCAGACCACAAACACTATTCAGAAAGGAAAAAATTCTGATCCATTACAGTTTGTGGCATACATATGTACGTACTAAAGGCTTTGGAAGGCAAGCATCAGTAATTGGCAGATAAAACAGATGAAGGTGTTGCTAGAAAATAGTGCAGGAGGGCACTGGGACAAGCTCTGAGGAACATGGTGCCTGTATCAACTGGGCAGGTTACACCTGAACAGAGTTAGGGCCGAGTTCCTTGCCAATGCTGTTGGGAGGGCTGTACACTAATTTGGCAGGTCATAGAGTCATAGAGATGTACAGCATGGAAAAAGACCCTTCAGTCCACCCCGTCCATGCCGACCAGATATCCCAACCCAATCTTGTCCCACCTGCCAACACCTGGCCCATATCCCTCCAAACCCTTCCTATTCATATACCCATCCAAATATCTATTAAATGTTGCCATTGTACCAGCCTCCACCACTTCCTCTGGCAGCTCATTCCATACATGTACCACCTTCTGCGTGAAAAAGTTGCTCCTTAGGTCCCTTTTACATCTTTCCCCTCTCACCCTAAACCAATGCCCTCTAGTTCTGGACTCCCCCACCCCAGAGAAAAGACTTTGCCTATTTACCCTATCCATGCCCCTCATGATTTTATAAACTTCTAAAAGGTCACCCCTCAGCCTCCGACGCTCCAGGGAAACAGCCCGAGCATATTCAAGTGTATGGGAACCAAGAGAGAACATTAGAGAAAAATACCAGGAGCAAACATTACTTGGAGAGACAACGACACAAGAACAGAGAATGAAAAGTCATTTGGTGATGTTAGACTAAACAGGAAAGTAATCAAAAAGTGTGGCATTGGAAAAGCATAGTCGGTCAGGCAGAATCTGAGTAGCAGGAGAGTCCTTGTTTCTAGCACAACCTCTTCATCAGAAATGTGAATACTGTGTTTGGCATCTTCAGGACAGCTATAACATGAAAGGCTCCTCCTGATGAAGGGCTTAGGCCTGAAACATCGACTCTCCTGCTCCTCGAATGCTGCCTGACCTGCTGTGCTTTTCCAGCATTACACTTTTTGATTCTGACTCTCCGGCATCTGCAGTCCTCAGTTTCTCCTAAAGGAGAAAGTAATCAAGTTGTGAATTGGTTACTGCGCATGTATGTGAACGCAGAGCATTTTAAATAAGATTTTGAGACACATAAATTCATGTGGAATTATGATGTGATAACAGTAACACAGACGAGGTACAATGACAAACACCTTCCGATTACAAGGTGTTTACAAACAACAGAAAAGGAAGGCAAGGAGGAAGCATAGCAGGGCTAGAGAAAGAGGATGCTGCAGAGTGTTCAAGGATAGAATTAGTTTGGCTGAGCTCAGTGAACAAAAAGGGTACAATTACATTACTCTGTGCCATCAGTAGGCCAGCAACAGGAAGGATATCCAGGAACAATCTGCAGGGATAATACAGAGAGTTGCAAACAGCATAAAGCAGTACGGGTGGAAAGGGGCAAGTGTTTTGAAATTGTGTTTTGAAATTGTATTCAGGACAATTCCCTGCAGCAATATGTGTCCAGTCCAACAAGCAAGGAGCCATTTCTAGAAATACCAGTTCTTGAGAATGAGTGGCTGAGTATAGGGGAATATTTAAGAGACAGTGACTATTGTATCATAAAGATTTAGGAGAATGGTGGGAATGATAACAGTAAAGTAGCAGACAGCTGGTTTCAATGGGGCAAGAACAGAGCTGGGCCAGATAGAGTAGAACAAAGGGCTGGTGAAAAAAACTGCAAATAAACAATGGGCTACTTTCATCGAGGAGATGGTTGGGTGTGACCAAGATATATTCCCTGAAAAGGGAAAGGTTGGACGAAAAAATCCAGAGCTCCCTGGATCATAAAGGGGATAGTGAGCAAGGAGACAAAGAAAAAAATGTGCAATTGACCATGGTCTGGAAGTAAATACAATTGAGAACTAAGCTAAATGCAAAAATTCCAGAGGAAAGTTAAAAAAGCAAATCCAATCAGTAAAGACAGAGGACCAGAAAAGACTGGAGATTAACATATTGGGAAATCTTAAATAACTCCATTGGCACATTAACAGTAAAAATGTGGTAAATTAAAGGTAGACCAAAACGTGGAGGTACACAAGGAGGCAAGAGGTGCTAAGCAAATATATTTCATCTGCTTTTACCTGGAAGCAGATGCTAACCAGTCCCTGATGAAAGAGGAGGGAGAATAATCATTAAAAGGTTTCAAAGTGATAACCAGAAGGTACTTGAATAAACTGAAGGTATTTCAAGTTTAAAAGGCACCAGGACTGAAAGAGATGTATCCAAAGAAGTTGAAAGGAGAGAGAGGAAACATGCAAAGACACCAAATAATCTCCCACTCTGCCCTGGATTTGAGAGTGGTGCCACTGGACTGAAGAACTGCAAACATTACACCTCTGTTCACAAAACATTGTAATGATAGACCCAGCCAAAAACAGGACTGTTAATCTATCTTTGCTGGTGGGGAAACTGGTAGAAGCAATTATTCAGGGTGGAATTCATCGTAAAATGGAAAAATATGGGTGAATAGAAGCTAGCATGGATTGAAGGGAAGATCAAGTCTGCCTCACTTGTTGGAATGTTTTGAAGAGTTAATGTGCAGGGATGATGAGGGTAAAGTTATGGATGTGGTATACACAGACTTAACACAGAAACATAATAAAAGAGCAAGAGTATACATACTGTCCTTCAAACCTGCACAGCTATTCAATATCAACTTGTTCGATCATCTACCTCTATACCCACTTTATTCACAGACTCTTTGATCCATCTAGCCAAGATTTGTCACCTGACTGAACGATGATGGAGGACTGATGACTGTGTCACAGAAATATTAAGGTGATATACAAACCTGCTGGAGCTGAAGGCAAAAGAAGCCTTGTGGATTCCAAATTTTCATCTGTTAGGTTCTTAATCTACAGAGTGCGAAGATAGGGCTGGGTCACCATGAGGTCTGCGCAGTGGTCATTCCCAGCATTGTCATAACAAGAGAGTCTGCAGCAAGGAAATGGCTAAGATGAGGTCGACCAGATTATTTACCTGTGCTGCTTCTCTCACCAAATCAAGGCCAGTTGCAAACCCGACATCTTTATATTTTCCTGTCTTTTTTTGTTTCTGAACTCAAACAGGTAAGTGGGAATATAGTCTGTAACAGACTATTGTTCTTATTCACTGAGAAAAATGCTTTAAATCAAAAAGAAACCAAAATGTAAATGCGAGAAGAAACTGAGGAATCGGCAGTAAGTTCCATGTGCCTTGTACTGTTTATATGTAGATGATAAAAGGACAGGACAGTTGGAGAAAAACACTGACATCAAAGCACCGACACTGATGGTATGGATTTCTAACGAAACATTATTTCATCGTTACAAGCTAAAGCTGTGTCCTTGGATAGTGTTGTAAATTGGGGGACCTAGGGGGGCAGATACATAATTCTTTGAAGTTTGTGTCACGTAAGGATAGTGTGGTTAAAAAGGCATTTAGCACACGTGCCTTCATTGCTCAGTCCTTTGAGTATAGGAGTTGAGGTGTCATATTGAGGTGTCACAAAGCTAGTCATTTTTCTTTCCCTAAAAGCTGCTCCTTGGCTCAAGGAGATTCCGTCCTTGACTTTTTCAGAGGGGCAATAAACCGGGCCGGGCTTCGATCAGTCTGGTTTGGTACAGAGATGGAAAGGATTTTGAGACGCCTTTTGTTTATATGTAAACAGATGAGGCTTCAGGACAAAGTGGTCATGTTTTAGAAGTGACCTGTATAATGAAAGAGGAGTGGTCAGCTCTCGAGCTGAGCAGTTTTACTTCAGTCATGAACTGGGAAGTTCAACAGGGAGCTGTGTGGAAACTCTCTCTCTCTCTCTCTCTTTTCCGCCCTTTGACTTCAACCTATATGCATGTGTTCCATTTATACTGGGTTTCAAAGAGAGTTTGCTTATTGGAACTTATTATGTATATTCAGAACAGCATAATTAAGTCTAGTTGGATGGGTTGAGTTCTGTAGGGGTTCATTATTCTGTTCTTCATGTTTCATTGGGTAATTTTGTGAATAAATTTTTGTCTGTTTTAAAACCTGGTAGTCAACCTAGCTAACGTACTCCGGGTAATGTTCACTGTGCACTTTCCAAAACAAATTACAAAGTTATGGTCTGGGACTGCCTGCTCAAGAATGTTTTGAGTGGTCTGGCCTAGTCCATAACAGAGGTCAAACAGGACGTTGTGAGGTCTTTTCTGTGTTCAATTCTGGTTGCCCAGTTAAAGATATTATTAACTTGGAGAGATCTCAGTCGAGATTTACCAGGATGTTGCTGAGTATGGAAGGTTAGAGTTATAAAGAAAGGCTGGGACTTGTTTCAACGGAGTGTAGGAGGTTGAGGGATAACCTTACAGAAGTTTATAAAATAATGATGGGTATAGATCATGATAGCTGTCTTTCCCTAGGATGTGGGACTTCAAGGCCAGATGGCACATTTTTAAGGGGAGAGGAGAGAGATTTAAAAAAGACATGAGGGCAATTTTTTTTTAACACCGAAGGTGGTTCTTGTGTGGAATGAGCTTCCTGAGGAAGTGGTAGACGTGGATATAATTACAATGTTTAAAATACATTTGGATAAGTACATGAATAGGAATGGCTTGGAATGATATGAGCCAGGAGCAGGCAGGTGGGACTGAATGGACTGAATGGACTAGTTCTGCACGGACTAGTTAGACTGAATGGTCTATTTGCATGCTATATAACTCTATGACTCTATGAAGAATTCCTACAGGACATACAAAGCAACAACTGTTAACTAACAAATGGTCACAAGTGATAGGGACCGTCTGAAAAAGTTGTCAAATGATTCCTCTTCAAGAATTTAGTAGTCCCTTGATTCCTCAACCAGCTATTAATCTGGCAGGCTATTTGACTATGGTATACCTCACATCAATCTCCTGTAGTTTTCCATCACATTTACAGTTTAATGAAATGCACTACAGCATCCCATGCTCTGCTACCATTTGCTTTCATAGAGGAAAGCTGCTAATTCATCAAGTGTTGGGATTCATACCAATCTGAGCTAGTATAGCTCACACTCTATTATACGGCCCATTACCTACTAATCCACTGAGCAACTGAGAAAAGCAGACCTGATTAATCTTTATCACCAAAACCATCAGGAGAAGCAGATTAATGTTTACATGTGGTCTCTCATCTTAAAATTCCAATCAATCCAGTGCATGGATGGCAGTATTTTTTGATTTGCATCAAATCATTTGTTCTCTGGTGAGGTTTCCTGTTGAAGCAAGCTATCACTATATTCATGAACACTATTTTAGACATGAAGTTTGGATATTAAAAAGCTAAAGCAGATTTATGTTGCAAATATGTCTTCTTACTTTATTGTCTGTGCAGTTGGGTGCACCTTTTCACTTCCTGCTATTAGGTTTTTTCAAATAATGTCATAAAGCATCAAGTGTTTCAATATTCCCCAAAAGATGGAAGGTTTGTTTGGGTGAAACACTTTCAAAATCTGAGAAAAAACAGAACGTACTTTCTATAAGCAGAGTGTGTAACTTTATAATTCTTCTATCAAGTACAATTTGCTCATACTACGCATCCTCAAAATCAAAAATCACATGACACCAGGTTATAGTCCAACAGGTTTATTTGAGAACACAAATTTACAGAGCCTTGTCCCTTCCTCAAGTGCTTGAGTTTTGACTTCAACCAACCCAGCGCCACACCAGCATTTCCACATCATGACTACAAATCCTGTACAGTTATAATTCAGTTCATAGGGTATGACTTGTACGTCAGACCATAAGATGCAGGAACAAAAGTAGGCCATTTAGTGGTTTGCTCCACCATTTCATGATCTGATAATCGTCAATTCCACTGTCCTGTCTTTTCCCCATACCCTTGGTTGCAGACTGATTAAAAACTGTCTTTCTTTTCTTGAATGCGTAGAGAGACCCAGCTCTCAGTAGCATTCTGCAGCAAAGAGTTCCCCAGATTCAATCCCTTCAGAAGAAACTCTTCCTCATCTCTGTTGCAAATGGGTGACCCTTCACTATGAGATTACATCTTCTAGTCGTAGACCCTCTCACAAGAATGTAAGATAAAGGAGCAGAATTGGGCAATTCTGACCATTGAGTCAACTCAACCATGGCTTAATCCCTTTCTCCTGCCTTCTCCTTGGAACCGTTAATCCCTTTATCGATCAGGAATACACTCAATGATTTTGCCTCCACAGCCCTCTGCAGCAATAAGTTCCACAAATTCACTCCCCTCTGGCTGAAAAAAATCCTCCCAGTCTCAACTCTAAAGGGTCATCCCTTAACCCGGAGGCTGTGCCCTTACTCTTAATGTCTCCTACTAGGGGAAACATCTTTTCCATGTCCACTCTCTATTTGGTAAGTTTCAGTCAGATCCCCCACACCACCCTGCCCCACCTCCATCCTTCTGAATTCCATCAAGTACAGATCCAGAGTACTCAATCAGTCCTTATATGACAATCCCTTCATCCCCAGGATCATCTTGTGAGTCCCCTCTGAATCCCCTCCAATGCCAGCACTTCCTTCCTTCAGATACAGGGATCAAACTGCTCACAATATTCCAAATGCAGTCTGACCAGAGCCTATTACAGCCTTAGCAGTACATCTCTGCTCTTGTATTCTAACTCTCTCAATATGAATGCTAAAACTGCATTTGCCTTCCTAACTGCCAACTGAACCATGTTAACCTTAAGAGCATTCTGAACTAAGACTTCCAACCTCCTTTATGCTTCATAAAAGCTTTTCCCATTTAGAAAATGGTCTATACCTCTATTCTTCCTCCGAAAGTGCATAAACTCACACTTGCCCACATTGTATTTGATCTGCCACTTTGCCCACTCTCTTAGCCTGTCGAAGTCTTTCTACAGTGACCCCACCTCTTCAACACTATCTGTGTCATCCGAAAACTTAGTAACAATGCCCTCAGTTCCTTTGTCAGATAGTTAATAGATAATAATGATGATTTGATTTGTTGTCACATGTATCTAAGTACAGTGAAAAGCTTTGTTTGCAAGCAGATCATAGTAAGCAAGGACAAGCAGATTATCGGGTGAAAAAACTTGAACAGAATAAGGCATACTGGTTAAACCACACAGGATGAACACGCGGCAAGATCAACATTATTTGAAGTTAGAGACTAAAAGTGTAGAACTGTTAAAAGATCTGATGTAGGGAGCTCACTCGGTGTCAGTGCCAGAAATTAAACAATTAAAATATAATAGTGTGGTCCCACCACTGACCCCTGTGGGACTCCACTACTCTGGTTTCAGAGCTTTCAGCTTCTCCAGAATTTTCTTTCCAGTGATGACCACTACACTCACATCTGCCTGCTAACTCTCAAAACAACTTTTCTACATCAAATCTGTCTTGTCATCTAAGAATTTTGCAAGTTTCAATAAGGTGACCTCTCATTCTTCTAGACACCATGGAGTCCAGTTCCAACCTACTTCACCTCTCCTCATCAGACAGTTCATCCATACCCACGATCAGTCTAATGAACCTTCTCTGGACTGCCTCCAATATCTGTAACTCTTTCCTTAGATTAGAGGCCAAACATTCTTCACATTATCCCAGCTGTGCTCTCACTTCTACCTTGTATTAGTTTTAGAAAAACATCCCTACTTTTATGTTCCATATCCTTTGAAATAAAGGCCAATATCCCATTTGCCGACCTTATAACGTGCTGAACTTGGATGTTAGTTTTTTGAGATTCCTGCAGAAGATCTCCCAAATTGATTGCTTTCTGCAGTCTTTCTCCATTTAAATAATATTCAGCTCCTGTATTCTTCCTCGCAAATGCATAACCTCACATTATATTCTATCTGCCTTGTTTTTCCAATTTTTTTAACCTGTCCATGTCCCTCTACAGACCGTGTGACATCCTCACCACTTGCCTTCCCACCTATTTTTGAGTCAGCCACAAATGTGGCTATAATAAATTCACTCGCTTTATCCAAGTCATTAATCTAGGTTGCAGATAACAGTAGGCCAAGCACTAACCCCTGTGACACTCCACTAGTTACAGGCTGCTAACCCAAAAATACCCCCTTATTCCAACCCAGTTAACCTATCTCCTAACTATCTTAATATATAACCACCAACACCACAGGCTTTTATCTTATTAAGGAGTCCAATGTATGGTACCTTGCCAAACACCTGAAAAACCAAACAGTGTATCCCCAGCCTCCCCTTTATCTATCCTAGTTCTTACCTTTCAATGAGTTCTAGTAATTTTGTCAGGCATAATTTCCCCTTCATGAAGCCACACTGATTCTGCTCCACCATACTGTTTATTTCTAAATGCTCTGCTGCTACATCCATTATAATAGATTCTAAAAGTTTCCCTATAGCAGCTGTTACACTATCTCCCCTATAGTTAGCTGGTATTTTATCCTTTTCCCTCTTTAACTAAATAACAGCTTCCAATCCTTTGAGACATTTCCAGAATTCAAGGATTCCTAGAACACTGCTACCATTCATCTGCTATCTCTGCAGCTACTTCCCTGAACATTCCAGAGTGTATCCCATCAGGTCCATGGACCAATCCATCTTCTGATGAAGGTCTCCGGCCTGAAATGTCGACTCTCCTGCTCCTCGGATGCTGCATGACCTGCTGTGCTTTTCCAGCACCACACTCTCGACTCTGATCCGTCTTCAGTTCTATCAATTTCCCTACAACCTTTTCCCCTTGTGATAATTAGATTAATTTCCTCTCTTCCTTTTGGTCCTTGATTTATTTAGCCATTTTGGAATGCTGTAAGTGATTTTCACTGTGAAGACTGATGCAACGTATTTATTCAATTCCTGTTCCCCATTATTACTTTCACAGCCTAATTATCTAGGTTCATTTGACTTCTATCCGCCTTTTTATATATTTAAATAAACTCTCGCTGTCTGTTTTGATATTACACATTGTAAAGTTACTTTGTCCCTTTTTTGGTCAGCTTTTGTTGTTTTTTAAAACTTTCTTTATTGACTGCTTTGCCACATTGTATTTTTTTTCTTGCTATCTGATCCTATCCTTAACTTCCCTGGTTAACAATGGTTGGCTTATCCTCTTCCTCAATGGAATATGTTTTTACTGCAAGCCATGAACTATTTTGTTAAAGATCCGCTGTTGTTCCTCAATTGTCTCTAAATTTTTTTCCCAGTCTCCTGCAGCCAGCTCTGCTCTCGTTCCTTAGTAGTTACCCTTATTTAGACTTAGCACAGTTGCTTCTGAGCCAAGACCGACCCTCTCATACCACATGCTAAATCCCACCATGTTATGGACACTGTTTCTAGGGGCTCTTTTACTCTGATATAATTTACTATATCTACCTCACTACACATCACCAGATCCAAACTAGCCTGTTCCCTGATTGTTCCAGGAAACTGTCCTGAATACACTCAATGAATACTTCCTCATGGTTTCTTCTGCCAATCTGACTGTTGCAATCTATATAAAGATTAAAGTCACCCATGATTAATGTACTACCTTTGTTATATACTGTCATTATCTCCTGAAGTGTTCTCTAACCCACCATACTGCTATTATTCGGGGGCCTATAGATTACTTTCACCAGTGTTTTCTTTGCCTTTTTACAACTTACCTCCACCCACATGATTCAACATCTCAACTTCACTTCAAGTAACACCTTAATATTCGATTACAAGCAGGAAACCATTCAACCTTTCCAGCTTGGTCCACCATTCAATGCGATCATGTCTTATTGGATTATAATCTGAAAACCACATACCTGTCTACCTCGATAATATTTCATCCCCTGCTCAACAAAAATCAACCTACCTCAGCCTTAAAAAATGTTCAAGGTCTTTCCTTCCACTGCCCTTACAGCAAAGTTCAAAGACTCGGTGAAAATATGTTGCCTCATGGTTACAATTGGGTGGCCACTGATTTTCAAAGTGTCCCCTATATCTCCCATAATTGAAACATCTTCTCCACATCCTTGCTTTCATCACGGTCCAATGGGATCTTATATCTTTCTGCCAAGTTACCTTTAAGGAAACCCCTCTATTTCAGATATTAATCTGGTAAACCTGCTGTGAACTGCTACCAAAGTTAGATCATTCCTTCAATAAGGTGACCATGACTGTACGTAGGACTCCAAGTGCTATCTTGCCATTGCTCTGTATAATTCAAATATAACCTCCTCAACCTTTATATTCAATTCCCCTCATGGTAAATGATAACATTCTATTTGCTCCACTTACATATGAACATTGTGATCATGACATTGAGAGTCATCTGCATTGTAGAACTCTGTAATTGCTCACTATTTTAAATTTAATTCTTCTGGCCAAACTAGGCAATTTAACATTTTCCCACATTATATTCCACTTGCACATTTTTGTCCACTTGAGTAATCTACCTATATCTTATTGTAACTCTGTGTCCTCTTCACAATTTACTTTCCTACTTACCTTTGTATTGTCGGCAAATTTGGCAACCATTATTTCCAGCCCTTCATATTCATCAGTTGTAAATAACTGAAGTCCCAGGACTGATTCTCTTAGCCTTCCATTCATTATATCTTTCCAACCTGGTGAAAGACCCATTAATGCCTACTCTCTGCTTCCAATTCACTGGCCAATTCACTAATCCTTGCGCCACATGGTTTTATTTTCTGCAATAACATTTGTTATAGCACCTTGTCAAATGCCTCCTGGAAATCTAAGTCCAGTACCTTCACTGGGTCTCCTTAATCATAGTGCGTTCCCACCTTAAGGAACTTCAATACATTGGTCAAACATAATTTGCCTTTCACAAAACTGTGTTGACTCTGTCTAATTACCTTGAAGTTATCCAAGTTCTCAGCTATAAATTCTTAGATAACTGCTTTTAACATTTTCCTTCTGTCACATTTGAAGCAAACTTGCCTGTAGTTTCCCGATTTTTCTGTCTCCTTTCTTTTAATAAAAAAGTTATATTCATGATCTTCCAATCTAATGCTTGAAACTAGTGCATTAACTATCTGATGTGCCACTTCTTTCAGGATCCTAGGAAGAGGTCCATCAGAATCTGTCAGCTTGCAGCTTCAACAATTTAACTCAGTCTGACCATTTTGTATGACACTCAGTCAATTCGCTTCTGTGATATAAAAGTGAGGTTGGGATGCGTGAATACATGGGTCCATCAACAATCAGCGATACCTTACCTGCAAGATTTTAATCAATGTCACCTAACTGGGCGTTCAATATAGAAGGAGAAAGTGAGGACTGCAGATGCTGGAGATCAGAGCTGAAAATGTGTTGATGGAAAAGCGCAGCAGGTCAGGCAGCATCCAGGGAACAGGAGAATCGACGTTTCGGGAAGGGCTCATGCCCGAAACGTCGATTTTCAATATAGAAGCCATGATATGGAGGGGCCGTTGTTAGAGTGGGGTGGACAAAGTCAGAAGTAATACAACAAGCTTTGAAGTTACTTCACCTAACAAAGGAGTAGCACTCCGAAAGTTTGTGATTTTAAATAAACTTGTTAGACCATAACCTGGTCTAATCGGTACAGAATATCGCAATAAGTATTATTTCACAGTTATTGTGAAAGTTATTGTTAAACTTCTTGGCTTCATTGAAATAATGCTAAGTTATAGTTTACACTAGTTGCTCCCAAAAATTGTTTTCAATTGATTTCTGAGAAAAGGAACTTTGAGATTTAAAACGTCCAAGGTTTAAAATCACGGACCACGAACTTCTGAATAAAAATCTCTGCTGGTCTTCAAGCAACAAACTCTATTCTCACATCTCAAAGTCTGACCAGAAAAAATATTTACCAAATTACAGAGAAAATAAATAGCATTAGAAATGCCAGTTCTCAGGCACAGACGCAAGACAATAAAATGTAAAGAGAATTATTTTCATTTTGAATCTTATTTCCACTATGACGCAGGACAAATTTTTAAAAATGTACTAATTTAAATGGTGTAAACTAATACATTAAAAGTAATTGCTTTTAATTAAATTTTCTTTCTAATGCGGAAGCAGATCCAATTAATTTATGATAGATTGTTCATGCCCTGAATTGAATAGTAGTGTGTTTTAATAGCAATTCCTGCTTTTAGTACAAATTGGGTCTTAATTGACTTATTTTCTATGACGAAATAATTATGAAACATTATTCATTGCATTCCAATTATATTATAACATTAATGCCTTAAAATGCAGCAAAGTGACATGAAATAATCTTCAGTACTCACTGTTGATTACTTTAAGGGCCTTTCAAAGGAGCGATAGATTAAAACAAAATTGGCCTTGGGATTATGTCACTGCACAGCAAATGCTGGTTTCTGACTTCCCATAAATATTTCTTTGCTATGCGTTGATTATTACGTACTCTTTTAGATTTTAGTCAGGCTAACAAAAATCAACTTACACTGACTGTAACATGCTTCATCCATTTCAGCATCAAGTATGATCATCAGATCAATTTATGTATTGAAGTGCTAACTTCACAGAAACAGGGCTAATAGGGTCAAATGGTCCATGAGGGTGTTATGTTCCAGGGTTCCTCCCATTCGTCTTTGTAGAGCTCCAGTAACACAGCCTTCTCCATCATCAACATCGACCTATCTTCCCTTTAGCTTCATCAATGCCGTCTGCCTTCACTCATTCTTGTGGTCGTGAATTCCACATTCAAACTAACCACTCTACCTAAAAAAGGTTCCTGAGTCCTTATTTGATTTATTTCTTATTTATAGTTATTACCATAGATCTGGGCCTGTCTGCATGTGGTAACAAACGTTTGATGCCTCCCATAAAACATCATTATCTCCAAGAAAACCATCAGAACTCCCTTTCGTCTTTTCTTTTTGACTAAAAAGATTCCATCTTTCCTGATAGATGTTATTGCTCAATTTTGATATCATCCCAGTAATTTCTTATTATCTTTCACCTGTGCCTGTCCTTTTTTTCTATAATATTGAAACCAGAACTGTACACGTGACTCCAAGTGTGTTTATCCAAAGTTAAATGGTTTTTCTGTCATCTCCATCACTCTTCCTGAAAAACTCCAGCTTGCAATTTGGTATCACATTTGACCTGGCGATGTCAATGCCATCATCCAACATTACCTCTTGTGTATGACCTCACCCATACCAGTTCATCACATCTTTTGTCAAGCTTCACGAGCACAATATTTAATTGGAATCATTTACTGCATGTCTAATTTGGATGTCTAATTTGCACTGGACCTCCTTGACACTGTATCCATTTAACTTTATTACAAAGTTCTTGATGATAAATTACGCTCAACGGTAAACAACTACCCAGCCAATCTGGATAAATGACAATCATACAACAGCTTGGTGTTACTCCTTCGAATTCCAAATATCACATACTCCAAAAGCTACTGGTAATATAACAGTGTACAGCAGCAACCAGTTGGCAAGATATAGAATTGTGGTAATAGATGTTTCAAGAACATTAATGAGACTGTTATATTTATATAGTCAGACGTAATGGGCTGCGTTCTCGCCAATCTTTCCAGAGTCAAACCAGGTGATGCAGGAGGATGTGTAACTGTCAGTGCACAGAAGGCAGAAGATTTACAATTAGGGATGACCTGCTGCATTCAGTGGACATTCCCACCCCCCCATTCACTTCCTGTCAACAGCAAGAAGTACTTATTGTGGGCGGCACAGTGGTTAGCACTGCTGCTTCACAGCGCCCGAGACCCGGGTTCAATTCCCACCTCAGGTGACTGACTGTGTGGAGTTTGCACATTCACCCTGTGTCTACGTGGGTTTGTTCCAGTTTCCTCCCAGAGTCCAAAAATGTGCAGGTTAGATGAATTGGCCGTGCTAAATTGCCCATAGTGTTAGGTGCAGGGGTAAGTGTAGGGGAATAGGTCTGGGTGGGTTGTGCTTTGGCGGGTCAGTGTGGACTTGTTGGGCTGAATGGCCTGTTTCCACACTGAGTAATCTAAAAAAACTTTTAGAATAACCAAACATTGTTTTCTCAATTTTTATTAATCTGTGGTTCAATTTGTAATATGAAAAATTGTGCTGCTTAACTACAGATAATGATCCAATTTTTAGTTCTCAGTACTTCATTGTTTAAAATGTTGGAGTCCAACAATATTTGAGATAGTGTGCTGGAAATCAAAACCTATTATTCTTGGGGTTGTCATAAACATCAAAAATATTTAGCTAAAGCTTTTGGAAATGATCGCAGCACATTTGGAAAATCATAATCTAATCAAGCAGCATTAACATGGTTTCAGGAAAGGGAAATAATGTCAAACTAATTTATTACAGCTTTTTAAGGAAGTCTCAATCAGTGTGGATAGAGAGGAAGCAGTAGATGTCATAAAGTCAGAGAGGTGTACAACCCAGAAACAGACCTCTCGATCCAACTCATCCATGCTGACCAGATATCCTAAACTAATCTAATCCCATTTGTCAGCATTTGGCCTATATCCCTCCAAACCCTTCCTAGTCATATACCCATCCAGATGCCTTTTAAATGCTGTAATTGTAGCAGCTTCTACCACCGCCTCTGCCATACACGCATTACCTGCTGTGTGAAGCCCCTTAGGTCCCTTTTAAATCTTTCTCCTCTCACCTTAAACCTAGTTTTGGACTCCCCTATCCCCCAGGGAAAAGACCTTGTCTATTAATCCTCTCCATGCCCCTCCTGCACTGACCAATAAAGAAAGGTAAGCATAGTAACACCACCTTCACCACGCTTAGTAATGGGTTCTTCACCACACTATCCACTGTGACTCCACCTTCAAAGAGCTATGAACCTGCACTCCAAGGTCTCATTGTTCAGCAACACTCCCTAGGACCTTACCATTAAATGTATAAGTCCTGCCCTGATTTGCCTTTCCAAAGTGCATTTTGTTTTTGACTTCCAGAAGGTGTTCAACAAGATAACTCACAAAAGGTTAGGTCACAAAATAAGAGCCCACAGTGTTGGAGGTAGTATATTCATGTGCAGAAAACAGCGAGTGGGGATAACAAGTTCTTTTTCAGATTGGTGACCTGTGAGCAATGAAGTTCCACAGGGTTCAGTGCTGGGACCACAACAGTTTACAAAATAGATTAGTGAATTGGAGGAAGGAAGTGAATGCACTGTCACCAAATTTCCAGTTGACACAAAAATAGTTGGAAAGGCAAGTTGTGAGAGGGATACAAGTTCACAAGGAAATATTGATAGGGTAAGTGGGCAAAAAGTTGGCAAATTGAGTATAATATGGGAAAATGTGAAGTTGTTCATTTGGAAGGAAGAACAAAAGAACAATATTATTTAAATTGAGAAAAACTGCAGAAGGATTTAACACAAAGGGACTTATGCACAAAACACAGAAAGCTAGCACAGATGTGCAGCAGGTAATAAGGAAGGATCACAAACTTGGCCCTTATTTCAAGGGGGTTGGAGTATAAGAGTACAGGACCAGGGATGGAATGGATCAAACTGCTCAGAGTGGTCTCACCAGCATCTTGTACAGTCACAGAGAGAGTCCTGTACTCTTATACTCCAACCCTCTTGAAATAGGGCCAAGTTTGTGATCCTTCCTTATTACCTTGAATAAGAGACCACTCTGAGCAGTTTGATCCCATATTTAAGGAAAGATAACATTTCATTGGAGGTTGTTCGAAGATGGTTCACTGAGATGATCCCTGGAATGGAGGGATTGTCTAATGAGAAAAGCTTAAACAGGTTGGGACTCAACTCTCTGGAGTTTAGAAGAATGAGAGATGATCTCAAGGAAATGATCAGGATTCCTAACGGGTTTAACAGGGTATTTGCCACACAGAGCTATGGGGCAGTGCCCTTGTGTGTATTAAGGCTGACATAGATAGATAGATTCTTGATCAGTCGGTGAATCAAGGGTTACAGAAAAGTGGATATGATGAATGTTTCATCAGCCATGATCCTATTGAATGGCAGCAGGCTCAAGGGGCCGATTGGCCTACTCCTGTTCCTATTTCTTATGGTGTCATGGTCTAAACTAGCCACAGTCACCACTTTTACCTGACTAACAAACTCAGGTGAAAAGTAGACCAGATTTCAGTACTTAACAAGGAAATAATTATTTATTACAAGCAAATTGCTAACTTATTGCTCCATGATAAAAATCCTATCCCTTCTTAAATTCTAACCCTTCACAAACAAGCAGATATTCAAAAACAGACACAAGATGAATACAAAGGATGAGTGAAGGAAAATTCTCAGGAAAGCACAGTAGCACCAATCTGGCCCACAAAATTCAATCGTTATTTTCTTTCTCTTCCTTTTAAATCCTTTTTGCTTTTTCACTCTTGACTGAAGATTGCTTGTACATCAACGCTTTCATTCAGCCACTGGCTGAGAATTCATTCTTCCATTGTCTTTAAAGATATTTTATTCCTCCTTCAATAGAGGATTTGCAAATAAAGGGAAGTAGAAAACAACAACTAGACTTATTGGAGACTCTCATATCTCCAAATGAGTGAAACTGTGTGCTTTTTTTTTGCTGTTTTCTTTTTACAGGTTTGGTGGGTCTCTGCTGCTTCATCCCCACTCAAACTGTACTCACCTGGTCAGGAGCCATTCAAACCACTGCTGCCTAACAGGCTCGAGCTGAAAATGTGTTGCTGGAAAAGTGCAGCAGGTCAGGCAGCATCCAAGGAACAGGAGAATCGACATTTCGGGCCTAAGCCCTTCTTCAGGAATGAACAGGCTCCCCCAGTTCAAACCCATTGGATCCAAGGTGTCTGCTTCTGCTCTCACTGTCCCAGGACAACACAACGTCTGAAAACTGTAATCAATGTGCTTCCACCACAGAACACACCAGATGGCCTCCTTCTTTAGAGATCGCAATTTCCCTTCCCACGTGGTTAAAGATGCCCTCCAACGCATCCCGTCCACATCCCGCACCTCCGCCCTCAGACCCCACCCCTCCAACCGTAACAAGGACAGAACGCCCCTGGTGCTCACCTTCCACCCTACAAACCTCCGCATAAACCAAATCATCCGCCGACATTTCCGCCACCTCCAAACAGACCCCCCCACCAGGGATATATTTCCCTACCCACCCCTTTCTGCCTTCCGCAAAGACCGTTCTCTCCGTGACTACCTGGTCAGGTCCACGCCCCCCTACAACCCACCCTCCCATCCTGGCACTTTACCCTGCCACCGCAGGAACTGTAAAACCTGCGCCCACACCTCCTCCCTCACCTCTATTCAAGGCCCTAAAGAAGCCTTCCACATCCAAAGTTTTACTTGCACATCCACCAATATCATTTATTGTATCCGTTGCTCCCGATGTGGTCTCCTCTACATTGGGGAGACTGGGCGCCTCCTAGCAGAGCGCTTTAGGGAACATCTTCGGGACACCTGCACCAATCAACCACACCACCCCGTGGCCTAACATTTCAACTCCCCCTCCCACTCTGCCGAGGACATGGAGGTCCTGGGCCTCCTTCATCGCCGTTCCCTCACCACCAGACACCTGGAGAAAGAACGCCTCATCTTCCGCCTCAGAACACTTCAACCCCAGGGCATCAATGTGGACTTCAACAGTTTCCTCATTTCCCCTTCCCCCACCTCACCCTAGTTCCAAACTTCCAGCTCAGCACTGTCCCCATGACTTGTCCAGACTTGTCCTACCTGCCTATCTCCTTTTCCACCTATCCACGCCACCCTCTCCTCCCTGACCTATCATCTTCATCCCCTCCTCCATTCACCCATTGTACTCTATGCTACTTTCTCCCCACCCCCACCCTCCTCTAGCTTATCTCTCCATGCTTCAGGCTCACTGCCTTTATTCCTGATGAAGGGCTTTTACTTGAAACGTCGATTTCGCTGCTCGTTGGATGCTGCCTGAACTGCTGTGCTCTTCCAGCACCACTGATCCAGAATCTGGTTTCCAGCATCTGCAGTCATTGTTTTTACCACCATGATGTTTAAAATGACAGCTGTCTCTCCAGTACAGATTCCTTAGTTTAAAGCAGTATCTTCCTTTTTTTTTTAAACGTCCACAGTTCAAAACTAACAGAAATACACAGACATGGTCTTTACATGCCTCCACACTTGGGAAAGATGAAATGTCATTTTAAAATCACAAGGTAAGTGAAACATAGACAACAAAACACATGACTTGCATCTATTCACATTCACAATCCCCTTGTACAAGTCTTGGGACAAGGCAATTGCAATCACATTATCTTTACCAAAAATATAAATAGTTTTTACGCTGAATACTTGAATCAATTGACTCCATCTGAACAGTTTTGCATTTTATATTTTCGAACATGCAAAAGCATTTCTCAAAAACAAGCAACTCTTAATTTTGTGCATGCAGCCTTTTACTTAAAAAAAAAACTAATCAAGAATAACACACAATGTCTGCATTTAAATCTTCACTTGAAATAAGTTTTAACAAGCCTTAATTTGGTTACACAGTGAATTAATTGAGTTAGTGTCTAAAATTACATGTAGTTAACCATGGTCCCAGCTCAATGCACTTGGATTAGAACAACTGGATACTTCCTCCAATTCTTAATCAAATAAAATACTCCATCATCGTGCTTCAATAAAGTTATCCACAAGTCACAAACTAGAAACATTTACTACATATCTGCTTTTAGGTTCACTTCTCTACTTTTAAATGCAGATTGCTCAGTTTGTCATAGCTGCCTCATTATTATCCCTATCCTCAGATTGAAAGAGAGACCTATTTGTTTAGTTACTTGAAGCAATGTTGATGTTAAACAGCAGTACTTCTCTGGAGCATCTGACACTTTGAACCATCAGATCAGAGTATTAAGAACAGGCAACTGTCAATCTTGGTTTGCAGGTCAGGCAGATAGATTCTGATTGGTCAGGGTGCTGACATGGCACTGTAGAGTTTGGGAATCTCAATGATCTCTTTTTCTCTGAACTAAAAAGATCTAATCAATGCATGAATTTCTTTTGCCTATGTCAAACAGGATCCTGTTTATTAACATATATAGCTACTAGTATGTAAAAATAAATCTGTCAAATAATCTCAAAATGGTTTCTGGTGTAATTCATAGCACAGTCTGAACTATTTAGTAAATGCTGTCCAACAGCAGAATCACATCTAACTTGGATGCTGGTGTTTTAAGCATGGGCCGGTTCAACACTTTTGCATGTTGCTCACAATGGTCAATGGAACATGAGTTCCGCTAAGGTCTAATAGTCATTGAAACGTGTAGCTCACATATTTGGCATCACACTGGCACTGAAACACAAACATGATTGTTGTGTGGTAGGCAAAATACCTTTTTGGCCTGACTGTAGTATTCTGTTAGTGAAGAAAGCTACTAGAACATTTACCATAAAGTAACAGCATGAGACAGCTTAGTTTCACCTGGTGTTGTTCCAGGGTAACTGGAGACAAAATGGCCATCATTCCGAGCCAAAGGAGATGACAGCTGGCCCTCACGCGCAATATACAGTGAGTGACGTACAGTACTTTTCATGAGTCCTGGGCCTGACGAATGCTACACAAAAAGCCTCAATCTCCTGTTTCCATTGAGAGATGTTCAAACATCTCAAAGGTTTTCTCTTTGCGAATGCAATGGACACAACTTATGTGGGAATCTCTTATAAAAACACAAGAATTCGGAACAGGAGAAGACCATTCAGCCCTCGAGACTGCTCTGCCATTCTCCAAGCTGAAGGAGGGTCACTGAAACCAAAACATTGACTCTGCTTTCTGCAGTTTCTCCAGCAATTTCTGTGGGGTTTTTTGTTTCGGCTTTCCAGCATTCACAACTGTTTATTTTGTTTTTGCTCTATCATTACCCTGGTTGCCCTGTTAATCAAAAATCTAACTCAGCCTTGAGCATACCTAATAAATGGCCTGCACTGCTCTTCGAGCAGAAAATGTTACAGACAAATAAGCCTCTATTGTGAAAAAAATCTCTGAATCTCACAGTTAAATAGGAGACCTCTCATTGTTTTAACAGTGTTCCCTACTTCTGGACTCTCCCATCAAGGAAACATCCTCTCATCTTGTCAAATCCTCTCAGGAGCTTGTATATGTTTCAGTAAGATCACCCCTCATTCGTTTAAACTCCAAACCCAACTTGGTCAAGCATTCCTCACAAATTAACCCCTTCAATCCAGGAATCAGTCAAATAAAATTTATCTGAACTACTTCTAATGCAATTATATCCTTTATTAAGCAAGCAGACCAAACCTGTACACAGTATTCCAGAACTAGTTGGACCAAGACCCTAAACAACTGCATCTATATTACTTTTAGATTTACTGCACCATGTAATGAAGCCCAACATTCTATTTGCCTTTCAAATCACTGGCTGAATCAATATACTTTATGATTCAGGTACAAGAGGTACCCAGGTCCTTTTGTAAACTCCAAGTTCTGCAACCTCTCTCTATTTAAATATTATTTTTCCTAATCTGCCTGGCAAGCGGACAGTTCTCCCCACTCTTTAACCTAAATTCCTTTTGTAGACACATTGTGTACTCTTTGCAACTTACTTTCCTATCTATCTATACCATCAGCACATTACTTCATTTTTTTAATAAAAGAAATTGCCGAAAGTTGCATGTCAAGTTTGCTAAAAATGTCTTTAGATGTTACAAGTTGCCAAGATAAATATTTGTTCAGACACAGATTAATAAAACGAGAACGATCATGATTGATGTGGTTGGCTCTCAACTACTCTCCAAAATGACCTAACAAGCTGCTTATTTGTATCAACACACGACAAAGTCTAAACAGAGGAATGAAATAAGACAGACCACCCAGCATCAGCGAAGGTACCGGAAAGAACAAAAACAAAATTTGTCCACTCCACAAAGCCCTCCTTACCAACACCTGGGACCTTGTGTTAAAATTGGGAGACCTATCCCAGAGGCTAGTCAAGCAACAACCTGACAGATTTGTTGAGTAATTGACTTCTAGTAATTTATTTCCCTGCTATTTGTTAAAGTTGAGTGTGTTTATAATAAATAGAGTTGCTTTCTGTTCATAACAGAACCTTGTGCTATCCAGAATAGCAGTAAGTCAGGCAAACTGATCATCTTGCTGTTTTATGCCTTGTGGAACAATGGAGCTCCATTATTGGCACACTCTTCCCATTTACGACATAACACTGTGATGCTATGATTGCATTACAATAGATCGGGGTCTAATTATTTTGCTCTTTCTAGGAACCAGCACAGACACAATGGACCAAATGGCCTTATTTAGTGCTGTATGAATCTGTGACTAGTGGAAAGGAATAACACTATTATCAGATTACGACAGGAATCAAAAATCCTTGCCCACAAAGGTGTCAGCCCCTGAACTACCTTACAGGATAAGAAGAGATTCAGTGAGGCTACTATTTACACCCATCAGATTATTATCAACTTCTGAAATTGTAGGGACTATTCTTTTGGTCAGGCTGCTTTCTAGAAGGATAAATATCAGGTTAATTCTATCCACTTGAGAATTCATAGGAAACTCTGCTTGGGAACACCATAGTCTGCTCTCCACTGAAATATTTTGCCAAAATGAAGTTATCTTAATAAAAGGAATTAATGTTATTTCTTATTCAAAGGAAATAGTGAAATCCAATCCAAAAGCCCTTCAGAGTTGCATCGACAGTCTGAACCCTTAGCAGATTAACCATTACCTTTTGATGTTACCTATTTTGTTAGAAACAGTAAATTAATGTTTGGTTAATTTGTGTCAAGATAGTTAAGTAGCAGTGTGTAGTTTTCCAAACCATTAATTTGAAATAAAGAGAATTAAAAATGGCAAATAAAACTGATTTTTGAAATTTTTTTTTGAAAACCTTATTCATTTTACCGAGATCCAAGAAGGTTGTTCATCTGGTCACCTTCCCCATCATTGTTGGGATTACAAAACAGGTACACAATGTGCTCCTTTGTTGGAGATCAGGTATAAAACAACTTTCTTCCTCACTCAACTCATATAATGAAAGATTACTTCAACTATAATGAATAGAACTACATTCTCAATGATTTCTGTCTTTTCATGGGTTTATTGACAACGGTTTGATGGCAGATGCTGCTAAGTAACATTGTCCCTCTGGACCAAATGTGCTTGAGTCTTTGTTGACTCTGTGCTTAAGAGTCATTGAGGCTCAAGAAAGACTGAGCAGAGGAAACATTGGCTGTATGTATGGAATCAGAACCTATGTGTACAGCTGCTGCCAAGGACAACACGTACATGAGGAAGAAGAGGAACACAATGAGAAACCCTTAAGGGATTTTGTACATGGTCATGTGGGAATGAGAAAGTAAGCAATGATTAGATATAGTAATGGAACAAAACAATGCCAGATGGAGATAGGCAACACAGGTAAGCTATGAAGGAGAATGGTTGGCAGTGTTGAAGATCACAAATTGCTGATCCCCTTATTTAAGGAAATTGATCCATCACTGTGAGAAATAATAGACATTGTTTGGAGCATTAGGAAATTGAGAGCAATTATGGCCTAGCAAGGACTCCTAATGGAGAAACACATGACTTTCCTACTTCTTGTTAGTAATAGTTAGTATGGCTAACAGTTAAGCTATCCTGTATATAATCACTGAGCTTTAATAAACTACATTCTGTTCTCTAAGATAAGAGTCTTTTCTGCTTGGAATCATTTGCAGTTCATTGTTCATCGACCACATCATTTGAAAGCCCCCTACAAGCATTAGTATTATTCTATCCAAACCACAAATGGTCTCACCTTGACTTTCTCATCATTGTTGGTGCATTCTTTGCCTTGAACATGCAAAACGCTCTATGAACTGCAATTGGTAACCTTCGGCTTTCTGATGAGTATCTATATTTATTAAAGAGACTTAAAGTACCACAATCAGGGAGCATGTTGGCTGTGACTCCAACAGATTGTGTTGCCTGTGTATCCTTACGACAACCTCGATTATCTGAAAGAGACTGGCAGGGGGTATTTTGTTCATTCAAATAATTGATCTGATTGTAAACAAGCAGTAAATTATGATTGCTGGTTATCTGACAATGCACGCTATAATGCTGTTTAACTGAGAATTGAATGCTGAGTTGTCTAAAGCCAGTTTTACGGGACCTTGAAATCTTTTCAGATAATCCGAAATTTGGATAATTGACATTTGGATAATTGAGGTTGCCCTGTATATGTGTCTGTGTGTGTTTATGTCTATGCCTGTGTATGTTTATGTCTCTGTCTGTGTTAGTGCGTGTGTGTCTCTACCTATGTCTGTGTCAGTGTCAGTGTGCGTGTGTGTCTGTACCTGTGTCTGTGTTTGTGCGCGTGTGTGTCTGTACCTGTGTCTGTGTTCGTGCGCGTGTGTCTCTGGCTGTGTGTGTGTTCAAAGCAAAGGTGATCAGCAATTTGGAATTAAACAATTTTGTTCTTCAAAAACCAGGAACAACTATCAAACCTTGCCAGGTCAAAGGAACAAGATGAACAATAGAATAAAACTCTCAACAGTGTACCTTCTAAGAACATATGTCCTATTCAATGAATCTCTTAAAGCACAGTAGATTTAATTTAATTAGTATAATTTCCTGAAATGTAACCTTCATTTTAATAACTTCAAAAAGCAATTTGCAATACAGTTGTACAAGGTCAATGTGACAGCTGAACTGAAACTAAACCTTCTGTAAAGGGTTTAAATTAAATTTTTATAATAGAACTAGTGTAATACCATCCCCAAAAGGATTCTATCAGATATTATAATTAATGACTTAGAACTTAAACTGTGCCTTTCATGGTCATCAATATTAGTGAAGTATTAATGGAATTTAAAATAGTTTATGAAATATGTTACATGGAGAGGGGCAGATTATTGTAATCTTCCTAAATTACCCAACATTTGTAATTGTTCTACTTCAGTCAGAGAATTATAGCCAACAACCAGTCAGAAAATTACAATAAAAATAATGTTTAACACAGCTTGGGTTCTTGTCAAATCTATTTCAAATCTTTAATAAAGGCAGAATATAAATAATGATTGTTCAACATCTGCCAATGTCATCAGTTAAGACTGGAAATTTCCTCTTTAAATTAGCTCACTGTGAAACCTCACGTTTCTATTGCATGATTGTTATCCTCCCAATTTACAAAACAAAGTGAATTGGCATTATTTAATTCTTCAGAAATTGCTTTTGAGTTAGAAATGGGTTCACCTAAAGATAAAGCACGCTGATATTAAGTGAAAATCTAACATTTTTAATAACTGGTTTTGCATATAATAACAATTAAGAATATTTTAGATCATCTCTGCTGTATAATCTACTTTCATATTTCTCTCATTTGATAAGGTTGCTTATTTTTAAAAGGAAATCCATGAGATCTAAGGAGAGAGCTAAGAAGAGCCAGGAGGAGACATGAGAAGTTGTTGGCGGATAGGATCAGGGAAAACCCCAAGGCTTTCTATAGGTATATCAGGAATAAAAGAATGAATAGAGTAAGGTGAGGGGCAATCAAGTATAGTAGTGGGATGTTGTGCGTGGAGTCCAAGATGATTGGAGAAGCACTAAATGAATATTTTTCCTCAGTATTCACACTGGAAAAAGACAACGTTGTCAAGGAGAACACTGAGAAACAGGCTACTAGACTCGATGGGATTGAGGTTCACAAGGAGGAGGTGTTAGCAATTCTGGAAAGTGTAAAAATAGAAAAGTCCCCTGGGCCAGATGGGATTTATTCCAGGATTCTCTGGGAAGCCAGGGAGGAGATTGCAAAGCCTTTGGCTTTGATCTTTATGCCATCATTGTCTACAGGAATAGTGCCAGAAGACTGGAGGATAGCAAATGTTGTCCCCTTGTTCAAGAAGGGGAGTAAAGACAACCCTGGAAATTATAGACCCTTACTTCGGTTTTGGGTAAAGTTTTGGAAAAGGTTAAAAGAGATAGGATTAATAATCATCTAGAAAGAATAAGTTGATTAGGGATAGTCAACACAGGTTTGTGAAGGGTAGATCGTGCCTCACAAACCTTATTGAGTTCTTTGAGAAGGTGACCAAACAGGTGAATGAGGATAAACCAGTTGATGTGGTGTATATGGATTTCAGTAAGGCGTTTGATAAGATTCCCCACGGTAGGCTACTGCACAAACTACAGAGGCATGGGATTGACTGCTTGGATTGGAAGTTGGCTAGCTGAAAGAAGACAGAGGTGGTTGAAGGGAAATGTTCATCCTGGAGTTCAGTTACTGGTGGCATACCACAAGGATCTGTTTTGGGGCCACTGCTGTTGGTCATTTTTGTAAATGACCTGTATGAGGGCATAGAAGGATAGGTTAGGAAATTAGTGTCAAATCGCAGATGACACTAAGGTCAGTGGATAGTGCTGAAGGATGTTGCAGGTTACAGATGGAATAGATAAGCTGCACAGCTGGGCTGAGAGGTGGCAAATGGAGTTTAATGCCAAAATGTATGAGGTGATTCACTTTCGAAGAAGTAACAGGAATAAAAAGTACTGGGCTAATGGTAAAATTCTCGGTAGTGTGGATGTGCAGAGAGATCTCTGTGTCCATGAACATAAATCCCTGAAAGTTGCTACACAGGTCGATAAGGTCATTAGAAGGTATACGGTGTGTTAGCTTTTATTGGTACAGGGATTGAGTTTCGGAGCTATGAGGTCATGTTGCACCTGTACAAAACTCTGGTGCAGCTGCACTTGGAGTATTGTGTACAGTTCTGGTCGCTGCATTATAGGAAGGATGTGCAAGCCTTGAAAAGGGTTCAGAGGAGATTTACCAGGACTTTGCCTGGTATGGAGGGAAGGTGTTACGAGGAAAGGCTTGAGGCTGTTTTCGTTAGAGAGAAGAAGGTTGAGGGGTGACTTAATTGAGACATATAAGATAATCAGAGGGTTAGATTGGGTGGACAGTGAGAGCCTTTTTCCTCAGATGGTGATGGCTAGCACAAGGGGTCATAGCTTTAAACTGAGGGGTGATTGATTTAGGACAGATGTCAGAGGTAGGTTCTTTACTCAGAGTAGTTGGGGCATGGCACGCTCTGTCTGCAACAGTAGTAGACTCGCCAACTTTAAGGGCATTTAAATGGTCATTGGATAAATATATGGATGAGAATGGAATAGTGTAGGATAGATAGGGTCAGATTGGTTTCACAGGTCGGCACAACATCGAGGGCCGAAAGAACATTACAGCCCAGGATAGGCCTATGTTAATCACACAACAAATAGAGGATGTACGAAGCAACTGCAAAGTAATATTAACAATGAGATTATGGCTTGGTACTTAACCTTCATAACTGTTGGATAGAAATGTCAGTTAATGTTGCAATTATTGGAGAAATGTATCCACATATTTTAAAGCATATTCATTAAAATAGCACACACAGATTGTGACAAGGACTTTAAATATTTGGAAAATAAAATAAGTAGCATTTTCTGCCCAAATGCCTTTCTCAAGTTAATATGACATCCCTACTTGTGTCCACTGCTTTCTCTCAAGAAGTCCATTGTGTGTGTGTTAAGGGGAGTGTCCTGATATCAGTTTGCATATTGCTAAATAAACATTTCACCCTGGCTGTACACTTAAAAACATTACAAGTGTAACTCTACCATATCTTTAACTATCTTGTATACTTTAAATCAACTCAGGTGTCTGCTCTCACAGATGAAAATCCCAAATTTACCTGGGTATTGTATTCAAGACGTAGCGGATGACAATCTTCCCTGAATTGCATACCGCTGTTTTGACTGTGTAGCTTAACACCATTTCAGTTTTATTGCTTGTTGCTGAACCCTAGTTTAAGTATGGTTAACGTTGAGGCTAACAAGATTCTTTCTCCTTCATCCTTAGCTATTTAAACAACATTCACAGCATTCACCTGCCACCTGAAAGTATTTCATCTGAACAACAGCTTACCCACCTCAATTTGTTGCTGCAACCTGCAAATTTGACTAATTTACAGTGGGGGTCTGAATCCATGCCAGGTAACGAAAGAATACTGTATATCACTTCAAACTCCCAACGTGTTAGGCCAATAGTTAATGGCAGTTTATTTGTGTCCATACCCCAAGCAAGTTGTTGGAGGATTAAAGTCAAAGGAGAAAATGGTAGAAATACACAGCAGGAGTTCACTCGAGAGATGATTCTATTTTAAGGCAGCAGCTCACCACCAGATTCTCGAGGGTAATCAGAACTGGACAAGAACATAGAACATAGAACATAGAACAATACAGGACAGAACAGGCCCTTCAGCCCACAATGTTGTGCCGAACTTCTAACCTAGATTAAGTACCCATCCATGTACCTATCCAAATGCCGCTTAAAGGTCGCCAATGATTCCGACTCTACCACTCCCACGGGCAGCGCATTCCATGCCCCCACCACTCTCTGGGTAAAGAACCCACCCCTGACATCTCCCCTATACCTTCCACCCTTCCCCTTAAATTTATGTCCCCTTGTAACACTCTGTTGTACCCGGGGAAAAAGTTTCTGACTGTCTACTCTATCTATTCCTCTGATCATCTTATAAACCTCTATCAAGTCACCCCTCATCCTTCGCCGTTCCAACGAGAAAAGGCCGAGAACTCTCAACCTATCCTCGTACGACTTCCTCTCCATTCCAGGCAACATCCTGGTAAATCTTCTCTGCACCCTCTCCAAAGCTTCCACATCTTTCCTAAAGTGAGGCGACCAGAACTGCACACAGTACTCCAACTGTGGCCTAACCAAAGTCCTGTACAGCTGCAACATCACTTCACGACTCTTGAATTCAATCCCTCTGCTAATGAACGATAATACTCCATAGGCCTTCTTACAAACTCTATCCACCTGAGTTGCAACCTTCAAAGATCTATGTACATAGACCCCAAGATCCCTCTGTTCCTCCACCTGACTAAGAACCCTACCATTAACCCTGTATTCCGCATTCTTATTTGTTCTTCCAAAATGGACAACCTCACACTTGGCAGGGTTGAACTCCATCAGCCACTCCTCAGCCCAGCTCTGCATCATATCTAAGTCCCTCTGCAGCCGACAACAGCCCTCCTCACTGTCCACAACTCCACCTATCTTCGTATCATCTGCAAATTTACTGACCCATCCTTCGACTCCCTCATCTAAGTCATTAATAAAAATTACAAATAGCAGAGGACCCAGAACTGATCCCTGCGGAACTCCACTTGTAACTGGGCTCCAGGCTGAATATTTACCATCTACCACCACTCTCTGCCTTCGACCGGTTAGCCAGTTTTCTATCCAATTGACCAAATTTCCCTCTATCCCATGCCTCCTGACTTTCCGCATAAGCCTACCATGGGGAACCTTATCAAATGCCTTACTAAAATCCATGTACACTACATCCACTGCTCTACCCTCATCCACATGCTTGGTCACCTCCTGGAAGAATTCAATAAGACTTGTAAGGCAAGACCTACCCTTCACAAATCCGTGCTGGCTGTCCCTAATCAAGCAGTGTCTTTCCAGATACTCATAAATACTATCCCTCAGTACCCTTTCCATTACTTTGCCTACCACAGAAGTAAGACTAACAGGCCTGTAATTCCCGGGGTTATCCCTATTCCCTTTTTTGAACAGGGGCACAACATTCGCTACTCTCCAGTCCCCTGGTACCACCCCCTTTGCCAGTGAAGACGAGAAGATCATTGCCAACGGTACTGCAATTTCCTCTCTTGCTTCCCACATAATCCTAGGATATATCCCGTCAGGCCCGGGGGACTTGTCTATCCTCAAGTTGTTCAAAATGTCCAACACATCTTCCTTCCTAACAGGTATCTCTTCTAGCTTACCAGTCCATTTCACACTCTCCTCTTGCTGATCCTGTCAGAAAGGCTCACATCTTAAATGAATGCAAAGACTCTTGAGTGTAGAAACTATATCCTCCATGCGGGCAGTCATCAGCCATCACTGGATACAATGTTAGCAGTACAATTCTGCAGAAATCCGGCTCCATTCCAAAAATGACCTGACGTCAATGCTCATATTGTGAGCTTGGTATGCTTAAGGCAGCATAGAGCAGTTTTTAAATGTACTGTTTCAGGTGATGGTAAGGTGGAGTAGTAATAATGATGGCAAGTTAAGCCTAACTATTTATATCCTCTTGTTTCAAAATATACTTCTGTTGCTCAAGATAGATGCCCAAATGATGAACATGATAGCATGTTGAATATATTTGAATTAAATTTCTTCTGCTTGAATATATTTTATCTGTGGTGCACAACTATTTTGGCACTGAACTGCAAACTGAAAGAGTGATACCCTGAAGATGCAGAGCAGACCTACTCACAGTGCACTTCAAATTCCCTGTGGTCCCATTAAAACAATGCATCACAACGTTTGTGAAGTTCATTCCTGCAGCCAGTAAAATGGAGCAAGTCATTACATGTGCTTCTGTATAAATGCATATTTGAGTTTCTCAAGCGATGACAATCTGATGATAACCTGAATTTGTACAAAATTTCTGAATACTTAATCGAAGAGCCCAATGTCTTGGAGACTAACTTCCTGATCTATAATAAGTCCATATCCATTTTCTGTTTCAGAATAAATGACATTGCGACCTTTTAAATGATCTTATACACACAGTTTATTAGGTTAAGCAAAGGGAACATAATGATCCAGAAGTTTTATTTTCTGGAAGTAACCGGAATTGTGAAGCCATCAGGGGTACATTTTACACTCTGCAATGTACTTCTGAGACGTTTTGATTATTCAGCATTACCCGTAAAACTGCACCTAAACAGGCTGTACTGTAACAGCATTGATATTGAAACAGCAATCTGCATTTGCTGGGTAAAATTTGCTAAAGTTGGTGAAGGTGGTTTTGGAGAAAATTGAAGCAGCTGGGAAAGAAATTCCAGCCTTGGGCGACTGACTGTGTGGATTTTGCACATTCTTCCCGTGCCTGCGTGGGTTTCCTCCGGGTGCTCCATTTTCCTCCCACAGTCCAAACATGTGCAGGTCAGGTGAGTTGGCTATGCTAAATTGCCTATAGATTAGGTGCATTAGTCAGAGGGAAATGGGTCTGGGTGGGTTACTCTTCGGAGGGTCAGTATGAACTTGTTGGGCCGAAGGGCCTGTTTCCACACTGTAGGGAATCTAATCTAACCTAAATACTTTGGAGCTGTACCTTCATTAACTGGTTAAATCCTGAACAAAGCTGCTGGGAAGTGTAGGCTTCATTAAAAGTTAAGTCTTCATTCCATATACCATGCACATCCAACATTGCGAAGTACTGTATTCAGAATACTTCAAACTGTTGACCACAGAATCTCAATGTGTTGCTCCACTTAAATTTCATTCTAATTTTGGGAAATCACAATTCTCATGGTTTTAATGTTTAAATGGCACTAACAACAATGCAACCAATCTTACAAAAGTTAAACAACAATTTATTTTAGACGTCAAACTACAAATTGATTGTGCACTTTAGAAACAAGTGCTGAAGTCAGGAAATAGTCATTGTCCTCAATTTCTCACCTTCCCAAACTGCATTAACATATGCAATCATGACATAACTCATGAAATGTTGTTTGAACCTCTTAAAAGATACATGATTACTGCAGATACTTCTTGTTTGGACAGATTTCTGCCAGAAAGATCAACAAAATTGCATAAACTGAAACCCAAAGTTAGAAGAATCACCATCAATTGCATACACTACAAATGAAAATCGCAATGTTAATAACACTTTCTAGGACTGTTGCAATAAAAAAAATCTTTTTTGGTTCTTTCATTTACATTGTAATATGTGAAAAACCATAATGCTGGCTGAATTGTAATTTTAAGACTACAATGAATAGATTTATTTTAGGTAAGGATATCAAGGATTAAAAGTGGGGAGGGAGAGATCAGCCTTGTAATTGAACAGCAGACCATGAGAGGATGAATGACCACCCCTTGTGTATAGATTTGTTCTCTTGTGTTGTCCTATTTTAAAGCATTAACATGACCATGTCTAAAAACATGTCGAGAATGATAGGAGAGCTCGCTTTTTATCACTCAGGTTTTTATTGCATTAAGGAAGAACATGCAGTTCTAAATGACCAGTAATCATGACCAAATAGTCCCTCACAGAGCGAATATCTGCTGCAAACTGAATTACCACTTTGGAAAACAATAAATAAAGATGACTCCTTGGAGTACACAGAATATTCCTGCAATCTGTCACTCTGCCTAGCATCAATTTCAAGCTTTAACTTGTTTACAAATAAAAGCTATACCAGTATTTACAGCTAAACCTCATCTAAAAGCTTCATTACTCACACTATGTGGGCCAAATCGAGAGGCTTCTCTGGCATCTCAGGGTATATAGGATGAGGTGGTTCCCGACTTGGAACACATCCAAGGGACTTACTAATTGCATGTCCCAACTTCTTTGCCGGTGATTTCTGTGAAGAAAAATTACAAAGTTAATGAATAAAAGTATGGAACTCAAGGTAGTAGAACCTAAGCTCAGCTAAAAGAGAGAATGGAAGTTAAACAAAAGGTAGGCAACAGGAAAATTGAAGATTCCTTCCTTCCTAGCCAGGAAGGAAAATTTTATTTCACTTCAGAAATTTGCAAGCTACTCATTCAAAGCTGAATGAAACATTAACCTACTGAATTCCAGAGGCAAGGGGAAAACAACTGCCCCTGACATCAAGGCTGCATTCAACCAAGTGTGGCATCAAGGAGCCCTGGCAAAACTGGAATCAATAGGTATCGGAGGCAAACTCTCTACTGGTTAGAGTTATATCTGGCACATAGGAAGAAGGTTGTGGTTGTTGGAGGTCAGTCATCTCAGCTCCAGGACATCTCTGCAGGAGTTCCTCAGGGTGGTGTTCCAGGCCCAAACATCTTCATCATCATAAAGATCAGAAGTGGGGATTTTCATCATACTTGTATAATGTTCAGCACCATTCTAGACTTCTCAGTTAGCGAAGCAGTCCATACTCCAATATCGCAATATCCAGGCTTGGGCTGTGTAGCGATTGGAAACAGGTGCATCTCATTGGCCCAGGCTAACAACCCCATTCAAAGATTTCTTAGTCAATCAGGAAGCCCTGCCTGGCCAATGTAAACAATGGATGTCTTTTTTAAGCTATATTGGGTGTGTGTTCTATGCACTGTATCTGATTGACTGCACTGTCTTGCCTGTGTTTGTTAGTTATCTTTGTGATAAATGGAAGTGGGATTTGAGATTTGTCCTCATCTCCTTGAGAACTGGTTGAATGGTGGGGTTTGGGGTTTGGCTTTGCTGCCCTTTCCCCTGTATATAGTGGGGTTTTTGTGAACTGCTGCTTTCTGTTTATTGTTAACTGTATTTTGTACTGTTCAATAAAATTTAAAAAAAGAAAAAATATAATAGGGGGTTTAGAATTTCATCAGTTCAGGGACTGAGTCTGAGCTGGCTGGCCACAGCCAGTGTACTCTGCCCAAGTAAATAAAGAGGGACTTGGTGACAGGATACCAGCCTCTGTGCAGTTAGTTCAGGCTGAGAAATAACAGATGCCAGACAATTACCATATCAAACTAGAGACAATCAAACCATTGTCCTTGACATTCAATGGTGTTACCATCACTGAATCTTCTACTACCATCTTGGGGTTACCAATGACCAGAAATGAAATTGGACTGGGCAAGTCATATATATGTTCTAGCTACAAGAGCACGTCAGTGGCAAGGAGCTCTACTGTGAGGGACTCACCTCCTGACTCCTCAAAATCTCCTCCACAATCTACAAGGCACAAGCCAGGAGTATGATGGAACACCAGGAGAAAATGAGAACTGCAGATGCTGGAGATCAGAGCTGAAAGATGTGTTGCTGGAAAAGCGCAGCAGGTCAGGCAGCATCAAAGGAACAGGAGAATCGACGTTTCGGGCATAAGCCTGTTTTTTCCTGTGATGGAATACTCCCAACTTGCCAGGATGGGTGCAGCTCCACCAACACTCAGGAAACTTGACATCATGCAGGACAAAACCACCCACTTAACTGGCACATATCCACTCCACCCCCCACCGATGCTCAGTAGCAGCAGTGTATACCCTTTACAACATGCACTGCACTAATTCATCCTTCCTCAGAGCACCTTTAAAGCCTGCAATCAGTCCCTCCTGAAGAACAATGACAGTAAACACATGGGAACACTACCACCATCTGTAATAAGGACAGACTAAGCAGGAAACTTGTAACAAAAACGAAGTTTTTGGAGAACCTCAGCAGCTCTGGCAGTATCTGTGGATAGAAAGCAGAGCTAACGTTTTGAGCCCAGTGACATTTCCTCAGAACACAAGGTGGGTTACTGGACCTGATGCATTGCCATCCTTTCTCTCCACAGATGCTGCCAGACCTGTTGTGTTTCCAACAATTTCTAATTTTTTCTGCAACAATTGCTTCTTTTTCAGCATCGCTTCTTCTACTGGCACAGCCTTCCCAACCTGAGACAAGCAACTTAATATCAGCAGAAATACTCTCACAAGAAGTCTACAACAAGTGTGGAAACCAGTTAGATCCCAACCAATAGTCAGTTGTTCAATTGGAAATTTAGCCTCATGGGTTTCTAGTGAGGAATCCATGGGTTTAGCAGATAGCACCCTTGTCTCTGCTAAGTGTCAGAAGATGCCAACACATAATTTGATACTGAGCACAATACTGAGCAAGTACAGACCTGTTAGAGGGAGCATCTTTCAGATAACATGTTACTCTGAGGCCTGAACCCATAGTACTATTCAAAGGGAGTTCTCCAGGTGGTCAAACCAATATTTATCTTTCAGCCACACTGTAATATAGAAAAGGTAGTGGTTCACTGCTGACTGCATTTACTGCATTAAAACTAATTAGAGTGTTTGTTTACATAACAGCAAACACTACTTTAAAACTAACTTACTGCCTGTAAACTACTTTTGTTTCATCTTGAGAACTCTAGGTGTAACTTAAATATATCTTAGTCATCAAGTGTTGGTATTTTGTATTGCTTTTGGTGGTTTACCTTTATGTTACAGAATATTTGGATAATGTTCTCTAAAACTAATGTCATTTCACTTGAATCACTGGCATCATCTTTCACAAGTTGGTCAGTTTTCAGGAAACAGTCAATCTCTGCAGAGATTTGTGACAAATTCGCTGTCGTAAAGTGAAGACAATGAATTATACTGAGAGTCAGTCAAACACAAAGTCTTAATGATTTCCTTTGATGTTTGATTTGTAAGTTTGGTAATTGTTTCCTGATTAAGAGCGAGTGATGTTAGTAAATGGCAACAGTACTCTGAAGCTTCCTATTGCTTTTCCATTAAGATCCATTTAGCTCATCAATTTCAAGGATATTCTGGGAAGAATTCCAGTTCACAGAGATAAGTCAATTTGTCGATCAATGCCTGTGAATTAATGAGCCAGATCAATCAACATTGTCATAAAATACCATAGACCAGCTTGACTCATTAAATTTGCCATTTTGGAATTATCAAGTTCCGATATTTTGCTGCCAATTATATCACCAGAAAGATCCTCCTTATTCTGTCCTTACAGATTCCACTATAACTCTCAATCTTCATTACTTTTTAAAGATTCAACCTGTATTTGTTTTCCCTCTTGCTAAACATCCTCCAGTGATTCCACAGCACCTTCATGTTTGCTCCTCTGTTCTCCGCCGAAGTTCTTCCTCCCATTCTTCCCTGCTGGATTTTATTTACATGTGCACCCCTTCCATTTTTGTTTCAGTTTGCCTTTGTTTCAGGCAGCTGAAATTTTATGGATTTACTTCAAACTATTTTCCTCCCTCTCTGAGCTGAACTTCTGAATGATTAACTGTTTTTGTTCAACTGAATAAGTGTTTCCAAGATATAAATTGCTTTTGAGTGATCTTTATTTGCTGCTTATATTACACTTCAAATTCTTCTTTGCAATGGATCTTATAATCTCATTTCCCCTTTTGCAAAGTATCTGGATCAGTAGAAACTGTGTCTTGATCAAGGATCTTCAGACAATGGAGCTCTCTCAGTGTCTAAATTAGTTAGCTAAACTCCTATTCCAATAGATCTGTCTTCAGTTGGGTCTAATGTATTGCTGGTAAGCAATCTTTGATACCTCTCTGCCTCAAGTCTATGGATTAGTGTTTAATTATTAAATTAGATAAAAGAATCCTGCTGGAACACAGCAATTGTATCCAACCAGAAGACTGATTATCCTGGTTAAGAGTCTGGAAGAATGATTATACAATTCCCATCTCTGACTTTGCATAGGATGTTTCATTTAAAATTTCCCCTTATACCTCTTATATACATTTATACTTATATTAATATCCATCTGTGACTGCTTCATCATATCGTACTTAGCTATGTAAACCAGAAAATCCCATGTTTAACCCCCAAATCACATAGAAAAACAGCTTTTGAGGATAAGAATTTCTGACTCATTTTCAATTTTGGAAGACAACTGTTCATTCACACTTCCTCCAGAGATACATCCTACCTGTTACCACTCCATCCAGAACTCATCATTTACTCTTTCCTGTATTCCACTCTATCACAGATCTTCCTTTTTGGATCTTTTTTCCAATCTCCTTCCTTACACTTATTTGAAAATTTCTAATTACTCATTTCTTGATGGATGGTCATCAGCTTGAGGAATTGCCCTGTTCTTCTCCCCACAGATACAACCTGACTATTACCAGCATTTTCCCCTAATATAAAATATTACCTACAGTCAAAAAGTCTGAGAAAAAAAATCTCATTATGTGCCCCAAAGCTGCAGTAATAGTCTCTCAGCCTCTCTCAATACAGGGCATTGATGCTGTGCAAGTACCCCACCCTCTCCAAGATCATCTCAGTAGAGCAGATCACAGCAGATCAACTCTAGTGAAGGTCGTCGGACCCCAGGAGATGTTCCACTTGCCAAAGTTATAGCAACGCTGCTGCCTGAAAGGAAAACCTCACCTTTAATCTGGAACTATCCCAATAATACAGTAAAGCAGGAGACTGAAGGGAGGGAGAACTTGATTAGATTATTATTGTTAGGGAAGCGGTACTGAACAAACTGAAGGAATTACGGGTTGGTAAATGTCCAGGTTCCGATAAACGCCATCCTAGGGTCTGAACAGAGATGGCCAATGAGGTAGTAGATACATTGATGTTAATTGGCTGAAATTTATTAAATTCAGGAAAGGTTCTATCAGACTGAAAAGTAGTAAAAATAGTCCTTTATCCAAGACAGGAGGGAGACAGAAAATAATTGACTACAGGCCCGTTAGCTTAATGCCCGATTCAAACGCCTTCCCCAAGGTAATCAGCAAGGAAGTTAGAACTGGGTACTCGGAAAATCTTGAGGTAATTGAGAAGCGCCAACATGACTTTGTAAAAGGGAAATTGTATTGAACCAGTACATTAGAATTCTTAAGGAGTAAGATGTACTGTGGATAAACAGGAGCACTTTGCAGTTTGCACTTGGATTTCCAAATTCCAAAAACATTCCACATAAAAGGTTATTGCACAGAGTAGAGGCTCAAAGTGCAGGGGTAGCGTATTGGCATGGATAGAACATTGGTTTATAGGCAGAAAATAGAGCATGATGGATACATTAAAGTGTCTTTTTCCAAATTGGCAGGATGTGGGGAATGGGCTCCTACAGGCGTCAGTACAGGCCCCTCAGCATTTGACAATTGATATCTATCACTGACTTAGTGGGTCAAAAGCATGGCCACAAAATATTCAGATGAGGTAACGATAGGTGGGATAATATGCAGATTTATTTTGATAGGTTGAGTGAGTGGGCAAGAGTCTGGCAGATGGAGTATAATGTGGGAAAATGTGAAGTTGTTCACTTTGGCAGGTAATATTTTTTAAAAAGCAGAGATATCCCTACTATTGTATTCTATACCTATGCCAATGAAGGAGAGCATTCCATAAGCCTTCTTTACAACCTTATCTACTTGTACCGCTATCTTGAGGGGCCTGTGCACTTGTACACAGATCTCTTGCTACATCTACCCGCTCGGATATTCCCACTTATTGTGTATTCCCTCTTATTATTTGACCTCCCTAATGTATTACCTCACACTTCAAGTTGAAATCCGTCTGCCACTAGCCTGCCCACTTCACCAATCCACCTATATTATTTTGGAGCTTACGCTGCACTATCCTCTACACCCCCAATGTTTGTGCCATCTGCAGATTTCCCAGCTGTGCCCCCCAAGTTGAAATCCAAATCATTAACATATAAAGTAACCAGCATAGGTCTCAACATCGAGCCTTGCAGAAGACCACTTGGAACAGCTTTCTATTTGCAAGGACTGCCACTGATCATTACCCTGTGCTTCCTGTTACTAAGCCAACTTTGGATCAAATTCACCACATTACCCTGCATCCTACAGGGTTTCACTTTTGTTTGACCAGTCTGCCATGTGGGACCTGTCACATGCCTTATTAAAATTCATGTAGACAATATCCACTGCACTACTTTCTCGATCCTCCCCGTCACTTCCTTCAAGACTTCAATCAAATCTATAAGGCATGATCTTGCCTTAACAAAGCCATGTTGACTATCCCATGCCCTTCTAAGTGACAGGTTATCCAATTTCTCAGGATTGACTCTCACAATTTGCCCACCGCTGAAGATAAACTAACTGGCCTATGATTAAAAATCACACAACACCAGGTTGTAGTCTAACAGGTTTAATTGGAAGCAGTAGCTTTCGGAGCGACGCTCCTTCATCAGGTGGTAGTGGAGGGCTCGATCCTAACACACAGAATTTATAGCAAAAATTTATAGTGTGATGTAACTGAAATTATACATTGAAAAATTGATTGTCTGTTAAGCCTTTGATCTGTTAGAATACCATGATACCCTCCACTACCACCTGATGAAGGAGCGTCGCTCCGAAAGCTAGTGCTTCCAATTAAACCTGTTGGACTATAACCTGGTGTTGTGTGAATTTTAACTTTGCACACTCCAGTCCAACACTGGCATCTCCAAATCAGGCCTATGATTGTTTGGCTAGTGTACCTTTCTTAAACAACGGAACCACATTTGCATTCTTTCAATCCTCTGACACCTCATCTATGTCTAAGCAAACCTCTGAGAAAAAAATGTTTGCTCACCCCTGTCTTAAATGGGCGACCCCCATTGTTTAACTATGATCCTAGATGCAGATCTTCCCACAAGAGGGGACATCTTTTTAGAATCCCTACTGTGTGGAAACAGGCCATTCTGCCCAACAAGTCCACACCAGCCCTCCAAAGAGTAGCCCACCCAAACCCACTCCCCTATCACTCTGCATTCACCCTGACTAATGCACCTAACCTATACATCCTTGAACTCTATGGGCAATTTAGAATGGCCAATTCAACCAAACGTGCACATCTTGCAATTGAGGGAGGAAACCGGAACATCCGGAGGAAACCCACGCCAACGTAGGAAGGACATGCAAACTCCACACAGACAGTCACCCAAGGCTGGAATCGAACCTGGGTCCCTGGCACTGTGAGGCAGCAGTGCTAACCACTGAGCCATCATGCTGCCCGAATCCTTTCCACATCCACCCAGTCAAGTCCTCACAGGATCGTATATGTTTCAATTCAGTCATCTCGGACTCTTCTGAACTCCAGATGATACAGACCTAGCCTTTCCTCATAAGGCGAGGTGCTAAACTCCAGGTATTAATCTCACAAACTTTCTCTGAACTGCTTCCAACACATTAATATCCTCCTGCAAGTATGCTGACTAGTTTTATACAGTACTGCAGTCTCATCATTGTCCTGTATATTTTTATTCACTCATGGGACATGGGTGTTGCTGGCTGGCATTTATTGCCTTTGAACTGAGCGGCTTGCTAGGCCATTTCAGAGGGCAGTCTGAGAGGCAACCACACTGCTGTGGGTGTGGAGTCATATGTTGGCCTAATCAAGTGAGGATGGCAGATTTCCTTCCCTGAAGAACATTAGTGAACAAGATGGGTTTTTCCAACAATTGACAATGCATTCATGGTCATCAGTAAATTCTTAATTCCAGACATTTATTGAATTCAAATTCCATCAGCTGCCATGGTGGGATTCAAACCCTGATCCCCAGAACATTACCAAGGTCTCTGGATTAATAGTCTCGCGATAATACCACTAGGCTATCGCCTCCCCAACAGCAGCATAACCTCCCTGCTCTTGCATTCAATTCCCCTCACTCTGAAGCAGAACATTGTTTTAGCTTTCCAGATTATTTGCAGACTAACCTTTTGTATTTCATGCATTGGGATAACCAAACCTCTCAGCATCTCAGAGCTCTGCAAACACGCACCATTTAGAGGATGCGTCCTTTTATCCTTTCTGCCAAAATAGACAATTTAATGTTTTCCCATATCATATCAATTTGCCAAATTCACATAACTTATCTATATCTCCTCGTCAACTCATTATGTTCTCTTCACAACTCACCTTCCTATCTTTGTGTCATCAGCAAATTCAGCTACCATACCTTTGGTCCTTTTAACCAAATAATTTATAAACATTTTGAAGATTCAAATCTCCAGCTCTGGCGCCTGTGTTACAGCACCTATGACATCTTACCAACCTGAAAAAGACCCATTTATTCCTACTCTCTACTCTCTGTTGGCCAGCCAATCTTCTATCCAATATGTTATCCCACACATGGCGAGCTATCATTTTATGTAATAATCTTTGGTATGACACCTTTAATGATTGCTATTGTGTAGTCTTAGATGAATTTGATCTTTACCAGTTGTTACAACATGGGTAAACTCTCCTGCTTATTTTAACCGACAAACACAGATAAGATTTAACCCATGTAATAATCTGTGAAAATTCGAGAGGTCAAGAACTATTTAAAGTAAAAATGAACAACTTTATTTCGTAAAGTATTAACAGAGAACAATTAACAGATCATTATTTACAACTCCTTCTTCTAACCTATCTTTTACTTTTCCCTCTACAATACTGGTCCAATAAAAATCCCGATTAAGATTTACAAAACAAAACTTATCTCAAAACCAGGCAGCTTTTGGTTCTTCCCTATATTCCAGTCTTCTTTTCATCTTTTTGGGGATTCTATTTGCCATTATTTTAAATCAAATTAAGTGCTCGGCTTGCAAATATTAAATGTTTAAATCAAAACTGATTCTGACTTGTCCAAAAAGTCAGGATTTATGAATTACTCCTGCTTCACAGGTTACTGATGGATAAAGGTACCTTTAAGAGAGCTACGTTTTGAGCAGTCTCTACATGCTGGCTTGGCAGTTCTCTTCTCAACTGTTAAATTTACCCCAGTCTTATATCCCCATAGAATCAGATTGTATCATTGGCTTTTAAGATTGTCAATATACTAAATTCAAACTTGATTGGAATTTGGTATTTTGGGGGTATAATTTAAACTGATTGGCCGAATTCAAATTTGCTTTTGTCTCAGCCAGTACTATCTGTTCTGAGCCAAATGTTACATTGTAAATACTCCCACACTCAGTGTGCTTGCCAAGTCCTTCACTCTCCTAAAGGTAGTACACTTCTAACCCTTCATAACACAGTAAGCATCACCCACCACCGTCTATCAGTTCCCATACCACAGACAATGTTTTACAGGAAACAAGTTTGCTTAATGAATGAATAGGTTTGCTGATTCTTGACAAACCGTCTAAGCACACGAAAGACCAAGTTAAGGTGAACAGAACTCATCAGGAATCAATTAGTTACCATCTGAAAAGAAAGCCAGCTTGTCCGTTGAGGCACTATTCCTTATCATCCTTATTCATGACTTAGTTGTGGCAGAATTCTATTTACCATTATTTTTAAAATCAAATTAAGCACTGGGTTTACAAATATTAAATGTTTAAATCAAAACTGATTCTGGCTTGTCCATGAATTAAGGTTTTATGAATTACCTCTCGACACCAATTCAGCATCAGGAGGTTTGAAAATAAAATCCTCCTACCACAGAAATGCAACTACACGGCATTCCAAATTTACGAATCTTTAGACAATGGTAAAACTAGAAAAATAATGAATTTCCCAGATCATCAGAGAATATTTCAATTTGTTGATCATGTGAAAGGAAAGATCACAGACAGGATGGAGGCAGCCAGTAACCAACGTCTAGCTGTCATTGTGAACCTATGTGAAATACACAGCCCCTGTACATTCCTGCTGACAATGACAAATAGTTCCATCTTATTAATACTGCAGGAAATACAACTTGATATCTCCACCTCCATTTTACTTTCTAACAGTTATCAGCATTTTAAAAATCCATGCACCTATGTTAATATTAATATTTCGATCAAGTGCCCATTTAAAAACAGATTTTGATGATGGGAATAGGAAATTTAATGTCTATTTACTTCAATCTTTAATAGCAAAAGCAAATTCAAATTGTTAGATATCCTATGACATTAAACATATTAAGTCAGAAGATGCATTTTCACAATGAGTGCTCTTGCATTCTGCAGAGAAAGTTATTAGGAATAATACTCAGTTATACTATCTAAACAAGTCCAGTTCCATATGAGTTAAATTATAGTCTTTAAATTTTCACCAGTAGTCTGGATACCAACTTCCTCAGTGAAATAACTCCAGAGGTCAGTATCCCGTCACCAAGTCCCCCGTTATTTACATGTGCATAGTCCTTGACACTGATCCAGCTCCCTCAGAGCCAGCTCTCAGTAAACAGAACCCCTGACATTCCTGTTTATTTTTTTTTCTTCTTTCTTTTTTTTTTTCCGTTACATACAAAGTGCAGACAATACAGACCCAGCAAGCCCCCATCCCTCCCACCTTCCCCTGTATATTTTTTTTTTATCAAAAAGGGGTGTTTCCATTTTATGTTTCTTTCTTCGCTGTGTGATCGACACTCCTGTTTATTTTTTTTTCTTTTTCTTTTTTTCTTCTTTTCTTTTTTTTTTATTAACCCCCACACTACCGCCTAACTGCGGTAGTGCTTATTTTTCCCCAGCACCCATGGTGTGTGTGTGCAGGGGTGAGACACAGTGGAGACATTCCTGTTTATATCTGTCAGCCAGGACTTCCTATTGGACTGTATTAACAGCCCCAATCAGGGAATATGATGTCCACCTGGCTGACTCATTACAATTACGACACACAGCTTTGCATTATTCTGTGTAACAACAGAAATGAGACCACTTATTTCCAAACATTTGAAATAAACTTAGGAATTAGAGAACAAAGTGGTATAATGAGCGTTCCAGTTAGCGAGGAATACATGGCCTGAAATTTTAACAGTTTCAACTAAAGAGGCAGAACTGGATGCATGATAAACTCTCCACTCCTGCAGCCATCTTTAATACTGAGGTTTAATTATTATAAAACAAAGCAGACATTGTTGGCTTTATAAATCTGACTCACATCATCAGAGATATACCAGGAGAGACAGAGCACAAAATAGGAGTTATCATGAAGAGGGAAGTGGCAGCAGAGGACAGAAGAAAGCTTGATGACAGCAACAGCAGATTAAACTGAATAAAAGAATAGTCAACTGAGTAATTGTCATCTTAGCAAACATACTAACAGTACAGAAAACCCAGCAAAAATAACAATTGTCTACACATCACCCAATAAGACCATATTTTTACTGAATGCCACCTCATTGACTCCCTGAACTCTTTTGCAATGATGAAGCAATCTCACCATTATTATCCAAGTCGGTTATCTGACCGCTCCCCCCCCCTCCCTAACCCTCTCTGGCAGTCTAGGCAAAAGTGAGGACTGCAAAAGTGGGAATCAGAGTCTAGATCAGAGTGGCGCTGGAAAAACACAGCAGGTTAGGCAGCATCCGAGGAGCAGGAAAATCGATGTTTCGGGCAAAAGCCCTTAATCAGGAATGAGGCAGGGAGCTTCCGCAGTGGAGAGATAAATGGGATGGGAGTGGGGCTGGGGAGTAGGCAGCTAAGATTACAACAGGTGGATGGAGGTGGGGATGAAGGTGATAGGTCGGAGAGAAGGGTAGAGCGGATAGGTGGGAAGGGAGATTGACAGGTAGGACAGGTCATGAGGATGGTGCTAAGCTGGAAGGTTGGAACTGGGGTAAGGTGGGGAGAGGGGAAATGAGGAAAATGGTGAAGTCCACCCTTACATTCTCTCCAGTTATGTTCAGCTTCTTCATTCAGGAATATTAATGTTCTGGGATTGCAGCCTAAAGCTCTGATTCTTCATCTCTCAGCTAAAAGAATGAAAGCAAAATATTGAGGATGCCAGAAATCAGAAATAAAAATAGTAAATGCTGGAGAAACTCAACAGCTCGGGCAGCTACTGAAGAGAGAAACAGAGCTAATGTTTCACGGTCATGAACCTGCAGCAGAATATATGGTCTAGAATTTCCAATAACCATCAGAACAAATCTGAGCCACTTTGATCTTATCCAAAGAGTAACCCACCCAGACACATTCCCCTACCCTATAGTTACCTCTGACTAATGCACACCTAACCTATACATCCCTGAATACTATGGGCAATTTAGCATGGCCAATTCACATAACCTGCACATCTTTGGATTGTGGGAGGAAACTCATGCAGACACGGGGAGAACGTGCAAACTCCACACCGACAGTTGCCCAAGGCTGGAATCGAACCTAGGTGCCTGATGCTGTGAGACAACAGTGCTAACCACTGAGTCACCGTGCCACCCAATAGGAACATAGAAAATAGGGGCAGAAGTCAGCTATGTGTCTCCTTGAGCCTGCTCAATATGATCAGGGTTGATCACCCAACTCAGCATCCTGTTCCCATTTCCCAATCCCTCCAGATCCTTTGACCCCATTAGTCCTAAGAACAGCATATAATTCCTTCTTGAAAATATCCAATGTTTTGGGCTCAGCCACTTTCTATGGCAGAGCATTCCACAGGTTCCCCCACTTCCTGGGTGAAGACATCTCCTCATCCCAGCACTTCATTGAATCTTTCTGAAAGTCCAAGTAAACTACATCACTGGCTCCCTCTCATCAACTTGACAAATTACATCCTTGAAAATGTTCCAATGGATCTGTTAAGCATGATTTATTTCCCTTTTTATTCATACTGACACTGTCCAATCCAGTCACTGTTTTCCAAGTGCTCTGCTATTACATCTTTTGTAATGCACTCCAGTATTTTCCTCATTACTAATATCAGGGTAACTACCCTATAATTCCCTGTTTACTCTCCAATTCCTTTTTTTTAAATATATTCTCCGTAGTAAACTGTCATGGTACAGATAAAAGGCTGCAAAACACATTTCTTGGGGAAGGTTTGTGATGTTAAGTGAATGATGTATAAAATAGGAATTTAGGGCAGGAAATGAAAGAGTTTGAGAGGAGAATTACCACTAACTGACGTCAAGTAAACGGTATGTATTCCTGCTGTCTCTCTCGGATTATGACTCCAGGAAGTTACTTCCAGGACTGTTACTGACCTCATCTACTCTGGAGATTAGGGTGGCACGGTGGTTAGCACTGCTGCCTCACAGTGCCAGAGACCCGGGTTCAATTCCTATCTCAGGCAACTGTCTGTGTGGAGTTTGCACATTCTCCCCGTGTCTGCGTGGGTTTCCTCCGGGTGCTCCAGTTTCCTCCCACAGTCCAAAGATGTGCAGGTCAGGTGAATTGGCCATGCTAAATTGTCCGTAGTGTTAGGTGATGGGGTAAATGTAGGGGAATGGGTCTGGGTGGGTTGCTCTTCGGAGGGTCGGTGTGAACTTGTTGGGCTGAAGGGCCTGTTTCCACACTGTAGGTAATCTAATCTCCCCTCATTTCATACTTCTGTTTCTACCACCTTCACAAAATGCACAAACGTAACTGCCCTGGCAGACCCATCATTTCACATTTTGTTTCTATCCCAATGAACTACTCTTCCTATTTTGACACTATTTGTCTCCCATGGTCGGTCTATACTCAATTACATTCATGATTGTTCCATAATTTCCAATTTTATGGTCCAAGCCACCCGTTTTTCCTCAGGGATGTACAATCCCTTGACACAGCTATTCCCCATTAGAATGGCCTGAAGAAACTGCTTCTACCTTAACAAGGGGCTTGCTCAGTCTCCATCCACCACCATCACACTCTGCTGAAATTTCAACAACTTGGCCTTTCACTCATCACAGTTTCTCCAAGTTAAGGCCATGGGTAACACATTGGATCCCAGCTTTAACATCTCTTTGTAGGATATACAGAACATTCCTCCTTTCAGTTCTACACCTGAAACCATCCATGATGTTCTCTAATACATTGATGATACCTTTAGTGTTGCTTCCTACTCTCATCTGGAACTAGAAAAATTAATCAAATTTTCTTCCAAGTTCCCTCCTTCTCTGTGCATCAATATCCATTATAATCCCACCAACATCCACAGTTATCTTGACCACACCTCCTTGCAGCCTACTTTCTGCAAGGATTCCATACTATTCCCTGAGTTTCTCCATTTCCTCTGTTCTGATGATACCTTCAATCCTGACCTCCCAGGAGCCTGCCATTTCAATAAACCATTCTGTTCCCATGGTAACATCCTGTTCTGATTTTGCTGCAATGTTCAAACTAAGCACAACACAACCTCAAAGAAACCACACCTCATTTTCTGCTCAGGCACTTAATAAATTTGAAATATCAACATTGAATTCAATATTAACTTCAGAAACTGTCACATTGTATGGATATTACATTCTCTCCTCCAGCACTAGCCCCCTCCAGTTTTATCTTGTTTCTGTTTTTTCTCTTTGGTCTTCGTATTGGTAACCCATTCCCTTCCTTTGACAACATAATTTATATTCATTTTACATCTCCTTTTCTCTTTCTTCACCCTTTTAGCTTTTGCATTGGGATTTAGCCACTATGTAAACTATTTTAAACTATTTTCGATACCTTTCAGTTTTGAAGAAGTTATACCAGACTCAGAACATTGACATGGTTATTCTCTTCACAGATGCTGCCAGACCTGAGTTTTTCCAGCATTATCTATATTTGTTGTATTTCTAATCTGTTATGTCCTTTCTAACCATTTGTTAAATCCAGTTCACTACTGAACCCAATTTAAATAACCAACATTTTGCTTTCGTAATTGCCTGTCAGAAAACATATATGAAGAGATCTGGAAGTTCTTGCAAGTCACATCCACTGCATCTCCCATATCCAGTCTGTTACTTCTTAAACAAAACACCCAGGTTTGAAAAGCTTGGCCTGGAATTAGTTTATATTTCCCATGATCCACTCTGTATCTAAATAATTACATCTTTTTCTTTGAATTAAGTGAAGAAGGTGTTTAGCACACTTCCCTTTACTGTTCTGACCCTTGAGTATAGGAGTTGGGATGTCATGCTGAGGTTGTACAGGACAGTTTTGGAGAACTACATGCGGTTCTGGCAACTCTGTTGTAGGAAGAATATTATTAAATTGAAGAGGGTTCATAAAATATTTACCAGAGATGTCAGGAATGGAGGGTTTGTGTTACAAGGAGAGGCTGGATAGGCTAGGAGTTTCTTCTCTGGAGTGTAAGAGGTTGCAGAGTGACCTTATAGATGTTTATCAAATAATGGTGGGCATAGATATGGTGAATAGCAAGGACCTCTTCCCTAGGATGGGGGAGTTCAAAACTAGTGACATATTTTTAAGGTGAAAGGAGAAAGACAAAAAGCACACAGGAGGCAACTTTTGTTTTTAACACAGAGAGTGGTTCATATGTAGAGTGAACTGCCAGAGGAGGTGATGGATGCAAAATACAGGCAGGTGGGACTAGTTTAGTTTGGGAACATGGTTGGTGCAGACTAGATGGACTGAAGGGTCTGTTTCCATGCTCTATGATTCAATCACTATAATTAACATTTGCAACATTTTTCTAATCACAGATATTAAATTTACTGGCTTATAATTTCCTGGGTTAGTATTGTCTCCCTTTTTGAAAATGAGTGCTACATTGGCCATTCTCCAGTCCATTGACTTTTATCCACACAATAATCACCTGAAATATAACTTATATATCCTCCTTCATTTCTTACCTCACTTCCATTAGCACCTTTTGATATGGACCAGGGACTGCGCTTTCTTTCAGTTTAAGTAACTTTAATATGTTGCTATCATTCATTATCATTGCGTAAAGAGCTTGTGAGAAAGGCACTCAATCATGGAAGATTTTAATGTGCAAATAGACTTAAAGTCAGATTGACAGAAGTACCTCGACAAGGAGTTCATGGAATGCTTTTCAGATATTTTCTTAACACAGCATGTTCTGGGGCTGATCAGTGAGCAGCCTAGACGAAACCCAACATTTGACAACAAGATAGGATTAATGATCTGATATCAAAATTACCCCCAGGTTACAGTGACCATAATATGATTGAAGTTTCCATTCTGTTTGAAGGAGAAAGGATTGGGTCCAAGACAATTTTTAAAAAATTTAAATGAGGGGAATTATGAGGGCGCCTCAGGAAAGTTGGCTCAAGTGCAATGTCAAGTCAGTGCTAAGATAAATCAGAGGTGAAGTGGCAGTTATTTAAGGGATAATTCTATATGCGTGGAATAGGTACGCTCAAAAGAGTAAAAATAATTCCAAGCGATTAACCCACCATCCATAATTAATGTTAAAGACAGTAACAGACAAAAAAAACACAATTGTGCAAAGACAGGTGTTAGTACGGAAGATGAAATGGAATATAGAGAACAGCAAAGACTGACTGAAAAAAATCTGAGAGAGAAAAATTCAAGTATTAGAGAAATCTGATCAGAAATCTGAAAACAGCTAGTCAGATTCTATAAATATTTAGAAAGAGAGCAAATGAAGTGAGCATTGGTCTGATGGGAAGTGTGACTGAAGATTCAATAATGGAAAATAAGGAGATGGCAGATGAATTGATGTTAATTATAGAGGACACACATAACATCCCAGAAGCAACAATATATCAGGAAATGGGAAGGCAGGTGGAACTCAGGAAAATCATAATCTGAAGAGAAGCGGTATAGAGTAAATTGTTGGAGCTGCAATCTTACAAGTGCCTGGGTCCAGATGGAAGCCTTCTTAAGGTCTCAAAAATGACTAACATGATAGCTATTCCTTTGGTTTTAATTTTCCAAACATCGCTTGATTCAGGGAATGATCCCATCAGACTGAATGTTAGGAAATGTAGCTCCGACATTCAAAAAAGGATGGAGATAAAATGTAGGTAACTACAGGTCAGTTAGCATACTATCTATCCTACTGAAGATGTGTAAAGTGATTATTAACTAAGTTACAGCAGGTCACTTGGATGATCATGCGCAGTCAAAATAGCTTTGTGAAAGGGAAATCATATTTGACCAATCTTTTGGAGTTCTTTGAGGAAGAAACGTGCTGTGGATAAAGGGAACCACTGAATGTACTATACTTAGGTTTCTAGAAGGCATTTTATAAGGTGCCCCTTTAAAGATTATTGCAGAAAACTAAAGCTCATGGTGTAGGTGTAGCATGTTGGCATGGACAGAAGATTGGCTGACTAACAAAAATAGAGTGGCAATAAATAAACTGTTAACAATTTATATAAATAATTTAGATGAAAGGTCAGAAGGTTTGGTTGCCAAATTTGCTGATGACGCAAACTACCGAGGAAGTCAGTGTGAAAAGGACATGAGGATTCTATGGAAGCATACATGCAGATTAATTGAGTGGGCAACATTATGGCAAATGAAGTATAAGTGGGAAAACATGAAATTACTCATCTTGGCAAGGGAATTTTTAAAAATCTAAATGATGAGAGATTGCAGAGCTCAGAGATGCAGAATCCTATTGCATGAATCACAAAGGCTGAGTATGCAGATGCAGCAAGTAATGGGGAAAGCGAGTAGAGTGTTATCATTACCACAAAGGAAATTGAATATAATAGGGTTGTGATGTTTCCATTGCAAAGGACACTAATAAGACTGTCTTTGGAGTACTATGCACAGTATTGTACATCTTACTAAAGGGAGAGGCATTGGGGGCAGTTCGGAGAAGGTTTACCAAACTAATACCTGGAATGGGTGAATTGTCCTTTGAAGGAAGTTGGACAGGTAAGGTTTGAATCTGCTGGAGTTTAAAAGTAGCGTTTTGACCGAAACATACATGATTCTGAGGAGTCTTGATGAAGGAGATGAGGAGACGATATTTTCTTTCCTGAGGAAATTCAGGACTAGGGATTGTTCCCAATTAAAATAAGATTTGGTTCTTCCTTTTCTCTCAGAAAGTAGAGATCCTTGGAATTTATGAAGGCGGCAGAGGCAGAAAGATTCTTTGTTAAGGAAGGGAGTGAAATGTGGATTTATGATTATTTAGCCACGATTTTATTGAATAGTGAAGCAGCATTGAGAAGCTAAATGGCCTACTTTGTCCAATTCATATGCTAGAACTTCCTTTTGCTTGACACCAGCTTGTCAAAAGGATGATGTTTGCATTGGTATGTCATTATCTTTCATAGTGCAAGACACCAGCAGCACACTCTCTTCAAGACCGTCAGGGAGTGGAGGTTAGTGTGTGCCCATCTCTATAGAGAAGGTGCTGGGGAAGCTGAAAAGTCTGAAGGCGGATAAATCACCCAGAATAACTGGACTACAATCCAGAGTTCTGAAGGAGATTGGCTGAGGAGGTTGTAAAGGCTTTGGTGGTGATCTTTTGGGAATCACTGGAGTTAGGGAGGGTCACAGAGGACTGGAAAATGGTTAATGTAACACATTGGGAGGGAGGCAGAAGACAGGAAATTACAGACCAGTTAGTCTGACATTGGTCATTTTTAAGACTTTAGGGACCATGATTAAGGTTGAAATTGCAGGGCACATGGAAGTGCATGGTAAAATAGGGCTGAGTCAGCACAGCCTCACCAAAGAGAGGTTATGCCTGACCAATCAGTTAGCATTCCATGAGAAGGTAATGAGCCAATTAGACAAAGTAAATCCAGTGGATGTGATCTGTTTGAATTTCCAAAAGGCCTTTGACAAGGTGTCGCACAGGAGCTTGCTAAATAAGAGCCAATGGTGTTAGAGTGAGGTACTGGCATGGAAAGAGGTTTGGCCGTCTAGTCAAAGGCACAGAGTTGGGATGAAGGACAGCAGCTGGTGAGTAGTGAAGTTCCCCAGAGCTCTGTATTGGGATCAGAACCAATCACATTATACATTAATGATCAGAAGGAACTGAGAGCATTGTTGTTCAGTTTGCAAATGACACAAAGATAGGTGGAGGGACAGGTGGTGGTGAGAAACTGGGGAGGCTGCAGAAGGATTTGGACAGACTAGGAGAGTGAGCAAAGAAGTGGAAGATGGAATACAATGTGGGAACATGCACTTTGGTAGGAAGAATAGAAGCATAGACTATTTTTGAAGTAAGGAAAGGCTTTGGAAATCTGAATTGTAAAAGGAATTAGGAGATATGCTTCAGGATTTTCTTAAGGTTAACATGCAAGTTCAGTTGGTGGTTAAGCAGGCAAATTCAGTGTTAGTATTTATTTCAAGAGGGCTAGAATGTAAGAGCAGAGAGATATTGCTGAGGCTGTATAAAGCACTGATCAAATAGTCGGAACATTGGGATGAGCATTTGGGTCCCGTATTGAAGGAAGGATGTGTTGGCCTTGGAGATGTCCAGAGGTGGTTTACATGAATGTCCTGGGGATGAAAGACTTGAGCTGAGTAGCGATCAAGGACTCTGGGTCTGTATATGATGGAATTTAGAAGCATGAGAAGGGGATCTGATTGACACTTTAAGAAATCTGAGATGCCTGGACAGAGTGGATGTGAAGAAGATGTTTCCACTATTAGGAAAGACTAGGATCTGAAGGCAAGGCCTCAGAGTGAAGGGACAACTCTTTAGAACTGAGATGAGGAGGAATTTCTTCAGTCAGAGGGTGGTTAATCTGTGGAATACATTGTCACAGAGGGCTGTGGAAGACACGTCATTGAGTGTATTTAAGACAGAGATAGAACATTAAGTTTCAAGAACATTAAATTTCAAGGATTATGGAGAGAAGGCAAGATAACGGCATTCAGAAGCATACCAGCCAAGATTAAATGGCAGAGTAGACTCAAGGGCTGAATTGCTAAATTCTGCTTCTATATTATGGTATATAATATATACCATAATACATATTATGGTATCCCTCTAGCCCCTGCCTGTTCTTATGTATATCTAAATGCATCTTAAGCATTGCTATGGTATCTGCTTCTTCCACCTTCCCCCACATCATGGTCCAGGTACCTATCAACCCTTTGTGAGAAAAACTTGCCTCGCGCATCTCCTTTAAACTTTGCCCCCTTCACCTTAAACATGTGCCCCCAAGTTTTCGACATTTCCACTGTGGGAAAGAAACCCTAACTGTCCTCCTGCTTATAATTATACCAGGTCATTTAGCAGCTTCCAATGTTTTGGCAAAACAGTCCAAGTTTATCCAACCTCTCCTTATAGCTCAGTGGTTAGCACGCTGCCTCACAGCACCAGGGTCCCAGCTTCAATTCCAGCCTCGGGTGACTGTCAGTGTGGAGTTTGCACATTCTCCCCATGTCTGCGTGGGTTTCCTCCCACAGTCCAAAGATGTTCAGGTTAGGTGAATTGGCCGTGCTAAATTACCCATAGTCTTAGGTGCATTAGTCAGAAGGGAATGGGTCTGGGTGGGTTACTCTTCGGAGGGTCAGTGTGGACTTGTTGAGCCGAAGAGCCTGTTTCCACACTGTAGGGAATCTAATCTAATCCAATTCAGGCAACAACCTGAATTCTACACCCTCTCCAAAGACTCAACATCTTTTCTATAATGTAGTGACCAGAAATCCACCTACCACACTCCCTTTACCCCACCCAGCAGTGCCCCACACAACTGTCGATATTGTTCCGTGTCCAGGCATGGACCGTGCGGATTCTGGGCCTGGATTGTATGGATTCCGGGCCTGAACCACACAGATTCTGGGCCTGGACTATGTCAATTTCGGGCCTGGAGTAGGATTGCTTCAGGGAGAGCTCCTGTCCTGGATGTTCTCAGAGACAGTCTCCAAAGGTAGTAGTGTATTTTATTTTGTCCAATCAGATTAGAAATCAGGTTTATGACACAGATCAGAAGATCTGGGCCATCATTGGCAACTATTCAAATGTTATTCATGAGGACAGAACTCAGACTGCCAAGGCATTAGAAGCATCATCTCAAATGAATAAGATCATTGAACAGCTAATGGACTACTGGGCTTTGTGTCAAGTGGTATAGATTATACAAGGTCATGACGTAATGGTGAATATCTATGACAAGAGTAAGACTGCAGCTGGAGCACTGGGTGTAATTTCAGCTCCAAACTATAAGAAGCTGAAACAATAGAGACAGTACTGAGCAAACTTATGAAGGGATTGTCTGATTTGAGAAAATATAAATTGTAAGGACAGACTTGAAAGACTGGGACTGTTTTCAATTGAACAAAGAAGGATGATCTAGATGGCCACACTTAAAGTTCAACTGAGATGAGGCAAAATAAATAGAAGCAAATTATTTTTAGTGGTTAAGAGGTCTAGAATAAGGGAACTTGCACATAAAAGTAGTGCAATAAATTTAGGACAGAAAGGAGAACATTTATTTCCCAGAAGAGTGTTGAGTGACTCCAAAATTCATGATGAGAAATAGTGATTCATGCAGGTATTCGGGATGTTAAACAGAGAGCTGAAGTAAAGAAATAGGAACTCAGTGGGAACATGAGATTGGAACAATTAATCATGCAGTGAGTAAATATTAATATAGACTGGCCACAATCAACCACTGTTTTCAGGTAGTAATTAAACATAATTGACAGTTAAGTGTTGAGCAGATTTAACCCGAAAGTTAGAAGAAATTTTGCTGTTTGTTTTAATAGATAAAATAAGTTGGTGATTCAAGTGACAGTAGATTTGAAAATCTTAGCTTCATTTTTCATTCATCATTTTCCATCGTTTCTTATCATATTTTCCCCAAGTACTTATTCAGTACCATCTAGTGGTGAAAACCAGAAAGAATCTTGAGCCACAAAACACTTTACTTGTACCTAAAGCTCCCAGTGCAATCAGTGAGTAGTTTAAATTTAACACTTAATTGGAATTGTGCATTCAGTCACATTTTGGAGAATATGGCTTGCAGGTGCTGCTGCTAAAGCTTGACATCTCATTTTATATCCAGTGCCCCCAGGGATAAAGCATTAAAATCATGCAGACAGTGGAATTATTAGCAAGGTTACTAAATTAAATATCCTTCAACTGTGCGTGTCAATTTGACCCTGTAGAAAGTCTCTCCAATTTGAGTTGAGGGGTTAGGGTTAGAGTTACACTTTCCATTCTTCATTCCCATGAATAGGTTCAATAATGTAACACACCGATGAACAACTGGGCACTGAATTCAGCTTTTAGAAAATTATACACACTTTGTCACAGTGCATTCATACACATCTGGAACCTATTGCTTGCAATGTGCATAAAACCAACATGTGATCTTAAAAATTGCTCTGAAAAGAAAGTATCACATTGAAATGGATTTGTCCCCTTACCCTTTGCCACTGAAATTGTCTGAACTAAATTAATCAATTTTTTTCGCTTTTTTCAAGCATTTGAAAAATAACACAAGTGAAAAATACAAAATCCAGGGAAATTAAAATCTGTAATTCATTAAAGAAAGTGAATAGAAAGTGTTTAGAGGGATATAGACCAAACACTGGCAAATGGGACTCAGTCAGATTGAGATATCTGGTCAGCACTGCAGAGTTGGATGAGAGGGTCTGTTTCCATGCTCTATGACTCCATAAATCATCAGTATCTTACTGAGAAACACTGAGCCAACACCTCAAAAGAATCACTGTGTTATTTGCCTAAAAACTCATACCAACTGGACAAAATAAATTAAACTATACTTAATAACAGCAACAGATGAAAAAACATTCACTGTATCCCTCTGACTGAAGATTCAGTGAAGTAAGGAGATAGCTAAATGATGATAGAGAGGGTTATGTTATTAAGTCATCAAATCAAAATTAGTAGCGACCAAGGATCCAATTCACATGAGAGAGCAAAAGGTTAAAGCCACCATCTAACACTTTAATTAAATTCTAAAATATCACATTAACAGGGGAAATAAAGCCAGCAGTCTATTCATGCAGCTCTCTGCTCACATTGCACACGTATCAGCAAACTCCTATCTCACCAGCGTAATGGATTAGTAGCGATATAATACAGTTTTACAGTGGTTTAATTACCCATCACTCACCTTCTGGAGAAGTCATCTCAATAGCATTCAGTAAGAGGTTAACTAGATATGGAAGCATTGTGAGAAGATGCCGCAGTCTCGGACTAATGGTACACATTGTGGTGTGTGGGAATATGTGAAGGCTTGGATGGTGAGGAAAAGTGTCTTTGAATTTGGAGGATTCAAGATACTAGTTTATTAAAATAATGGGGGAACCCAAGAACAAAAAAACCATTCAGTAAGGTGAAACATAACCAAGGCAGGAATTTTCCATGAATTTTCATCCCTGAGTATTAACACAGACATTTGACAAAAGAGGTCATTTGGTATGACAGAGTGTTGCTGAAAAAAATAACTATATTTTGTCAAAGCTTTTCATCTTGAACTTATCAGGACATTCGCAAAAATGCCAACAAGAAAACAATACTTATACTGTATGAGCAGAGAGAACAGATTACATGTCAGATGAATGCTGATTGGCAGAAATGTTACCAAGAAGAGGAGACCAGTTAGTTGATGTATGACAGTTAACCACCAAACTTTGTTTAAATTTATAACCAAGCAGCTTGACACACATTAGCCTCGACACTTCCCCGAAAAATGAACCACAGAGTCGCACCTACTTTGCTGTGTCATAATGGGTGCAGTATACCTGCAAAAGATAGGTCACTGTGTATTAACATTTGTTGCTTCAGTATGGACAAGTGTATTGATGCTATAAACTGAAAAATATAGCACAAAGCAAACACCAGCTGGTTTTGTGAGTTGAGGAGACTGTGCACCACTGTAAACAGTGAGATTGTTGAGAGCAGTGTGCCCATTCAAATATCATGGAACATGATCCAGCATTTGTATACAAAGGCGATATCCAAAGTGTTTGTGACAATACCACATGTTTATCTGAATAGTTTTGAAATAAAGTATCATGTACAATGTGCTCCAAGTGCAAAAAGGGAAATTTTTGGACAAAATAACATGAGAATGTATACTTTGCAAAGAGGAGAAGCTGGTGTTTTCGTGTGAGGGTTGAGATCATACTTTCAGGGGATGATTTAATTGTGAAGTTCCCTGAAGCTGAGTGGAGAATATGTATTAATAACATAATGGTAAAATTATAATTCACTAGAAAGTCCAACATGCATGCACAACCTTACAATGAATAATTCAGAAACATGATTTATATACTTATGGGACAAAACCATATTGGTAGCAATTAAAAACTGAATTTCCTTGTTCGGTTATATCATTAGATTTTAATCCTCAAAATTTCCTTCATGCTCTGTACTAAAATATCCAGGGAACTACAGACCAGTGAGCCTGACATCGGTGGTGGGCAAGTTGTTGGAGGGAATCCTGAGGGACAGGATGTACACGTATTTGGAAAGACAAGGACTGATTAGGGATAGTCAACATAGCTTTGTGCGTGGGAAATCATGTCTCACAAACTTGATTGAGTTTTTTGAAGAAGTAACAAACAGGATTGATGAGGGCAGAGCGGTAGATGTGATCTATATGGACTTCAGTAAGGAGTTCGATAAGGTTCCCCATAGGAGCTTTGTTAGCAAGATTAGATCTCAAAGATACAGGGAGAACTAGCTATTTGGATACAGAACTGGCTCAAAGGTACAAGACAGAGGGTGATGGTGGTGGAGGGTTGTTTTTCAGACTGGAGGCCTGTGACCAGTGGAGTGCCACAAGGATCAGTGCTTTACATAAATGATTCGGATGCGAGCATTAGAGGTATAGTAAGTTTGCAGATGACACCAAAATTGGTGGTGTAGTGGACAGCGAAGGTGGTTACCTCAGATTACAACAGGATCTTGATCAGATGGGCCAATGGGCTGAGAAGTGGCAGATTGAGTTTAATTCAGATAAATGTGAGGTGCTGCATTTTGGGAAAGCAAGTCTTAGCAGGACTTATACACTTAATGGTAAGGTCCTAGGGAGTGTTGCTGAACAAAGAGACTGTGGAGTGCAGGTTCATAGCTCCTTGAAAGTGGAGTGGCAGATAGATAGGATAGTGAAGAAGGCGTTTGGTATGCTTTCCTTTATTGGTCAGAGTATTGAGTACAGGAGTTGGGAGGTCATGCTGCAGCTGTACAGAACATTGGTTAGGCCACCGTTGGAATATTGCGTACAATTCTTGTCTCCTTCCTATCGGAAAGATGTTGTGAAACTTGAAAGGGTTCAAAAAGATTTACAAGGATGTTGTCAGGGTTGGAGGATTTGTACTATGGGGAGAGGTTGAACAGGCTGGGGCCATTTTCCCTGCAGTGTCAGAGGCTGAGGGGTGACCTTATAGAAGTTTATAAAATCATGAGGGGCATGGATAGGATAAATAGGCAAAGTCTTTTCCCTGGGGTGGGGGAGTCCAAGGGATTAGGTTTAGGGTGAGATTGAAAAGGTATAAAGGGGCAATGTTTTCACACAGAGGGTGGTACGTGTATGGAATGAGCTGCCAGAGGAAATGGTGGAGGCTGGTACAATTACAACAGTTAAAAGGCATCTGGATGGGTATATGAATAGGAAGGGTTTGGAGGGATATGGGCTGGGTGCTGGCAGGTGGAACTAGATTGGGTTGGGATATCTGGTTTGCATGGACAGGTTGGACCGAAGGGTCTGTTTCCATGCACTCTATGACTCTATAACTCCATAAAAATGGTCTATAAAGTGATTATGTTGATTGTTGAATTTGTATGTTGATTATCAGTCTTATCTACAATATAACAGTTATTCTTTGTTTTGTTACATTTCATATGAATGACACAATCCCCTCTGTGATTTCAGAAAGTGGAATTAAAAGCAGTTCAGAGATCAGAGAGTTAGTCTGTAAACCAGAGAATCAACTGCGGATACTAACATTATGCCTATTTTCTTTCTCCACAACTTTTAACCTTCGGTTTAGAGAAAATAAATGGGCAATTCACAATAACCAATAATAATACTAACTCAAATCTGAATCAAAATGAAAAATTCTTGGACATGCCAAAGACTGTGATTCACCACTTTCACACATGCACAATACCATACAAAATTATTTTGTTTTGAGAGCTACTTCTGATGGAAACTTTTTTTGGATTTTTGGGGGTACTTGGTGTTCAAAGGCTATTTTACATTCTTACTATCCCCTTTTGAAGATGATATAGTAACCCGATAACAATGCCTTCTAAATTTATGTTGACATATCGGGTATTTGTCTCGGGTTAAAGCAGAACAATATCCCCAATAAACATCAAGCTAATTAAACTTATAGCTAAAACACACAAGGAAAGCATGAATTCCCTAGAAACCACAGTGTTTAAAGTGGAATAAGACATAAGTTAGCAACAAAAGATTTACTTCCAAACTAACTGACACCTTCGTAAACAAAAAGCCACAGGAATATGCAAATTAAAAAGTGCAGTAGGTTATTCTGCCCTCATACCTGTAGTAGGATATGATAAAGATCATGGTTAATCTGTAACTGCAACTTCAAGCTTGTATTCCCACCTAATCCCAATAACCTTTCACTACCTTAACACCACCATACCCACCGCAGCCTTAAACACATTCGAGGATTCTGCTTTCACTGCCTTTTCGGGAACAAACTTAAAAATCACCAACACCAGGTTTATTTGGAAGTACTAGCTTTCATAACACTGCTCTTTCATCAGGTAACTAGTGGGGCAGGATCACAAGACACAGAATTTAGAGCAAAAGATCACAGTTTCATGCAATTAAAACAATATATTGAACAAATCTATATTGTTGTTAAGTCTTTCATCTTTTAGATTGGGTTGCAGGTTTCAGTTCATTAATATGTAAGTCCCCGAACCTCTTTTAAGTCACATTCTTGAGATAACTTAAGGTTTTATTAAAAAGTGATACCTCAGTTCAGACAATGTATTAACGGTCTGAGGTTAGATTCTGTCCGTATGCCAACCTTAAATCAGACTGGTTCTACTTCCACAGTAGGAATTGATAAAATGGTATATGGATTGATTGCCTGCAGGATGTGTACTTTTTGAGCAAAAATAGAATGTATCTGCAAATGCAAATTCACCCCATAGACTTATATATGTGTGTGTGTGTGTGTGTGTGTGTGTGTGTGTGTGTGTGTGTGTGTGAGAGATGGAGTATAAATCCATTTTATTTGCAGTAGGAGCAGTGACAAAGAGGATCAGAGGACTGCCAGAAAGGTAACTAAATTGTATAAAAAGCTTATCTTGTGAATAGGTGGAACGCACGCTGAGCAGGAGCGGACAGGGGACTGCTGGGTAAGTGAGGTAATATATTTAGGCGGTTGCTTTACCTGCAACACTATTTAGGTTGTGTCTCCCATCCATCCTCCTCCTCTAACCAAAACAAAATGTTCTGAACCCCGATTTGGTAAGGTTAGTTGTTTTTTTTAAAAACTCTTTGGGAATTAGAACTGTGGGGATGGCAGTTACGGCAGTTGAATGCTCCTCCTGCAGAATGTGGGAGGTATGGGTCACCACTAGTGTCCCCGTTGACCGCATCTGTGGGAAGTGCACCCAACTCTGGCTCCTCGGAAACTGCGTTTAGGGAACTGGAACTGGAGCTGGAGCTGGACCTGGATGAACCTCAGATCATTCGGGAGGCGGAGGGGGTTATTGTGAGGAGTTACAGGGAGGTCGTCACAACTCAGGTACAGGAAAAAGGTAGATGGGTTACAGACAGGGGTCGGAAAGGGAATCGGCAGACAGTGCAGGGATCCCCTGTGGCCGTTCCCCTCAATAACTAGTATGCCGTCTTGGATACTGTTGGGGGGAATGACTTATCAGGAGTAAGCCATGGGGTACAGGTCTCCAGCACAGACTCTGTCCCTGTTGCTCAGAAGGGAAGGGGAAAGAGGAGCAGAGTATTAGTCACTGGGGACTCCATGTTAGGGGGACAGACAGGAGGTTCTGTGGGAAAGAGAGAGACTCACGGTTGGTGTGTTGCCTCCCAGGTGCCAGGGTTCGTGATGTCTCGATGTTTTCGGGATCTTTGAGGTGGAGGGGGAACAGCCCCAAATCATAGTCTACATAGTACCAATGACATAGGTAGGAAAAGGGATAGGAAGTAAGGCAGAAATTCAGGGAGCTCAGGTGGAAACTTAGAGCTAGAACAAACAGAGTGTTATCTCTGGTTTGTTACCCGTGCCACGTGCTAGCGAGGCGAGGAATAGGGAAAGAGAGCAGTTGAAAACGTGGCTACAGGGATGGTGCAGGAGGGAGGGTTTCAGATACCTGGATAATTCGGGCTTATTCTGCGGTAGGTGGGACCTCTACAAACAGGTTTGCTAATGCTCTTTGGGAGGGTTTAAACTAATTCAGGAGAGGGATGGGAACCGGAATTGTAGCTCCAGTGTCCAGGAGGTTGAGAGTAGTGAGGTCATAAATAAGGTTTCAAGGTTGCAAGAGCGTAGGAAGGTGGTTTGAAGTGTGTCTTCTTCAACACCAAGAGCATTCAGAATAAGGTGGGTGAACTTATAGCATGGGTTGGTACCTGGGACTTGAATGTTGTGGCCATGTCAGAGACATGGATAGAGCAGGGGCAGGAATGGCTGTTGCAGGTTCCGGGATTTAGAGGTTTCAGTAAGAACAGGGAAGGTGGTAAAAAGGGAGGTGTGGCATTGTTAGTCAAGGACAGTATTATGGTGGCAGAAAGGACATTTTATGAGGACTAATCTATGAGGTAGTATGGGCTGAGGTTAGAAACAGGAAAGAAGAGGTCACCTTGTTGGGAGTTTTCTATAGGCCTTTGAAAAGTCCAGAGATGTAGAGGGAAGGATTGAAAAGACGATTCTGGATAGGAGTGAAAGTAACAGGGTGGTTGTTCTGGGTCTTTAACTTTCCTATTATGGACTGCATACGCTATAGTTTGAGTCCCTTAACTGTTTCTGTTTTTGTCCAATGTGTGCAGGAGGTTTTCCTCACACAGTACATAGACAAGCCAACAAGAGGCAAGGCCACATTGGATTTGGTACTGGGGAATGAACCAGGCCAGATGTTAGATTTGGAGGTAGGTGAGCAGTTTGGCGATAGTGACTACAATTCAGTTACATTTACTTTAGTGATGGAAAGGGACAGATATACCACAGGGCAAGAGTTATAGCTGGGGGAAAGGCAATTATGATCTGATTAGGCAAGATTTAGGATGCACAGGATGGGGAAGGAAACTGCAGGGGCTGGGCAAAATTGAAATGTGGAGTTTGGTCAAGAAACAGCTACTGCATATCCTTGACTAAGTATGTAGCTGTCAGGCATGGAGGAAGTGGTTGAGTGAGGGAACCATGGTTTACTAAAAATATTGAAGGAGAGGCTTATGTTAGATGAGACGTGAAGGCTCAGTTAGGGCGCTTGAGAGTTACAAGTTAGCCAGGAAAGACCTAAAGCGTGAGCTAAGAAGAGGGGGCATGAGAAGCCTTTGGCATGTAGGATCAAGGAAAACCATAAAGCTTTCTATATGTCAGGAAGAAAAGAATGACGAGAGTAAGGTTAGGGTATGCCAAGGACAGTAGTGGGAAATTGTGTGTGGAGGTGGGAAAGGCACTAAATGAATATTTTTTGTCAGTATTCACACTGGAAAAAGACAATGTTGTTGAAGAGAATAGTGAGATACAGGCTACTAGACTAGATGGGATTAAGGTTCATAAGGAGGCGGGGTTAGCAATTCTGGAAAGTATGAAAATAGGTAAGTCTCCTGGGCCGGATGGGATTTACCCTGGGATTCTCTGGGACGCCAGGGGGAAGATTGCTGAGCCTTTGATCTTTATGTTGTCATTGTCTACAGGAATAGTGCCAGAAGACTGGAGGATAGCAAATGTGGTTCCCCTGTTCAAGAAGGGGAGTAGAGACAACCCTGGTAATTATAAACCAGTGAGCCTTACTTAGGTTGTGGGTAAAGTGCTGGAAAGGATTATAAGAGATAGGATTTATGATAATCTAGAAAGGAATAAATTGATTAGGGGTAGTCAACATGGTTTTGTGAAGGGTAGGCCATGCCTCACAAATGTTATTGAGTTCTTTGAGACGGTGACCAAACAGGTGGATGAGGGTAAAGCGGTTGATGTGGTGTATATGGATTTCAGTAAAGTGTTGGAGAAGGTTCCCCATGGTAGGCTATTGCACAAAATACAGAGGCATGGGATTGAGTATGATTTAGTGGTTTGGATCAGAAATTAGCCAGCTGAAAGAAGACAGAGGATGGTGGTGGAAGGGAAATGTTCATCCAGGAGTTCAGTGGGGTACCACAAGGATCTGTTTTGGGGCTACTGTTGTTTGTCATTTTTATAAATGACCTGGATTTGGGCATAGAAGGATGGGTTAATAAATTTACGGATAACACTAAAATTGGAGGAGTTGTGGATAGTGCTGAATGATATTGCAGGTTACAGAGAAACATAGATAAGCTGCAGAGCTGGGCTGAGAGATGGTAAATGGAGTTTAATGCCAAAAAGTGAGAGGTCATTCACTTTGGAAGGAGCAACAGGAATACAGTGTACCGGGCTAATGGTAAGATTCTTGGTAGTGTAGATGAGCAGAGAGATCTTGATGTCCATGTACATCGATCCCTGAAAGTTGCCACCCAGGTTGATAGGGTTGTTAAGCAGGCGTACAAGTTTGTTAGCTTTTATTGGTAGAGGGAATGAGTTTCGGAGCCATGAGGTCATGCTGCAGCTGCACAAAACTCTGGTGCGGCCACATGGAGTATTTTGTACAGTTCTGGTCACCACATTATAGGAAGGATGTGGAAGCTTTGGAAAGGGTTCACAGGAGATTTACTAGGATGTTGTCTGGTACAGAGGGAAGGTCTTATGAGGAAAGGCTGAGGGACTTCAGGCTGCTTTTGGTAGAGAGAGGAAGGTTAAGAGGTGACTTAATAGCGGCATACAAGATGATCAGAGGATTAGATAGGGTGGACAGAGACAGCCTTTTTCCTCAGATGGTGATAGCTAGCATGAAGGGACGTAGCTTTAAACTGAGGGGAGATGAATATAGGACAGATGTCAGAGGTAGGTTCTTTACTCAGAGGGTAGTAGGGGCATAAAATGCATAGCCTGCAACAGTAGTAGACTTGCAAACTTTAAGGGCATTTAAATGGTCATTGGATAAATACATGGATGATAATGGAATAGTGGAAGTTGGTTTCACAGGTTGGCGCAACGTTGAGGGCCAAAGGGCCTGTACTGAGCTGTAATGTTCTACGTTCTATATGTTCCATGTGAGAGGGTGTGTGTGTGTGTGGGTGAAAGTGTGGGGGCTGTATGCGGGTTTGTCTGAGAGAGAGCGCGCATGTGTATGAGACAGGGTCTGTGTGAGTATTCTTTACAGGAACAGACTGTTAAAGGCCCTCAGCTCTCAGAGAAACAAACAATTGCCTCATCTCTGTTTTAAAAGGGTGGGCCATGATTTTAAACAGTAACCTCTCGTTATAGATTTTCCTATTATTCACATTGACCCTGTCAAAACCCCTCAGGATTTTATATGTCTTGATCAAGTCACCTTTTAGTCTTCTGCATGTCAGAGAATACACACTTGGTAAAAGTGAGGACTGTAGATGCTGGAGATCAGAGTGGAGGGTGTGGTGCTGGAAAAAGCACAGCAGGTCAGGCAGCATCTGAGGCAGAACACCTTACCAAACCTCATGTGACAATCCCCCCATTCCTCATATTAGTCTGGGTAAACTGTCTCTGAACAGCCTCCAGCACATGTATATCCTCCCTTAAATAAGGTGACCCCGATATTGTGCATGTTAACTAAAGCATAACCTCCCTATTCTTGTATTCAATCACCCACATCTGAATCTATCATCCTAAACATGCCACACACAGACATGTGAGACCACAGTCATGCGTTTCCATCATTTACACACAATGCTACATTATTTTTAACTAAATCGCAGATCGCAATCTCAGATTTAAATTTAAAAATCAGAGTTCATTACAGTACTATTTACTCCATTGTTCTCCATGCAGCTACTGAACATATGCAGCCTTAAGCCTTAAGCTAGCGATGCAACATTTATTTCCAGATAATCCATTATCTCACAGTTTTGAGATTTCCTCGCTCCTAGTCAGCTGAGATTTCCTTTGTTGACAGATTTCAGATCTGTTCTGAAGTAGGATTACTGAACCTGAAACACTAACGCTGATTTCTCTCCACAGATGCTGCCAGACCGGTTCAGATGTTCCAGCAATTTCTGTTATTGTTTCAGATTTCCAGATTCCGCAGTTCTTTCAGTTTTTTTATTCATGGTTAAACATATTGGCTGTAACTCCTATTTTGGCCCTGAAATCACGCTTCAGGAAGTAAAGCTGTTTCCCAAAGTTGAACCAACCCTTCCAAATTAACAAGCTTGTGTCTTCAGCTCTGTCCAAATTTGAGATACCACTAAGCACTTCACCTTAGTTTGCACATTTCAGGATAAAACTCTTTTTTTATAAAGTGAAATCTACTTGGTTTATATTTACAATGTATTCTATATGAGAATATTTTCATGAACTTATACCTGCAAAAGCAGGTAATGGTATATTATTATGTATAGATCAAGCAAATTTGCACTGACCATTACAAAGGCCAACTGGCCCTTTGAGCCTGCCCATTCAATAAAATTGTGATCAATCTGTTGGCGTTTCACATTTCCATGATTCCCAAGAATCTTTGATTCCATTAGCTAACAAATATCTATCTAACTCTGTCTTAAAAATATTCAATGAACCTTTTATGAAAAAGTTCCAAAGTTCTACACCACTTGAGGGAAAAACGTTCTAATCTCTGTCCTAAAAATGACAAAAAAAAAATACTTTTTAAAAAAAATAGCTTTAATACAAATAAGGTCTTACTTTTCATGAAAATTTGACCAAGAAAAGTAAGGCATGATAAAATCTTTAAAATTGTTTTATATTATGTTGCCTTTCATCTACCAAAATAAAAGCAGATCATTTTCAAATGCATAAATGAGAACATGCTCCAACTGAGTTCCAACAATTTGGAATTAAATTTTGCTGTAATATGTGCGCTATTATACTCTCAGCTCAGTTTGCCTCTCCTGCTCATCCAAGCTCCAAACATGCTTTATCACTCATCTCTACTTCCAACTACAATCCCCTCTGGAAAAGCACAATCTATTTATAGTCAGTATAGATTCATTAGTTAGAGATCATCTTTAACTCACCATCAGGATAATATGAAAAGAGTAAAGCAACCTAGCTTGTTTGGTCTTCAAGGAATCATTTGACAAACTGCACATTAATGGCTAATGGTTGGCTTTATGGGTCATAAAAGGCAGAAAACAGTTTTAAAATAGGAAACAAAGGAGCACAACATATTTGAGATTTTTGCAGTGTTTCCCTAAGGTTTGGATTGGAGACTGTTACTATTTTGAAGACAGTTCACATCAGCTGAACGAGACAGAGTGGAAGCAATGGCTGGAATGTTAGAATAATAAAAATTCTAACATTTGTAAATGAGAAGAAAACAGATGCAACTAGATTCAGCAGCATCTAAACTTCCAATATAACCACTGAACAGATGGTACGTGTAATTAATCCGTGACTTCCCAGGAATTCGGAATGGAATGTAAAATGGTGAACATGTTCAAATGATCAATCATACCACATGACGATCAAAGAAATCATCCAGCTCGACAGCAAATTCATCAATAAAACTGTTGCCACAAGACTTAAGTACAGTTAAAGAAAGGAAATAACAGACCGAGTCATTAGGTGGACCCAAAGTACACATCTTTCCTGCAAAGATTAAATTGGAAATTTGGAGATCGATCGAAATGTTGTAGATCCTTTCACTCACCCAGGAAGAGTGCTCCTTCATTTGGTGCTGGTTGCTATGGGAGCCACTTGCATAACCCCGCCAAAAGCAGGTCTGACAAAGTTGGTAGTTGTGACATTGCTGGCATCGGTAGCGGAAACCCATCATGCTTTCACTGCGACAGTATGAGCACTCGACTGGATGGAACACTACATTAACAAACAAATTACATCAAATGGAAATGTACTTCAGATTCCCTCAATCACTCTACAGTATCATTCATACAGCAGAGATTCATATCTATGGTATTTTCTGGCACTTTGAGCACATGTTGCTTGGATTACAAATGCACAATCTTTTTGCTTAATTATATTCTGCACTGTATTCTAAACTGTATAATTAAAAGCCAATGTGCATAGTCAAATTTCTGAAGTTTAAATTGCACTGTAATAGTAGTCATGTTTTGAAACCAGATTAAGGTAGACAATATATTTCTAATTGCTTCAAATTCATCCATTGTACAGGATACTTTTTTTTAAAATAGAACTTCCAATTCTCTGAATTAATGATAAACAGAAGAGATGAGTGTTGGCTGGGATATGAAAAGGATAACTAAGCATTCAGAAAACTATAAAATCATCCCATCCTTTCCTGCTGAGGATGATGCCAAGTCTCTTGTGTTTATGGAAAGATGGGAAAGGATATCCTAACAGCTTTAACAGCTAACACATGTCACTAAACGTGGTTGCACAAACCAGCTGCATTCAGTGATCAGTCAACTTGGATAGTGCATTCAATATTCATGATAAGGACATGGGCGGCACGGTGGCACAGTGGTTAGCACTACTGCCTCACAGCACCAGAGACCCGGGTTCAATTCCCGTCTTAGGCAACTGTCTGTGTGGAGTTTGCACATTCCCCCCATGTCTGCGTGGGTTTCCTCCCACAGTCCAAAAATGTGCACGTTAGGTGAATTGGTCAAGCTAAATTGTCCGTAGTGTGAGGTGAAGGAGTAAATGTAGGGGAATGGGTCTGGGTGGGTTGCTCTCCGGAGGGTCAGTGTGGACTTGTTGGGCCAAAGGGCCTGTTTCCACACTGTAAGTAATCTAATCTAAAAAAAAATAGGAACTGCACTAGGTCACTCAGCCTTTGGAAGCAGTCCTGTCCTTCAATAGGTGATACTTCTGCACCTATTTACTAATAATGGTGGGTGGGTTTAATCTGTTTGTCACAAGGGCAGCACGGTGGCTCAATGGTTAGCACTGCTGCCTCTCAGTGCCAGGGCCCGATTCCATCTTTGGGTGACTGTGTGGAGTTTGCCCATTGTCCCTTTGTCTGTCTGGGTTTTCTCCAGGTGCTCTGGTTTCCACCCACAGTCTAAAGATATGCAGCTTAGGTGGTTTGTAGATGGTGTTCAGGGATGTGTAGGCTAGGGTGGTTAGCCATGGGAAATGAGGGGTTACAGTGATAGGATAGTGGGATGGGTTTGGGTTGAATGCTCTTCAGAGCATTGGTGTGGACTCAATGGGTTGAATGATCTGCTTCCATGCTGTAGGGATTCTTTATTCAGAAGACCAGAAATCTTCTTTCATAACCTCTCTGTAAATTGCTTTTGATAATATTGCATCCTTTGCATGTTAAAGTGGGAGAACTTCAGAATGTCAGCATTAACTTGACTCCCTTGGCCCTTCCAGCAGCAACTTCCCTCCAGCCACTGGGCCTTAGCTCCTTTGCTCTCCACCCTAACATTGTCTTCCAGAACCACTTCACTGACCAAGCTCTTGGCCATCCCTTCAAAGTATCTCCTTCAGTTTTTCAAAGTCAATTTTTAGATTATCAAATGCTTTTGGATATTTCTCTGTATTGAAGATGCTGTAGGAAAAGAAAATGTTATTGCTGATCTACTTGCTAAAAGATTTCAGTGTCCAATAAAGATTTGAAGGGAGATCTTCTGAATACTTGATTTGGATTGAGCAATTGATATTCCCTCCAATAATCGTTTTCAGTTAGTTACAAAGCTTATAATAATATAAATATGCTTATAGCTGAGATTCAACATAAGGAATACATTTACAAAAACAGAACAATGACAACAATTAATCTTGAGCAGTGGGATGTTGCCTTAAAATGCTTTCCAATGTATTCAGGTAATCAAGATCTCTTTCAGGTGGACAGCGTATCTTTTTCCATATTTGTGTTTGATAATATAATGCTCTTTTCACTTATTAACAGGACGTGGGTGTCACTGGCTGGTCAGCATTTATTGCCCGTCCCCAGTTGCCCTTGAGAAGGTGGGGGTGAGCTGCCTTCTTGAACCGCTGCAGTCCATGTGCTGTAGGTTGACCCACAATGCCCTGAGGGAGGATTCTGACCCAGTGACAGTGAAGGAACAGCAATATATTTCTGAATCAGGATGGTGAGTGGCTTGGAAGGGAAATTACCAGGACATTGGTGTTTCCATATATCTACTGCCCTTGTCTTTCTAGATGGAAGTGAGCATTTGGTAATGATGTCCAAGGAGCTATGGTATACTTTATTAGATAATCATTTTCACACATTGGTGAGCACTGATTAAAGGTGAGATTAGGCAGAGACTAATTTTCATTGCAACAGTTTCTAAATGTTAATATTGCGAGATAACAATCTTGCAAACTTACCATTTTCCACATTGGCAAGTCTGTGCATAAGTGGTAACCAGACCAGGCACTGTGGGGGAGGGTCAGCCAGCATTGTGTCCAAAAACATATTTAAGGTAATTTTCTTCTGAAAATTAAGAATATCACTATTTAGTGCTCAAATGTTGGCCATGTAATACAGGAAATGTATAATTATCTAGTGAAGATAATTTCCAAACTATCTGTTCCTACGCAAACAAAACCAGAAATGTAATTCCCAACTTAAGGAAAAAGTGGACAATGTTGTCTCAAACAAAGACAGAAATTGCTGGAAAATCTCAGCCGGTCTGGTAGCATCTGTGGAGAGAAATCAGAGTTAACTTTCCTTAGGTTTCCCCCACAGTAAAACATTTTCCTTACTCTGTTCTTCCAATGCAGCAGAAGTGGGAACTTTCCAATCTCACTCCAATTCTGTTTCCATGTTTAAAGCAAATAAACCACACTTTTCTAACTATCATTCCACCTGATACTTTTTAAAACACATCTTATTAACAAGGCTTTTTGAAGTTAAATTATTTGCAATTAATGAAGCTCAAAGCTATCAGACTGGGTTATAGGTTGACTGACTTTGTTCAAATCAGCACACTTTATTTGCAACTTTTAGCATAGAGTTTAAACGCAATGCTTCCTCCAGATGAGAGTCACCAAGTCTCAAAGTGTTAATAAATGTTTAAAAAGTGAACTCGTGTATTATAGCCATCAACTTCTGCACATGAATACTGACAAAACCATGGCACCTTGACAGAGAATACATTCATCATGCAGCAAGCTGTGTAGTCCTTAGGTCAGAATCGATAACAGCAGACTGATAGGCACTGGGATGGAGGATTGCTCTGCAGTTCATAACAGGAGATGTTTGTCAGTCACAGCTGCTGTCACACCACATAAAGGCTTGCATTTCTCTAGTGCCTGCTCCTGATCTCAGCCTCAAAACCAATTTGAACGTACTTTTGAAGAGACGCACAGTTGCGATCTAGGGAGATCATGTAACCAATTTGTCCACGTTTAGGTCCTGCAAACAGGAGCAAATTAATTGGTCAAATAATCTGATGTATTTAAGGTTTCACTTGAAGAAAAATAGCCTTGGGCAGGACACCAAGTAACTCTAAGTTGTTTCTTGTTTTTTGAAACGTGTTGCGGAGTTTCATCCAGTTGAGGGAAGAGATTGAGGCTTTGGTTTAATGTCTGAAAGAAGAGATCACAAATCTCTGGGCTGAAATTATCTCCTCAAATCGCAGCCTCAGATATGAAGCTGTTACTACTCAATAAATGGTGATACAATCACCCAGTTTTGCAGTCAGTTCCAAACAAATGGCACTTGCCATTCATTACATTTACAACTGCACAAAGTTTATTGATAAGCTTTTGCAGGATAACTGAAGGTAAATGGAGAGCCATTTTAGTGCTGTTTCCTGGCAGGATCTGTGGGGGATAGACAGCAAGGCAAAGTCTCCTCAACCAACTGAAAGGAAGAATCTTCACTTAAGTCAGCAAATACCAGATAAACTCATGATCGAGTGACATATAGAATATGAAATACGCAGAAAGAATTTAAAGGAATTTTTTAAATATAAATCTCTAGCAAATTATTAAAATTTACAGGAATTTGAGTTTTTTGAGGTAAGTTATCAATCCTAGAGAGGTTGTATGACAGGACTGAAGGTTTGTTGCACTGTTAAAATACTGAACGCTCAGACAGCACCCAATGCTTCCATGAGTTTTAAACTCCTACTCTCAGCAAAGTGCTGACAATGCCAGAAGACCTGTGGAGGATCAGGACTCACACAAAGGTGACAGATTCCTGATTCCTACTTTTAACTGCGTGTTGATTTTTTTCCTCAGTAACAGTGAGCATGTGATAGTCCCAGCACTATCACCATGATGTGGTCTAGGCCCATGGGTTACTTTCCCATCCCCCACAGTGAGACCAAAATTAAAGCAAATGTATATCAAACAGTATTCTTGTTACTTGTGGTCAAACTATGGCAGTGTCTGCTGTGTTACGGGCCAAATTAGAAAGTTGTAATAACAGAAGCCGAAGTGGTCGAGTGTTGTGGATTTTCTGGGAATTCCATGGTAAAGGCTGTGCTAGCATCACTATTTGTTGGAGCAGCTGCTGATTGTGTGCTGTTGCAGTCCAGCCTTTATTGTACATTTCTGCTGGAGTCAAGGTTTGGAGCAGAGTATTGTCACATACATCTAGGGAGATACGGTGAAAAGTGTTTTATCGCCATAATCTGGTGCCATTTGAGTTACAAAATGAATAAAAAGAAATTACATAAGTAGAGTTCATCTCTGCAAGATGTCCAGGGCCTTAAGGAAACCACCTAATGACGCTTGTACACTGTACATGGAGAATGACATCAAAGGATTGATAGAATTTGGAAGCAGAATAGATTTACAAAGCTAACTCCTTCAAGGTACAAAATTGTCGAGTAGGCCCAGATCATGGACTCAGCAGGTAGTCAGCAGTGATGGTGTCCTGAGTGTTGCTGGGGTTGGAGGGTTTGAGGGGCTGAATAGGCTGGGGCTGTTTTCCCTGGAGCATCGGAGACTGAGGGGTGATGTTATAGAGGTTTATAAAACCATGAGGGGCATGGATAGGGTAAATAGACAAGGTTTTTTCCCCTGGGGTTGGGGAGTCCAGAACTAGGTTTAACGTGAGAGGAGAAAAATTTAAAAGGGACCTAAGAGGCAACTTTTTTCACGCAGAGGGTGGTACGTGTATGGAATGAGCTGCTAGAGGAAGTGGTGGAGGCTGGTACAATTGCAACATTTAAGAGGCATTTGGATGGGTATATGAATAGGAAGGGTTTGGAGGGATATGGGCCGGATGCTGGCAGGTGGGACTAGATTTATATAGGATAGCTGGCAGGCATGGACTAGTTTTACCAGGTTTACCGACTCTATGAGTGAGGACTTCTGACTGTGGGAGGCCTGAAACATGAACTCTTGGCAGGGTTATCAGTGCTGTACAGGGTGGAGTTTCCTTAAGGCCCTGGACATCTTGCAGAGAGCCTGGAGCTGTGTTTGTACAGAGATGAACTCTACTTATGTAATTCCTTTTTATTCATTTTGTAACTCAAATGGCACCAGATTATGGCGATAAAACACTTTTCACCGTATCTCCCTAGATGTATGTGACAATACTCTGCTCCAAACCTTGACTCCAGCAGAAATGTACAATAAAGGCTGGACTGCAACAGCACACAATCAGCAGCTGCCCCAACAAATAGTGATGCTAGCACAGCCTTTACCATGGAATTCCCAGAAAATCCACAACACTCGACCACTTCGGTTTCTGTTATTCCTACTGTAAGGTAAAGTCTAAATTTACCAGTGAACATTAAAACCAGCTGAAATTTAACCTGTTAATTTCAATCTAATTACAATTGCAATCTCCTTCGTTAAAAGAAAAACACAAAATCAAATCAGTCCTCAAGAAGCTAGTATTTAATAATGTTTAGCAGAATTTACTTACCAGCAATAAATTTTCATTTACTATCAGGACAAATGGCCGACAGTAAAAGGCCTATTTTAGTACGAGCTCAAGGTGCAAGATGGTGGCAGTACAGCATATAGCAGCCAGAGCTCGTTCGCTCCGCACACTCCTTTGCTTCTTTTCCTCTTTCTCTTCTCTTCCTCCTAGTATTTTTAATCTTTGTCTCCTTTTTGTCCCTTCGACTCCTGACCATTGGTGAGCAATGATTCCCAGCCTCTGGTGATGACTCCTGACCACATCAGCCACCTCCTGTCATGGCCGACCAGCATGGCACGGCGTCCTGCTCCCCCTCACCGGCACGGCGTCCTGCTCCCCCTCACCGGCACGACGTCCTCCCTCCCCCTCACCGGCACGACGTCCTCCCTCCCCCTCACCGGCACGACGTCCTCCCTCCCCCTCACCGGCACGGCATCTTCCCTTCCCCTCACCGGCACGGCGTCCTCCCTCCCCCTCACCGGCACGGCGTCCACGCTCCCCCTCACCGGCACGGCTTCCTCCTCCCCCTCACCGGCACGGCGTCCACGCTCCCCCTCACCGGCACGGCGTCCACGCTCCCCCTCACCGGCACGGCGTCCTCCCTCCCCCTCACGGCGTCCTCCCTCCCCCTCACCGGCACGACGTCCTCCCTCCCCCTCACCGGCACGGCGTCCTCCCTCCCCCTCACCGGCACGGCGTCCTCCCTCCCCCTCACCGGCACGGCGTCTTCCCTCCCCCTCACCGGCACGGCATCTTCCCTCCCCCTCACCGGCACAGCAACCACGCTCCCCCTCACCGGCACGGCGTCTTCCCTCCCCCTCACCGGCACGGCATCTTCCCTCCCGCTCACCGGCACGGCATCCACGCTCCCCCTCACCGGCACAGCATCCTTTCCTCCCCTCACTGGCACAGCGTCCTCACCGGCTCGGCGTCCTCCCTCCCCCTCACCCGGCACAGCATCCTTTGCTCCCCCTCACCGGCACAGCATCCTTTGCTCCCCTCACTGGCACGGCGTCCTCCCTCCCCCTCACCGGCACGGCGTCCTCCCTCCCCCTCACCAGCACGGCATCCTTTCCTCCCCTCACCGGCATAGCACCCTGCCCACCCCCCTCTCACCGGCACCCCGTCATCCCTCCCCCCACCCGGCACGGTGTCCTCATCCCCTTCACCGGGACGGCATCCTCCCTCTCCCTCACCGGCACGGCATCCTTTCCTCCCCTCACCGGCATAGCACCCTGTCCACCCCCCTCTCACCGGCACACCGTCCTCCCTCCCCCTCACCCGGCACGGTGTCCTCCTCCCTCTCACCGGCACCGTAATCCCTCCCCTCATCGGCACAGCATCCTCCCTCCCCTCATCGGCATATCACCCTTCCCCCCCCCCCCCCTCACCGGCACGGCATCCTCCCTCCCCTCACTGACACGGTGTCCTCCTCGCCCTCACCGGCACACCGTCCTCCTGTGGTGGCCTCCCTGCCTGGTGTGTTGCGGAGCCTGGGCCTGGTGCAGATTGGAAGCTGGGTGCTTGCACAGCCTGCTGTACTGAACTTTCTTTTGTAATTCTGGACAATTTATCTCCGTAACAAATCTTGTAAGAAAGAAGCTGTGCCAAGGTACTTCTGCATCTACGTTGCCACTGTAATTGGTGACAGAATAAAGGCCACTCTATTCTATGTACTGTATGCCTGGACCCTGTAGCACAAATGATTCAACATCTTAAATATGCAATCTGCTTTTTTAGGGCTATTTCAACATCAGGATTAATTTCACACCTCTGTAATGCAATGTCGGAGAGTTCATTATTTTAGTTGTAAAGTGAATAAATAAGCAATATTCCTAGAACTATCATCTTTCACTTCATCAGCACATGACTGTATTCCTGATAGATTGTGAAGATCTGACAATTAGCATAGTGCCTTTGATATTTCACTCTGGATTTTGAACAGAATTTATAGCAACAGAAACAAGTGAAGAGGGCAGTCTATATGGCACAGACCTCCATCGCACTGCATCAATAACACTATTACAGTTACATTGCTCTTCCTTGAGATCATACCCTGCCTGGTTGATGATCTGTAACAACAAAGCTGAAAATAAACCTTTTTTTAATAAAAGCTTACATCTTGCAGAGGAGACTGCAGGTCAATTTGCACCCATCAACCTGCTCTGAATATTCTGCTCACACACTAACAGCTGTGACAATTGGACCAAAGCACCCGACAACATCCCACAACATTAGAAAACAAACAACACCGAACATATTAATGCTACAGCATTCTAAAACAAAGTCAAAGTCAACAGTCCTATTTCCAATGTTAACAAATCATTTTTTATAAAAGGTTTCCAGCATCCGGAACTAAAATTTCACCAAAACCCCAGAGTTCTTCCTCAGGTCATACCAAATATGCCATGCTTTGCTGAAATCCAGTTAATAGGCTTCTGTAAGATGTTGCTTACAGTCATAGAGGTGTACAGCATGGAAACAGACCCTTCGGTCCAAATATCCCAACCCAATCTAGTCCCACCTGCCAGCACCCGGTCCATATCCCTATAAACCCTTCCTATTCATATAACCATCTAAATGCCTCTTAAATGTTACAATTGTACCAGCCTCCACCACATCCTCTGGCAGCTCATTCCATAACGTACCACCCTCTGCGTGAAAAAGTTGCCCCTTAGGTCTCTTTTATATCTTTCCCTTCCCACCCTAAACCTATGCCCTAAAATAACATTGAGTTACAAGCACATTACACTGTCAAGTTAAAAATGTTCATTAGAAAAGATTAACTTAACCTTCCTACCAAAGCAACTGCAAGCACATGCAAATACTGTTCTTGTAATCCATAACATCAACATGTCTACCCCGTCTGGACAACATGAACATATTGCCTAGCCCAACCTGGAAGTCTTCCAGTCCCATTTGTCAGTATCAGGTACAGATCAAACTGAAAAGGATTTTTTTTTCTCTAAAACAGCAGCAATACTGGTCAGTCATTTCAGCATCTTCAACACAGGAAAATACCCAAAAGTACTTTATTGTCAAAAAATAAGATGTTTGGCAAAAGAGGAGACAGTGTCCAAACGCTTGGTCAAAGTAGAGTCTGTGACGAAGAATTTTAAAAGGAGGGAAGTGGAGAAGCAAAAAAACTTTGGGAGGGAATTCCAAAGTTTGAAGCTTCGCTGGTTGAAAATGAGATTGCCATTGGTAGGCAAGTGGGAGAAGTTCATACTGATATTCCAAAATACTTCCTATTCAAGCCAAGGGTGAGATATTGACAAAAAGATTTGAGAAGAAAATGTAAAGCGTCTGGAATTTGTGTAATCCAAGACAATGTAGACTACATTGCCCTCATGTGGAGATACAAAGAACCTAGTGCTTACATGCCATTCCATGTATATTTTGAAAGTTGAATCATTACAACATGTTGCAAAAGAAAGCCTTGCAAAAACTTGCTCTTAAATCCAAAATAAATGAACACTGCCTGTGTATCCCAAGCCTGTCACAGTTATTTGTACTACATCAATCAAAGTAATTATTTGTATGTCATTTTTATGTACATTCGCTAAATGCTGTATTTAAATATAGACACCTTTGGATATAAAGTAAACTGAACTAATTCCTCACCTTAATAAAGAGCCTGGAGATGTACAGATTATGCAGTATTTTCATCAAAATAATAAGCATGGCACAACTGAGTAATTTCTCATCAAATTGCTCACTCTGTTACTCCCCTGTTGAGAAACATCAACTCACAAGTAGTGATCAGGTCATCTCTCATTCTAATTATGAAACATTCTTTGTAATGTCTCCCCTTCATTTGTTGCTGATAAAATGATGTAATAATTGTAATGCATCCAAGACCAACTTAAATACTGAAGCCAATAACATTCTCCACTGGGTCCTAAGCAAACTCCCTCCTGTAAAAAACTCCCTCCTGCCTGCTACACCGGGTCTTAAGCAGACCTACAAAAATACACTAAACTGCAACCCACCTGCTCCACAGGGTCCTAGGAAGGATCACTTATCTGGAAGCAGTCACAATCCGCTCCACCAGACCACTGAACCACTCAAATGTAAGAAACCTGCAAGAAAGCAGGGTAAGCGTGCCGGTCTGCTAGTAAGACTAAGACTACATGGCTTCAAGACTCCCCCCATTCTTAGCTTACTCCGAGCAAATGTACAATCTCTGGAGAACAAGATGGACGAACGCAGATCACAGCCTCCAGCGTGAACTGTGGGACTGCTGTACACACTACTTCACAGAAACCTGGCTCAACCCATCCATGCGTGCTTCAGGCTGATGGTTTTTCTATCTATCGTATGGACCGTACAGCGTCCTCGGGTAAGACAAAGGGTGGAGGGGTTTGCTTTTTAATCAACAACTTGTGGTGCACCGACATTGCAACCCTGGGCAGCCATTGCTCCCCATCAAATGCCGTCCCTTCTATCTCCCACGGGAATTTCCCGCTGCTATACTAACCGCCACAAGCAAATGTTGGGGAAGCTCTGGATGTGCTGAACATCACTAACACCCTGGAGATGGAACACCCCGAGGCCCTGTTTATTGTAACTGGCGACTTCAATCAAGCCAATCTAAGGAAGGTGTTGCCCAAGTACCACCCGGACATTACCTGCCCCACCAGGGGCCCGAACATTTTAGGCCACTGCTACAACCTTCATCCCCCGTCCTCATTTCGGGAACCCCGACCACAATGCCGTGTTTCTTCTCCCGGCTTACAGGCAAAAGCTCAAGCAGGAGACCCTCTTGGGGATACAGGCCGAGTGCTGGTCGGAGGAGGCAGAGGAACAACTCCGGAGCTGTCTGGAATCAGCTGATTGGGCCGTGTTCAACAGGCCACAGGTACCTTGGATGAGTACATCACCACCGTCACAGACTTTACCAGCAAGTGTGTGGAGGACTGTATACCGAGAAAGTCAATCCGGTTGTTCCCCAACAGGAAACCCTGGATGAATCAGGACATACAGAACCTGCTAAAAACCAGGCGTGAGGCCTTCAGATCAGGAGACCCACTCAAATATAAGGAATCCAAGTATGACCTTCGCAGAGCTATTAAGTCAGCCAGGGACCAACACCGATCCAAACTAGAGACCCAGACAGACACTCGGAGACTATGGCGAGGACTGAATGACATCACGGATTCTAAAAAGAGACAGTGCAAGATAGCAGACAATGACATATCCCTCCCAGATCGTCCCAACGCCTTCTACGCTCACTTTGAGCAGAATTTCAGCGGAGAGGTAACACCTATTCCGACAAGTCCTGATGAACCTATCCCAACAGTCACTGCATCAGAGGTCAGGTCAGTTTCCTTCGTGTGAATCCAAGGAAAGCGATGGGACCAGACGGAGTACCAGGCCGTGCACTCAGAACAAGGGCAGATCAACTGGCAGAGGTCTTCTGAGACATCTTCAACCTCTCCCTGCAGCAGGCCACTGTCCCTGCCTGTTTCAAGTGTCTAAGAAGGCTCATGCAGCATGTCTCAATGACTACCGCCCAGTGGCCCTAACTTCAGTGGTCATGAAGTGCTTTGAAAGGCTGGTCATGGCATTAATCAGCTCCAACCTACTCTTGACCCACTCCAATTTGCCTATCAGACCAACAGATCCACATCAGATGTCATATCACTTGCCCTTCACTCCTCAGTAGAGCATCTTGACACCAAGAACAGCTACATAAGAATCCTACTCATTGACTACAGTTCAGCCTTCAACACTATTATCCCCTCGAGACTGATTACTAAACTTAATAATCTCGGATTAAGCCCCACTCTCTGCAACTGGATCCTCAGTTTCCTGACCCTCAGGCCACAATCAGCGAAGATTGGGGACAATATTTCATCCTCACTAACACTCAACACTGGAGCCCCTCAGGGGTGTGTACTTAGCCTTCTACTGTACTCACTGTATACGCATGACTGCGTCACCAAATACCAGACTAATGCCATTACAAGTTTGCTGATGACATCACCAATCTCAGATGGTGATGAAACAGACTCCAGATGGGAGGTGGAAGACCTGGAAAAATGGTGCACTCAATGCCACAAAAGCAAGGAACTCATTATTGACTTTCTGCGGGATGTTACTCATGCCCCCCTACACATTAACAGTGCAGAGGTGGAACGAGTGGAGAGTGTTAAGCTCCTGGGAGTGGTCATCCACAACAAGCTTTCTTGGACTCTCCATGTGGATGCACTGGATACAAAGGCCCAACAACGACTCTTCTTTCACAGGCAGCTGAGAAAATCTGGCATGATGGTGAACATCCTTACTAACTGTTGTGGTTCTGTTCGCCGAGCTGGAAGTTTTTATTGCAAACGTTTCGTCCCCTGGCTAGGCGACATCATCAGTGCTTGGGAGCCTCCTGCGAAGCGCTTCTTTGATGTTTCCTCCGGTGTTTATAGTGGTACCACTATAAACACCGGAGGAAACATCAAAGAAGCGCTTTGCAGGAGGCTCCCAAGCACTGATGATGTAGCCTAGCCAGGGGACGAAACGTTTGCAACAAAAACTTCCAGCTCGGCGAACAGAACCACAACAACGAGCACCCGAGCTACAAATCTTCGCACAAACTTTGAATCCTTACTAACTTTTATAGGTGCACCATCGAGAGCATTCCGTCTGGATGTATCACTACCTGGTGTGGCAGCTGTACCATTCAAGATCAGAGACAGTTACAGGGAGTGGCCCGGCCAATCATAAAGGCCTCCTTTCTATAGACCCCATCTACCAGGCCCACTGTCAAGGAAAGGCCGCCAGCATTCTCAAAGATCCATCCCACCCTGGCAATGTTTTTCTACAACCTCTACCATCGGGGAGAAGGTACAGAAGCCTGAACACACGCACCAGCCGGTTTCGAAACAGTTTCTACCCTACTGTTAGAATACTGAATGGACTCTCAAACTCTTAACATTCGCCTGTACCTGTGTTTTTGTTTTTGCTGCTGTTGACCTATTATTTACTATCTATGCTACTTAACTCTGTGATCTGCCTGTATCGCTCACAAGACAAAGCTTTTCACTGTGCCTCAGTACATGTGACAATAAATTCAATTCAATTCAATTCAAATTCAATGCTGTCCCTGGATTTCTTGCTTACATTCTTAGCAACAGCCAAGACTTCATCGCCAATCACGCTGTAGGATAGAAATGTCAACAGCACTTGAAAACGAAGACAAAGTCATTAGTGAGAGCACAGTCTTTATATAGCGCCCATGCAGTAGGATGAAGATGGGTTGATGCAAAGAGCAGGTGGATGATTTGGCTTCATAGACTTCCTTTTGGGGTTGGGGACAGACAGAGGTTAGGTCAAGTGGTTTCATATACAAGTACAAGGCATGAACTAGTTATTTCTTCAAGAAGAGTGCGTGTAATTGGGTTTCTACACGTTTGTATGTGAGACACGTGTGCCTGTAAGAGACAGGTGTTCTGCGCTGTTTCTCTTGAAGAGGAAGTTGCCTTTGCAGTGCTGAAATGATAGGCAGTTTAGAGTTAGCGCTGGGTGTTATTTCAAACGAGACAAAAGAATCATGACTGGAAAGATTAGAACACACATAGACCCAGGAAGGGTTTCAGTTTTGCTTTCAGTTAGCGAGAGGTTTTCAGTTGCTGCCAAGCTAACAGCTCGAGTTCTCTGCTGGAATAAAGTGTTCGATAAAGAGGCTTCCTCTTAAAAATCATAACGGGCAGATTGTTTCTTCCTTCTGGACTGGCTGGAGGCAGCATGTGGAAACCAGAACTGATTTGCTAAATTGCATTTTACCAAAAGGTTGTATTCATGGGATATTGCTGACATTGGAACAGATAATGATTAGTGTTAAATAACACATTATCTTGTTAACTATTTCCATTGAGTTAAGGTTACGTCGATTATTCTTATCTTTTATATTTTAACAGCGTTATAAGAATAAAGTGTGCATGGATTAAAGCTTAATGGTGGACCAATCGAATCACATCTGGAACACAGCACCTTACACTTGCCTTAAAAAACTATAAAAGTTAGGATCTTGGGGGTGGGAAGTCTGGTCCATAACACACAGACATGGTTGGGGTGAGGATGAGGAGGGAGTCTGGCAGACAAAACGCCTTCTGAACCAGACATGTGATGAGATCTCTAGCGGGGATAACATGAAGGCACCCAATTGAAAAATCTTTTTAAAATGAATTCAACTTTCCAGAACGTTCCTTTGTCTCATTATACCCTTTCATTCAGCTTTTGTTTTGGGTACAAAAGCACAAGAAATGGCGGCAGGATCAGTCCAGAGTTGAGGAGGCAGCAGCTTCACTATGGCTAGACAACAATGACAAGAATTGTATTGGGATGCAGCTCCATTAGGTTGGAGTCGCCAAGGGTCAGATCATCGTTTCTGCAGGGGAGATGGAGTGGCACATGAGGAATCAGGGGAAACACCCATCCTGGCAGACTCCAAAGGAATTGCCTGGAAAGTTGAAGATTCCACTGGGCAGTTCTCCAACATCTGGAAACCTCTGAAAGTTTCCGTTTGAATCAGAGAATTAGGAGGGTTTCACTGCAATTAAGCAAAGAGTTACTCAAGAAAGACTCAACTATTAACACTGAGTCGAATTCCCAAGTAACCATCCCACTGATCCCCAATTTACCTCACACACCCTCAACTACACCTCCCCCAAACCCTTAGAACTCCCCAGACCCTGACCCGACACCACTCCCTTTTCGCCCCCAAGAGCATTCAATCTGGTCAACATTCATATTTCAACCCTCATCACCAAAGGAAACTTATTTTAATGTCTAACAGCACAAGAGGGGAGGTCTAACAAGCCCTTTCCCGCTATCTGTAGAACATCTGGTTATTCAGTTGTTTGCTGATTATGAAACGTCAGTGCATCCAATTTGACGATATAGTGATTTTCAAAACACTAACCTAACTATTGTGGATAACTGTTGGACAAACAAAGACACAATAAGGTGCTTGCTTGCGAAAGGTGTTTTCTTCACACTGGCATTTTCTTGACTAAAGGCAGTGCATTTATTTATTGTAATTTTTTGGACATTATTAATTCAGTGGAGGAAGCAGACGTATTTCCACCACATGAACACATAGAAGCGGAAACGCGTGCATTCTCTTTCAAGAAGTAATGTGTACAATGGGCAAATAGATTGAATATTTTATTAAAATATCTCCCCATTTCATTGTGCACACTGAGACAGAGGAACCTTTGTCCCATCCTGACAACTACATAAACCATTCTGTACACATGGACTTAGAAAACGCAAAACATTTAAATTACCAAGATCAAACCTAGGCTCCTAGTTTACATCAGTGCTGAAAAATCTAAAATGTTGATGAATTTAGTGCACTCATGTGTGTGCCTGCAAAGCTTTTAGCTTCATCAAAAAACATTCAGTTTGTTTCTTTTCACATAAAAGAAAAGGGCTGGATTATCATCATAAGTTTATAAGATAGATAAGCTGCAGAGCTGGGCTGAGAGATGGCAAATGGAGTTTAATGCGGACAAGTGGGAGGTGATTCACTTTGGTCGGAGTAACCGGAATGCAAAGTACTGGGCTAATGGTAAGATTCTTGGTAGTGTAGATGAGCAGAGAGATGTCGGAGTCCATGTACACAGATCCTTGAAAGTTGCCACCCAGGTTGACAGGGTTGTTAAGAAGGCATACAGTGTTTTAGCTTTTATTAACAGAGGGATCGTGTTCCGGAACCATGAGGTTATACTACAGCTGTACAAAACTCGGCTGCGGCCACACTTGGAGTATTATGTGCAGTTCTGGTCACCGCATTATGAGGAGGATGTGGAAGCTTTGGAAAGGGTGCAGAGGGGATTTACCAGGATGTTGCCTGGTATTGACAGGAGGTCTTACAAGGAAAGGCTGAGGGACTTGAGGCTGTTCTCGTTAAAGAGAAGAAGGTTGAGAGGTGACTTAATAGAGACATTTAAGATAATCAGAGGGTTAGATAGGGTGGACAGGGAGAGCCTTTTTCCAAGTATGGTGACGGTGAGCATGAGGGGGCATAGCTTTAAATTGAGGGGTGATAGATATAGGACAGATGTCAGAGGTAGTTTCTTTACTCAGAGAGTAGTAAGGGTATGGAATGCTTTGCCTGCAACGGTAGTAGATTCGCCAACTTTAAGTACATTTAAGTCATCATTGGACAAGCATATGGACGTACGTGGAATAGTGTAGGTTAGATGGGCTTCAGATTGGTATGACAGGTCGGCACAACATCGAGGGCCGAAGGGCCTGTACTGCACTGTAATGTTCTAATGTTCTATGTTCTAAAGATGATGTAATGAACTGAAAATATGCATGCTCTGGTCATTTTTGCAGACCTTCGATATATCTGTTACAAGACCTGATAATAGTTAAAAGCCAGCCATTACTAAATTGAGTTTTCGGTGATTTCTAAAGTGAAAACCTTGTTTCAGCTGTTGACACATGGCAGGTATTTGTGTTCCTCAGCTGGGCAATATATTTGGATAATTTAAAAGTAAGTAATGTTAAGATAGGCTTAATATATTGAGAAAAAAGGTATTAACAAACTCAAACCAAGTTGTATTGTTAAAGGAGCAATGACAAACATTTCACATCTGTCCCAAGTGGTGGTGTTCATTCTCCACTGTTAGAAAAAAATACCATTAACAAGGTTGCAGAATCTTCCTTTGTACTTGCTTTGGCATTTTCCTAACATCATTAAACCGAAGAAAATACATTCCATGCACAGAGAAATATTTCTACCTTCTGACAGTGACTCATTACCTTAAACTGTTAACTTCTTGTATTCACTTGTGGAACGTGAGAGTCACTGGCTGGGCCCAGCGTTTATTACCCGTCCCTAGTTGCTCCTTAAGGTGGGGGCAAGCTGCCTTCTTGAACATCCGCAGTCCACCTACTGGTGGACTGACCCACAATTCCCTTAGGGAGGGAATTCCCGGATTTTGACCCAGTGATAGTGAAGGGATGGCAATATATTTCCAAGTCAGGATGGGGAGTGACTTGGAGGGGAACTTGCAGATGGTGATGTTCCCATGTATCTGCTGCCCTTGTCCTGCTAGATGGAAATGGTGATGGGCTTGGCAGGTGCTATCTAAGGATCTCTGGTGAATTTCTGCAGAGCACCTTGTAGATGGTACACACTGCTGCTCCTGAGTGTTGTTGATGAAGGGAGTGGATGTTTATGGATGTGATGCCAAACAAACGGGCTGCTTTGTCCTGGATGGTGTCAAGCTTCGAGTGTTGTTGGAGCTGCACTCATCCAGGCAAGTGGGGCGTTTTCAATCTCGTAGATGTGGATAGACTTTAGGAAGTCAGGAGGTACGTAACTAAAAACAGTCTTCCTCGCATCTGAGCTGCTCTTGGAAACACTGTTTACCTGGCAAGTTCGGTTCGGTTTCTGAACAATGAAGCACTTATTTGGGATCGAGTTAACAACCACATGGAAAAAAATGTGGGTTAATTTGAAGAGTCAGCATGGATTTGTTGAGAGAAAGCTCACATTTAAATAACTTACTGGAGTTTATCTAAGCTGCAGTGAAGGTTGAACAGGGCAGTGTTGTTGATGTGGTGAGAAGGTTCAGCTGAAGAGGATGGTTTCTGCTACACCAACAGCTCACTCACTGTAGTTTCTAAAAGAGCTGGAGTATGTCATCATTTTCAACCATGAACATTTCAAGCCCTCATACACTCCTTATTTGATACATTCTCCATTAATAAAAGGTACAAACCAGTTACCCTGAAAACATAGATGAATGCTGATACCAATGACCATGTTGAATTACTCCAAAAATCTCACCTGTTGTGGGAAGCAGGTCCGTACTGAGTGCTCTGTGTAACCAAACGATGGTCCCTCAAACACAGCTGTGGGCAACTTTAACACTTCTCGGAGAAACTGGTCAAACTTTACATACATCATTATTCCATTAGAATCTGATATCTGTGAGAAAGTATCTGTAAGATATTTTAAGGAACGGGATTGGTAAGAGAAAAGCTGAAATAAGTGCATGTTAGCAAATTTTAATAATGGAAACATTGATGAAATACATGAACCGAGAATATGTTCAGATTTGAATTCAGCCCCCTATCAGAATGTATCCTCTGGGCAGTTGCTAATCTGAGGCTGTAGCATTAACCATCACCAAGGAGCCTAACTCAGTGATGATCACTGGGACTTAACCATGTAACTGCCTGTGATTACACTGCGCCCCAGGGTTATCTCCAGTTTGTCAATTTTAACCTGCAGCCTCCTGGGAACTTTATTTAAATGCCTTCTGAAAATTCCTGAACAACTGCTGAGTGTATGCCCAGCAATACGTGATTAGGCAGGAAATACAGGAGTACGGACCATTTAGAGGCAAAAAGTTAGTAGTTTCAAAAGGTCAGCACAGGCTTGATGGGCCAAAAGGCCTGATCCTCTGCTGGACTGTTCTTTCTATGTTAAACTAACTCTGTCAAATATTGTACTCAGAAAGCTAAACTCTCTGATTCAGTTTATACATCCCCTGGTTCGTTTACTCTACTCCACAGAATATATGTGAGTAATTCTCCACCCAAATATTTCACCTGGAGTACAGTTATTAGCTTTGTCCCTTTCTCTCTGTTTGAACAATTTTATAATGTTTTCCACCTTCCAGTCAGCTCTGAAAATCCACCTAGCTTTACAAATGTTTAATTCATCTTGCTTTTTTAATAAAAGGTCCTCACTGGGAATTATCTCGAACTGGATTTTTTGTCTGGCTTCAACCCCATCGGTTTACCAAGGACGACTTTATGCTTGAAGCAAGTTTTTAAGATACTCCCTTTTACTGTTTCAGTTCTTGAATGATATCCTGCTGTTCCACTGGTAAAACTGCAGAAGCAGCAACCCATCATTGGCAGAGGATCAGCTTGTATCCCACCCACTCTAAGATAAACACCAGAAATATGTTCCAAAAGAAATGTTTCAAACTACAATTTCTGAGAACTTCAGACATCTATTGCCCCAATTAAGTATCATTTTGATTAAGTATCAATATCAATGCTTAAACTGAACATTTTAATTTAATCAAAAACATTGATAGAAACTATTCAGTCAGCACTTTAACACTCCAAACAAATGCTTCAAGGGAGGAAACAGTGGCCCGGAAAAGGTAGAGATGTCCAGTCTTTCAGTCAGTGAACATTGCATTTGGCAACAATAATCTGAACCTTATGTTGGGGCAAAAACCGAGAGGAGGTAGGAAGGCTGATACAACCACATTAAGAAGAGTTCCTGTAACTCTGTGCGTTATTTCTATGTATGTTTTTCCACAATATTTCATGAAGCCCACTGATTGATTTTGTGTTTACACATGAAGCAGTCAGGGAGTCAGAAGCTAACAGCACTGATGATTGCAGCCCATCCCAACTTCTGTCAACTGTTACAGAAATCCAAACAAACACCACGACGTAGTAACTCCTAACTCAGCCGTCTCCAGCATGCTGAAAATTTCCACTTCTCTTTGGTTTTGATTCTTGTCTGTTAACAATTTAAAAAAAAACACTTCTTTTAAATATGTTTATATCTGAATGTTAATACGGAAACATTTTTGGGAAACTCTTTACCTGTTTTGCCATAAAAGTTAATTTCTGGTACCTGGACACTGCCTACATCCCCTCGACAAATCCACTACCCCTCCACCCCTACCCTCTGAATGCAACAATCCTGTGGGAGAGAAATACTCGAAAAACAAGTATGCCCTCCATTTCAGAAATGATTGGCTCAGAAGTCTAGACCCAAACATGCAGAGCTTCACCTTAGTGATATCAAAGGAACAGAGTGGCAATCTGATAGTGATTGGAAGGTGCAGTCTCATGTTTAACAAATACAATACCATATGATTACCACTAGAGAGCAAGCTAACACAGTCATAGTGCCCTTAATGAGTTTCTGCTGAAACCTCGGATGATGTGGGAATTGGCAAACAGATTAAAATAACAAATTGAAGGACAGTTTCCATTAGTAGTAAATTCTGCAGTGCTGTTACACATTCACCAAATCTTCATCACCAGGCCACTGAAACATAGAAATACACACACTAGACTATTCCCAATAAATTCTTACAGGTCCTCACTTCAATCAGTCTACTTTCAGTTTTTAATTTTAATCTAGCAGAAAAACAGATAATATTTAAAAATGAATAGTAAAATAAATTTAAGAGTTCCAAATGTAAAAGTGATGAATCCATTGGAAGTACAGAACCTGACTATTGCCAAATAAAAGACACTGTCCAACCTTATGGTGTAGCAGTCATCAGGTCAAAACTGTAAGAATAATGAATTTAACATGGAACAGCAATTTACACTGCATAAGAAGAGGCTGCTAATTGGCTGGCAGATGGACTTGCCCAACCAATACGCTCCTCTCCGGCAGAACAAATTGTTGTTCCTTTTGAAACTTAGTTTTCTGGTGATTCTGTGGTGAGTGCACACACAACAGCATCTCTCTTTTCTGAACAATACTAAATGTGATTGATTGATTTTTAATTTAAGTTGTTGGAATGCAAGATTCAGCAAATGGACTTGAAACAACTACAGAAAATCCAATACCTTTTGAGTTTGAGAAACCAAAAACTTTCTAAAGCTGGTCAAGTATTGTTTTTCTAGTGAATGAATTCAACAGCATTTACTGCAGTTGAAAAGACTCATTTTCTTTAAGATTGTTACGTGTAAGCTTCATAAGTGTAGACTCAACAATGTTAAGGGCATTTAAATGGTCATTGGATAGGTATATGGACTAGAATGGAATAGTGTAGGTTAGGTGGGCTTCAGATTGGTTCCATAGGTTGCCGTAACATCGAGGGCCGAAGGGCCTATCCTGTGCTGTAATGTTCTATGTTCTAAATGATGAATTTATTACTGCACATCCTGAGAAAGGTCCCACAACTGAGAAGGAGTTCTGACAATTATAATTCCTTTCACAAGTTGGTGGAACTCATCTCGGGTTTATGCCGACTACCTGGTAAGGGGGCAGAAAAATCTGAGGGAAGTGACAGCTCAGAGTTCCAACTTCTGAGTCTGCTTGGATCCAGGACTCCAAGTTAGTCAGACGTTTTGGTAACTAGACCTACAAACCTTGGAAAGAAAACTTTGAGAATACAAGAAGTGTGCAAGTTGGCCGAGGGAAACATAACTGAGCAAAAGGAAACAAAAAACACTGCAGCTGCTGGAAATCAGAAAGAAACAGAAATTGATGGAAAAACTCAGCAGATCTGGCAGCTTCTGTGGAGAGAAATCAGTTAAAGATTTGGGTTCAGTGAGTGTTCCTCAGAATGGTCAAATACAAAGTTAAGCTTCATCCCATTCTACTCAAGAACGTTCTTCAGCACAAGCCTCAGAATCACATCCCAAAAGAACAGCGAGCTCCCTGTTTCCCTTTCAATGCCAGCCATCCCCAGGCCTCTCACTGGGATATTGATCAGTAAGCATTTCCGGATGGTGGTGTGTTTTAGATCCACACTATCTAAAGGCTGTTAACAGTCTCCAAACTCAAAGCAAGTATAACCCATACACATCTCGACCAAGTTCTGACAGTGGAGTAAATTGGACCAACTACATAATAAATCAACTGAAATTCAAACTCCCCCTCAACCTACTCCCAATTGCAGATGTCTTCAGGCCTTCTGGGATTAGAAATCTAAAGATAGATTCAAAGGTTTTTTTTTTATTAACATACAAAGCATGATAAATATCAAATCTCAAAACTGGTCCCTTAAAAACCGTGATGCCAGTCTGGGAATTTAATATCTAAATGTAAAAATGTCCTTTAACATGGCAATCTTACTTTAGATGAAAACAATAGGTACACAGCCAAACAAAGCCCTGTAAGCAGTTAAACCTCTAACAGGAACAGACCATTTTAAACTATAACAATTACCTAATTATTTCAGCAAATTTCTGAACAATCCAATTTTTTTCCCAAGAGCCAAGCAGAAATGTTTCTTTGTGGAGTTCACATTCTGCACTGTCCCAACAATGATGGATACAGCATGCTTTTCAACGGCAAATATATCTAGTGTTGAAACACTGAGTTTACATTCGTTCAATACACATAACTGTAATTTCTGGGCTCCCCCAGCAACTTAAAACATTACTTAGGTGAAACAGAGACCAAGGAGATGTCCATACCCATCACCTCTCAATAAGACAAGAAACACGTATCCAGCATTCAGACACCAGATTAAAAGTTAGTGATTGTTGCTTCAAGTCAGCAGGCACTGACAGTGGGCAAGGGCAAGGTAGGACAGGATTCTTTTGTGATCCCCATGATTAAAACCTTGCTGACATTTACTATCTGAGCTCAAACACAGAGGTTGGTCAAGGAGGGTACCAACCCTCAAACTAAAACAACTCTCAATCAGCGACAGAGAAAGACAGATAATGAGAGAACAGGGCAATCCTAAATAAAAGCTGACATCTACATCTTGTTTTTACTTACACCGGAGTTTGTCCAGGATCTTTCCACCACACATTGTCGCCAGCATAGCCTTGACCGAAAATACTGTCAACTTTCCATGACCTTCACTGTGAAAAGGTTATTGTGTGACACATTAGAAACTGCAACAACACACACTCATCAATACACCAGTGACACAGCAACACACACTCACCAACACACTCGTAATGGCAACAACACACACTCACCAACACACTTGTAACTGCTGCAGCACACACTCACCAACAATCCTCTCCTTCCTCAGGAGAGCTCAGCTCCTGTTATTCCTCTACTGCAGTACAACTTTAGTCCTTAGTTTCATTTATAATCAACATAAACTAATACAACATGATTAAATACATTTCAGAGCACTTCGTGCTATTCCTTAAAGCACACACAATTAATAAAAGTGAAATGTTGCAAATACTGAACATTATTTTACTCCATGATGATATCCCATTGATGTTACACAGTATGTACAGCAGGATGTTACATAGTATGTACAGCAGGATCGATATTCATCAAATGCGTGAAATGAGAACAATAACATAATCACAATACCTACATTTAAGCCTGGAAAAAGTAAATGGCACAGCCCCATTATATTATGGAAATTATGGTCTCTTATGTGGAATTTCACACTCTCCCCACAGCTGACCCAGAGCGAGCCCTCAGCCTCACTCTGTTCATACCGGAAGTAGGTGCCTATGAGATGGGTTTATGATTTTCATATCGTTAAGCCCCATCCTGGTGCTTAAAGCCTCAATTTCCATAAAGGTGAAGGCTTGGTAGACTTAACTTCTGCTCCATATTGAAGGATCTCCCTCTCACTGATGGACAGAATACAGGGAAAGTGCTCATAATGTGGCAAGCTCATTTCTTTTTCACTGTTCACCTCCAAAGCAATATTTTGCATCTCTCACAACTGTACCATATTCCTATGAACTTGCTGATTGGCCATTTAAAGCCTCTTCACTGTCTTTGACACGAGATGCTCAAAATTTGCTCACCGTGGGCGGCACGGTGGCACAGTGGTTAGCACTGCTGCCTCACAGTGCCAGAGACCCGGGTTCAATACCCGCCTCAGGCGACTGACTGTGTGGAGTTTGCACGTTCTCCCCGTGTCTGCGTGGGTTTCCTCCGGGTGCTCCGGTTTCCTTTCACAGTCCAAAGATGTGCAGGTCAGGTGAATTGGCCATGCTAAATTGCCCGTAGTGTTAGGAAGGGGTAAATGTAGGGGTCTGGGTGGGTTGCGCTTCGGCGGGTCGGTGTGGACTTGTTGGGCCAAAGGGCCTGTTTCCACACTAAGTAATCTAATCTAATCTAATCTAATTTGCACTTTTCTTCCTTTGACGATTCTGAGATGTTTTAAATTGAAGCCAGTTACGAAAGCCCTCCCTCACTACCTCCACATGTTCTTCATTCTTACACTTCACAGCTTTAATAATCAGCCAAGGCCTTTTAGGAGAAAGATGAAATGGAAGGCAGTCAGCTCAACTGTAGCCACACCCTATGGAAATCAGGGCCTTCAAGAGCGATGCTGAGAAAATATGGGAGAAAGCTTTGTTTGCACAGCCTTTCATCCTCCTTGGATATCTGCTGTGCAGCTTTCAAAATGCAAGCAGATCTACAAAACATAAAAAAACATAAAAATACAGCTGATCGCGACCAACACACACACACAATTGGGTGGGGAGAATTTCAATGGAATGAGAAATCCGAGTTGGCAACAATGGCTATGTGACTTGTTATTATTTCATTCTAATGGGAAATGAAACATCTAATTAGGTGGTGGGTGGGAAGGCTTCAGAAATTTATTTTCAATACACTCAAATTTCACAGAAATAATACAGTTCTCTCTAGGTGCATCTTGATTAAGTATCAGCTTTATCACCAGATGGAGACTGCTCGTAAAGTATGATGAGGATATCATCAGGAGAACACAAAGCTTTGGTTCTTCATTTTTGGAGAAGAATGAGCCAGGGGGCAGCCAGCACTGCTTCAACCCCAGCCCTGTACGGATCACAGCCATTCTGGGCAAAATCCACAGGAGACAGCTGAGCAAAGTTAATAGAGAGGAAAGGCAAAATGATTCATCGTGCAAGGAAGAATGAGGAGAAGCAATATGAAGCGATGGCACAATTTGAAAGGGAATACAGAAACAGATGTACAGAGGCAAGTGTCTGAAGGTATAAGGACAGGATGAGAAGGTAAATGAAAGGCATGTAGATCCTTGACTTTATCTTTAGAAAAACAATAGAAGACCTGGGAATTGGTGCTTTATTTTAATATAAAACGCTGGTGAGGCTAGACTACTGTGACACAGTTTAAGATTCCACTGCTAGCAACATCTCAGGAGTCGTTGTTGACAGAAACTGAATTGGAGCCCTCATACAAATACTGTGCATACAACAGCAGGTCAGACTCTGAGCACTCTACAGCAAGCAGCTCACCTCCCACCTCCCCTAAGCCTGCCTCACATCTACAAGCCACAGATCAGGAGCATGATGAGCAGGTGACAGGTGAAGTCCTACTGGGGTCCCAACTTTTCATAATTGGCATCAATGATTTGGTGAGGGGAACACAGGCATGGAACATAAATTCATGGACAGCACTGAAATAGGGAAGTATGTTGTGAACACAATGTAGAAACTGGTAGATGGACAGACATAAATGTGGACGGACAAAAATCTGACAGATGAAGCATAATGTAGGAGAAAATGAAGTTGTTCACTTTGACAGGAAGAATAAAAAGTGACTACAGAAATCTAAAGTGCGGAGGGATTTAGATATTCTGATGCATGAGTCACAACAAGTTAGTATGCAGACAGAGTATGTAATCAAGGTGGCTAATGGGATGCTATGCTTTGTGATGGCTGTAACTGAATATGAAAGGATGGATATTATATATTGGTTGTATGTTGCATGATTGAGACCACATCTCAATTATGTGCAGTTTTGGTTTCCTCATTCATGGAAGAATTTAAATGCATTGGATGCAGTTTAGAGGGATTTTGACAGATTGCAAATGTGGAGTAAGAGGTTGATTTATGAAGTCACCTTGGAGAGCTTGGGCTTGTTTTCACTGGAGCGTGATAGTAGTGTACAAGATCATGAGTGGTCTGAACAAACTGAACATAGAACATAGAACATAGAATATTACAGCGCAGTGCAGGCCCTTCAGCCCTCAACTTCTCATGTCCCCTTCTGGCTTTTCTTAGCTCTCTCTTTATGCCTTTCCTGGCTAACTTGTTTCCTCTGTAGGTCAGTCAAGAAATAGGAGACACTGGTTTAAAATTCTCTTGGGATGGAGGAGTTTTGTTTTCCTCTCTCAGGGTTGTGTAACTCTGGAACTCTGTGCCTCAGAGGCCAGTGGAGCTCAGGGCATTGAACTTGTGTAAGATCAAGATAGAAAGATTCTGTTATGGGGAGTGGGGGGGGGGGGGGGGTGGAGATAGAGAGGAATGTGGAATTTGAAACACACACAGATTAGCCATGAGCTTATTAAATGGCAGAGTAGGGTTGAGCAGCTGAATTATTGACTTCTGTTCTTATTCCTCACCTCCTTTCAATATCGTGAAAGAAAGAGCCTGGAACACAGTCAACAGCCCAGGACTGCAGCAGTTCAGGAAGGCATTTCAATCCTCACATTCTCAAGGGCAGTTAGAAATGGACAATAAAGGCTCACCCAGCCAGTGAAACCCACATCCCATGAATGAAAGTTTAAGTAAAAATAGCAGAACTGCTGTAGGGTACGCCAATAATTGCTACCCATCATAGTAATTCTAAAATCTATTTGTGAAGCTTCATAAGAAGATAAAAGGGACGTTTCAAAAACACAGTAAAGGGTACATTAGTGTAGTGCTCCTAGCCTTGGCTGAGAACTCCCTCCATACATATCGCTACATAAGCACCTACCTGTCGTATGCTGCTATCACAAAGTTGAGGAGCAGGCTGATAGACTGTTCCACGCTGATTTGATGGGTGGTTGGAAGGCGTTTATTCAGCTGATAGTAGATTGATGAAATGATAGTCTCTAACCGAGATACATTAATTTCTGTGCTATGGTCCAAGGAGTTGAGGCCATTGTCCCGAAAAGCTTCAATTAAGTTCCAAATATCAACAAGGTGGACTGTAGGCGAGAAGAAAGATGAAGTGTCAAAGCAAAACCTGGACCTACTTTGCCTCACAATTCCTAAGATTTCAAATCCATCTTAGACAAAGCAACATAACCTCAAGTGCATCGCAGTCCATCTTGGATTTGCACTGAAATCCAAACAGGATCTTTTGAGAAGTTCACTGTACAAGTGGACACATTGAAATGTACAACCTGAAGACTCTGATCATTTGAAAAAACAAACAATTGGAATAGTGTAACCTTAGGAAAACAAGACATTAATTGCAGACCTGAAGAAGTCTCATCACATCAGGTGGCAAAGAAACCTCCTATTGGTCACAAAAACAGAAATAGCTGGAAAAAACTCAGCAGGGCCAGCAGCATCTGTGGAGAGAAAGCAGAATTGACATTCCAAGTCCAGTGACCATGCTTCAGAACTCATAACTCTGAAGATGGGTCATTGCACTTGAAGTACTGACTCTGCTTTTTCTCCACATATATTGCCAGACCTGCTGAGTTACTCTAGTTATTTCTGCTTTTGTTTCACCTTTCCAGCATCCACAGGTCTTTGTTTTTCGCTCCTATTGATTTCCATTTTTTGGCTTCCCTTCAGTCATGGGCCAACAATCCTCCATGTTGAACATTACTGGGAAGTGGTACTGAGATAGCAAGGCTGGCTCTGTTCTGCAATGGGAAGGGGCACAGCCAGTAAGGGTCCTGGAGGAACCCAGATATGAGCTGAACAGTATGAATCTATGAGTGACTATTTCAGACTGTTGCTCAATTAATCTGTGGGACAGCTCTCCTAATGTTGACAAAATGTTGAGGATAGTACTGAACAAGTGTTTGAAAAGACACATTGGCTGACTATGTCATTTTGTGTCTAAATCTGATACATGTCAATGCCAGATAACCTCTCTGGTTTATTCTTATCGAACCTGAATACCTGAGAACATTAGAGAGTGCAGGATCTGCTGTCTAGAAAAGGCCAGGCAGGATAAGCACAGCAGTTTGTCATTTCTCTTTGAAAGCAGGTTCCTTTGTCAAAAAGATATCAATTACCCTCTTAGGTATTCTTGCCAATCAGGTAACTCCACAGTCACCATTACAGACATTATAATATTTTTTATTATAGATTGTTTAATTAAATGTAAACTGACAAACCACCAGGATAGGATGCGAATTTACAGCTAAATCCAAGTTTCAGGAACACAACCACAACAATATTAAACTTTTCAGGAAGATAAGAATATCCTGCAAGTTCTTAGTGAAGGATGAATTCAGACACGCAGCATTTTCTGAAGTAATTAACTTACTCTGAAGGTCTTAATTTTCATTTGGAAGTTGCGCATTTGGCATCTATAGTTCAATTGCTTGTGTGTTGCAGCATTTTAAAAGTATCATATTTGATTCTCTTGAAACCTACACTAATCAGCAGGACCACAGGTTTACCCAGGATCACATTTCCACCAAAGTGAACAGTCACCCTGCCCACAGGAAACAAGCCCTGCAGACGTACCGGTGTTGTGTCATTACATTGTAGAATAATACAAAGATGTCACTTGTTTAGGTTTTGCAATTAAGCATGGATTGCACCATTTTCCCAGCTAAGTTATTTATGACTTGTTCAGAAGTGGCCTTGTAACCGATTATGATTATCACTGTAACAACTATAACCACGATGGGTCAATAAATGCCATCTGGCCAGAGATATATTCATCTCAAGACCAATTCTGTTTTACAACTGGAGACTTCTCTATTTGACCAGACTTTTCTTAGTTATCTGATCTGAATTTCCACCTTGCTTTGTGAATACTCCATGCAGTTAGAAATAAAGTATCACTCAGGAGAATAAGAAACAGTTTCCAAATAAGTTGTCCTGCTGTGGTTCTGTTCGCCGAGCTGGAAGTTTTTGTTGCAAACGTTTCGTCCCCTGTCTAGGTGACATCCTCAGTGCTTGGGAGCCTCCTGTGAAGCGCTTCTGTGGTATTTCCTCTGGCATTTATAGTGGCCTGTCCCTCCCGCTTCCGGTTGTCAGTTTCAGCTGTCCGCTGTAGTGGCCGGTATATTGGGTCCAGGTCTATGGGTTTGTTGATGGAGTTTATGGATGAGTGCCATGCTTCTAGGAATTCTCTGGCTGTTCTTTGTTTCGCTTGCCCTATAATGGTAGTGTTGTCCCAGTCAAATTCATGTTGCTTGTCGTCTGCGTGTGTGGCTACTAAGGATAGCTGGTCGTGTCGTTTCGTGGCTAGTTGATGTTCGTGGATGTGGATCGTTAGCTGTCTTCCTGTTTGTCCTATATAGTGTTTTGTGCAGTACTTGCATGGGATTGTGTACACTACATTAGTTTTGCTCATGTTGGGTATCGGGTCCTTCGTTTTAGTGAGTTGTTGTCTGAGAGTGGCTGTTGGTGTGTGTGCCGTTATAAGTCCTAGTGGTCGCAGTAGTCTGGCTGTCATTTCAGAGATGTTCTTGATGTTCTGAAACTGCCAACCGGAAGCGGCAGGGACAGGCCACTATAAATGCCGGAGGAAATACCACAGAAGCGCTTCACAGGAGGCTCCCAAGCACCGAGGATGTCACCTAGACAGGGGACGAAACGTTTGCAACAAAAGCTTCCAGCTCGGCGAACAGAACCACAGCAACGAGCATCCGAGCTACAAATCTTCTCACAAACTTTGAATAAGTTGTCCTGTTATGAAGAAATGAGAACTTGTGAAATTTGTGTGAAAAGAGATTGTGATACAAAGACAGACGTGTAATACTGATCACACGGCCAGGGCTTAGACAAGGCTCGTGTTATGAAAGAAAATGCCAATGCGTTTGTCATCTTCTATCAAATCCCAAATCAGAGCACAAACAGGCACTCAGACTGAGGAAACACATACATTAAGAAAACATTTCAAGCTGGTCTTTCATGTTTGATTCTTGAAAGCAGAGGATTTAGTTTGAAGAATGGAGGTGTCCTTGATACAAAAAAGGTCTGCACTGTTAGAAAGAAGCTAGTTAAAGATCTACTCAGTGACTGAGTTTTTAATTGGCTCCTGAAAATTAAATAAATGACTCGCACAAAATATCACAGGAATGTGCATCATAACTGAAATAACTCCACAGAGGCCGGTATCCTGTCACCAACTCACCCTTTATTTAGTGGAGAGTCCTTGACACTGATCCTGCTCCCTCAGAGGTGGCTCTCAGAGTGAACAAAACCTCTGACACTCCTGTTTATTTCTGTCAGCCAGGGCTCTTTGATTGGGGCTGTTAATCTGGTCTAATCAGGGAGCTTATTCTGATGTCCACCTGGCTGACCTCATTAAATCACAGTAGTACTTCCTTTTGTAAACAGTTGCTTACCCATCAAATCAAATGGGCAGTTTCTCTCATTCCTTGTGGGACGAGGGCTATCAATTGTAAAGCTGGTGAAAACAACTACTGGCAGGGTGTTTCTCTCGTCAGAAATCATGAATGCTAATTTCTTTCCTAAACAATTACCTCAAACAGTGATTTATCTGACTCAATGTTTACACTCAAATAAACACATTTGACATACCAATTTTGTTTATAACATCTTTTCCAACTTCTATTTGTCATGCAGAATGTTCTACCATGTTTTATATTGTTGAAGAGAATAATGTGTTTTATATCGGAACTTACATTAATTTCCCATATAAACTATTTAATGGCTGACATGACTCAGTGACTGGAAGTTCAGTTGGATTCGTTGCTGTTTGATGAATACTTCAATCAAGCAGGACACAGAAATGGCACTCAAAGGATTATGCCAGAAATGGGACAAAGTACATATTAGAGTACAGTTTTTCAAAGTAGTAGAGCTTCTGCAGTGAGTCAGTCACTTTTTCAGTGTAGCGATGATATACATCTTTGCTACAACAACAATATATTAGTGACACTCAATGTACTTCATAGTTGATCATCTGAACAGAAAACAAATATCAGTTTGTTCCATGTCCTTCTATTCATTTTAGCATTTTATCCTCATTTGTCACTCTGTCTATTCTTTTCTATTGTGATATGTAAATTAATCTGTTCAACTCCTGCAAGAGGTTAATTATCACCTAAAATCAGGGAATCGTGCAAAGGTTGGAGAGTTATGATGGAAAAGGGAGCAAAAACCAATGAGAAAGAGGACACAGAGAGGATCAACTTCTCTTCCCCAGCCATTCAGTTTGTTCTCTTATCTACTCCCCTTTATTTTCTTCTCACATTTTCCCGCATCCTCTTTGCCCACTGCCTGTTTCTCTCTCATCACTGACCTGCTTTCTGAGCATCTCTCCTCCCAGCCACCATGCTCACCCCTTTCTTAATTTTACTCTCTCACTTCCTCACTCCTAACCCTAACCTCTCCTCTGACAGCTTTGGCTCAGTGGTAGCATCATTGCCTCAAGTAAAGAGATCGAATTTCAGTCCCACATCCAGACTCAGGCATGGAACCTCGGCTGATGCTAAGACAGTTTTACACTGCACAAGGTGTCATTATTTGGGTGGTAGATTAAACTGAAACCCCATCTACCATCAAATGGATGGATAAAATGTAAAAAAATGAGAATCTTGGGATTTTTAAAATATCTTTTATACTTTCTCTACGATTTATATATTGTTGTATAAACTCCAAGTAGATGAAGAGTTAATTTGGGATGGGTGCTTGATTGAGTATTAACTGTGAAAATTGAAATAAATCAAAGGCTTGCTAAAATGGGGAATGATGGTCTGATTGGCACAAACAGGAAAAGGGAAGGAGGCGCCGATGTCCAAACCACTTTTCTTGTTGTAATCAAAGAATATGATTTGAAATCAATGTTACAACTAAGTGAGAGTAAGGTTCATTATATTTGGCAAATCTTATCAGAAAAATATTACAGACGTGCAGTTGAGGGCAAGGCATTCCAGTTGAGATTACCATTATGACCCCTGACCATGAGTAGAAGAGTAACAAGATCAAAGAACAACGACAATGTTGAAACACAGCAAGACCTCTGGCTGCAGATGATAATACAAAGTGAGATGAAATACAGTTGCCAGATACGCAGAAAACATAGGCAGGGAAAAGAAGAACACAAGTTATATATATCAAATATATATAGAATTCCCACAGTGTGGAAAACAGGCCCTTCGGCCCAACAAATCCACACCAACCTTCTGAAGAGCAACCCACCCAGACCCTATTGTTCTGCATTTATCCCTGACTAATGCACCTAACCTGCACATTCCTCAACACTATGGGCAAGTTAGCATGCCCAATTCACCTAACCTGCATAATTTTGGATTGTGGGGGATAACTGGAGCATCCGGAGGAAACCCATGCAGACAGTCGTCGGAAGCTGGAATCGAACCCAGGTTCCTGGCGCTGTGAGGCAGCAATGCTAACCACTGAGGGACCGCGCCGCCCCAGAAATGTTTATAGCCAGCAGAGTCAGTGGATGGTCAGAACCATCTAAACAACGATATTAACAACTTTCTTTTGTTAACAGTGACACTTGTCACTTCATAAAGTGTCCCAATATCAGTTGGTCAAGCATTTCCTTCTCCAAAGTTTATGGCCTGGTCTCTGAGATTCTTAATGCTTGATGTCTGTACCTCTTACAAACACAATTTCTCTCTTCTCACTCAATTGTAGAGGATTAAAGAAAGACACAAATGATCACAAAATGGATGCTGCATTCAAAGGTTTAACCTGGAACATAGGTCCCAGTTATTCCAGTATCCAACTTTTGTAAATTACAACTAATTCCGAAGGTCATGCTGATACACTTCAAAGTCTGGCAGCCAGCTTACTAACATAGAAACATAGAAACATAGAAGGTAGAAGCAGGAGGAGGCTATTCGATTCTTCGAGCCCTGCTCTGTCATTCATCACAATCAGGGCTAATCGTCCAATTCAACAGCCTCATGCTGCTTTCTCCCCAAGTGCTAGACCTAGCTGCCTCTTCAATACATTCAATGTTTGGTATCAACTTCTTCTTGTGGTAATGAATTCTACATAAAGATATCATTCAGTAAAGTACAACTGCCTGAAGTTGTATATGCTTTCTTAGCAACAGATTTACACGTTCCTTCAGGAAATGTGAACAACAAATTGCCACTTGTAGCATTCGTTTGACACATTATGAAGCTTAAAGTGAGCTCAGGACATGCTCCTGCTTTTACAATCTAACTCAGGGCAAATGAATGAAACCACACAGAGGCACATATGCCCACACATACTCAGATTCAAGACATAAAGGGCAAGTCACAGAAGTTCTTACGTCTCCCCATCCAAGCATCAGAAGTTGAATCACTTACACAAGGTTACATTTTAAATAACCTATTCAATAGCCAGCCAATAAGATGGACCAGGTCATACATATTGTTCTATCTACTTCTCAACCAAAGAAGAATACAATGTGATCAGTCAAGTGAGAAAGATTTAAAATCTTGAGTGTACACTGAAGTGTAAACAACAATAAGGGACATGCAACAAAGTCCAAGTGCATTTGAAATATCCAACGTACAATAAACCATACACACTCAGCTCAATTGGTCCACATTTGCAATAGGAGGAGAAAGTGAGGTCTGCAGATGCTGGAGATCAAAGTTGAAACTTTATTGCTGGAACAGCACAGCAGGTCAGGCAGCATCCAGGGAACAGGAGATTCGACGTTTCGGGCACAGGCCCTTCTTCAGGAATCCTGAAGAAGGGCCTGTGCCCGAAACGTCGAATCTCCTGTTCCCTGGATGCTGCCTGACCTGCTGTGCTGTTCCAGCAATAAAGTTTCAACTCCAATGGGTTTGAACTGGGGGAGCCTGTTCATTCCTGAAGAAGGGCTTAGGCCCGAAACGTCGAATCTCCTGTTCCCTGGATGCTGCCTGACCTGCTGTGCTGTTCCAGCAATAAAGTTTCAACATTTGCAATAGCTCCACCAAAACACATTTGCTGAAGAACCTCGTTTAACAAGTGAACTCATTTAAATATGATTTAAATTCCAGTCTCCATCATTGCAGCATTTCTCACTCCTTGATAAAATTGATTCTTAAAATGTGATACAACTACACTGTCACAGAATAATTTCTGCGTATCTGACAGCTGAATTTCATCTCACTTTGTACAAGCAGAAAATAAAACGTAACATGAATGCCTCAGTCTTTATAACCAGCAAAAAGAAATCCTAGCTCTCAGCTGAAAAGACTAATTATTTTACAACTTAATTTAATTTATTCCATCCCTCCAGATAATTATTTTACAATCCTTCATTTGTTGAAAATATATGTTTTTCTATTACCTTCTCAAAATATTTCTTCCTGGAAAATCTTACTCAAGGTGAACTGTTGGTTCCTTTGGTAGGAAATATGCTTTCAAATAACTGCCACTGCTATGAAGAGTGTGTAACATATGATTATATTTTCACACAAAGGGTGGGGAGTGTCTGGAGTGCACTGTCAGAGGTGGGGGTGGAGGCAGACACACTAGCAGCATTCAAGAAGCACCTGTACAGATACATGAACAGGAAGGAAATAGGGGGATAAAGATCCTGTCAATGAAGACATTTTTAGTACGGAATGGCAAAATGGGTCAGCACAAGTCTGGAGGACTGAAGGGCCTGTATCTGTGCTGTATTACTCTTTGTATATTATGTGGTGTAATTTACTGAGGCATTTTCACAGAAATTTCCCCCAAAATTACTCCCATTCATGCACTGATGGTTATCACTAAAACCCATTGTCACACACTGGAATACATTTGAAAAATTCATCATGAATCTCTATCCTTGGAGAGAATAAAAATTTAAACCATTGAACCATCGTGTGTGATGTAACGCACAGGCAGCTCACAGATAGTGCTGCGAAAGTTTTTGAACTTTTAACATGGCTCAGTGAAACCAGAAAATATCTTCAAAGAAATGGATTTCAGTGAGAATAAATATAAACTATTTCTTGCAAAGAATTTCGTAAGGGAGGCTAATGTCACTGGACTCGCAATCCAGAAACAGATTATTGTTCTGGAGATGGTGCAGATGGTGACAGATTGAATTCAATAAAAATCTGGAATAAAAAAGCTAGCCACATGTCGACTATGCAAACACATCATTGTTGAAAATAAAACCTGGTTCATTAATGTCGTTTGGTGAAGGAAACATGTCGTCTTTACCTGGTCTGACCTCCATGTGACTCCAGATCAACAGTAACAGAGATGAGGAATAAGTACTGGTTTCGACAGTAACACCCACATCGTGTGAATAAACAGAAAGGAGACGGTTACCAGACATGAAGGACAGAGAGGTGGTCAGAGGAAAGGAAAATGGCATCGAAACTGATAGGAGGAAAAAGTGTATTCCAGAGCAGGAGGGTAGAGGGCAAACAAATCAACTGGAAAATTTATAACTAACATCGCTATCACTGATTGTCATATGAAAGGAGGCCTCAGTTCAAACAGATTTATTCGCACATGCACACATAAAATACAATCAAACAAGGGGATCAAAGTGGACAGTGAAATATTCTGTTATGTGAGCAGGCAGTTAAAGGCTTGGTACTAAGGTAAGTTCTATCAGCTCCAGACACCAAGATCCCACTAACATTTCATGATTTATTTCACTTGAAGAAGAAGGGCATGCAATACGCAAATGTTGATGGTGGGTATAGAGGGTCTATTCCACATACAGTCGGATAGGGGCATTGACTGACCTGTGCACCTGAAAGTTAAAACCATGGAGTAGGGGAGCCAGCATGCATGTTGTCAACTCCGAGGCTGTAGAACTGTATCGCAGGGATAATGAAGGCTACCAAGAGAGAGATTGTGATAATTGACACATGACTGTGTAACAATTTAAAGATCAAGACTGCAAACCTTATACATGGTAGGAGTAGGAAGAGGAAACCCATGTCACAGTTACAGGGAACACACCACACCAGGTCATCGTGGTGGGTGGGCAGGCTATCACACAACACACAGCAACTAATCAGGGCCCAAGACACACGTTTGAACACTGCAGTACTCACCAGATCATATCTCCAGAATACTACAGTACTCACCAGATCATATCTCCAGAATACTACAGTACTCACCAGATCATATCTCCAGTACACTGCAGTACTCACCAGATCATACCTCCAGAACACTGCAGTACTCACCAGATCATAGCGAAAGAATTTTACAGTACTCACCAGATTATATCTCAGAACACTGCAGTACTCACCAGATCATACCTCCAGAACACTGCAGTACTCACCAGATCATAGCGAAAGAATTTTACAGTACTCACCAGATTATATCTCAGAACACTGCAGTACTCGCCAGATCATATCTCCAGAACACTGCAGTACTCACCAGATCATATCTCCAGAATACTGCAGTACTCGCCAGATCATATCTCCAGAATACTGCAGTACTCGCCAGATCATATCTCCAGAACACTGCAGTACTCACCAGATCATATCTCCAGAATACTGCAGTACTCACCAGATCATATCTCCGGAATACTGCAGTACTCGCCAGATCATATCTCCAGAATACTGCAGTACTCACCAGATCATACCTCCAGAATACTACAGTACTCACCAGATCATATCTCCGGATTACTGCAGTACTCGCCAGATCATACCTCCAGAATACTGCAGTACTCACCAGATCATAGCTCAAGAATTTTACAGTACTCACCAGATCATATCTCCAGAATACTGCAGTACTCGCCAGATCATATCTCCAGAATACCACAGTACTCACCAGATCATATCTCCAGAACAATGCAGTACCCACCAGATCATACCTCCAGAATACTGCAGCACTCGCCAGAGCATACCTCCAGAATATGCCAATACCCGGCAGATCACATCTCCAGAATACTGCAGTACCAACCAGATCGTATCTCCAGAATGCTGCACTACCCGCCAGATCATACCGCCAGAATACTGCAGTACTCACCAGATTATATCTCCAGAATACTGCAGTACTCACCAGATTATATCTCCAGAATACTGCAGTACTCACCAGATCATATCTCCAGAATACTGCAGTACTCACCAGATCATATCTCCAGAATACTGCAGTACTCACCAGATCATATCTCCAGAATACTGCAGTACTCACCAGATCATATCTCCAGAATACTGCAGTACTCACCAGATCATATCTCCAGAATACTGCAGTACTCACCAGATCATATCTCCAGAATACTGCAGTACTCACCAGATCATACCTCCAGAATATGCCAATACCCGCCAGATCATATCTCCAGAATACTGCAGTACTCACCAGATCATATCTCCAGAATACTGCAGTACTCACCAGATCATACCTCCAGAATACTACAGTACCCGCCAGATCATACCTCCAGAATACTGCAGTACTCGCCAGATCATATCTCCAGAACACTACAGTACTCGCCAGATCATATCTCCAGAACACTGCAGTACTCGCCAGATTATATCTCCAGAATACTGCAGTACTCACCAGATCATATCTCCAGAATACTGCAGTACTCGCCAGATCATATCTCCAGAACACTGTAGTACTCGCCAGATCATATCTCCAGAATACTGCAGTACTCACCAGATTATATCTCCAGAATACTGCAGTACTCACCAGATCATATCTCCAGAACACTGTAGTACTCGCCAGATCATATCTCCAGAATACTGCAGTACTCACCAGATTATATCTCCAGAATACTGCAGTACTCACCAGATCATATCTCCAGAATACTGCAGTACTCGCCAGATCATATCTCCAGAACACTGCAGTACTCGCCAGATCATATCTCCAGAACACTGCAGTACTCGCCAGATCATATCTCCAGAATACTGCAGTACTCACCAGATCATATCTCCAGAACACTGCAGTACTCGCCAGATCATATCTCCAGAATACTGCAGTACTCGCCAGATCATATCTCCTGAATACTGCAGTACTCACCAGATCATATCTCCAGAATACTGCAGTACTCACCAGATCATATCTCCAGAATACTGCAGTACTCACCAGATCATATCTGCAGAATACTGCAGTACTCGCCAGATCATATCTCCTGAATACTGCAGTACTCACCAGATCATATCTCCAGAATACTGCAGTACTCACCAGATCATATCTCCAGAATACTGCAGTACTCGCCAGATCATATCTCCTGAATACTGCAGTACTCACCAGATCATATCTCCAGAATACTGCAGTACTCACCAGATCATATCTCCAGAATACTGCAGTACTCACCAGATCATATCTCCAGAATACTGCAGTACTCGCCAGATCATATCTCCTGAATACTGCAGTACTCACCAGATCATATCTCCAGAATACTGCAGTACTCACCAGATCATATCTCCAGAATACTACAGTACTCATCAGATCATATCTCCAGAATACTACAGTACTCACCAGATCATATCTCCAGATTGTTGCCGATTTGCGGTGCCCTGCACAAGCCAGCTCAACAAAACAGTGAGAACTTAACAGGAGAAAGAAACCAGAGATATGCATCCTCAGATGTGGAAGATGGAGAGTCTGACAGAGTTGGTGAGCGAGCAAACACTAACGATGGGGATGTTGGCAAAGCCAGGGCAGTACTGGGGGCGGGGGAATACACTGAGCCACAAAAACCTGATAGCGACTAGTATCGAGGGAGAATGTCTTTGCGTTGACCCATGTGGACAATCACAACACTGAGTCAATTATATCACAGAGGAATCCATGCCTTGAAGGTCAGAGGGAGGGAGTGTGAGAGTGACTGTATGCCAGTGTCTGTCTGTACATGTGTGTATGTGTACTTCGACATATGTATGTGGCTCTGTCTGTCTGCAGTGGTACGTGCCCATAAAGGAAATCTAAAAGAAAATGTCAATGGATCGCTGTGTCTCTGGGATCTCTGGCCATGGAGGCTGCTCTTGAATCAGTGCAGAGGCTCCGCCCCACTCCCAGCAGACCCAAACCCTCCGTGGTGGGGGGGGGGCTACACCTCATGTTTCTCACCAAAGGCTTGCGTGGCAGTTACCCAATTAAAGTGAGCTACCACCACCTGAGGCAAACCAGCCACAACCAGTTAAACTTCTTTGAACCCAGCTGCGGCAACAAAACATGTCAGATGAGAAAGACAGACAAATGAAAGGTGAAGGTCACTTTGAGTGCAAGGATATCAACTTTTTGTGCAACTGACACTTGATACAAGTGTCATACGTCAGTCCGATGGTCTTTGTTAATTTATTAAAGTAAATAATCTCTGGTAGGTCTGCCAGATCTTTTCTTGCTTGCTAATACAACCTTGTCAGCTCATGAATGGCTGAATCCGGAAACTGGGGGAGGACGGTGGCACAGTGGTTAGCACTGCTGCCTCACAGCGCCAGAGACCCGGGTTCAATTCCCGCCTCAGGCGACTGACTGTGTGGAGTTTGCACGTTCTCCCCATGTCTATGTGGGTTTCCTCCGGGTGCTCCGGTTTCCTCCCACAGTCCAAAGATGTGCAGGTTAGGTGAATTGGCCACGCTAAATTGCCCGTAGTGTTAGATAAGGGGTAAATGTAGGGGTATGGGTGGGTTACGCTTCGGCGGGTCGGTGTGGACTTGTTGGGCCGAAGGGCCTGTTTCCACACTGTAATGTAATCTAATCTAATCTAATCTAAGTCCTTAACAGCACATTCTCTGAGACTCACAAAACCGTTCCCCTTCTGAGGAGTGTGGTTTGAGAGGGGAGGGATGGGGACTGGTCAAGATGAACCAACTCCAACTATCATATCTCATCCATTCAGATCTTTTAAATTGGTTGCAATTTAAATTTTACTTTAAAACATTTCCTGATTTGTCTTTGTCCAACTCTTATTCCAACCTTTCTTTGCCCTTACTCTTTCTGCACTTGATTTGGTAACACAGTCCCTGAATCTAATGCACATTTCTTTTTAATCATTGCACTGTTTGCAAGGATCTGTTTTGGGTGCACTGCTGTTTGCTATTTTTATAAACAACCTGGATGAGGGTGTAGAAGGATGCATTAGTAAATTTGCAGATGACATTAAGGTCAGTAGAGTTGTGGACAGTGCCGAAGGATGTTGCAGGTTACATAGATATGCTGCAGAGCTGGGCTGAGAGGTGGAAAATGGACTTTAATGTGGAAAAGTGTGAGGTGATTGACTTTGGGAGGCATAACAGGAATGCAGAGTATGGGCTAACGGTAAGATTCTTGGCAGTGTAGCTGAGCAGAGAGATTTCAGTGTCCATGTACACAGATCCATGAAAGTTGCCACCCAGGTTGTTAGGGTTGTTAAGAAGACAGATGGTGTGTTAGCTTTTATTGGTAGAGGGATTGGGTTTCAGAACTGCTGTGCTTTTCCAGCACCACTCTAATCCAGGATTGGGTTTCAGAGCCATGAGGTCATGCTGCACTTGTATAAAACTCTGGTGCAGCCGCATTTGGAGTACTGCATACTCTGGTCGCCACATGATAGGAAGGATGTGGAAGCATTGGAAATGGTGCAGATGACATTTACCAGGATGTCACCTGGTATGGAGGGAAGGTCTTATGAGGAAAGGGACTTGAGGCTGTTTTCCTGAGAGAGAAGAAGATTGAAAGGTGACTTAATAGAAACCTTCGAGATAATCAGAGGGTTAGATAGGGTGGACAGTGAGAGACGTTTCCCTTGGATGGTGATGGCTAGTGCGAGGGGACATAGCTTTAAATTGAAGGGTGATAGATATAGTACAGATGTCAGAGGTAGTTTCTTTACTCAGAGAGTAGTCAGGATGTAGAACACACTGTCTGCAACAGTAGTAGACTCGCCAACTTTAAGGGCATTTAAATGGTCATTGGATAAACATATGGACAATGATGGGATAGTGTAGGTTAGATGGAGTTCAGATTGGCTTCACAGGTCGGCGCAACATCGAGGGCTGATGGGCCTGTAATGCGCTGTAACGTCCTATGTTCTGTTTTCCTTCACTCAGTTTGTGTAGGGGAGATAACACAGTGGCTTCCCTCTTGTGACCCAGGTGAAACAGTGTTTTGAGAATAACAGTCTCTGCTTATTGTGGAGTACTTCAGACAGTAATGGTCAGGGTCCACACATGCACCATTGAATATAGAATTTGGTAAACTGTTTATTCAGTGACCCTGCTTCTCAACAGGTTTTACTATAAGAGTAGGTTGCTGAAAAGATTAATTATTAAAATCAAATTAAGGCTAATTATTGCACTCGATGCATACGCACAGCAGAAACAGTACATGCTGGTCAAAGTGAATTTTAGACAATGCCATAAGGCAAAATAAAAACCAAAACTAGATTTTGCTGGAAAAACTCAGCAGGTCTGGCAGCTTGTATGCAGAGAAAGCAGAGTTTACATTTAGGGTCCAGTGACCGTTCCTTGGAATTCCTATCAAATAACTGTTTTGATCCTGAAGTCTTATTTTTACCCTTGTGGACTCTCATTCAGAGTTTAGTTAAACAGAAATTTATTAACAGACAACTTAAAGAGAGCATATAGGAATTTACTTTGGCTTCCCGGTTTCCAGAGACCACACGGGACAGGTAAACTATCTGGGCACAGCCTGGCAGCAGCAGCAGCCTCAGGGAGAACAGCCACCCAGACTGGCGGTGAGGCCAGGAAGCAGCAAAAGGTCACATTGCACAGGGGTGCCCACACCCCAATACAATTGGCCCTCCAGGTTTGAGAGGCGGCCGCAGTCTTTAAATCAGACAAGTCCACTCTCTGTTTATTCAGTTATTAATTGGTGGTGCTAAGGAGATAACATTAGGTGAATGTTTCCCCACAAAGTGTGGTTACTGCCCACATTTCAGTCCGCTCGCCAAAGCCTGCTCAGAAAATGGAGAAAGCGTTGGCAGCTAATAAGGCGCAGTGAACAGCAAGCTCAGACCCTTCACCACTGACTGCAAACGTCAGGCCTTTATGAACATATAAGCGTGTGTGCATGTGTGAGAAAGACAGACAGACAGACAGACAGAGAGAGAGAGAGAGAGAGAGAGAAAAAGAGAGAAAGAGAAAGAAAGAAAGAAAGAAAAGAAGAGTGTCTCTCTCTCACTCGGCACAAACACAATAGAAATTACACACCTACATGTTCAGTAATTTATCTCAACTCAAAATCCCCTTCTTAACACCTCATTGCCACCCACAAAATTTATCATTACACTTACGATTGCATCGTTTTTGCACGAATCGCAGCTTGCATGCTGTCCGATAGGTCGAAAGCCTGATTACATCATAATTTTGGGCCCCTGGAAGGAAAACAAAATAATAGTCATCTTAGACCTGTTCATAAACTGATCAACTGGTCAATACCAATGATAATTCCAACAGCATTAATGGCTGTTATCAGTTAAATAGCAAACATCCACTTGAAAACCCATTTTGCTGTATACTGGATTTAGAAAAACAAATTACATTGAAGTGTGGGCATTGTAGTGGATTACAACATTATCTTTCCCAGCACAGGCTTTCAACTTGAATCCATCCCACACACAGCTGGATAAAAATAAAAGTTTTCATTAGACACAAATTCAATATGCAGCACTTCGTACTTTTGTTCGTTCAGTGATGAAACAACATAATATTTCACACAGACCTGCACAACTTTGACTGAAAATATTTAACGTTATAAACATTATGCATAAATGAAATTATATTGCATTTATTCTCTTTAATGGTAATGATATTTGCATTTGATTGAAAAATGGTTGACCTATTTATTTCAAATAGAAGTGGAAGTTTCAGTATTTATCTGAACCATATCAATTTGTGCTGCAGAATCTATGATCTGCCTTTAGAACCTCTCACACTGAAGGAATCACCACCACAGGTTCCATTACTGTTACAATGGAGTTTTCCTTTACACGAAAAAGCCTTTTCTGACATTTCAATTGTGTCAATGTTCCCCCGTACTTCACTAAAAGCCAACAGGAATTATTTTCAAAACGATGAGATGAATGTGACTAATTGCCAAGATTATATAATGCAACACTGAGTAAAGCATTAGAGGAAAATGTCAGTTTGCTCCATTTTACAGAACAATGGCAAAAATAATTCAAGTACCAAATAAAGCATTTCTTTGCTTCAAATGATGCAAGAAAGCTGCTCTTTCATCTGAAGTGCTTAAATCTTTACTTCAATGAAGTGACCTCTCTATGCATGGGTTGAACCTTCTGAGTTTCCAGGGACCAATGCACTCAAATAGCCAAATGGTCCCATTTGAACATTGGCAAGACCACAAACTCAGATCCTGCAAGTTGCAAAATCATCTGGTAACATCATTCATCTGCACAAAATTGCACACAATCTACTTTGTAAAAAAAGAAACTCACGAAGCTCAGTGTGCAAAAATTGTTTAAAATGGAAATTAATTGTTAATTAAAAAGCATCGCACAACATACAGTACCTTTAAGCCAACAGGAACTAAACATGACTTTTGCCAACTCATATTGGAGTATCAAGTGAAGCCTAAGATTGAAAGAACTCAAGGATGTTACAACCAAAAATACAGGATAACCAAGAGGTTTATCAGCAAGACACATAAAAGGAATTAATGCCAGTAAAGATAAGGCATTAGAGAAACTTAAGCAACTAAAAGCTGACAAATTCCCTGGATCTGCTGACTTATAACTTAGTTCTAAAAGAGGAAATTGCACAGATGATGGGTGCATTAGTTATGACTATCAAAAACTTTTTTAGGTTCTGGAATGGTTCAATCAGAACACACATGAGCAAACGTAACTCTACTATTCATGAAATGGAGGGGAGGGAGAACCTCAGACCTATTCATCTGTCATCAATTATCGGGAATCAATTATTAATGAAGTTTCAATAATGTACACCAAAAATCCTGGTATGATCAGACAAAGTTAACATGGTTTAGTAAGATGGAAAATAGCGTTGACAATATTTTGAGGATGGAGCTAGTCAGGTAGATAAAAGACAGCAAGTAAATGCACTATACTCGGCTTTCCAAAAGACACTCAGTAAGGTGCCACATAGTGGCTGGTTAATAGACTGGAAGACAATTTCAGGAATTAGTGGACATTTTCATCGTGGCAAGCTGGAACTAGTGAAATGGTACAAGGAGCAGAGATGACTATCTATTCTAATATTTTGGCCAAATTTCATGGCCTAGGCTTTTAGATGGGTAATTCCTTTAAGGGACTGGCATGCATACTTGATTTGGGCAAAAAAAATGAACATGAAATAATTCATTCTATTCCTATAACTTTTTTCTAATATGGTAAAGTGCACATTCCATCTGTAGCATTCAACAGAATATAAACGTCCACACAAATAAACAGTAATACATCACACAGAGATCCTTCCAAACTACTGTGATCACGATCTGAATTACTGAATAATTTGCCTCTAAAGTCTATTTTTTTTAAGCTGTAACATCATCATGGGAATCTTCCTCACTTCCATTCTCATCAGTTGCACTCTTAACTATGGCATCACAATTTCACAAGTAACCATCCTTATAAACATTAGATTTCCCACATTTAATAAATGATATTTTGACAATTTTCTGATCAAGTTCATTTCATGTGTTTATATCCCATTGGAATAAACCTGTAAGTGAGGATGCTTACATATTTCCACCTCTTAAGCACGTTTTCTCATGTTTCAACATCCAATTATTCTGAAACTTTTGGATACTGTCCTGGTTGGCTTCATTTATGTACACATCCAAGGCCTGAAGAACAGTTGTAAGGTCACCAGGATTAACTGTTGGTTGACCTGGCTTCCACAGGCTACATCATAAGACCATAAGAAATAGGACTGGAAGTAAGGCCATTTGGCCCATCAAGTCCTCTCCACCATTTAATCATGGCTGATGGGCATTTCAACACCACTTACCCTCACTCTCCCCGTATCCCTTAATTCCTTGCGAGATTAAGAATTTATCAATCTCTGCCTTGAAGACATTTAACGTCCCGGCCTCCACTGCGCTCCATGGCAATGAATTCCACAGTTTAGAATGCTTTTACATTCCAAACTCTGGATTCCAGCATCTGCAGTCCTCACTTTTACCTAATGAATTCCACAGACCCACCACTCTCTGGCTGAAGAAATCTCTCTTCATTTCCGTTCTAAATTGACCCCCTCTAATTCTAAAGCTGTGCCCATGTGTCCTAGTCTCCCCGCCTGATGGAAAAAATTTCCCAGCATCCATCATTTCTAAGTCATGCATTATCTTGTAAGGTTTTATTAGATCTCCCCTCAACCTTCTAAACTCTAATGAATACAATCCCAGGATCGTCAGCTATTCATCATATGTTAGGCCTACTATCCAGGGATCATCCGTGTGAATCTCCACTGGACACGCTCCAGAGCCAGTATGTCCTTCCTGAGGTGTGGGGACCAAAACTGGACACTGTATTTTAAAAGGGGCCTAACTAGAGCTTTATAAAGTCTCAGTTGCACATCACTGCTTTTACATTCCAACCCTCTTGAGATAAATGACATTACATTTGCTTTCTTAACCACGGACTCAACCTGCAAGTTAACCTTTAGAGAATCCTGGACTAGCACTCCCAGATCCCTTTGTATTTTGGCTTTATGAATTTTCTCACCGTTTAGGAAATAGTCCATGTCTGTGTTTTTTTTGCCATAGTGCAAGACCTCACATTTGCCCACATTGAATTTCATCAGCCATTTCTTGGACCACTCTCCTAAACTGTCTAAATCTTTCTGCAGCTTCCCCACCCCCTCAGTACTACCTGCCTGTCCATCTAACTTTGTATCACCGGAGAACTTTGCCAGAATGCCCCAGTCCCTTCATCCAGATCATTAATATATAAAGTGAACAGCTGCGGCCCCAACACTGAACCCTGCGGGACACCGCTTGTCACCGGCTGCCATTCCGAAAAAGAACCTTTTATCCCATCTCTCTGCCTTCTGTCAGACAGTCAATCTTCAATCCATATTAGTAGCTCACCTCAAACACCATGGGCCCTCACCTTGCTCAGCAGCCTCCCATGAGGCACCTTATCAAAGGCCTTTTGGAAGTCTAGATAAGTAACATCCACTGGGTTTCCCTGGTCTAACCTACTTGTTACCACTTCAAAAAATTCTAATGGATTTGTCAGGCATGACCTCCCCTTACTAAATCCATGCTGACTTGTTCAAATCTGACCCTGCACTTCCGAGAATTTAGAAATCTCACCCTTAACAATGGATTCTAGAATTTTACCTACAACCGAGGTTAGGCTAATTGGCCTATAATTTTCCATCTTTTGTCTTGATCCTTTCTTGAACAAGGGGGTTACAACAGTGATTTTCCAATCATCCGGGACTTTCCCTGACTCCAGCGATTTTGAAAGATCACAAACAACGCCTCCGCTATTTCCTCAGCCACCTCCCTCAGAACTCTAGGATGCAGTCCATCGGGGCCAGGGGATTTATCAATTTTTAGACCTTTTAGCTTTTCAAGCACTTTCTCTTTTGTAATGGCAACCATATTCAACTCTGACCCTTGACTTTCCTTAATTATTGGGATATTACTCACGTCTTCCACTGTGAAGGTCGACACAAAGTATTTATTAAGTTCTTCAGCGATTTCCTCATCGCCCAGCACTAGCCTTCCTGCATCAATATGGAGCAGCCCAATCTCTACTTTTGTTTCTTATATATTGACAGAAACTTTTACTATCATTTCTAATATTACTGGCTAGTTTATCTTCATTTTTGATCAACAGCAATGTGTAATGAGAACATTTCACAGATGAACTTTCTTTTTCTGTACAATCCTCTTGAGTTCTCATGACTTGGAGTTGAGATGGTATGGCTTCAGAGGAGGTCATGCCTGACAAATCTGTTCAAAGTCTTTGAGGATGTAATGAGCAAGTTTGAGATGATCAAATGGCTTAATTCTGCTCCTACATCTTATGGTTTTACAGTCATTCATGAACCTGTGGGACAGAGATTTCATAACCCACTGAATGAACAAACCTTCCCTCAGCTCAGTCCTAAATAACTCATCCTTTATCCTGAGGTTATGCCTTGCAGCTTCACAATTCCTACTCAGGGAAAGCATCATCTGTATGTCTGTCAGGGCTTTTTAGAAATGTGTGTATCAGGAGTTCACCTCCTAGTTTTCTGAACTCGAGAAGGTCAATCTTATTCAGCCTCTTCAAATTGCCCAATTCTCTCATCCCAGGCACGACACAGAGCCATACAAAAAGGTTAACGTACAATTTCGGAATGGGAGCTGGCCCCATGGCCCCTTTCATTAATGTCATGGCTGATCTCATTGTGGTATTCAAACCAACTCCCCAAAACCTTTCAATATCTTTGTTAATCAAGACCCTTTCCAGCTCGGCCTTAATCATACTCAAGGATCTTGCCTCCTTCACCCTGAGGAAGAGAGTTCAATAGACTCTCAATCATCTCCGGGAAGAAAAATCTTCCTCTTTCTGTCTCAAATGAGACATCTCTTACAGTCTAGTTCTTAGCTCTCTCACAAATGAAAACATCCTTTGCGTATCCATCCTGTCAAATTCCCTCAGGAACTTGTCTGTTTGAATAAAATGACCTCTCATTCTTCTAAACTCCAGTCTGAATTCCCCGAAACTGTCGGCTGGATCTGTCCAAACTTTCCCCTGGAGATAAACATCAGGAATCAGAGTGAACCTTCAGATGTGATTATGTCCTTCCTTAACTAAGGAAATCAAAATTGCGCACAGTCTCACAAATGCCTTGGACAACTTCAGCAAAATACTTTATATTCCAACACCTTGCAAAAGATACAAACATTTCATTCATCTCCCTAAACACTTGCTGGATCCAAATACTTTCTTTTGGTAATTCATGTACCCACACATGCAGACCTCTCTGTAGCACAGAGTTCTGTGATCTCTCTCTGTTTAAATAATGTGCTGCTTTAATATTCTTTCTGCCAAAATGCATGAGTTCACATTTTTCCGCATTGTCCATTCACTTAGCCTATCGAGATCCCTTTCCAGGCCTCTTCTGTCCTCATTACAACTTACTTTCCAACTATCTTGGTATTATAAGCAAAGTTAGTGATCATACATTAGGTCTTTGCATCCAAATCATTAATATAGTTTGTAAATAGTCAAGGGCCCAGCACCGATCCTTATGGCACTTCACTCAATGTGTCTGAGCAACCCAAAAGTGACACATTTATACTGATTCATGTTTTCTATTGGTGAATCTAGCGGACTTTGGCTGAATACCATCCATGGCAAGTATGTCCTTCCTCAGATACAGAGACCAACCATCTGCATAGTACTCCAGTGTGGTCTCATCAAAACTTGGCACAATTGTAGCAAGTCTTTTTTAAGTCTAATTGTATTCTAATTGCATTAAATTATTTATTTGCATGCTAACTTCTTGCATTCCTTGTACTGTCTGAACATTGATAATTAACAGGCTTAAACCTTTTAAAGAAACTTTTCTCTTTGAATTATCCACATTTGGATTTCCTCTAACTACTCCCCAGCTGTCACCTTGTTGCACAGACACCGTGTGCCTATATTTTATGATTAGATTAGATTACATTACAGTGTGGAAACAGGCCCTTCGGCCCAACAAGTCCACACCGCCCCGCCGAAGCGAAACCCATCCATACCCCTACATTTACCCCTTACCTAACACTACGGGCAATTTAGCATGGCCAATTCACCTGACCCTGCACATCTTTTGGACTGTGGGAGGAAACCGGAGCACCCGGAGGAAACCCACGCAGACACGGGGAGAACGTGCAAACTCCACACAGTCAGTCGCCTGAGGCGGGAATTGAACCCGGGTCTCTGGCGCTGCGAGGCAGCAGTGCTAACCACTGTGCCACCGAGCCGCCCACGTGCCACCGTGCCGCCCACTTGCAACCACTTTATGTCCTCCTCAAAACTTCCAGTCCCACCTCGTTTTATAGTACCCACTACTTAGAAACGTTATTTTTGGTCTCTGTGTCTAAGTACATTTAATAAAGATGGTAAATATATGCTTGTTTAAAAATAAATCTTATATAAGAGTCAACACAATGACTTTCTGCTTTAAAACAATTTTTAAGATTTCTCCTCTGCCAATTCTAACAGCAGTTTCTCAGACAGCTAACAAAGCTAACGCATACCCAATGATCTATTCATGTCTTTGAGAAATTTCAGCTAGAATACAACTCAACTCAGGCTGGAGAAATAAATGCCATGGTCATATTATCACCTGCAGAATCATCGCTACATCCCCAAAAAGACCAACGAAAGATGATTGAACATGTGAGATTGTCTTCTATATAAACCTTGTAATAAAAGAAACCTAGCATGAACTTCAATAATCCATCATCGTTTATTACAGCTGACCAATGTATAATATGCTGGATTAGAGTGGTGCTGGAAAAGCACAGGAATATCCCTGATGAAGGGCTTTTGCCCGAAACGTCGATTTTCCTGCTCATCAGATGCTGCCTGACCTGCTGTGCTTTTCCAGCACCACTCTAATCTAGACTCTGGTTTCCAGGATCTGCAGTCCTTGTTTTTACCTAACCAAAGTATAATATTGCAGTTAATAGACAGGAAGGAAATGGCAAATGACATTAAGAAATATTCAGCTTCAGTTTCGCTCTACAAAACGTTCTGAAATCAGCTGGAAATCTGGAGATGAAAAGGACATAGGAATTTGCGGCACGGTGGCGGAGTGGTTAGCACTGCTGCCTCGCAGCGCCGGAGACCCGGGTTCAATTCCCGCCTCAGGCGACTGACTGTGTGGAGTTTGCACGTTCTCCCCGTGTCTGTGTGGGTTTCCTCCGGGTGCTCCGGTTTCCTCCCACAGTCCAAAGATGTGCAGGTCAGGTGAATTGGCCATGCTAAATTGCCCACAGTGTTAGGTAAGGGGTAAATGTAGCGGTATGGGTGGGTTGCGCTTCGGCGGGTCGGTGTGGACTTGTTGGGCTGAAGGGCCTGTTTCCACACTGTAATGTAATGTAATCTAAATCTAATCTTGTGCAATTACAGTGGTACTGCAGGATGTCAATGTATGTCCTGGTGAACTTCATACTAGGGCTCGGGTCATGGAAAGGTGACTGATGAGTAAATACATTCATGTTAATTTTACAAAATTCCCCAAGATTCTAAAAAGTTTCCATCAGACTGGAAAGTACAAATGTAACCTCTCCATTCAGGAAGGGAGAGGGGAAGGAAGCATGAAACTATGGGTCAGTTGGCTTGATGCTGGTCTTGGGGAAGACGTTAGAATGACAACTGAAGAGTTGAAAGCTGGGTACTGAGAAAAACTCAAGTGTAACCAAGAGAAATCAGCCTGGTTTCATCAAGGAAAATCACGTTTAACCAGTTTATTGGAGTAAAGGAGTAAAACTGTTGAAAGGAGAAAAATGTTCTGTAGGTAAAGCGAAGCCTAGAGGTGTACTGCACTCAGATTCCCAGAGGGCATATGTTAAGATGCCACAAGGGGCATATCAGAAAATAAAAGCTCATGACATATTAGCATGGATACAAATTTACTGACTGCAGAAAACAGAGGATGCATAAATAGTTTCATTGTCTGATTGACCATAAGACCATAATAATTAGGTTACTGAGCCCATTATTTCTGTTCCACCATCCAATCATGGCTGATATGTTTCTTAACCCCATTCTCCTGCCTTCTCGCTGTAACCCTTGATTGCTTTGCCAATCAAGAACCTCCCTATATCCATCTTAAATATACTCAATGACTTGGCCCCCACAGTCTTAAGCAGCAATGAGTTCCACAGATTCATCACTGTCTGGCTGAAGAAGTTCCTCATCTCAGTTCTATCGTCCCTTCACTCTGAGGCTGTGTCCCTTCTACTTGTGGAAACACCTTCTCTGCATCCACTCTATCCAGGCCTCCTGGTATTCTGTGAACCTCATCTTTATAACCTCCATCGAGTGCAGACCCACTGTCCTCATATCACAACCCCTTCATCTCTGGATCATTTTTGTGAACCTTGTCTGGATACCCTCCAAGGCTATCACATCCTTCCTTAGATATGGGGCCCAAAAGTGCTCACAATATCCAAATGAGCTCTGACCACAATCTTATACAGCCTTAGCAGTATATCTCTGCTGTTGTATTCCAGCCCCTTCTCAAAATGAATGCAAACACTGCACTTGCCTTTCTAACTGCAAATTGAACCCGTATGTTAACCTTAAGAAAACTAAGGGACTCCTAAGTTGCTTTGTGCTTCAGATTTCTGAAGCCTTTCCCCATTTTGAAAATATCTAAGCCTCATCCTCCGATCAAAATACATAACCTCATACTTTTCCACATTGTATTCTGTCTGCCATCGCTTTATCCATTCTCATAGCTTGCCAAATGGCCCTGTCCAAGTCCTTCTGCAGCCTCCCCGCTTTCTCAACACTGCTTCTCCCTCCATCTTTGTTTGTGACATCTACAAACTTAGCAACAATGCCCTCAGTTCCTTTATCCAGATTGTTAATGTTTAACATGAATCGTTGTGGTCCCAACACTGACACTTGTGGAACTTTTTGTTTTATTCATTTGGGGGATGGGGGGGGGAGAACGGGTCACTGGCTAGGTCAGCATTTATTACCCATCCCTAATTGTCCAGAGGGCAGTTAAGAGTCAATCAGGTTGCTGTGGCCTGAGTCACATGTCGGCCAGACCAGGTAAGGATGGCAGTTTTCTTCGATCAATGACATTCGTGAACTAGATGGGTTTTTCCCAACAATCGACAATGGGATCATGGTCATCCACAGATGCTTAATTCCAGATTTTTATTGAATTCAAGTTCCACCATCTGCCATGGCAGGATTCAAACCCAGGTCCCCAGAATATTACCTGGATCTCTGGATTAAGAGTCCAGTGATAACACCACTAAGTCATCGTCTTCCCTGTCTACTGGTCACCGCCATCCTGAAAAAGTCCCCTTTATCCCCGCCCTCTACCTTCTGCCAGTCAGCCAATCCTCTATCCATGCCAGTACCTTGACCTTAACACCATGGGCTCTTATCTTAATTAGCAGCCTCCTTTGCAGCAACTTATCAAAGGCCTTTCTGGAAATTGAAATAAATCACGCCTACCGGCTCTCCTTTGAGGAGGTAATGAGCAACTTAGCCAAAGAATTCTAATAGATTTATCGGGCATGACCTCCCCTTGATGAAGCTGTGCTGACTCAGCCTCATTTTATCCATGTAATTCTGAGTACTCCACAATCTCATCCTTAATAATGGACTCCAAAATCTTACCAATTACTTAGGTTAAGATAACTACCCTATCAGTTCCTGTCTTCTGCCTCCCTACCTTCTTAAACAGGGGTCAGCCATTTTGCAGTCCTCTGGGACCCTCCCTGACTGCAGTCGCTCTTGAAGGATCATCACAAATGTCTCCACCATCTCTTCAGCTATCTCTTACAAAACTCTGGATGTAGTCCATCTGCTCCAGGTGATTTAAACCTTCAGACCCTTCAGCCTCTCCTTAGTGATGACCAATGCACTCACCTCAGCCTCTGACTCTTGCGACGTTCTGGTACACTAGTGGTGTCTTCCACTGTGAAAACTGATGCAAAATACATTTCAGTCTCACCGCCATTTCTTTGTTCCCCATTATGAATTCTCCAGCCTCATTTGCAGCAATCCTCATGACACTCATGCCTTTCTCTTACCTATGTCTAAACAAAACTACTGCAGTCTTTCTTATATTACTAGCTAGCTTACTCTTAAACCTTCTTGCCCTATATTGCTTTTTTTGTTATCCTCTGCTAGTTTTTAAAGGCTTCCCAATCATCTTCACCACATTGTACACTTTCTCTTTTGTTTTTATGCTGTCCCTGATGTCCCCTGTCAGCCACAGTTGCCTCACTCTCCCAGTAATATGTTTCTTCCCCATTGGGATGGATTTCTGCCAATCCTCCTGAATTACCTCAGAAATTCCTGCTGTTGCTGCTCCCCCATCTTCCCTGCAAGACTCCTCTCCCAATCAACTCTGGCCAGCTGCTCCCTCATGTCTTCGTGGTTATCTTCACTCAACTGTAATCCTGTTACATCGGATTCCAACTTCTCCCTCACAAGCTGCAGAGTGAATTCTATCATGATATGGTCACTGCCCCCTTAGTTGTCCTTCATTAAGCCTGCCTCTTACCCATCACCCAATCCAGAATTGCCTATTCTCTAGTGGGCTCTATCGAAAGATGCTCTAAAAAAAATACATCTTGCAGATTTTTCACAATTCCTTTTCTTGGATCCACTCCCAACCACCTGCATATTGAAGGCCCCCATGGTTGTTGTAATGGTGCCTTATTTACATGCCTTTTCTATCCCCTGATTTATTTTATGCCCCACATCCTGACTACAAGGACGTTGCTGGGGTTGGAGGGTTTGAGATATACGGAGAGGCTGAATAGGCTAGAGCTATTTTCCCTGGAACGTCTGAGGCTGAGTGGTGACCTTATAGAAGTTTATAAAATCATGAGGGGCAAGGATAATGTGAATATCAAGGTCTTTCCTAGGCTAGGGGTGTTGAAAACTCAAGGGCATACATTTAAGGTGAGAGGGGAACGATATAAAAGGGACTTAAGGGGCAACATTTTCACACAGAGGGTGGTGCGTGTATGGAATGAGTTGCCTGAGGACGTGGTGGAGGCTGGTACAATTACAACATTTCAAAGGCACCTGGATGGGTGTATGAATAGGAAGGGTTCAGAGCAATATGGGCCAAGTGCTGGCAAATGGGACTAGATTAGGTTGGATATCTGGTCGGCGTGGATGAGTTGAACTGAAAGGTCTGTTTCTGTGCTATAGATCTCTATGTCTCTCCAGCTAGGAGACCTGTACATAACTCCCGTTCAGTGTCTTTCTTCCTTTGTAATTCCTGAACTCTACCCACAGATTCTACACCTTCCAACCATAAAATCACTTCTTGCTAACAACTTCATTTCATTTCTCACAAACAAGGCAACCCAGCCCCTTCTACTTGTCCTGGAAACATTAATAACCTCTCCTGAGTCCACCTCCCCTTTAGCCGATGTAAAGTTCTGTGCCCCCCCAATTTAGAGACCTGGCCCCACGTCAGTTCAGGTCCCTCCTGTCTCAATACTGAGGTCAGTGCCCTACAAGGTGGAATCTCTCATTCCAACACTATTCCTTTAGCCATGTATTTACTTCCCTAACTTTCTTATCTCTTTGCTGATTTGCATGAGACTCAGGTAATAATCGAGACATTATAACTTTTCAAGTCCTGTTCTTTAATTTTGCCGCTAACTCCTGATATTTCCCCAGACAAGACGTCTTGCCTATGTGGTTTCATTCCAGCCTTGGGCGACTGTCTGTGTGGAGTTTGCACATTCTCCCCGTGTCTGCGTGGGCTTCCTCCAGGTGCTCCAGTTTCCTCCCCCAATCTAAAGATGTGCAGGGGTTAGGTGAATTGGCCATGATAAATTACCCATAGTGTTCAGGGATGTGTAGGTTAGGTGCATTAATCAAGTGGGATGCTCTTTGGAGGGTCAGTGTGGACTTGTTGGGCCAAATGGTCTGTTTCCATACTGTACGGATTCTGTATGACTACCCCCTGAAACACAGCATCGAGGTAACTGTCCCCCTCCCTGATGTGCTGCAGTATTTGAAGCTCAGACTCCAGGTCATCAAAACTGAGCCAGAGTTCCTCAAGCAACCAGCACCTGCTCCAGATATGGTCACTATGAACCACAATGGGGTCTACCACCTCCCACATCCTGCAGGAACAACACATCATCTGGCCCTGCATCTCCAAATGCTCCATTATTGAAAATGAATGCCTGACATTGATAGCTTTTTGATTTTTCAGCACACTATGGGCTATAGGGAGGAAGGTGGCTCCGAAGGAGAGGATCAGCCATGATCACACTGAACGACAGAGCAGAGTCAGGGGGCCATTAGCTTTTCTGCTACTCCAATAATGTTCCTCCTGAACATGGACAGTTTCTAGGAGGGGTGGACTGAAATCACCGAAAGGATGTTCCTTCTGACTTAATCATTCCAAATAGAGTCACAGAGTCACGGAAACAGATTCTTTGTCCAACGCGTCCATGCCGACCACATATCCCAACACAATCTAGTCCCACCTGTCAGCACCCGGCCCATATTCTTCCAAATCCTTCGTATTCATATACCCATCCAAATGCCTCTTAAATGTTGCAATTGTACCAGCCTCCACCACATCCTCTGGCAGCTCATTCCATATACGTACCACCCTCTGTGTGAAAAAGTTCCCCTTAGATCTCTTTTATATCTTTCCCCTCTCACCCTAAACCTAAGTCCTCTAGTTCTGGACTCCCCGACCCCAGGGAAAAGACTTTGTCTATTTATCCTATCAGTGTCCCTTATGATTTTATAAACCTCTATAAGGTCACCCCACAGCCTCCGACGCTCCAGGGAAAACTGCCTCAGCCTGTTCAGCCTCTCCCTATAGCTCAAATCCTCCAACCCTGGCAACATGCTTGTAAATCTTTTCTGAACCCTTTCACGTTTCACAACATCTTTCCGATAAAAAGGAGCCCAGAATCGCATGCAATATCCTAAAAGTGGCCTGACCAATGTCCTGTACATCTGCAACATGACCTCCCAACTCCTGTACTCAATACTCTGACCAATAAAGGAAAGCATACCAAACGCCACCTTCACTATCCTATCTACCTGCGATTCCACTTTCAAGGATCTTCGGAACTTGCATCATCCTTAACATTACCTTCTCTTTGCATACTTTTAATATCTAAGTTTTGACATAATTTAACTATGATTGCTGAATTTGCCAAATCTGCTCTTGAATTTTTTTCAAGTTTCGTGCTGTCCTACACTTAGGCAGTATTTCTCCACCTATCACAATGCTTTATTTTCTTTGTACTTAGGTATCAGGCCACCAGGGAATAAAAATCCTTCTTCTCAAAGAAAGAATGGATAAAATAGTGATTCTCCTTTGTACTTGGATTTAAGGGCAACTTTTTCACGCAGAGGGTGGTACACGTATGGAATGAGCTGCCAGAGGATGTGGTGGAGGCTGGTACAATTGCAACATTTAAGAGGCATTTGGATGGGTATATGAATAGGAAGGGTTTGGAGGGATATGGGCCGGGTGCTGGCAGATGGGACTGGATTGGGTTGGGATATCTGGTCAACATGGACAGGTTTGACTGAAGCGTCTGTTTCCATGCTGTACATCTCTAGGACTCTATGACTTTATTATGCTTCCAAAATAATTTCAGTGGTGATACAGCAATAAATACTAATTTCAAGTTACTGAACATATTGTTGCTGAATTTTTTTGAACAAAAAAGTACCTTTTATTATTACAATTAACACACAAGCAAGCTGAATTATCAGAAATCACATTTCTGCAATTTCATTAATGCATAAATTTCAGGAAAAAAACAGACCTATTCCAATTTTTTTCATTTATGTACAATTGCATCCAACACACTGAACCCCATACACTAAAGCACGATGTGGTGTTAATTTTCCAGCCTTGATTTTAAACAATAACAAACAAACTATAATCTTCCAAATGATTAAGTACATTCATAGTTAGATACTTCATGAAAATGATCCGTTTAAAACAAACTAGAACAACCAGTGATATAAAATGCGACCAAACAAAGCAAAGCAAAAATTAAAGTGACAAAATATAGCTCATTACTGACACAAGGTCAATTCTTAATGTGTTAATCAAGTGTTCCTCAGTATTTCTTGCATTGAGCCACCTACTAGTACAATGCACAGTTACAAGGCCTGTAATTTTCCAGATATTTCAAGGACCAAGTTTAGAAAAAGTTCAAAAAGATAAAATTGTTTCAGTGTCTATAGGAAGACAATAGTTGCTTTCTGCTGCACTCCCCTGGCTTTTGAGCTATTTAGTGGAAGGCTGCATTGTCCTTTCCTGCTTGTAATCTGACTACAACATAACAATGTACCCCATTCAGTTCGCACAATGATAAAGCCTCATTACAATAAGTAAATAGATTCATGATGAAGTCTTAATTGTTGCTTTGATTTACTTATGCTGATGGGAGAATCTCTATTTATCAAGTTACAAATGATCTTGTCCGGCAGGTACATTTTAACCCATATCCTAAAGCAATTACTTACCAATTGCAGAGTGGACCTGCTGATGTTCCAGCTGCAAACTCAGACAGCTGAATTGCTAATTCCCACCCATTCTATGCAGATATTTTAAAACCATTTCAAGATTGAACTTCAAATTGGATCTTCAAGAGAACTTGAATAGTGTTACATTGTAATAGTAAGCTAAAGGAGGTGTCAGGTTTAATCCCTTGTGCATACTGAATGCATTTGTCTCAGTTGAACCAGTATCAAGTATGAAAATTACCACTGTATCTTTTAAGTTGGAAGAGGGCCAATATTTCTGGCTCTGTCTGGTATTGCCTACTGGAACTTCTCATGTGTGCACACTCCCAATAACAAGATCAAGTTTTAGCTAAGATGCTCAGGGGCAATATGTTTCTCTGCAGAGTGCCCTGGAGGATAAGGTGTGGACGGTTATGAGAAGGGGGAAGAGAGAAAAGCTTTCTTCAGTTCCTCTGGTGGTCACACCTTGGTGACAATGCAAGTTATCAAGTGGGATCCCTTCTAAGCCTGGTTTCAGTTTGAAATGTTCAGATTGGATGATAGACATCGAAAAGTTGGGTAACAGAAATTAGAGAGATCAATCAACACCTAACAATAGAAAGGAGAGATCACATCATTTTGGGTAACTGCCATTCTTCAGAAAAAACTCCTCAAATCAGACAGCAAATCAGATCGGAATCATTGCAAGGCAGTTTCGCTCTTTGCAGATCCCAATGCATTCTCTCTGTATTCCAAACATTACTTGCTTCAGGCTTCCAGATGCTGTACGTTCAATTTTTTTAAATTTTAGCACAACATTGTCACTTCCTAAAACTTTACTGGTTCACTTGGTATAAGAGAACAGGTTAGGGCATAGAGAAGGAAAAGATAACATTAACTTTGTAATGTATGTGAACACATTGGCAAAACATTAAAAAGGAAATAATTAAAGATTTAATATTCCAATTCAGAATAGCCACGACTTGGAAGAATTAATTGAATCCAAGTCCACACTGGTTCTTCCAGCTATTCCTGGCCTTTGTCCTTTTCCCCATAGCCCTTCAAAGGTTTTTTCTTCAGATTATTTTGCAATTCCTTTTTGAAAGTCACAATTGAATCCACCACCCACATCCTCCCAGATTGCACATTCCAGATCCTAGACACTCCCTGGGTAATATCCAATCACCTCCAAATAATTCTTACCTCTTTCTCACTACTGTGTCTCGAGTTATGATTCTGAGAATTTCAAACTGATTCTCCTTTGAAGTTACTGTCCTCCAAAAGCAATTCCAGCTTCTTCAATCTATCCACAACAAGCAAGTGCCTCATCCCTGGTCAAACACTTCTCACTCTTTCTGAGCCCTGTCTAAAGGTTTTCACATTCTTCTGAAGACAATGCCCAGAATTAAGCACAATGTTCCAGACAAGGTTAAGCAAAGGTTCTTCACAGCTTCTTTGCTTTTGTACCCAAAGCTTGGGTTCCCATAATATATGAGTCGAGAGCGTAGTGCTGGAAAAGCACAGCAGATCAGGCAGCATCCGAGGCGCAGGAGAATCAACATTTTGGGCAGTTGAAGCATAAGCCCTTCATCAACTATCAGAAATGTTGATTCTCCTGCTGCTCGGATGCTGCCTGACCTGCTGTGCTTTTCCAGCACAGCCTCTCTACTCTGATCTCCAGTATCTGCTGTCCTCGCTTTCTCCTTCCCATATTATATTTAAATTTCCTCAAACTTTCTTGCCACCTCAAACTGTGTGTCTACAGTTCCTTAAATTCCATTAACCTCAGCTTTTTTGACCTGACTATTATCTGGCCCACGTACAGACTAAACTATTATCTGGCCCACGTACAGACTAAACTATTATCTGGCCCACGTACACACTAAACCCCTTCAAGAGTTTTGAAGTAAACACTTCTGGTCCAGAGCTTTCAACCTCAACTGCTTACACTGAACAGTTTGAAACCATCTGTTTTCACCAGGATCGAATGCTTTTACACATCCAGCTTCACTCAACTCATCTGCAAAGCTGTCAAACTAAAACCTGAAAGCTTCTTTCCACATTATGGGTGCTTCCCCCAATCAAAACAAAACAAAAATCAATTTCTGGCTTTCTGAAACAAAAGCCCAAGGTAAAACTGTTGATCTTTTTTGTCTAAAGACTGACCCAACAAAAACAGAACACCACGACATACCAGAAACACACTGTCTTCCTACTGAAATCACCAAGGTTGAAGGAGTACTCATCTTTCAATCCTTTCAGACACACAAGTAAAAGCCCACATACCAATAATTCAAATCCAAGCTCTTCAGTAAAGTAAAACATATATAAATCATACACCTCATATTACAACATCCTCATTTATGTCAACCTGGACACTGCTATTCTCTCTAATTTTAAATCAAGATACTGACTGAAGGCAGGGTTCGGATCCTCAGGTATTCTCCTGCATTGACCCAAGTGACTACACTTCATATGCAAGCCCATACAGTGAGATCCTAGTGGTCAATTAGTATTCCTGTTGTATTCCAGTTCCATAATCTTCATTGTTTCGCCGTTCTGTATTTCTTCCACATTATGGTCTGCAGAGGTGACCTGTTTAGAGTTAAGGAATTGTAAGAACTCCCGGGATAGATTGCATGATTTTGTGCTACACAGCAGCTGGATATGGAGAAAATAAATTCTCTTTGGAGTCACTTGGTGGACAGGGGCCCAGATAGCAACAAATGCCACTGATAACTGCCTGGATTTGGAGAGTGGTGGACCAATCTGTAGAATTGCTTTACAATCCTTTTACAGGTGTTGTTTAATGTCAAAGAAACAAAATTGCTGGCATTGTTAAAGTCATTATCTGTGATCTCTCCCACACGTGTGAACAATGACCTGAATTACATTAAAGATGTTCCCAGAGTCAGCCTTAAGGACACCAGGCCACACAATGGGTCTGAAGAAGGGTCACTGGACCTGAAACATTAATCTTGCTTTTTTCTTATTCATTCATGGAATGAGGGCATCGCTGACTAAGCAGCATTTATTGCCCATCCCTAATTGCTCACAACGCAATTAAGAGTTAAGCACATTGCTGTGGGTCTGGAGTCACGTGTAGGCCAGACCAGGTAAGGATGGCAGCTTCCTTCCCTAAAGAACATTATTGAACATAGAACATAGAACAATACAGCGCAGAACAGGCCCTTTGGCCCTCAATGTCGCACCAATCTGTGAACTAATCTAAGCTCATCTCCCTACACTATCCCATCATCATCCATGTGCGTATCCATGGATTTCTTAAATCTCCCTAATGTGGCTGAGTTGACTACATTAGCAGGGAGGGCATTCCACGCCCTTATCACTCTCTGAGTTAAGAACCTGCCTCTGACATCTGTCTTATATCTATCACTCCTCAATTTGTAGTTATGCCCCCTCGCACAAGCTGACGTCATCATCCGAGGAAAAATACTTTCACTGTCTACCCTATCTAATCCACTGATCATTTTGTATGTCTCTATCAAATCCCCTCTTAGCCTTCTTCCTTCCAATGAGAACAGACGCAAGTCTCTCAGCCTTTCCCCATAAGACCTTCCCTCCAGATCAGGCAACATTCTGGTAAATCTCCTCTCTACCTTTTCCAATGCTTCCATATCCTTCCTGAAATATGGAAACCAGAACTGTACACAATATTCCAAGTGAGACTGCACTCGCGTTTTGCAGTATGCTATTGAGGCTCGAGAATGCAATCCTCCACCAATAAAACCTAACACACCATATGCCTTCTTAACAGCATAGAAGCAGATGGGGTTTTCCGACAATTGACAACGGACATCATTACACTCTCAATTCCAGATTTTTTATTGAATTCAAATTCCAGTATCTGCTGTGGCAGCATTCGAACCCACATCCCCAGAACATTATCACGCTCTCTGGATTAACAGTCCAGTGAAAATACCACTAGGCCATCACCTCCCTGCATTTCTCTGCACAGATGCTACCAGACCTGCAGAGTTTGAACTTTTTCAACTTTTGTTACACAATAATTGAGAACTGCAATAACTTCAAATGCCATTGGCAACAGAATGCAGACCTTGCACCATGCATGGACATCTCCTCAAAAATGGTAAAAACAATGACTGCAGACGCTGGAAACCAGATTCTGGATTAGTGGTGCTGGAAGCTGATCTGCTGTGCTCTTCCAGCACCACTAATCCAGAATCTTCTCAAAAATTCCAGCCATTGTTCCACAAAGAATAGTTAACGCTGAATCATAAATTTGTGAATTCAGGCCCCCCCCAGTGTATCACCAAGGCAGTAGCATGCATTTGGAGTTGCTGTGCTGAGGATCAATCTCAAAACAGAGGCCCCATCAGCCTCCTTAGGTGGATAGAAAAGACCACAGAGTACTATGGGTACAGGCCAGAGCTTCACTCCTGGAGAGGATGGAAATTGGAGCCAGGGTGTTGAGGGGTGGGGAGCAACGGGGCATGTTTGGATGCAGCATTTGCCAACTGCCTGTAGTTGCGAGTTTGGGCATGGGCCAGTTGGATTGTAGCATTTACAGCTGGAGTGCAGCAGGACCAGATTCTCAAAATCCACTGATGACACAAAAGTTAGAAATTTGGCAAACAGCGTAGATAAAAGATTTTAGAAATACTTGTCAAGTTAGCAGAACGAGCAAAGGTCTGCAGCGATTTCATTTCTATAAACTGGGTGATAAAATTTGATGGGCAAACAACAATGAGAATATGTGTTCTAACCAAGATATTAGGTGGTGTGAGTGAACAGTGATGTAAAGGTTCAAATCTATAATTAGCTGCAAACGTAGCTCAATAAAGACATAAACTTGGCAAACAACAAAAAGTGGTGTAAAACGAAAGAGCAAAGATATTGTAGTTTTAAGCATGTGTGCAAGTGAAGAGCAGATGAAGAACAATTAATAAGACCTAATCCTGGTTTCTAATTGCTTATTTACTTTTTCTCATAGGTATGAGAACTTTATTTTATATTCAAGATTTTTTTTTCCACAGGAGTCTAAGAGGAGACTGCACAGGAGCCTCGAAAATCAGACTGTGCCTGTGCTGACTTGTCAGTCAATGCGATCCATTTGCCAATACCCTCTCTTTTTCTTCATTTTCAAAGACTCAGCCAAGTTTCTTTCAAATATTGAATTTCTGCCTCAAGGCCCAACTGTGGTAATGCATACCATCCTAATAACACTGTGACTTTCTTGAAAAATACTTTCCCCTTTGCTCTTCCAGTGATAATACTCAATGTCTCTTTGCTACCAATTTGCCAACCAACTTTGGAATCCTCAACTAAATTACCAGTTAACCTTCTCCATTAAGTAAAATCTTGATTTTTGGCAGCAAACATTGTAGGAGCTTTCCTCGACTAACTGGATAACAAAGTGGGATCTGTTCTAATGGTTATTGGTGTTTATTTGTTATTTGCTTTGCTGAATCACATTTTGTAACACGGGAGGGGAAGAAGGATAACTTCAGATGATGTGGGTTGAGACTGTGGTGCCCGAAAAGCACAGCAAGTTGGTGTGGACTTGTTGGGTGAAATGGCCTATTTCCACACTAAAGGGATTCTCTCTTAAAAGTGTGGTGCTGGAAAAGCACAGCCAGTCAGGCAGCATCCGAGAAGCAGGCGAGTTGACGTCTCAGGCATAAGCCCTTCATTAGGGATGAGGCTTGTGGGGCTCGGGGGGCTGCGAGATAAATGGGAGGGAGGTGGGGCTGGGGGGGATGGTGGTTGGGAATGTGACAGGTAGATGAAAATGGGGGGGGTGGGGAAAGGTGATAGGTCGGAGAGGAAGGTGGAGTGTTTAGGTGCCGATCTGCTCCACCCTATCACTTCAACCTCCCCACCCCACTTGCAGTCCTCATTTTCTCCTAATATCAGATGATGCCCCAAAGAGAAGTGAATTTTCTGTTCCAATGTCTCAGATCCTTAAATACAGACCTCGCCACATTAGGCTCTGTGCCCCATAAAATTTTCAAACTTAATTCAAACAGAATGTTATATCTAAAGTGTGTGGGATAAAAGTCTCACAAAAACTTCAATCCTTCTGAAACAGGATCAATTCAGGTAAAAATAAACTCTACGCAGAAATAAATATTCTCAAATAAAAGAGATTCAAGAAAACAACAAACAAATTCAATACAACAAATAATTATGTATACTCCTTTATTTCTTTTAAGGCGATTATTGAGTTCTTGTGAATCGTAGGAATAACAACACTGATTGATAGACTTCTTTGGGTAAAACCCAAGAGATTTGGCTGAAACGAAGCTGGGAAAGAGGCAGCTCTTCAATAATGTCAAAAAACAAATCAATCTGATGATTGAGACAATGGACTGTTGCTGCTATTGAACACTCCAGAACTTTAACTTAGGAGGACTTTTAACTTTAGGTATTTTTTGTGTGTTAATGGGGCACTACCATGAACAAAACACACACATTCTATTTGGTAAAATAATCCACACAAAATATTGTGGAAGACACAGCAACAAATTCAAGACTGGGATCTCCTTCCCTATCAATGTACTTTGTCCCACTTTTTCTAAAATGGTAGCTCTTCCAGTGAATGAGGAAATATGCAGATGTTCACTGTTATAATTTCACAAATCAAAGCCATAGGTACAGCAGAGGGTAAAATGGTGTGAATTTTTTTTTGAAGGTAGTGGAAAGTGGGACAGTCAGTGAGAGGCATGGGATAGTATGCAACAAGTGCAAGGAATGGCACACTTAGGAAATGAACTACAAATGTCACATTTTGCCACTTTCAGTTACTATAGAAGGACATCACTGAGATAACCATTACGGCTTAAATATTGCACATAACCATCGGGACTGCACAAAATAGCCTCATATTTGAGAGAGAGAAGCTACGATTTCCATAAACTCAGCCTCATATAATGGAACTGGGAATCAAAAATATAAAGGCCTCAGAATAACCTTCTCTATAATTTTTAATTGGTTCCTTTCTCCTCTCCTGATCTCTTAAATGCAGGAGGGCGTGTGTTAGATATATGTAAAGCTCTTAGGTCTTTATAAACACTATTTATATCCCAGGCATGCAGCAGTGACATCAAACAATAGACAGTTTTTGTTTCTTCCCTTCCTCCATATTGAGTCCACCATGTGAGATCAGATCAGGTAGATCCTCTCGCTGTCATACATCACTGTACATCAACAAAATATTCTTCCACTTGATCAAGATGTTTAGATTATGAAGAGTCATAACAGACTCCAGTGGTCAATGAGGAATGTAGCATGACCCATCTTGTCATTTCACTGCAGCCAAAGGTGGACAGATGGATGTACTGTATTAAGAATCAATCACAAAGGACCATTAAAAATAGTACAAATAATCTCAGGACCATCCACTGAAAGGTCAAAACTGCTGCAGTGCAGGAGATTAGAAAGATACACTACAGGGAATTCCAGTATAATTGACCTTGGTTGCGGAGCAAACATCTACAGTCATTTTGTTTGATTCTGATTAAAAACTGAATCAAGGAGCTTTTTGGGGTATGGAGATTTCAGGAGGCTGTATAGAGACAGCAGCAGCCTCCAGGTCCAGTTGAAGTCCTTATGAGAAGCAGGTGAGCACTGAGCTTTCTGATACCAGGATCTGCAGAGAAAAGGGGCCCAGAAAACCATCCTATTCTACTGGAGAGTATTCCAGGCAGTATTCAAGCATTGTACCAGCAGAGCCAGTATGATGATGAGACTTTTACTCTCTACTTGAAATTGCTCTCAGTTCATTTACGTGCAACCTCCAACTATTTGACTACAGAAGTCAACACAACTGCTGATTTTAACTAAGTTTCAACCTTTCACTTTAGATGAAATAGCTTCAAGTAAGTATCAAGCCTGCAGCACCTAGACAGATTTTAGTTTCATGTTTAATGTTTACCTTAACTTTAAACCCTGTGTTCGTATTTCAGCTTATAACTAACAATCACTTTTTATACTTGAATAACTTCCAACAATATGGTATAATAAATTAACCTTTTATCTTGTTTAAAGCATAGATATGTTCTGCTGGTTAAATTGGAACATTTGAAAGTAAAAAGGGGTCTATAAATAAACTACTGTATAAATTTGCAGTTTATGGAATACTTTGCTACTTGCGGTTTTGGCTTTTAAATTCTGTGCCACAGATGTTCATTTCAATAGAATCTGTAAGATACTTTCAAAAAACTGAATATTCTCCTGAGAACAGAAAGAAGAATACTGGAAGAAACACACAATGAGGAGTTGTGGGGTGTGTAGGAAAATGCCACAGAACATTTTATAAATATATCAACATGCAATCAGTGGTAGACTGAAATCTGGGAAAGTAATGGGCTAAGGATAACTAAATCCTTAGACAAACAGAATTTTCACTTCAGGTCAGCTTCCCATCTTCCACCCAGCTTAAGGTTGTGCTGATCCAAATTTCTGCTGCCCACAGACAAACTTGTACCAAATTCTGCTTACCAATTGTCAACAAGTCAAGTTTTAAAATTACCAATCGGTTTTCAATTATCTCCAAGGCCTCATGCTCTCTTCCTCTAAACCTTTGCAGCGATACATGCCTTCAATACATCTTAATAAAACCTCTGGTCACCTGTTCTAATATCTCTGTGTCTTCAATGTTGTTCAACACAGCTCCTATGTTTTAAGTGAAAGTTAGTGTTGACCAGCCACTCAACTATCGAAGTCACTGTTTCCCAAATTAATATTGCAAATGTAGACTAATTTCAACTTTGGTCTTAACAATGTCATTTAACAGAAAAATCTATATTAATTTGGCAAAATTTAACATACTTGCTGAATTAGTTTGTGAATTAACAGCTGTACTAACTATTTACATAGTGCTTCATTGTTGTGAACTACCATTCTATGTTTAGTTAATTACTTTGTTATCTGGTATTTTCATTAATTTGCAATAAAGAGTTTATTCCTCCATTTGGTAGCTTTACAGACCCTGCTGGGAGTCTGATAATGCTAATACAAGTATAACTCAGCACCAGGTTATAGTCCAACTGGTTTAATTGGAACCTCCTTCATCAGGTGAAGGAGTGTCACTCCGAGAGCTAGTGCTTCCAATTAAACCTGTTGGACTATAACCTGGTGTTGTGTGATTTTTAACTTTGTCCACCCCAGTCCAACACCGACACCTCCAAACCACAAATATAACTAACTTGATTGAGCTAAGTCAGTTTAACAAACAAAATTTACGCATTGTCCATTTGGTGAATGACAGATATTTTCCTGACAAGGAGATGTAGTGAAGGGATTAAAATTGTTTTCACCTACTTGATGAATATTGTCGACCCAGTGCCAATCCCAGTGATGTCAAAATGGGGTTAAGACTACTTGGCTCAAGTGCAGAGGAATAACAGCACAGACTCTAGGTTAGAAATTGAATGCTTCATTATAGAAAAAAACACAATGAACTTTAAATGGTACTTTTTCCAAACTGTCACTCAACGTTACAACACGAAAACAAACATAGCAGTCTCTCTCTCTCTCTCTCTCCAGTTCAGTTGTAGTTCAGTTTCAAGCAGACACTAATGTTAAGGCATATGCATTTTGTTCTGGCACTTCTCATTCTTATTTGGAATCTAATGTTGACACAGAGTGGCTTTAAGAAAACTAAATAAATTTTGCAATGCTCCTGTCCTACATCCTGAGTACAGAGAGTCATTCAAAGTAGAGCAAATAGCCTAGGGTAACAATTGTTGCAAGTTACTCAATGATCGCAGGAATAAAGGGCTTGTCCTATGTGGCCTCTGGGTCTGTACTCGATGTGATTTAGAAGGATGAGGGGTGATCTGTTTGAAACCTACAGAATACTAAGAATCTGGATAGAATGGACGTGGAGATGATGTTTCCACTAGTTGGAGCGACTAGGACCTGACGGCACAGCTTCAGAGTAAAGGGGCAATCCTTTAGAACTGAGATGAGGAGGAATTTCTTTAACCAGAGGGTGATTAATCTGTGGAACTCATTGCAGAGAGCTGTGGAGGCCAAGTTATTGAGCTTCTTTAAAATAGATATAGATAGGTTCTCTTTCTTTTCTTCATTTGTGGGTTGCGGACATCGCTGGCGGAGCCAGCATTTATTGCCTGTCACTAGTTGCCCTTGAGAAGGTGCTGCTGAGCTGTCATCTTGCACTGCTCCAGTCCATGTGCTATAGATTGACCCACAAGGGAGGGAATGCCAGAATTTTGACCCAGCGACAATGAAAGATGGTAATATATTTCTAAGTCAAGATGGAGAGAGGCCCTCATTAGTAAATGGATCAAGGATTATGGGGACAAGGTAAGAGAATTCGGTTGAGAAACGTATGAACCATGATCAATTGGCAGAGCAGACTCGATGGGCCGATTAGCCTGATTCTGCTTCTGTATCTTATGGACTGTTCTCAAACAGACCTTCAAAGTGAAGCATTAAGCAAGCATTCATTCTAACCCCAGGGCCTTTTGTTGCATTCCACCATCTGGAGCAGATGTGAAATCACCAACATTTTTAAAACACTAACAGAAGAAACTCATTACTTAAGCTCATTTTGCATGTACATTTCTGAATTACATGGAGACAAGGTTCCTACTACCAAATAGCTCCACTCTTCAAAAAGCAAACGCCTAATCATTAAAATGACCGTATTTAATCAGTTCAAACTTTAGAACCAGATGGAGATAATTTAGATGATTCAAAAATCATAAAACATACACCACACCACCTCAAAGTAATGGGACAAGAAAATCTGGGTTTTTTTGTAAACAAAAAGAGATCACTTCCACCTTTTAATTGTTCCAGAACAAGTTCTCTCTGGATCTACTTTAGGGGCGTTATGGTTCAGCCTGGTGGGGGCATACACAAAGTGGGATAGACACAGATGTCTTATTGCTGCGCCTGTATACCAATTCTCTGACCACCCAAAGGCAGGATGGAGGGGGTAGTAGGACATCCCTGGGACATTGTAAGGCTGCCTCCTACTGGCAAACAGGGGTGTTGAGGCCACACTGCAGGGAGATTTTCACCCACCTACCTCACTTAGTGAAAGGTCTCTATCACATGCCAGTCACCCTCATCGTTTTATAATGGTGGCTCTGATGTCATTTGTAACTTTTCCTTGAAATCTGGAATAAAATGGTGGAGAAGGTGCCTCCTTCTTTACACCTCTGCACCCTCGCTTCCCTGAAAACCCTGTCTCTGTTTCTGAGGTGGAGGGCCTCACACTGACTCACCATATGAAGAGCCTGCTGCTGTCTAGAGGTATACAGTGAGCACACCCACTGACTAACTGGAGGAAAAAAGCTCACTGCCGAGTGACTGTGTCCTACACAGTGCAGGAGCCCGAGGCCCTGCTTAAGCTGTAGGGACTGAGGGATGGTGTTTAGAAAGTCCTGATGAAAATCCTCCCCTTGACAGCTGTCATTCCACATACTGTATGACCAACTAACACAAATGAGGCACAACATAAAAAGAGAAACAAACATGCACAGGTAGATTGAGAATTTACAAGAATTGAGTTGATCATTCAGATTTTGAGTATGGCTGAAAAAATGATATTTTGTCAGAACTTTTTATCTTGCATTCATCTCAACATCTTGCAAGAATATAAATACAAATTCAAACTCAAGAGGAAAACAGCCATTTATACTGCTTGGGAGGACAGAGCTAATTGAATGGCAGGTAGACTATGATTGGTTGAGCTGTTGCCATGAAAAATGCATTCATTAATGCCACAATAATTCCTTGACCAATCAGAGTCAATCAGTAAATGGTTGCCATCTATTTTGTTGAACTAGGAATGTAGTGAAAGCATGTTCTCCCTGTCAGTAAAGGGCAGAGACCAGTGTATTAACATGTACAGCTTCCAGTATACCATTTTTAAAAAACCCATCATGCACGGGATGGGGACGTCATTGGCTCGAGCGGCATTTATTGCCCATCCCTAATTCCCCAAAGGGTCATTAAGAGTCACCAACATTGCTATGGGTCTGGAGTCACATGTAGGCCAGACCAGGTAAGAACAGCAATTTCCTTCCCTAAAGGACATTAGTATCACACTGTAAACCCAACTGATAACTCTAAACTGGTTGTCAGTATACATCCTCACACATTGCGGATTATCCAGCAAACATTGTCCAAGTCCAAAATCATATTTAACGTTAGGCACTATGTTGCGAGTTCTGCAAGAACAACCTAGTGGGGTATGATTGGTGTTTTATATATTGTGATTAGCCAAAGGGCCATGCTGGGGATACAATCTATCAGACTTGGAGACTTTTAACCTATACACCTGGCCTGACAATGGCACTGAAATTCATATACCACATCCTCAGTTTGTTCAATAGGCAGAATATCTTTTTGGCTTGACAGCAGTGTTTTATTAATGGCTAAGCCCAGGTGTGAAACAGTTAGCTTTACTCATTGCTCAATCTTTCCAGATACTATATCCTTCCATGCGAGATAGTCTCTACATTTTTCAGACCAAGCAGAACTGCCTTAGGACCTTCCATGAGTTTATGCGATATACAGCAAGAAATCTGATGGGAGTAGCCATTATCGAACCCGAAGGCTGGTCCTGTAATGTTTCCAGCAACACCACTTCTTACATCAGTGTGGTCTCTAACTGAGCAACATCTGCTGGAAAATGCAGAACGAGAGGAATTATGTTCACAACTAATTTAGGATCATCAGTCAAATTCTTCAACCTCTCTCCTACAAGCCAAAGTCTCCACCTGTTTTAAGAAGATCACCATCGCCCCAGTACCTAAGGAAGCACATGTAATGTGCCTTAATGACTACCACCCAGTGGTTCTGACCTCCGTAATTATGAAGTGCTTCAAGAGGCTGGTCATGGCCCACAGCAGCTCCCAGTCAGCCTCCATATCGTGCAAAATGTGCCGACCGACGTAACAGGACAACAATGGATGCCACGTCCCGAGCCCTGCACTCATTCCTGGAACATCTGGACAACAAGGACACCTACATCAGACTCCAGCTCATCAACTAAGCTCTGCCTTCAATACCATTGTCCCATCCAGGCGGATCTCAAAATTCTGTGACCTTGGTCTTGGCTCCACCCTCTGCGACTGGATCCTCAGTTTCCTGACCCACAGACCACAATCAGTGAAGATAGACAACTGCACCAGGATTCTTGGCAGTGTGGAGGGACTAAGTGATCTCATGGTCCATGACCATTGATCCCTCAAAGTTGCCACCCAAATTGATCAGATTTCTATGAAGGCATATGGTGTGTTCGCTTTCATTAGCGGGGAGATTCAGTTTAAGAGTCATGAGGTTATGCTGCAGATCTGTATAGTCCTAATTAGACCATACTTGCAATATTGTGTTGAGTTCTGATCGCCTCTCATAGAAAGGATGTGGAAGCTTTAAAGAGGAAGAAGAGGAGATTGACCAGGATGCTGCCTGGACGGGAGGGCAAATGCAGTTGAACTTAATTGAATTTATTGTCACGTGTACTGAGGCACAGTGAAAAGCTTTGTCTTGTGAGCAATACAGGCAGATCACAGAGTTAAGTAGCATAGATAGTAAATAATAGGTAAACAGTAGCAAAACAAAAACACAGGTACAGGCGAATGTTAAGAGTTTGAGAGTCCATTCAGTATTCTAACAACAGCAGGGTAGAAATTGTTTCGAAACCAGCTGGTGTGTGTGTTCAGGCTTCTGTACCTTCTCCCCGATGGTAGAGGTTGTAGAAAAACATTGCCGGGGGGGGGGGGTGGATCTTTGAGAATGCTGGTGGCCTTTCCTTGACAAGGGGCCTGGTAGATGGATTCTATAGATGGGAGGTTGGGTTTTGTGATTGTCCGGGCTGAGTTCACCACTCTCTGTAACCGTCTCCTTTCTTGAATGGTACAGTTGCCATACCAGGTAGTGATACATCCAGACAGAATGCTCTCGATGGTGCACCTATAAAAATTGGCAAGGGTATTCGCCGTCATGCCAAATTTCCTCAGCTGCCTGAGGGAGAGGAGACATTGTTGGGCCTTTGTAACCAATGCGTCCACATGAGTCCAAGAAAGCTTTTTGTGGATGACCACTCCCAGGAGCTTGACACTCTCCACTCGTTCCACCTCAGTGCTGTTAATGTGTGAGGGGGCATGAGTAACACTTCACCGAAAGTCAATAATGAGTTCCTTGGTTTTGCCGGCATTGAGAGCTAGGTTGTTCTCACTGCACCATTTTTCGAGGTCTTTCATCTCCCGTCTGTAGTCTGTTTTGTTGCCATCTGAGATTCGACCGACTTTGGTGGGGTCATCAGCGAACTTGTAAATGGCGTTTAGTCTGGTATTTGGCGACATAGTCATGGGTACACAGTGATTACAGTAGGGGGCTGAGTACACACACCTGAGGGGCTCCAGTGTTGTGTGTTAGTGAGGATGAAATATTGTCCCCAATCTTCACTGATTGTGGCCTGTGGGTCAGGAAACTGAGGATCCAATTGCAGAGAGCGGGGCTTAGTCCGAGATCACTAAGTTTAGTAATCAGTCTCGAGGGGATAATAGTGTTGAAGGCTGAACTGTAGTCAATGAGTAGGATTCTTACGTAGCTGTTCTTGGTGTCAAGGGAGGAGTGAAGGGCAAGTAATATGGCATCTGACGTGGATCTGTTGGTCTGATAGGCAAATTGGAGTGGGTCAAGAGTAGTGGGGAGGCTGGAGCTGATTAATGCCATGACCAGTCTTTCAAAGCACTTCATGACCACTGAAGTTAGGGCCACTGGGCGGTAGTCATTGAGACATGCTGCATGAGCCTTCTTAGGGACAGGGATGATGTTGGCCTCTTGAAGCAGGCAGGGACAGTGGCCTGCTACAGGGAGAGGTTGGAGATGTCCGAGAAGACCTCTGCCAGTTGATCTGCACATGCTCTGAGTGCACGGCCTGGTACTCCGTCTGGTCCCATCGCTTTCCTTGGATTCACACGAAGGAAACTGATCTGACCTCTGATGCAGTGACTGTTGGGATAGGCTCATCAGGACTTGTCGGAATAGGTGTTACCTCTCCAACAAACTTCTGCTCAAAGCGAGCGTAGAAGACATCGAGGTGATCTGGGAGGGATGTGACATCGTCTGCTACCTTGCACTGTCTCCTTTTAGAATCTGTGATGTCATTCAGTCCTCGCCATAGTCGCTGGGTGTCTGTCTGAGTCTCTAGTTTGGATCGGTATTGGTCCTTGCCTGTCTTAATGGCTCTGTGAAGGTCACACTTGGATTCCTTATATTTGAGTGGGTCACCTGATCTGAAGGCCTCACGCCTGGTTTTTAGCAGGTTCTGTATGTCCTGATTCATCCAGGGTTTCCTGTTAGGGAACAACCGGATTGACTTCCTCGGTATACAGTCCTCCACACACTTGCTGGTAAAGTCTGTGACGGTGGTGATGTACTCATCCAAGGTAGCTGTGGCCTGTTGAACACGGCCCAATCAGCTGATTCCAGACAGCTCCGGAGTTGATCCTCTGCCTCCTCCGACCAGCACTCGGCCTGTATCCCCAAGAGGGGTCTCCTGTTCGAGCTTTTGCCTGTAAGCCGGGAGAAGAAACACGGCATTGTGGTCGGGGTTCCCGAAATGAGGACGGGGGATGAAGGTTGTAGCAGTGGCCTAAAATGTTCGGGCCCCTGGTGGGGCAGGTAATGTTCGGGTGGTACTTGGGCAACACCTTCCTTAGATTGGCTTGATTGAAGTCGCCAGTTACAATAAACAGGGCCTCCGGGTGTTCCATCTCCAGGGTGTTAGTGATGTTCAGCACATCCAGAGCTTCCCTAACCTTTGCTTGTGGCGGTATGTACCCAGCAGTTAGTATAGCAGCGGGAAATTCCCGTGGGAGATAGAAGGGGCGGCATTTGATGGGGAGCAATGGCTGCCCAGGGTTGCAATGTCAGTGCACCACAAGTTTTTGATTAAAAAGCAAACCCCTCCACCCTTTGTCTTACCCGAGGACGCTGTACGGTCCATATGATGGATAGAAAAACCATCAGCCTGAAGTGCGCATGGATGGGTTGAGCCAGGTTTCTGTGAAGTAGTGTGTACAGCAGTCCCACAGTTCACGCTGGAGGCCGTGATCTGCGTTCGTCCATCTTGTTCTCCAGAGATTGTACATTTGCTCGGAGTAAGCTAAGAATGGGGGGAGTCTTGAAGCCACATAATCTCTTATGAAGAAAGGTTGAGAGCGCTCAGGCATTTCTCATTGCAGCAAAAAAGGATGAGAGGTGACTTGATAGAGATGTACAAGATGATGAGAGGCAATAAATAGAGTGGATAGCCAAAGACTTTCTTCGAGGCAGAAATGTCTATCATGAGGGGGGCATAATTTTAAGAGATTGGGGGAAAGTTTAGGGGAGATGTCAGAGGTAGGCTCTTTACACAGAGAGTGGTGGGTGAGTGGCATGCACTGCCAGCGGTGGGAGTAGAGTCAGAGACATTAGGGACATTTAAGAAACTCTTGGATATGCACATGGATCATAGTAAAGTGTAGAGTATGTAAGTTAGTTTGATCTTAGAGTAGGACAAAAGGTCAGCACAACATAGAGGGCTGAAGGTCCTGAACTGTGCTGTATTGTTCTATGTTCCACAATAACACTCAACATTGCAGCCCGCAAAGGATGTGTCCTCAGCTCCCTAACGTACACGCACTACTGTGTTGCAAAATTCCAAATGAACGCTATCTCCAAGTTTGCTAACGGCACCACCATAGTGGGACAGATATCTAACAATGACGAGTCCAAGCACAAAAAGGAGGCAGAGACCCCAGTGACGTATTGCAATGAGAACACCCTCTCGCTCAGCGTCGGTAAAACTAAAGAACTGATCATTGACTTCAGAATGAAAGGAGGAGAACACGCCCTGATTTACATCAAGGGAGCTGAGTTTGAGGGGGTTGAAGGCATCAAGTTCCTTGGGGTGACAATAACTGACAACCTGTCCTGGACTTCCCACGTAGATGCAATGGTCAAGAAGGCACAACAACACCTCTTCTTCCTCAGGCAGTTCAGGAAATTTGACACGTCTGTTATTGTGGTTCTGTTCGCCGAGCTGGGAATTTGTGTTGCAGACGTTTCGTCCCCTGTCTCGGTGACATCCTCAGTGCTTGGGAGCCTCCTGTGAAGCGCTTCTGTGATGTTTCCTCCGGCATTTATAGTGGCCTGTCCCTGCCACTTCCGGTTGTCAGTTCCAGCTGTCCGCTGCAGTGGTCGGTATATTGGGTCCAGGTCGATGTGCTTTTTGATTGAATCTGCCATGCCTCTAGGAATTCCCTGGCTGTTCTCTGTTTGGCTTGTCCTATAATAGTAGTGTTGTCCCAGTCGAACTCATGTTGCTTGTCATCTGACTGTGTGGCTACTAAGGATAGCTGGTCATGTCGTTTCGTGGCTAGTTGGTGTTCATGGATACGGATCGTTAGCTGTCTTCCTGTTTGTCCTATGTAGTGTTTTGTGCAGTCCTTGCATGGGATTTTGTACACTACATTGGTTTTGCTCATGATGGGTATCAGGTCCTTCGTCCTGGTGAGTTGCTGTCTGAGTGTGGCTGTTGGTTTGTGTGCTGTTATGAGTCCTAGTGGTCGTAGTAGTCTGGCTGTCAGTTCGGAAATGCTCTTGATGTATGGTAGTGTGGCTAGTGCTTTGGGTTGTGGCATGTCCTCATTCCATTGTCTTTCCCTTAGGCATCTGTTGATGAAATTGCGGGGGTATCCGTTTTTGGCGAATACCTTGTATGGGTGTTCCTCTTCCTCTTTTTGCAGTTCTGGTGTGCTGCAGTGTGTTGTGGCCCTTTTGAATAGTGTCTTGATGCAACTTCGTTTGTGTGTCTTGGGGTGGTTGCTTTCATAGTTTAGGACTTGGTCTGTGTGTGTGGCTTTCCTGTATACCCTTGTAGTGAATTCTCCGTTCGGTGTTCTCTGTACCATCACGTCTAGGAATGGGAGTTGGTTGTCCTTTTCTTCTTCTCTCGTGAATCGGATTCCTGTGAGTGTGGCGTTGATGATCCGGTGTGTTTTCTCTATTTCTGTGTTTTTAATGAATACAAAGGTGTCATCCACATATCTGACCCAGAGTTTGGGTTGAATTTGCGGTAAGACTGTTTGTTCTAACCTTTGCATTACCACTTCTGCTATGAGTCCAGAGATGGGTGAGCCCATGGGTGTGCCGTTGATTTGTTCATATGATTTGGCATGTCTGTAAGGACCCTCACCAACTTCTACAGATGCGCCATTGAGTGCATACTGTCATGTGTATAATGGCCTGGTATGGCAACTGTTCTGAAAATGTGTTGCTGGAAAAGCGCAGCAGGTCAGGCAGCATCCAGGGAACAGGAGAATCGACGTTTCGGGCATAAGCCCTTCTTCAGGAAGGCAACTGTTCCATGGCAACTGTTCTGCCTAGGACAATAAGAAACTACAGAAGGTGATGTGCACAGCTCAGGCCATCATGGAAGCCGGTCTTCCATCCACTGGCTCCATTTACATGGTTTGCTGCCGCGGAAAGGCTGCCAACATAGCACCCCAGTAATGATCTCCAACAATATCAACAACTCAGTTAAACACTTACCAAAGGTTCAGGAACAGTTTCTTCCCAGCTGTTACTAAACTGATGAACGGACTATCTAGCCTCAAACAATACAGATCTTGCTAACACTGATCTCGCCTCGCGACAGCCCTGTGCAATGTAACCTGTATGCCTCTAAGACGTTTTGATCTGTACATCTTTGCTCACGATGATCTGCGTGTACTGCTTGTAAACAAAGCTCTGCACTGTACTTCAATACACACGATAATAAATCCAGCAAATGGAGTGGCACAAGCGCAGGTACTGGAACCTACATGTTGTTATACAGGTCCCTGTTCCTTACAGACAGAAAGATGCATACCCACACTCTGCCAACTTCAAATCAACAAAATAGGTGACAGCTATTCACTCGTTCATTCCTTATGTCAGTGCCCTGACCAATCCAAGTCAACCTGTCTGGTTCAAAACCGAAATAAAGCCTAGCTGATAACTGTCAATCTTCATGAATGGGTAATGCCTCTATCGAGTCCATTTTTTAATCCATGAGCACTCTCCTCTCCTGCAGAATACTGATGAGTTTCTAACCTTCAAATATTGTGAAATGTCCTGATGAATACAAGACAAAAGGCTTTCACAAAATGCCTCTTTTCTGCATTATTCAAATTTACAAAGCCACAGGTCTATATGAATAGCCAGTTTTGTTACAGACACATGTACAAATGTTGCTCAAAGAGGAGAACAATTTCCCACCACTCTTGATTGGAATAATGGCTATGCGCCAGGCTGGTTACATGGCACTCACTGCAAGAGGCAGTCACTTGATTTACTTTTTAAAACAAATCTAACACTTTGAAGTACATCACTTTGAAAAGACAAAGAACTGCTCACACTTAACTGGGTTTGAAATCTGTAAGAGATATGATAACTTTCTTTTTGATATCAACAACTCGGTTAAACACTTACCAAAATAAACTACAGAAGTCAATCATCAATATCATACAATCTACACAAAACCATTAAGTCATAGAGTCATAGAGATGTACAGCATGGAAACAGATCCTTCGGTCCAACCTGCCCATGCCAACCAGATATCCCAACCCAATCTAGTCCCACCTGACAGCACCCGGCCCATTTCCCTCCAAACCCTTCCTATTCATATACTCATCCAGATGCCTTTCAAGTGCTGTAATTGTACCAGCCTCCACCACATCCTCTGGCAGCTCATTCCATACACGTACCACCCTCCACATGAAAAGGTTGCCCCTTAGGTCCCTTTTATATCTTTCCCCTCTCACCCTAAACCTATGCCCACTAGTTCTGGAATCCCCCCACCCCAGGGAAAAGACCTTGTGTATTTATCCTATCCATGCCCCTCATGAACCTTTATAAGGTCACCCCTCAGCCTCCGACGCTCCAGAGAAAACAGCCCCAGTCTATTCAGCCTCTCCTTATAACTCAAATCCTCCAACCCTGGCAACATTCTTGTAAATCTTTTCTGAACCCTTTCAGATTTCACAACATCTTTCCAATAGGAATGAGACCAGAATTGCACACAATATTCCAACAGTGGCCCAACCAATGTCCTGTACAGCCGCAATATGACCCCCCAACTCCTGTACTCAGTACTATGACCAATAAAGGAAAGCATACCAAATGCCTTCTTCACTATCCTATCTACCTGCGACTCCACTTTCAAGGAGCTATGAACCTGCACTCTAAGGTCTCTTTGTTCAGCAACACTCCCTAGGACCTTATCATTAACTAAGTCCTGCTAAGATTTGCTTTCCCAAAATTCAGTACATCACATTAATCTAAATTAAACTCCAACTGCCACTTCTCAGCCCATTGGCCCATCTGGTCAAGATCCCGTTATAATCTGAGGTAACCTTCTTCGCTGTCCAGTACACCTCCAATTTTGGTGTCATGTGCAAACTGACTAACTATACCTTCTGTGTTTAAATCATTTATATAAATTATGAAAAGTAGAGGACCCAGCACCGATCCTTGTGGCGCTCCACTGGTCACAGGCCTCCAGTCTGAAAAACAACCCTCCACCACCACCCTCTGTCTTCTACCTTTGAGCCAGTACTGTATCCAAATGGCTACTTCTCCCTGTATTCTGTGAGATCTAACCTTGCTAACCAGTCACCCATGAAGAACCTTGTCAAATGCCTTACTGAAGTTCATATCAATCATGCCCACCACTCTGCCCTCATCAATCCTCTGTTACTTCTTCAAAAAACTCAGCTAAATTTGTGGGACATGATTTTTCCCACACACAGCCATGCTGACTAAACCAAATCAGTCCTTGCCTTTCCAAATACTGTCCCTTAGGATTCGCTCCAACAACTTGCCCACCACCAATGTCAGGTTCACTGGTCTATAATCCCCTGGCTTTTCCTTACTATCTTTCTTAAACAGTGGCACCATGTTAGCCATCCTCCAATCTTCCGGCACCTCACCTGTGACTATCAGTAACACAAATATCTCAGCAAGGGGCCCAGAAATCACTTCCCTAGCTTCCCACAAAGATCTAGGGTATACCTGATCAGGTCCTGGGGATTTATCCATTTTAATGCATTTCAAGACATCCAGCGTTGCCTCCTCTGTAATATGGACATTTTTCAAGATGTCACCATCTATTTCCCTAAATTCTATATCTCTCATGCCCTTGTCCACAGTAAACACTGATGCAAAATACTTGTTTCGTATCTCCCCCATCTCCTGCGGCTCCACACATGGCTGCTTTGCTGAGGGACCCTATTCTCTCCATAGTTCACCTTTTATCCTGAATACATTTGCAAAACCTCTTTGGATTCTGCTTAACTCTATTTGCCAAAGCTATCTCCCGTCCCCTTTTTGCCCTCCTGATTTCCCTCTTAAATATACTCCTACTGCCTTTACACTCTTCGAAGGATTCATTTGATCTCTCCTGCCTATACCTGACGTATGTTTCCTTCTTTTTCTTAACCAAAACCTCGATTTCTCTTGTCATTCAGCTTTCCCTATACCTACCAGCCTTCCCTTTCACCCTAACAGGAATATACTTTCTCTGGATTCTCATTATCTAAATTTCTGAAGACTTCTCTTTCAGCCGTCCCTTTACCTACGAACATCTGTTCTCAATCAGGTTTTGAAAGTTTTTGCCTAATATCATCAAAATTAGCCTTTCTCTAATTTAGAACTTCAACTTTTAGATCTGGTCTAACCTTTTCCATCACTATTTTAAATCTAATAGAATTATGGTCGCTGGCCCCAAAGTGCTCCCCCACTGACACCTCAGTCACCTGCCCTGCCTTATTTCCCAAGAGTAAGTCAAGTTTTGCATCTTCTCTAGTAGGTACATCCACATACTGAATCAGAATTTTTTCTTGTGACACACTTAACAAATTCCTCTCCATCTAAACCCTTAACATTATGGCAGTCCCAGTCTATCCTTGGGAAGTTAAAATCCCCTACCATAACCACCCTATTACTCATATGAATAGCTGAGCTCTCCTTACAAATTGGTTTCTCAATTTCCCTCTGACTATTAGGGGGTCTATAATACAATCCCAATAAGGTGATCATCCCTTTCTTATTTCTCAGTTCCACCCAAATAACTTCCCTGGATGTATTTCCAGGAATATCCTCCCTCAGCACAGCTGTAATGCTATCCCTTATTAAAAATGCCATTCCCCCTCCCCGCTTGCCTCCCTTTCTATCCTTCCTGTAGCATTTGTATCCTGGAACATTAAGCTGCTAATTCTGCCCATCCCTGAGCCATGTTTCTGTAATTGCTATGATATCTCAGTCCCATGTTTCTAACCATGCCCTGAGTTCATCTGCCTTCCCTGTTACGCCTGCTGTATTGAAGTAAATCCAATTTAATATATCAGTCCTGCCTTGTTCTCTGCTTTGTCCCTGCCTGCCCTGACAGTTTGACTCACTCCTTTTCCCAACTGTACCAGTCTCAGATTGATCTCTTTCCTCACTATCTCCCTGGGTCCCACCCCCCAACTTACTAGTTGAAATCCTCCTGAGCAGCACTAGTAAATTTCCCTGCCAGTATCTTAGTCCCCTTCCAATTTAGGTGCAATCCGTCCTTCTTGTACAGGTCATTTCTACCCAAAAAGAGATTCCAATGATCCAAAAATGTGAATCCTTCTCCCATACACCAGCTCCTCAGCCATGCATTCATCTTCTCTATCCTCCTATTCCTGCCCTCACTAGCTCATAGCACTGGGAGTAATCCAGATATTACTACCCTCAAGCACGCCCTTTTTAAATTCCTGCCTAACTCTCTATATTCTCCCTTCAGAATCTCAACCTTTTCCCTTCTGATGTCGTGAGTTTCAACTTCTTGCTGGCCCCTCTCCCTCTCTGAGACATCCTTGATCCTGGCACCATGAAAACAACACACCATTCTGATTTTTTGCTGCTGGCCACAGAAACATCTGTCTGTATCTCGGACTAGAGAGTCCCCTATCACAATTGATCGTTTTGAACCCGACATACCCCTCACTACATTAGAGCCTGTCTCTATACCAGTAACCTGGCTGTTTGTGCTACAATCCCCTGAGAATCCATCACCCCCTACATTGTGCTCAATGTATGGCAGTGAAAGGTTTGAGTTAGCCCAGCAATTTAAATCATCACGTACAGAGAAATAGCCAAGCATAAAGCTCGCAGCTGATGAATGATTATACCTTGAAAAAGTGAGAGAAATTGCTGGAGTGCCTGGGAATTTAGTATAGTTCTGACCTTTTATGTAATAGGAGAATATCTGCAGAGGAAGCCAAAGGACACCAGTGGGTTTGAGAGCTGAAGCCTGGAAGCAGTTATTGGACGAGCAAGTCGGGCAGTGCATGGTGTGTTTGAAACTTGTGTTCCCTTGAAAAAGGGAGAGGGGGAAGTGGTTTAAACCTGTACCAGGGAGATATCAGCACTGCACTATATTATATCACTTAATACAACAACAGATAATTTATGAATGATATTCCTAAACCTCATTAGTTAAATAAAACATAACAAACACAGCAGGATAGCTGTATGACATGGGAACTCGTGCATCCAGGGCAGTCCCCAGAAACCACATCGACAGGAAGTTGCTGCATCTGAAGGAATTTTGGCTTCTGGTTAATGAGCTGGAGTTTAAGATTCACACTCAGGGTGGGAAAACATTACCCGAGAACCTTCCTCCAGGAGGCATTTATACCACTCGATCTTCGGTATTCATTTTAGGGGTGAGGGTGTCGCTGGCTGAGACAACATCCTTTCTCATCACCAATTCCTCTGAAACTCGAGTAGCTTGAGGGGGCCTTTCACAGGGCAGCTAGAATTAACCACATTGCTGTGGGTCTGGAGTCACATGTAGCTCCAACCAGGTAAGGATGACGTGTCTCTTTTTACAGCACTTGGATAATAGCATAGAAAATCATAGTAAATCCAAATATGCCGATGACACATCAGACCACCACACCTTCAGAAGAATTTGTTGGCCTTGGAAGGAGTACGCTGTAGGTTTGCAACAACGATACCTGGACTTCAGGGGTTAGGTTATGAGGAGAAATTATACAAAGTAGCTCTGTTTTCTCAAATATCGAGGAGGGCAAGGAGTAATCTGATTAAAATCTTCAGGATATTAACAGGAAAAGACAGGGTAGAAAATCTATTTCCAGTGGTTGGGAAATCTAGAGGAGCATTGTCTGATAATTAGGGCTAGAGCATTCAGGAGGGATGGTAGGAAGTTCTTTAACACACAAAGGATAGAGGTTTGGAAATCTCTTGCAGTTTGGTCATCCATATAGTATCAATAACATAACTAGGTCCAGGTTAAGAGTTTTTGCTTCATGATTGTGAGGGCCGAAGTGCCATAATAGAAAAATAAGGGGTGGCAGCATGGTGGCTCAGTGGTTAGCACTACTGCCTCACAGCACCAAGGTCCCAGGTTCGATTCCAGCATCAGGCAACTGCCTGTGTGGAGTTTGCACATTCTCCCAGTGTTTGCATGGGTTTCCTCTGGGTGCTCCGGTTTCCTCCCACAGTCCAAAGATGTGCAGGCCCGGTGAATTGGCCATGCTAAATTGCCCATAATACTAGATGCATTAGTCAGAGGGAAATGGGTCTGGGTGGGTTACTCTTCAGAGGGTCGGTGTGGACTGGTTGGGTCGAAGGGCCTGTTTCGGAACTATAGGGAATCTAATCTAATCTAAAAATGATACAAGAGGCTTAATTTTCTTGGGAATACTGCCTGAGCCACAAGTAAAATGAGTAAATAAGTTGAAAGAGTTGAACGTGTGACTTCAAAGACTTGTGTAACAGAGTGATAGCTGCATTCCATCATCATTCACATAGCTCCGACTGAACCACATACCATCTGCTGAGAGGGCAGTCTTGTTAAGCCCTAATGAGTATCAAGCATTATGGACCCACTGTCACAGTTGGATTTCTGGAAGGTATTGGACAAGGTTCCACATAAAATGTTATCTGACAAACTCAAAGCATGTGGTGTTGGGAGTAAATTTAGCACAGAGGGAAGATTAGCTGGTTGGCCAAAAACAAAACAAAGAAGACATCGAGTGATATGAATTTAATTTTAAAAGATTAAATTTTAGTGAGAGAAAGATTCTAGGAGATGAACAGACGTTCTCTGATAAAGAATCAAAAGTTATATTCAACATCAAATTGAAAAAATGCAAAGTACAAGAGAAGCCTAACCAGAAATATAAAAGCATTTGATAACAGCTTCAACAATTAAAATCAAAACAAGGAATTAAAGCAAATATTAGTCACTTCAAGAATGACACGATAGAATTAATAATGGAGACTGAAATGGCAAAACTTGAATAGGTATTTTGTTTCTATCTTCACCATCAAAAAGATATTCGAGAGCATCACATTAAAACATCACTGCCCGGAATCAGAGCTCTCAGTGTCGGGGTCATGTATGATCAGAGACCACTGTGTCGGGGTCATGTATGATCAGAGCCCGCGGTGTCGGGGTTATGTATGATCAGAGCCCACGGTGTCGGGGTCATGTATGATCAGAGCCCGCGGTGTCGGGGTCATGTATGATCAGAGCCCGCGGCGTCGGGGTCATGTATGATCAGAGCTCGCGGTGTCGGGGTCATGTACGATCAGAGCTCGCGGTGTCGGGGTCACGTACGATCAGAGATCGCGGTGTCGGGGTTATGTACGATCAGAGATCGCGGTGTCGGGGTTATGTATGATCAGAGATCGCGGTGTCAGGGTTATGTATGATCAGAGATCGCGGTGTCAGGGTTATGTATGATCAGAGATCGCGGTGTCAGGGTTATGTATGATCAGAGCTCGCGGTGTCGGGGTTATGTATGATCAGAGATCGCGGTGTCAGGGTTATATACGATCAGAGATCGCGGTGTCAGGGTTATATACGATCAGAGCTCGCGGTGTCGGGGTTATATACGATCAGAGCCCGCGGTGTCAGGGTTATATACGATCAGAGCTCGCGGTGTCGGGGTTATGTATGATCAGAGCTCGCGGTGTCGGGGTTATGTATGATCAGAGCCCGCGGTGTCAGGGTTATATATGATCAGAGCCCGCGGTGTCGGGGTTATATATGATCAGAGCCCGCGGTGTCAGGGTTATATATGATCAGAGCCCGCGGTGTCAGGGTTTATATACGATCAGAGATCGCGGTGTCGGGGTTATATACGATCAGAGCCCGCGGTGTCGGGGTTATATACGATCAGAGCTCGCGGTGTCAGGGTTATATACGATCAGAGCTCGCGGTGTCGGGGTTATATACGATCAGAGCCCGCGGTGTCAGGGTTATATACGATCAGAGCTCGCGGTGTCGGGGTTATATACGATCAGAGCTCGCGGTGTCAGGGTTATATACGATCAGAGCTCGCGGTGTCGGGGTTATATACGATCAGAGCCCGCGGTGTCAGGGTTATATACGATCAGAGCCCGCGGTGTCAGGGTTATGTACGATCAGAGCTCGCGGTGTCGGGGTTATATACGATCAGAGCTCGCGGTGTCAGGGTTATGTACGATCAGAGCTCGCGGTGTCGGGGTTATATACGATCAGAGCTCGCGGTGTCGGGGTTATATACGATCAGAGCCCGCGGTGTCGGGGTTATGTACGATCAGAGCTCGCGGTGTCAGGGTTATGTATGATCAGAGCTCGCGGTGTCGGGGTTATATACGATCAGAGCCCGCGGTGTCAGGGTTATATACGATCAGAGCTCGCGGTGTCGGGGTTATATACGATCAGAGCTCGCGGTGTCGGGGTTATATACGATCAGAGCTCGCGGTGTCGGGGTTATATACGATCAGAGCTCGCGGTGTCAGGGTTATATACGATCAGAGCCCGCGGTGTCAGGGTTATGTACGATCAGAGCTCGCGGTGTGTGGTGAAAGGGTTAAAATTGTGTCCCAATACATGTGTGAATCTAACCGAAAATGGAAGGTGTCGCTTAGTCCCGTGTGAATCTTGTTATACACCTTCCCGTGTGAATCTTCTTATCTGTATGTAACCAGAATGGAATGTGTTTTTTAGCCTTGCTCAGCTGTTCACATGAATGTTTATATCTGGAAAAGGGTATATCAGCTGGAGAAGTCTCCAGTTCGGGAGAGTCTGCTCCGGGGTTACGTTTAACCGCCGAGCGTGGGTTGTTGGCAACCGCTCTACAAGAACTGACGGCTCCCAGTTTTGGTAACAGGTAGAGTGAGTATAAGCCAGACCCGTTGTAAGTACGAGACTGGTTGTGGGGACACTGCGGGGAATAAAACTATATTCTAGCAGACTCGCCTCTTGGCTGTTTGTTCTGTGTCAGACTACTTTCCTGCGAGCCTGGTCCTTGACCTTGAGAATTTTTTAAAACACGGTGTCGGGGTTATAATACGATCAGAGCTCGCGGTGTCAGGGTTATATACGATCAGAGCTCGCGGTGTCGGGGTTATATACGATCAGAGCCCGCGGTGTCAGGGTTATATACGATCAGAGCCCGCGGTGTCGGGGTTATATACGATCAGAGCTCGCGGTGTCGGGGTTATATACGATCAGAGCTCGCGGTGTCGGGGTTATATACGATCAGAGCTCGCGGTGTCGGGGTTATATACGATCAGAGCCCGCGGTGTCGGGGTTATATACGATCAGAGCTCGCGGTGTCGGGGTTATATACGATCAGAGCTCGCGGTGTCGGGGTTATATACGATCAGAGCCCGCGGTGTCGGGGTTATATACGATCAGAGCTCGCGGTGTCAGGGTTATGTACGATCAGAGCTCGCGGTGTCGGGGTTATATACGATCAGAGCTCGCGGTGTCGGGGTTATATACGATCAGAGCCCGCGGTGTCGGGGTTATATACGATCAGAGCTCACGGTGTCAGGGTTATATACGATCAGAGCCCGCGGTGTCGGGGTTATATACGATCAGAGCTCGCGGTGTCAGGGTTATATACGATCAGAGCCCGCGGTGTCGGGGTTATATACGATCAGAGCCCGCGGTGTCGGGGTTATATACGATCAGAGCCCGCGGTGTCGGGGTTATATACGATCAGAGCCCGCGGTGTCGGGGTTATATACGATCAGAGCCCGCGGTGTCGGGGTTATATACGATCAGAGCTCGCGGTGTCGGGGTTATATACGATCAGAGCCCGCGGTGTCGGGGTTATATACGATCAGAGCTCGCGGTGTCGGGGTTATATACGATCAGAGCCCGCGGTGTCGGGGTCATGTACGATCAGAGCTCGCGGTGTCGGGGTCATGTATGATCAGAGCTCGCGGTGTCGGGGTCATGTATGATCAGAGCTCGCGGTGTCGGGGTCATGTATGATCAGAGCTCGCGGTGTCGGGGTCACGTATGATCAGTGATCGCGGTGTCAGGGTTATGTATGATCAGAGATCGCGGTGTCGGGGTTATGTATGATCAGAGATCGCGGTGTCAGGGTCACCTGTGGTCAGAGCTCGCGGTGTCGGGGTCACGTATGATCAGTGATCGCGGTGTCAGGGTTATGTATGATCAGAGATCGCGGTGTCGGGGTTATATACGATCAGAGATCGCGGTGTCAGGGTTATATACGATCAGAGCCCGCGGTGTCGGGGTTATGTATGATCAGAGCCCGCGGTGTCGGGGTTATGTATGATCAGAGCCCGCGGTGTCAGGGTTATATACGATCAGAGCCCGCGGTGTCAGGGTTATATACGATCAGAGCTCGCGGTGTCGGGGTTATATACGATCAGAGCTCGCGGTGTCGGGGTTATATACGATCAGAGCTCGCGGTGTCAGGGTTATGTACGATCAGAGCTCGCGGTGTCGGGGTTATATACGATCAGAGCTCGCGGTGTCGGGGTTATATACGATCAGAGCTCGCGGTGTCAGGGTTATGTACGATCAGAGCTCGCGGTGTCAGGGTTATATACGATCAGAGCTCGCGGTGTCAGGGTTATATACGATCAGAGCTCGCGGTGTCAGGGTTATGTACGATCAGAGCTCGTGGTGTCGGGGTTATGTACGATCAGAGATCGCGGTGTCGGGGTTATATACGATCAGAGCCCGCGGTGTCGGGTTTATATACGATCAGAGCCCGCGGTGTCGGGGTTATATACGATCAGAGATCGCGGTGTCAGGGTTATATACGATCAGAGCTCGCGGTGTCGGGTTTATATACGATCAGAGCCCGCGGTGTCGGGGTTATATACGATCAGAGATCGCGGTGTCAGGGTTATATACGATCAGAGCTCGCGGTGTCGGGGTTATGTACGATCAGAGCTCGCGGTGTCAGGGTTATATACGATCAGAGCTCGCGGTGTCAGGGTTATATACGATCAGAGCCCGCGGTGTCGGGGTTATATACGATCAGAGCTCGCGGTGTCAGGGTTATATATGGTCAGAGATCGCGGTGTCAGGGTTATGTATGATCAGAGCTCACGGTGTGGGGGTCACGTGTGGTCAGAGCCCGCGGTGTCGGGGTTATGTATGATCAGAGCTCGCGGTGTCAGGGTTATGTATGATCAGAGCTCGCGGTGTCGGGGTCATGTATGATCAGAGCTCGCGGTGTCGGGGTCATGTACGATCAGAGCTCGCGGTGTCGGGGTCATGTATGATCAGAGCTTGCGGTGTCGGGGTCATGTATGATCAGAGCTCGCGGTGTCGGGGTCACGTATGATCAGTGATCGCGGTGTCAGGGTTATGTATGATCAGAGATCGCGGTGTCGGGGTTATGTATGATCAGAGATCGCGGTGTCGGGGTTATGTATGATCAGAGCCCGCGGTGTCGGGGTCATGTATGATCAGAGCTCGCGGTGTCGGGGTCACGTGTGGTCAGAGCCCGCGGTGTCGGGGTCACGTATGATCAGTGATCGCGGTGTCAGGGTTATGTATGATCAGAGATCGCGGTGTCGGGGTTATGTACGATCAGAGATCGCGGTGTCGGGGTTATGTATGATCAGAGATCGCGGTGTCAGGGTTATATACGATCAGAGCCCGCGGTGTCGGGGTTATATACGATCAGAGATCGCGGTGTCAGGGTTATATACGATCAGAGCCCGCGGTGTCGGGGTTATATACGATCAGAGATCGCGGTGTCAGGGTTATATACGATCAGAGCTCGCGGTGTCAGGGTTATATACAATCAGAGCCCGCGGTGTCGGGGTTATATACGATCAGAGATCGCGGTGTCAGGGTTATATACGATCAGAGCCCGCGGTGTCGGGGTTATATACGATCAGAGATCGCGGTGTCAGGGTTATATACGATCAGAGCTCGCGGTGTCAGGGTTATATACAATCAGAGCCCGCGGTGTCGGGGTTATATACAATCAGAGCCCGCGGTGTCGGGGTTATATACGATCAGAGCCCGCGGTGTCGGGGTTATATACGATCAGAGCCCGCGGTGTCGGGGTTATATACGATCAGAGCCCGCGGTGTCAGGGTTATATACGATCAGAGCTCGCGGTGTCAGGGTTATGTACGATCAGAGCCCGCGGTGTCAGGGTTATGTACGATCAGAGCTCGCGGTGTCAGGGTTATATACGATCAGAGCTCGCGGTGTCGGGGTTATATACGATCAGAGCTCGCGGTGTCAGGGTTATATACGATCAGAGCTCGCGGTGTCAGGGTTATGTATGATCAGAGCTCGCGGTGTCAGGGTTATATACGATCAGAGCTCGCGGTGTCAGGGTTATGTACGATCAGAGCCCGCGGTGTCAGGGTTATGTACGATCAGAGCTCGCGGTGTCAGGGTTATGTACGATCAGAGCTCGCGGTGTCAGGGTTATGTACGATCAGAGCTCGCGGTGTCAGGGTTATGTACGATCAGAGCCCGCGGTGTCGGGGTTATATACGATCAGAGCCCGCGGTGTCGGGGTTATATACGATCAGAGCTCGCGGTGTCGGGGTTATATACGATCAGAGCTCGCGGTGTCGGGGTTATGTACGATCAGAGCTCGCGGTGTCAGGGTTATGTACGATCAGAGATCGCGGTGTCGGGGTTATATACGATCAGAGATCGCGGTGTCGGGGTTATGTACGATCAGAGATCGCGGTGTCGGGGTTATGTATGATCAGAGCTCGCGGTGTCAGGGTTATGTATGATCAGAGCTCGCGGTGTCGGGGTTATGTATGATCAGAGCTCGCGGTGTCAGGGTTATGTATGATCAGAGCTCGCGGTGTCAGGGTTATGTATGATCAGAGCCTGCGGTGTCAGGGTTATATACGATCAGAGCCCGCGGTGTCGGGGTTATATACGATCAGAGCTCGCGGTGTCGGGGTTATATACGATCAGAGCTCGCGGTGTCGGGGTTATATACGATCAGAGCTCGCGGTGTCGGGGTTATATACGATCAGAGCCCGCGGTGTCGGGGTTATATACGATCAGAGCTCGCGGTGTCGGGGTTATATACGATCAGAGCTCGCGGTGTCGGGGTTATGTATGATCAGAGCCCGCGGTGTCGGGGTTATGTATGATCAGAGTTCGCGGGGTCGGGGTTATATATGAACAAGAACATATCTTGATTGAACTTGAATTCGACCAAACTAACCAGACTTTACTGTTATAGGTTTGCTCACTCAGTTGGTCTTTAATACTTTATAAAATCAGTGTTCCTCAATCTAAATCATTAATGGGGGAGAAAGCTATGGGTCCAGGATAGACATTAGTATCTGTTACACTGTGCCAACAAAGTTTATATTCTCATTCTACACCCGATCGCCCAACCAGTTATCATTCCATGTTCTGCAGTCGTATTTCTAACATTTGCTTTAATCACTTATGTATAACATTATTAGTGACACTGCAAGTCCATGGAAATACTCCCTAGTCCAGAACACTCCCTGGTTTCCTCTGGGTGCTCCGGTTTCCTCCCACAGTCCAAAGATGTGCAGGTCAGGTGAATTGGCCATGCTAAATTGCCCGTAGTGTTAGGTAAGGGGTAAATGTAGGGGTATGGGTGGGTTTCGCTTCGGCGGGGCGGTGTGGACTTGTTGGGCCGAAGGGCCTGTTTCCGCACTGTAACCTAATCTAATCTAATCTAATCTTACTAAGAAATTAACTACACTTACAAACCTGTACTTACCTTGTTCTAGGACTGATACTTGCACCTTCTCTCAGATGATAGATTTTTGTGAATTCTGCACAAATTCTGAAATGAGAGATTTGTCATCACTTTCTTTCTCACTTCCTTCAACTGTAAAGATATATTGTAATGTTCACTGTTTTTTCTCTCAATACATTTATAAAATTTTAACTCTCACCTTTGAAATCACTCAGCTTGTTTTTTATATTCCCTTTTTGTACATGACTTTCTTTCTACTTTTCCTTGCATTTTATAAGACTTGCTGTTTAACCTGTTCCTCCTCCATCTGTTGGGGTGACCATGGTTGCTGAACTGTACACCTGCAAACTTTACACAGGGCTCAGTGGAGAAGTATTCCTGATGAAGGACTTATGCTCGAAACGTCGACACTCCTGCTTCTGACTGGCTGTGTTTTTCCAGTACCACATGTTTTGACTCTATACTGGGTTTATGTTGAAGCAAATACTTCTTTGAATACTTCCCACTGTTTGTCTGCACATTTCCCCATTAACACCTCAGTCCGTTTGACAGTGCCCAAAGGAATTTTCATTTCTTTGAAGTTTGCGTTACTTAACTTTAATAGCTTGGTGCTTAACTCTCCCTTCTCCTTTTCAAACCTGGTATCATTCAATCAGAGTCATAGTCAGAGACACACAGCAAAAACACAGGCCATTTGGCCCATCATGTCAATGCTAACCAACAAACACCAAACTACACTCTCAGAACTAAACCACTTGCTCCTCACCTTAAACCAGTGTCCTCTGGTCTCAGACATGTCTGCTATGAGGAAGAGGTTCTCACGATCTATCCTGCCTTTGCCTCTTATTATTATGTTTACCTCAACCAGATCGCCGTCAGCCTCCTCCGTTTCTGGGAAAGCAAACCCAGCCTTTCGAGTCTCTCCTCATCACTGAGATTTGCCATCCCAGGCCACATCCTGGTGAATCTCCTCTCTGTCCTCTCCAACAGAATCATATCCTTCCAATAGAGTGACAACTAGAACTGCATACTGTACTCCAGCCCACTGCAGCCTGACCCATGTTTTATAAAGTTATATTAGCCTTCATTGCTCCTATATTCTACATCCTGGCTAATAAAGGTAAGTATTTCACATGTCACCATCACACTCCCTGTCATCTTCAGTGACTTATACACCAAGGTCTTTTTGTTCATTATCTGCAAATTGCTCCACTATGAGATGTTTCTGATTGGTCATGATTTGGAGATGCTGGTGTTGGACTGGGGTGGACAAAGTTAAAAATCACACAATGCCAGGTTATAGTCCAACAGGTTTAATTGGAAGCACACGAGCGTCGCTGATGAAGGACTATAACCTGGTGTGAGATTTTTAACTTCCTGCTAGAAGGATTGTGAGTTCATGCCTCATTCCTGGCAGTGGAGCCCAATCTCTTGATTGGCTAATGGTTTGATCATTCATCTCAGGAAATTCACCTTTGGTCTTCATTGGTGACAATCATTCCAGTTGAAAGAAAATTCACAATTATCAAGTACATAATAATGAAATGTTAGAAATTTAATCTATTTGCAATTTTTATCAGAAACTGGATTATGCCAGAAGAAAGTAGAGTGACCATTGTAATCCCTGCTTTCAAATGGAAAGACCTGACCAAACAGGGTCCAAATAGACAGCTCTGCAGGAAGCCTCCACCGAGTCTGTAAATATGGTCCTGACCTTCTAGTCACTTGCCATTGCATGACACCACCTTGTTCTCATGCTCACGTTTGTATTAGCTCTCCAGCAAAGCCCAATACAAGTTTGAGATACAGTATATCCTGTTGTTTTGGCACTTCATAGCCTTCAGGACTCAACATTGAGTTCAATCACTTCAGATCAAGAACACTCCCCTCAATTTTGGTATTTTCTTTCTCTTTATTGCCTGTAACTTGATTTCATGGTTTTGCTTTCAGTTACAGCTGACATATTCTCCTCTGGATCTATGTTCTGTACATTCTCTACAACGTGTAGTACTCCCCTGATCTTTTGTTCTTTTGGACTCCCCTCACCCTCTCATTTTTCCTTAACCCTCTGTTCCATTGGCTCTTCACAGTGCACGCCCGTTCCTAACCCCAGAACATAAAATCCATTACATTTCTGTCCCTTTTCAGTTCTAAAGAGTCATATTGGAGTCAAAACATTAATTCTGTTTCTCCCTTCATAAATGCTGGTAGACCTGCTGACTTTCTCCAGTAATTTCTGTTTTTATGTAAAGATCTAAGGAAAGTGCTAAGATCATCCAGGAGGGGACATGAAAAGTTATTGGCGGATAGGATCAAGGAAAACCCTAAGGCCTTCTATAGGTGTGTCAGGAATAAAAGAATGATTAGAGTAAGATTAGGCCCAATCAAAGATAGCAGTGGAAAGTTGCATGTGGAATCGGAGGACATAGGGGGAGCACTTAATGAATACCTTTCATAAGCATTCACATCGGAAAAGGGCAATGTTAGTGAGAATACAGAGATACAGGCTACAAGATTAAATGGGATTGAGGATGACAAAGAGGAGGCTTTTCCAATTTTGGAAGATCTTAAAATAGATAAGTCCCCTGGGCCAGATGGATCTATCCTTGAATTCTCTGGGAAGCCAGGGAGGAGATTGCAGAGCCTTTGGCTTTGATCTTTATGTCATCATTGTCGACAGGAGTAGTGCCAGAAGACTGGAGGATAACAAATGTTGTCTCTTGTTTAAGAAGGGGAGTCAGGACAACCCTGGTAATTATAGGCCAGTGAGCCTTACTTTGGTTGTGGGTAAGGTGTTGGAAAAGGTTATAAGAGATAGGATTTATAATCATCTGGAAAGGAACAATCTGATTAAGGATAGTCAAGACGGTTTTGTGAAGGGTAGATCATGCCTCACAAACCTTACTGAGTTCTTTGAGAAGATGACAAAACAGATGGATGAAGGGAAAGCGGTTGTTGTGGCGTACATGGATTTCAGTAAGGGTGTTTGATATGGTTCCACACAGTGGGCTACTGCACAAAATACAGAGTTTCAGGATTGGAGGTAATTTAGCAGTTTGGATCAGAAATTGGCTAGCTGAAAGACGCCAGAGGGTGGTGGTTGTTGGGAAATGTTCATCATGGAGCTCAGTAACCAGTGGTGTGTCGCAAGGATCTGTTTTGGGGCCACTGCTGTTTGCCATTTTTATAAATGATCTGGAGGTGGGCGTAGAAGGATGGGTTAGTAAATTTGCAGATGACACTAAGGTAGGCAGAGTTGTGGACAGTGCCAAAGAAATGTTGTGGGTTACAGAAGAACATAGGTAAGATGCAGAGCTGGGCTGAGAAGTGGCAAAAGGAGTGCATTGAACTGAATTGAATTTATTGTCACATGTACCAATGCACAGGGAAAAGCTTTGTCTTGTGAGCAATACAGGCAGGTCACAGAGTTAAGTAGCATAGATAGTAAATAATAGGTAAACAGCAGCAAAAACAAAAACACAGGTACAGGCGAATGTTAAGAGTTTGAGAGTCCATTCAGTATTCTAACAACATTAGGGTAGAAACTGTTGTGAAACCGGCTGGTGTGTGTGTTCAGGCTTCTGTACCTTCTCCCTGATGGTAGAGGTTGTAGAAGAACATTACCAGGGTGGGATGGATCTTTGAGAATGCTGGCAGCCTTTCCTTGACAGTGGGCCTGGTAGATGGATTCTATAGATAGGAGGATGGCCTTTGTGATTGTCCAGGCTGAGTTCACCACTCTCTGTAACCGTCTCCAATCTTGAATGGTATATAGTTGCCATACCAGACAGTGATACTTCCAGACGGAATGCTCTCGATGACACACCTATAAAAGTTGGCAAGGGTATTCACCATCACGCCAAATTTCCTCAGCTGCCTGAGGAAGAGACATTGTTGGGCCTTTGTAACCAGTGTGTCCACATGAGTCCAAGAAAGTTTGTTGTGGATGACCACTCCCAGGAGCTTGACACTCTCCACTTGTTCCACCTCTGTGCTGTTAATGTGTAAGGGGGCATGAGTAACATCCCATCGTAAGTCAATAATGGGTTCCTTGGTTTTGCCGGCATTGAGAGCTAGGTTGTTCTCACTGCACCATTTTTCCAGGTCTTCCACCTCCCATCTGTAATCTGTTCTGTCACATTTGAGATTTGACCAACTACGGTGGGGTCATCAGCGAACTTGTAAATGGCGTTAGTCTGGTATTTGGCAACAGAGTCATGGGTATACAGTGAGTACAGTAGGGGGCTGAGTACGCACACCTGGGGGGCTGCAGTGTTGAGGGTTAGTGAGGATGAAATATTGTCCCCAATCTTCACTGATTGTGGCCTGTGGGTCAGGAAACTGAGGATCCAGTTGCAGAGAGTGGGGCTTAGTCTGAGATCACTAAGTTTAGTAATCAGTCTCGAGGGGATAAAAATGTTGAAGGCTGAACTGTAGTCAATGAATAGGATTCTTACGTAGCTGTTCTTGGTGTCGAGATGTTCTAGGGAGGAGTGAAGGGCAAGTGATATGGCATCTGACATGGATCTGTTAGTCCGATAGGTAAATTGGAGTGGGTCAAGAGTAGTGGGGTAGTTTCTTCACTCAGAGTACTAGGGCTGTAGAATGGCCTGCCTGCAATAACGTAGACGCGCCAACGTTAAGGGCATTTACGTGGGCATTGGACATACATATGGATAATAATGGAATAGTGTAGGTTAGATGGGCATCAGATTAATTTCACAGGTCGGCACAACATCGAGGGCCGAAGGGCCTGTACTGTGCTGTAACGTTCTATGTTAATTACAGGTCAGTACATTCAACACTTTTACTTTGTGAAATGTTTGCACCTTCTACGAAATATGAAATTATAAAATATCTAGCTAAAGAACAAATACAGATTTCAGTAGGTGGATAGATGCTGTACCATTGTTTGAAATGGCACCACTTAGAAAGGAATAATCAGTGCGAGATAGCATTGTTTGTTAAGAGTTCATGTCTTACTAACTTAATTGAATTTTTTTAAGTAGTAACAAGGAGGATTGAGGAGAGTAGTTGTTAGAATCCTCACAGTGTGGAAGCAGGCCATTTGGCCCATTGAGTCTACACCAACCCTCCAAAGAACATCCCATCCAGATCCAGCCTCCAATCTTATCCCTCTTACCCTGCATTGCCTATAGTTGACCCACCTAGCCTGGACATCCATGGAAACTATGGGCAACTTAGCATGGCCAATCCACCTCAACCACACATCTATAGGAAGAAACCAGAGCGCCTAGTGGAAACCCATGAGGAGAACGTTCAAACTCCATACTGACAGTCACCCAAGGCTAGAATCGAACCCAGGTTTCTGGCACTGTAAGCAGCAGTGCTAACCACTGAGCCACCATGCTGCCATTCACTGGATGATAGCTACATGGGTTTTCAGAGGGCATTGGAAAAGGTCCTGTAAGGCAGACTAGTCAGAAGAGTAAAAGCCAATAGAATAGAGAGCAATGTGATGAATTGGATCCTTAATTGGTTCAGCGACAGGAAACAATGGATGTTTTTACAAATGGAAAGCAGCTCCCAGGCACATTGCACAGGGCTTAGTCCCTCTTGCTAGTTGTCATCTGTGTTAATGATTTGGGCTTAAAAATGGGAGCATGATTCCAAAACTTACAGATGACACAAAAATTGGTCACAAAATTGACAGTGAAGAGGATAGCTATTAACAGCAGCACAATATTAATGGGTGAGTAGGCGGAAAACTGGCAAATATAATTCAATGTGAAAAAGAGAGAGTTAATGCATCTGGGGAGAGAAAATACAATACACCAGAAACAGGAGGATATTTAAAAGACTAGAGGAAGTGGGAGACCTTAGAGTGCATGCCCGCAGTCCCTTAACAGTGACTGATCAGGTAGATAAAGGCAGCAAAGCAGGCATATGGAATGCTTTCCTTTATTGGATGAGGAACAGAATTCAAAAGCAGGATTTCACACTAGAGCTGAATAAAATGCTGGTTAGGCCACAGCAGGAACGTTGGGTATAGATCTAATCGTTATATTATTGGAAGGAAATAATTAGCCTGGCAAGAGTATGCAAGAGATTTACAACAGTGTTGTCAAAGTTTGAAAATTGCAACGTGATAAGATTGGATAGGCTAATGTTGTTTTCCTCATGGGAGGCCAAGAGGTGACTTAATGAGGTGTAAAACATTGTGAGGGGCCTCGAGAAAATAGAATTGTATGAACCTGTAACCTATAGTGGAGCAGCACATTACTGAGGGACACAGATTTAAGGTGATTGGTAAAAGGCTTAAATGGGAATTAAGAAAAAAAGCATTTTTTACCCATAGGGTGGTTGGTATCTGAAATTCACTGTCTGGTTTAGGAATTGAAACAGAACCCCTTTACCATATATAGGGCGCCAGGATCTTTATCTGGTTTGAGTAGATCGATTCTTTTTTACCTCTTGGCTTGCGCAGATATGCTGGACTGAATGGCCTCTTTCTGTGCCATAACTTTACTATGGTACTATCTGATTAATCCACTTAAGTTCTTGAAGGTGATAATAGAAATATTTGGGAGAAAAATAGTGTCATGTCATGTTTCAAGGCAGCTTAGACAAGTTACCACAGTGGATATTGGTGCAGAAGATTAAAGTGTTATGGAATTTGGGGAGCAAAACTAAAATAAAAATAGATTCAAGGGGAAAGAGCAGAGTGTTGGAGTTGAGGACAGTTTTTCAGAGTGGTTGAATGTGTACACCATTATCCTGCAGTGTTTTGCTCAGGACCTCTGTTTACTGCGCACATCAACAGTTTGCGTACAGGTCTAGAGGAACTAATGTCCACACTTGTAGGTGATTTAACTAGGAAGCAGTGTAAACAATTCTGATCAAAGGAAATTGAAAGGGCATGGTGATTGAATAAGCAAATACGAGGCAGTTGGAAACAATTTCAACCAACATGAAATGGTCAGTTTTGTTTAAAGAGTCATAATTTCATTCTGAATGGATTAAAGCTCAATGCTACAGGACAAACAAGCTGAGATGGAAGGGTGAATCCAGCTATAATACCGACATGCTGAAAGGTGGTGCACTAAAAGATGGCACAGCACAGTTTCACTCAGATGCTGTAGTCGCTTGAGGAACAGAAATGGCAAGTGGAAAAGTTGAGCTATCCACTTCTCTCTACAGATGAATATGACATTGATATTTCAAACCAGGATAGGATGGGAAATAGGAGGCACAAGAAGATTTGCCAGAGATTGAAAGATCACTTCAGAACTAAATCAAACAGAATTACAGCAGAGAGCACAATGAGTTTTTTTTTTATTTCCCCAGAGCAGAGAGATTGTGGAATGTACATTCAGTGTCTGTGGTACAGATAATTTCTACATGTTAGAATAGAATGGATGGGCAGTTAAAGGAAAGGTCAGTGAATATGGAACAATAAATATTTTTGTGATTGGTTCAAAGGTACATTTGCTCGATAAATTGAAAAACAAGCTGGTTAGGCCAAACAACTCATTTCTGTAATTTCCACATCAGCTCGATTCCATTCAACATACCATTCCACATTCTAAAGTACCAACTGCAACTTCTCTGTTGCTTTTGAATTGGCAGTGGAAAAGTATATAAAAAATATTAAAGCCATGTTGAGACTAATTCCCTCCCATTTTGTGACACTGCAAAAAACACAGACTCTAGATATCTAATTTTCACAATCATTCTCTATTCCTGGAAATACTGCAGTGTAAATGGAGAACTTGCCTGATTCAAAAACCGCAGCAATTGCCCATTCGGTCACTGCACTGCAAACAAAAATGACTGTTTTCCTGTATAACAGATTAATGGGCTTTTAAATAATCCATTTTTGCATCTCACTTTGAATGATTACATCCATTTTTGAAGTGTTAATGAGTATTACACACAGCTCTATGTCTTCAATATTCATGTGACTTTATTTTGGAATTACAAGATACTCACTCATATCCATAAATAACTGCCTCTTCTCCGCCATGGTCTTCGCTCTTCTCCCACACTCCTCAATCATCCTAGTGAAGGAAAAACAAGTAACTGTTTGAAGCAGCACATCAGCAGACTCTGAAAATAAGATTATTTTCATACGTATGATCTAATTGTAACTTATTTATCTGCAGATATACCACTGGACCATTTCCCAGCTAGAGTTATTCAAGAAAAATATGCCCTTGGTATTGTCCTTAACCTAGGTAAAAGTGCATAACCATACACTTCAAATCGAAACATAAACTTTATGATTAGAAAATTAATGCATCAGCCACTGGTTGTAGGGAATAATCACTCAGAAGGTGCAATTCAATGGAAAGTGTCCTTTGATATATTTCATTAATATATTAGGCAGGTAAACCTAACCAACTACAACAGTTTCACATCTATACTTGCTGAATTTCACCAAGAAGATAGTTGCTCATAATTCAATTGCTTATTTGATATTCATGTGCAGTAATGTTTAAATGGAAATATTACAATTATTGACAAAAATATTAACACAATCTCAAACAAGATAACAGAAACAGTAATAAGCCATTTAGTTCCCTGAGCTGGAGTTCAATAAAAATCATTGCTGATCTATGACCTAACTCCAAACTCCCAACATTTGTCCCAATTTCTCAACTGCTTTCGATAACAAACATCTATCAATCTCAGCTTTCAAATCAACAACTGATTTTTTTCTTTTCTTCATTCACAGGCTGAGGGCATTGTTGGCTAGGCCAGGAGTTATTGCCCGTCCCTAATTGTCCACAGGGTAGTTCGGAGACAACCGGATTGCTGTGGGTCTGGAGTCACATATATGCCAGACCAGGTGAGGACAGCAGCTTCCTACCAGAGAAACCAGCAGTGAACCAGATGGCAATAGTTTTATGGTTGTCATTGTGTTCTTAAGTCCAGATTTTAGGAATAGCACAACAAAAGGCATTAAAACACAAAATAATGCACTATCCTCATCCAATGTTCTAGTCATGACTCAAAATTATAAATCTGCTTCAATGGAGATCTTGTCCAAAGTTTGTGAGAAGATTTGTAGCTCGGGTGCTCGTTGTTGTGGTTCTGTTTGCCGAGCTGGGAATTTGTGTTGCAGACGTTTCGTCCCCTGTCTAGGTGACATCCTCAGTGCTTGGGAGCCTCCTGTGAGGCGCTTCTGTGATCTTTACTCCGGCATTTGTAGTGGTTTGAATCTGCCGCTTCCATGTACCTTGCACCATGACATACCACTGCTTCAATATCGATACTACAGTTGATCTGGTTTTAGCTGCTTGTAGCAGAGCTCATGGGTCAAAAGCACACATTAACAAAAAAATCTGCAATGCTACATACAATTCAAACCAATCTCTAAAGCTGGACCAGATAACAGAAGTGAAATATTCCTTTCCAAAAGTAAAACAACTTTTTTGTGAAAATAATTGTAGTTTTAACATCAGCTCACTGATGGGACGTACATTCTGTCCAATCTAATGTTTTAAGCAAGTTTTTCAATTGGAGTAGTATTTTCATCTTCATGTTTGTAGCATTAGAGAAACAGAGTTAAAAATCACACAATTCTAGGTTATAGCCCAACAGGTTTATTTGGAAGCTTTCGGAGCACGGCTCCTTCATCAGATGGTTGTGGACAATAAGATTGTAAGACTCAGAGTTTATAGCAAAAGCTTACAGTGTGATGTAACTGAAATTATACATTGAAAAATACCTGGATTGTTTGTTAAGTCTCTCACTTTTAGAATGACCATGTTGGTTTCAGTTCTTTCATATGTAACTCCCAGAACTTTTTTGAAAAAGTTACATTCTCAAGTGAACTTTAACAATTGGTTCATGTCAGCCCATATAATGTAATTAAGGTGTTAGCTCCCCAAGAGATAGAGCTTCAATAAGTTAAATTCATTTTCAAATACTATGCACCAATATAATTTTTAAAATTCATCTTTATTAAAATCGAAAGCTCACCTATTATAACATTTGACGCAGGTACTGCCAACTTAATTACAAATGTATTATTTCAACTAGATACCCGAAAGAGCTCCTATACAAGAAAACAGAACAGGGAGGTATAATAGAGCTGGTATAATATTTATTGTATTCTTTAAATAAACGCAAGCTAACTGCGCAGTCGAGGCCATGTCCAATCAATGATGGAAGTTCAATGTTAGAATTCAATAGTGAAGGAAACAGCATACCCACTTCAATGTTACCACATGCCACTGTGCCAACTTTATTTCCACTTGTTGCTGCAAATCAGTGTGTGTACTACCAGTCTTTACATGAACAAACCAAAATAAAAAGAAAACAATTTGCTTATTCAGCAACAGTTACAAAAGTTTGTACCAGAATGTGTTCTAAGTACATGAGAAGTTTGACCTACCGGAGAAAGTCTAACTTTTGTTACGGTTTTATAAAGAAGGTTACACATCCGAACAACATTGCTGCTGTTAAATACATAGGGAAGAAAAAGCTTTACTAGGTAAAGAAAATGGTCAAGAAGTTTTGAACATTTTGGGAGACTCTAAACAAAGAGAAAAATTAATATCGATCTCTAGAGTTATCATGACACAGATAACAACAATCTGGCCCACGGCAGATATCCTCAGAGCAATACAATCAATCCCACTCCCCAACTTTATCTCCACAGCCGTTTTAATTCCTTTAACGTCCATCTGATTTTCTTTTAAAGTCATAGATTCCTTCCGCATCTACCAACCTCATATGCAAAGTTCCACATTATCTCCATTCCCTGCGTGAAATTGAATTGATGTCACCTTGTTACCAAAATCTGTAGACCTGGACCTTGTCCCATCACATTAGACTGCTGTTTCCATCATCTACAATCTCCAACCATTCTTCAGAGGGATGACACTTACAGGAATTTGGTCAGTGTCTAATTCTGGGCTTTGCAGAAGGATTCTACTTTGTGGCAGACTGTGGGAATAGTGGGAATACTGAACATAAAGTGAAAGATCAATGAGAGGCAAAATGGAGAATACCAGCATAAGAATTAATCAGGAGGTGCTAAAGATGGTGAGATTGATGGTGTCAGTAATTGGTGTCCCACAGCTATAAATATCAAGTGTAACTGAGGCTGTGTAAGCATTGCAACAATGGAAACACTCGTATTTTTAAAGCGCATTTGCAAAATTTTACAAGCTTTGATTAATTGTACAGCCTTTGAAGGACTGTCATCCTACTCACAAAACTGAAGGATCATTGCTTGAGAACAAAGGATATGGATCACTAAAATAAACTTTGAGATAAGATGGCTATTAATATTGGAAACAGTGGGCTGGGGAGCCCATGAAATGAAGACAGGTTAACAGTCATGTAGGCTTTTTGATATGAAGGAGGGTTCACTGCCAAAAGTATATGTTACATAAACAATTGGAATATAAATAATAATGTACTGTAATTCACAAATATTTTCATGGTATATTTATAATACAGAAAACATTTCTGTTACATAGGACATAACTTCAGGAACTAAGAGGTACAGACAGAGGAGATAAGGATGAAATGCTCTCACTCTCAAAAGGATCAAGAGCAAGAAGGCACAGATTTTAAAGAAATTAGTAAAAAGGAGCGAGAGAGTAATTAGGAAAAACTTCTTCATTGAGTGATTAGAACTGACACTGCACTACAGAGAGTGCAGGGCAGACAGGTTCAATCAAAAGGAATTTAGATGGTTATTTGAAAACAGAACATTCAGAAGACAGAAGAATGGCATTGAGTGAGATGCTCATTTGGAGAGCGGGTGCATATACAATAGGATAACTGGCCTCCTTCCACACTACAATACCTTATTCAAGGCCATCACAATTTTGCATTCCTGTTAAATCTCCTCTCCAGACCAACCCTCCAAACCACCCCCCCCCCCCTCGAAAAAACATCATTCCTGGGGCTTGCTCATAAATCATTGCTTCCACTCAAGGACCCACGCAGTTTTTCTAAAATGTGGTGACCATATTGAACTCTATCTAGGCCATAACCTTAGCTGTTATAAAGGTTCATTATACCTGCCCTGCTTTTCCATTCATTCCCTTACTTATGAAGCCAAGATCCCACATGCTTTACTAGCTCCTCTCTTAATATAATCAGCTATCTTCAAGCAGCAATGCACACAGTTCCCAAGGTCCCTCTGTTCCTGCATACTCTTAAGAATTATATCAATGAGTCTATATTGTCTCTCCCCATCCCTTCTGCCAAAATGCATCTCATCTCATACACCTCTCCAAATAATGTACGTTAAACAAAGGAAGTAGTGGTCATATTGACCCCTGTGGAACTCCAGACCGAAAGAAAAATCAATCATGGCTGTCCTTAAGCCAAATTTTCCTCACCTATTTGCACACTGGTCTACCTAATCCATAAGAGAGAAAGTGAGGGCTGCAGATGCTGGAGATCAGAGCTGAAAATGTGTTGCTGGAAAAGCACAGCAGGTCAGGCAGCATTCAAGGAGCAGGAGAATCGACGTTTTGGGCATTATTTGGAGAGGTGTATGAGATGAGATGCATTTTGGCAGAAGGGATGGGGAGAGACAATATAGACTCATTGATATAATTCTTAAGAGTATGCAGGAACAGAGGGACCTTGGGAACTGTGTGCATTGCTGAAGAAGGGCTTATGCCCGAAACGTCGATTCTCCTGTTCCTTGGATGCTGCCTGACCTGCTGCGCTTTTCCAGCAACACATTTTCAGCTTGCACCTAATCCATAAGGCTTATTTTTGTTAAAAAGTCTTGTAAGTGGTACTTTGTGTAAGATTTTGTTAAAAATCATGTAAACACATGTAAATCCCTTCATCAACCTGCTCCACTCCTCCAAAAAGTAAATTCAATTAGATTAGTCAAGCATGATCTACCTTTTACAAATCTGCACTGGATAATAATCACATTCCGTTCAATTCAATTAAACTCATCTTCTGAATGCCTGCTAGATTCCTCCCCCTCACCCCGATATTAGATTCCAAAACATTACTTTTGCTAGACTAAATGGCCTGTAGTTACAAAGAAATAATGATTTGCAACCTAAAAATAAAACAGAGAAATCTTGGAAATAACTTGCCTGTCTAAATACTCATTTTAGATATGTATATAAAGATAAATGAGCAACTTACGAGTTAGTGAATCTGAAATTCTTTGTAGATGGCTACGTAGGCTGGGTTGTTAATATATTCAAAATCGAATAGGCCGACTAAGGGGAAGCCATATTGGATTCAGTGCGAGGCAACAAGCCAGGCCAGGTGTCAGATCTCTCAGTGGAAAGCATTTCGGTGCCAGTGACCACAACTGCCTCACCTTTACCATAGCCATGGAGAAGGAGGGGAACAGACAGTATGGGAAGGTATTTAATTGGCGGAGGGGAAATTATACTGCTATTAGACTGGAGCTGTGGAATAAAAATTGGGAACAATTATTCTACAGGATATGTACAACAGAAATGTGGAAGCTGTTTAAAGAGCATTGGTTACGAAAGTTGGATAACTTTGGCCCACTGAGACAGGCAAGGAATGGGAAGATGAAGGACCCTTGGATGACAAGAGAAGAGGATCTTCTCGTCAAAAGGAAGAAGGAAGCTTTCTTAAGGTTGAGGAAACAAGGATCTGGCATAGCTTTACAGGATAACAGGGTAGCTAGGAAAACTCAAAATTGGACTGAGGAAAGCTAGGAGAGGGCATGCAAAAGCCTTGGCGGGAAAGATTAGGGAAAACCTAAAGTCGTTCTACACATATGTGAGAAATAAGAGAATAATCAGAGAGAGAGAGAGATGGCCCGATCAGGGGTGGTGGGAACCTGTGCCTGGAATCTGCAGAGGTAGGGGAGCCCTAATTGAGTTTTTTGCTTCAGTATTCACTAGAGCGACCTTGTTGCTAGTGAGAACACCATGGACCAAGTAAATGGGCTTGAACAGATTGATATTAAGGAAGTGGATGTACTGGAAATTCTGGGAAGCATCAAGATAGATAAGTCCCCAAGGCTGGACCAGATATATCCTAGGTTACTACGGGAAGTGAGGAATGAGATTGCTGCGCCTCTGGTGATGATCCTTGCATCCTCACTCTCCAAGGGAGTACTACTGGTTGATTGGAGGGAGGCGAATGTTGTTCCTCTGTTCAAGAAAGGGAATAGGGAAATCCCTGGGAATTACAGACCAGTCAGTCTTACATCTGTGGTAAGCAAGGTACTGGAAAGGATTCTGAGAGACAGGATTTATGATTCTTTGGAAAAACAGTTTGATTAGGGATAGTCAGCATGGCTTTGTGAGGGGCACGTCATGCCTCACAAGCCTTATTGAGTTCTTTGAGGACATGACGAGACATGTTGATGAAGGTTGAGCAGTGGATGTGGTGTACATGGATTTCAGTAAGGCATTTGATAAAGTTCCCCACAGTAGGCTCATTCCGAGAGTGAGGAGGTATGGGATACAGGGAAATCTGGCTGTCTGGATACAAAATTGGCTGGCCGAAAGAAGACAGTAAGTGGTAGTGGATGGAAAGTATTCCATCTGGAAGTCGGTGACCAGTGGTGCCACGTAGGGATCGGTTCTTGGGTCTCTGTTCTTTGTAGTTTTTGTCAATGACTTGGATGAAGAAGTGCAAGGGTGGGTTAGTACGTTTGCTGATGACACAAAGGTCAGTGGTGTTGTAGATAGTGTCGAGGGCTGTTGCAATGGCCTGAGAAGTGGCAGATGGAGTTCAAACTGGGTAAATGCAAAGTGATTCATTTTGGAAGGTTGAATTTGAATGCTGAATACAGGGTTAAAGATAGGATTCTTGGCAGTGTAGAGGAACAGAGGGATCTTGGAGTCCATGTACATAGATCCCTCAAAGTTGCCACCCAAGTTGATAGGATTGTTAAGAAGAAGGTGTATGGTGTTTTGGCTTTCATTAACAGGGGGACTGCGTTTAAGAGCGGCGAGGTTTTGCTGCAGCGCTATGAAACCCTGGTTAGACCACACTTGGAATATTGTGTTCAGATCTGGTCGCCTGATTATAGGAAGGATGGAGATGCTTTAGACAGGATGCAGAGGAGATTTATCAGGATGCTGCCTCGATTGGAGGGCTTGTTTATGAAGAGAGGTGAAGTGAGGTAGGGCTTTTCACACTGGAGAGAGAAGGAAGAGAGGCGACTTGATAGAGGTGTACAAGGTAATGAGAGACATAGATAGAGTAGATAGCCAGAGAGTTTTCCCCAGGGCAGAAATGGCTGTCACGACAGGTCATAATTTTAAGGTGACTGGAGGAAGGTACAGGAGAGATGTCAGAGGTGAGTTCTTTAAGCAGGGAGTGGTGAGTGTGTAGAATGCACTGCCAGCGGTGGTAGTAGAGTCAGAGACATTAGGGACATTTAAACGACTGCAGGACAAGCACATGGAGGGCAGTAAACTGAAGGGTCTGTAGGTTAGGTTGATCGGAGATTAACATAAACGCTTGGCACAACATTTTGTGCTGAACGGCCTGTTCTGTGCTGTATTGTTCTATGTTCAATAACTAACAGGTCCTCAGCATCTGGAGAGACAGAAGAAAGTTAGTCTGAGAAAAGACTTGAACTCAAAATATTCACCCACCTTTTATTTTCAGAAACACTGCCAGACTTTGTTTCACTTCCATACTGCCAGCATGCTTTCAAAGTTCATGGCATAGTTTATTAACAAAGTAATCTTCAAATCATTCCGCAGGAATACATTGTTTTACCTAGTTATACATTGTAATAATTGGCACTGATGATTTATGTTCCTTGAGTTGTACAGCATATAAAACTGCACATTGTAAATCAACAAAGCATAATGTGGTTGGAAGGTTTAAATGCAACTGCGTAATAATGAAGGCTCTACACAAATTCAACTCCCATTAAAAGTTAAAACAAGTAATTTGAGCTGGAAGTTCCTTTGCAGCCAGTTTATCCCCTGTCTCAGTGACATCTTCAGTGCTTTGGAGCCTCCTGTGAAGCGCTGCTGTACTGTGCCTTCTGGGATTTATTTGGTTCTGTCCCTGCTGCTTCCAGTTGCTGGTTCCTGTAGTTTGTTGTAGTGATGGGTATTTTGGGTCTAGGTCTATGCTAGCAATCCGCATCCATGAACACCAACTAGCCACTAAATACCATGACATGCTGTCCCTCGTAGCCATATACACAGATGACAAGGACCACAAATTCGACCGGGAGAACACAACAATCACAGGACAAGCTAAACAGATGACAGCAAGCGAAGTTCTAGAGGCAATGCATTCATCCACTGACTCCATGAGCAAACACACAGACCTGGGCCCAATACACCGGCCGCTACAACAAACAACTGGAGCTGGCAACCAGTAGCAGCAGAAACAGAACCAAATAAATTCCAGAAGACACAGTACAGCAGAGCTTCACGAGGCTCCAAAACACTGAGGATGTCAACTAAGGGGGTGAAACGCCTGCAAATCAGCTTCCCAGCTCAGCGAACATACCCACAACCTTGACAACTGACACCCAAGCCACAAATCTTTACACAAACCTTCGAGCAATTTGAATTTAAAATACATTGTGATAACTGCCCAGTTAACCTTTTGCAGAGAGGTAGACTGAGGAACAAATGTGGACTAGGCCATTGGAGAACCTCATGCTCTTTCTCAAATATTATCATGGGATCTCAGTTAACATTGCAAACAAGTGACAGCTCAAAATGTCAATCAGCAACAGCCTAGTCATCAGAAGATAAAAAGAGTCAAGTCACCCCAGAATAGTCAATTCTGCAAAGTCTTGCTAACCAATATTCTGTGAACATCAACTTAGGCCAATTAACCAAAATCCATGAACCAAAATAATAGTTCAGTCACTCAAGATTACAGTTTAGAAAAGTAAACACTCTAATTTTCAAGTGTTTCAGGTGTTGTAAAGTTGCAATTTGAAGGTAAACTTGTATATCTCAACTCACTGCCCACACAAGAGCAAAAATAGTAAGTCATCAGTCTTTGAACCTTCTCCTGTCATCCATTTACATCATGGCTGATCAGGTATGATTGACACCACTTTTCGATACAATCCTCAATTCCCTTGATGTCATCAATGGACCAAATATCACGATCTCAACCTGCTCAATAACTGAGGTTCCATTGCCCTCTGGGGTTGAAAATGTCAAAAATTCATCATTCTCTGAATAAAGAAATTGCTCCTCATCTCAGTCTTAAATGGCTTCCCCTTAAAATGAGATTATTTGGTCCTGGACCCTCCAGACGGGGAATTTATCTATATTCACCAGTCACACCCTGTAAGAATATTCAAAGCTTGATGAGATCACCATTAATTCCTCAAAACTTAATACAACCCAGTTGTTTCTATCTCTCCTCAAAAAGTAACCCCACAATTCCAAGGATTATGTCAATGAAGATCGATCACACTCCCTCCATGTCAAGTATATTCCTCCAGAGATAAGGCGACCAAGACTGTACACAACACTCGGGTGTGGCTACACCCAGGATCTATACTGTTGCACTGAAACATCTTTATTGCTGTACATAACAATCTTTGTTAAGGTCAAAGATTCACCGACCTCTGATTGAAGGTCAATATACCATTTGGCTGCCTTATGGCTCGTTAATCTATGATGTGAAGGCAAAAAAAAACTGAGGTTTGTGTACTAAACGGTTTTATTTTTATTTCTCCTCAAACGTACATCAAACTGCCATGGGATCTTAAGAACCGTGGCCAGGTGTCATAAATGTGAGATTATTCTGTAGCTTTCATCACAATGTGATAACTTTCAAGTTGCCCAGAAGCTCAGAACAGCAGATTACAATCACAAGTTTTCAATTCAAGGTTAGGAGACTCTAGCTGGAATTTATTTAAATTGCTCTCTTCAACCAAGCCATGAAGTGGAATATTTTATCAGTGCAAAAATATTCTATCAAGACAAACATGTTTTAATCTATGAAAAGAATGAGCAGGTTTTTTTTCCCTGCATAATGTGCTTGTTCTCACACGATGGGGTTCCTTTAAAAGAGGTAATAGAGAAGATGCTGGCTTCCTCATCTTATTAGAATACGGAAACGTTTAAGGCATAACCAAACTGGATGGACTAGGTTAGAAAACGTTTTATATGGTGAAAGTGGCTTTGATAGAGTACTGTACGATTGTTGTCACAAAGCTAGTCTTTTTTTTAAAAAGCTGTTCCTTGGCTCAAGGAGACGCTGTCCTTAATTTTTTCAGAGGGGTAATAAACCAGGCCGGACTCTGACCAGACTGGTTTGGTACAGAGATGAAAAGGATTTTGAGAGGCCTTTTGTTTATATGTAAAACCGATGAGACCTCAGGCCAAAGTGGTCATGTTTTAGAAGTGGAAATGTGTTGCTGGAAAAGCGCAGCAAGTCAGGCAGCATCTAGGGAACAGGAGAATCGACGTTTCGGGCATTAGCCCTTCTTCAGGAATGAGGAAAGTTGGTCCAGCAGGCTAAGATAAAAGATAGGGAGGAGGGACTTGGGGGAGGGGCGTCGGAAATGTGATAGGTGGAAAGAGGTCAAGGTGAGGGTGATAGGTCAGACTGGGGTGGGGGCGGAGAGGTCGGGAAGAAGATTGCAGGTTAGGAAGGCAGGCCCAGACAACCGCCTCCGCGATCGCCATGAAGTCAATCGCCGGCAGATTCGCGACCTCCGCGGTTATGGGGAATAACTCTGTCTCTGCGGTCGCTGCAGCCACTTCCGCCCCCACTGACGTCACTAACGCCGCATGTGTCTCCGCCCCCACGCCGATCTCCACTCCTAACCCCGGCCCCCCGGCGAGTTCCGTCACCACGTCTAACCCCGCCCCTTCGCCTATCGCCATCACCATGCCCGACCCCGCCCCCACGCCGATCTCCGTCCCCGCCCCCAGACCTAACCCCGCCCCCACACTCAGCTCCAGCCCCACACCAGGTCCTAGCTCCCAGCCCTGCCACGTTTTCACCATCCCTCCAGACCTACCCCTCTCTGAGGATGAAAGATCAGTCCTCAGCAGAGGCCTCACCTTCATTCCCCTACGCTCCCGGATTGATGAATTCAACACGCGGCGTGACATCGAACAATTCTTCCGCCGCCTTCGCCTCCGCGCCTACTTCTTCAACCAAGACTCTCGCCCACCCTCTGACGACCCCTTCTCCCACCTCCAACACACCCCATCCACCTGGACACCCCGTGCTGGCCTCCTACCTGCCCTCGACCTCTGCATAGCCAACTGCCGCCGCGATATTAACCGCCACCTGAACTCCCCCACCCCTCTCACCCACTCCAACCTCTCACCCTCGGAACGCGCAGCCCTCCACTCACTCCGTTGCAACCCCAACCTCACTATCAAACCAGCAGACAAGGGAGGCGCGGTAGTAGTTTGGCGCACCGACCTCTACACCGCTGAGGCCAAACGCCAGCTCGCAGATACCTCCTCCTACTGCCCCCTTGACCATGACCCCACCCCCCACCACCAAACCATCATCTCCCAGACCATCCATAACCTCATCACCTCAGGGGACCTCCCATCCACCGCCTCCAACCTCATAGTCACACAACCCTGCACCGCCCGCTTCTACCTCCTGCCCAAAATCCACAAACATGACTGCCTCGGCCGACCCATTGTCTCAGCCTGCTCCTGCCCCACCGAACTCATCTCTGCATACCTCAACACGGTCCTGTCCCCCTTAGTCCAAGAACTCCCCACCTACGTTCGGGACACCACCCATGCCCTCCACCTGCTCCATGATTTTCGCTTCCCCGGTCCCCAATGCCTTATTTTCACCATGGACATCCAGTCCCTGTACACCTCCATCCCCCATCACGAAGGACTCAAAGCCCTCCGCTTCTTTCTTTCCCGCCGTACCGACCAGTACCCTTCCACAGACACCCTCCTTCGACTGACTGAACTGGTCCTCGCCCTGAACAACTTCTCTTTCCAATCCTCCCACTTCCTCCAAACGAAAGGAGTAGCCATGGGCACCCGCATGGGCCCCAGCTATGCCTGCCTCTTCGTAGGATATGTGGAACAGTCCATCTTCCGCAACTACACTGGCCCCACCCCCCACCTTTTCCTCCGCTACATCGATGACTGTATCGGCGCCGCCTCGTGCTCCCACGAGGAGGTTGAACAGTTCATCCACTTCACCAAGACCTTCCACCCTGACCTCAAATTCACCTGGACAGTCTCAGATTCCTCCCTCCCCTTCCTCGACCTTTCTATTTCTATCTCAGGCGACTGAATCAACACGGACATCTACTACAAACCAACCGACTCCCACAGCTACCTGGACTACACCTCCTCCCATCCTGCCCCCTGTAAAAACGCCATCCCATTCTCCCAATTCCTTCGACTCCGCCGCATCTGCTCCCAGGAGGACCAGTTCCAAAAACGCACATCCCAGATGGCCTCCTTCTTCAAGGACCGCAATTTCCCCCCCGACGTGGTCGACGATGCCCTCCACCGCATCTCTTCCACTTCCCGATCCTCCGCCCTTGAACCCCGCCCCTCCAACCACCACCAGGACAGAACCCCACTGGTCCTCACCTACCACCCCACTAACCTCCATGTACAGCGCATCATCCGCCGCCATTTCCGCCACCTCCAAACGGACCCCACCACCAAGGATATATTTCCCTCCCCTCCCCTATCAGCATTCCGTAAAGACCACTCCCTCCGTGACTCCCTCGTCAGATCCACACCCCCCACCAACCCAACCTCCACTCCCGGCACCTTCCCCTGCAACCGCAGGAGGTGCAAGACTTGCGCCCACACCTCCCTCCAAGGCCCCAAAGGAAACTTCCATATCCGCCACAGATTCACCTGTACCTCCACACATATCATCTATTGCATCCTTTGCACCCGATGTGGCCTCCTCTATATTGGGGAGACTGGCCGCCTACTTGCGGAGCGTTTCAGGGAACACCTCTGGGACACCCGGACCAACCAACCCAACCACCCTGTAGCTCAACATTTCAATTCCCCCTCCCACTCCACCAAGGATATGCAGGTCTTTGGACTCCTCCATCGTCAGACCACAGCGAAACGACGGTTGGAGGAAGAACGCCTCATCTTCCGGCTAGGAACCCTCCAACCACAAGGGATGAACTCGGATTTCACCAGTTTCCTCATTTCCCCTCCCCCCACCCTGTCTCAGTCAAATCCATCAAATTCAGCACCGCCTTCCTAACCTGCAATCTTCTTCCCGACCTCTCCGCCCCCACCCCAGTCTGACCTATCACCCTCACCTTGACCTCTTTCCACCTATCACATTTCCGACGCCCCTCCCCCAAGTCCCTCCTCCCTATCTTTTATCTTAGCCTGCTGGACCAACTTTCCTCATTCCTGAAGAAGGGCTAATGCCCGAAACGTCAATTCTCCTGTTCCCTAGATGCTGCCTGACCTGCTGCGCTTTTCCAGCAACACATTTCCATCTCTGATCTCCAGCATCTGCAGACCTCAGTTTCTCCTCATGTTTTAGAAGTGACCTGTAGAATGAAAGGGAGTGGTCAGCTCTCTCGCTGAGCTGAGCATTTAGTTCAGTCCAGAACTGGTCGAGAGTTCAACAGTGAGTTGTGTGGAAACTCTCTCTTCTGCCCTTCTAACGTCAACCTGTAAGCATCTGACCTTTTTTTGCACTGAGTTTTAAAGGGGAGGTTTACTTATTTGACTGTTTTGTGTATTCGGAACAGCATAATTAAGTTTAGCTTGGATAGACGGAGTTCTGTAGGGGTTCTTTATTCTGATCTTTGTGTTTCATTGTGTAATGTTGTGAATAATTCTTTTTGTTTGTTTTAAACCTGACAGTCAACCACGTTAATTAATCCAGGTAACGTTCACTGTGCACTTACCAAAAAATAATTGCAAAGTTATGGTCTGGGCTGCCTGCTTAAGAATGTTTTGAGTGGTCTGGCCTAGTCCATAACACTGTGTATCAATCTATTTGTCAAAGAAAGCATAGTCAGTTTTCTTTGAATACAGAACTAGCTTAACCCAATTATGGTTGGAGCAAACTTGGCACTTTAGTCAGATTTACCTTTTAATCACTTGTTAATACTCCAGTAAATCCTACAGTGCCCTTGAACATTCAGCTCACTTATACAGTTGAATGATAAACATGATCGCCTCAGGTCCCAGTATCTGCCACTACCTTGCTGTTGCAAGAAGTTGTAAAGTTGTGCTTTCCATATGATTGAATGAAGTTTGCAGAACAGATTGGCAAATCATTGGAAAATGTCTGAGGTCATAAGGGTCTTTATTTTATTTATATCTAACCCTAATCTAGCATGGAATTGAATGAATTTAATTACCTTTTAATTAATATTGACTGTTCACAAACCTGACAGAACAAACTAATGTAAAGGTAAGATTTTAATTTACAAAGTATCAATTACAGCATTGATCTTCAAAACAGGACTCCTGGAGTTTTCAAATTGATGAATTTATCAGCATGCTCTATTGAGACATACAGTATGTGCAAAACAAATCTTCTGTAATAACTATTATTTAACAATAGGCAAAGGGCAGCAAGGGTAGTAGTTACTCAATTTTACAATACTAATGGGTGGCATGGGTGGCTCAGTGGTTAGCATTACTGCCTCACAGAGCCAGGGACCCGGGTTCGATCCAATCTCAGACGCCTGTCTGCGTGGAGCTTGCACATTCTCCTCGTGTCCATGTGGGTTTTCTCTGGGTGGCCCAGTTTCCTCCCACAATCCAAAGTTTGGTGAAGTGGTCATGCTAAACTGCCTATATAGTGTTCAAGGAATGTGTAGGTTAGGTGCATTAGTCAGGGGGAAAATGTTGAGTAATACAGTACAGGAATGGATCTGGGTGGGATACTCTTTTGAGGGTTATTGTGGACTTGTGTGGCCAAATGGTTTGTTTCCACATTGCAGGGATTCTATGAAATAATATTTGTATGGTTCCAGAAATGTTCAGAGATGTTCCCTGACTATCATTTGATTTTACAGCGTGTCTACGGGTGTCAGCAACATCTATAGGAATTTCCACAAGAAAAGTGAAATTGCTTTTATTACAGGAACAAAAATATAAGATTTCACAATTCTAATGTGGGGCAAGAATAACTGTTATTCATTGCCATGACCAATTAAGGAAAGATGAATTGGCTTCCATCTTTACAACTTGCTTAGTCTGTCATAACCTGTTGCACTATAACCCGGTGTCATGTGATTTATGACTTTGTCATAACAAGACCATTTTCAGCATGCAACTCTTCCTCTATTCCATTAAAATGAAGTTAACAAGTTCACCAGAAACAAAAAAGCTACAAGGCTTTTTTGAATATAACATTACACACACACACACACTTTCAAAAGGGAGTGTCCAGTACAAAAGGAACATTAAAAAAAAGTGATTTAAAGTCCTTAGGGTGTCCCACAGATGTAAGGTTTTAACCCAAGACCACAGGCCTGTCTCTTAGATCAACATCAGCAACGAAGATTGTAGATACTTTTGATATCTTCATGTTCAAATGTTTTTCCAATTTACTTTGTCACCCAGTTTTGTCCAGGTTGAGAACACAAAATAGATCTCATTTATATATGCCCGTGTCTGGCTTCATTGCCTGTAAGCTAGATAATCACAGATGATGTCTTTATCTCTGATATGCGAAACTTATAAAGGCTTAAATCAAGTAGGAGATCCAGCTTTCTGCATTCCAGACTGATGTCAGTCTCTTCTGTTAAAATGAGTGTTTCCAGTCAGACTGCCTCTTGTTCATTGTGCAGCCCATGCTATAGCCCCTTTGGCAGTCAGGTTTTTTTTTCAAAACCATTTCATTTCATGAGAGTGTCAGATATGACAATCATGATGAAAGTCAAATATTGGTGATCCACATTTTATCACAATCATGACATCATACATTAAAACCATTGGCCACTCAAGGGGTGAAACAAAGATAGAATAATTACACCATCCCTTCAAAATATTTCTATGAATGCTATTTATCCCTCAGGTTTGAAGACGACACATTATTAGAAGGTTTTCACAACCTCAAGCACAAGCCTACAATAGCTCAAACAAAATACAACAGAACAATGATCTAGGAACAAATTACTGCAGATGTTGAAATCTGAACTGAAGATAACAAATGCTGGAGATCACAGTGGGTCAAGCAGCGTCCATGGCCCTGGTGAAGAGTCATCTAAATGTTAGCTTGCTCTTCCTCCACGGATGCTGCCTGATCTGCTCTGATTTCCAACACACAGTTTTCAGTACAATGATTTAGTTTCTTCAGCAAGGCATCCAGAAACTATATCTATCCAGAAGTAATCCTTGTACTGCTGCAATGATGCCCTTTCAGCAGGAAACTATAGTGTTGAACCCAAATATATTCACTCAGCATCTTGAGAGTCTGTGACAGATACCGGATGTAGTATCAAATATTATCTGATCTGAAGAAATTCACATTTGTAGCAATAACCATCTTCTGTTCTAAATCAGTGAATTAAAACATTTATATTATCAACAGTCAATGTAAGCCATTTTAAATAAAGTGTAGTAGTCAACATACGGAAATAACTTCAACTCAGAAATCCTATCAGTAATGTTTGATTTGCAGAGAATAGAAATCTCTCCAGTGAGAGGAGTGTCTGCTTACCTGGGGATGAAGTTGCAGTATGAAAGGCAGGGTTCAAAGTTTGGAATAAATTGGAAGAATAGATTAAACTGGATTGATCATTATAGGAATAACAGCTATTCTTTTAGTGATGAAAGAGTAAGCAGCTGAAAGAGCAATCCATATTTTCATAGATGCTGATCAGTCTGTTTTCGTTTGCAATTCCCAGCATTTTCTCTGTACTTTCCTTCGTCTAAGAGCCATTACACTCCAATAAATTACAACTTCTGGAATTAAAATAGACTGTAGGAAAGAACACTTTCGATTACCCTTACATCAGCATTCTACAGATCTTTGCAAGCAGCAACTATGGCATAAAGAAAGAAAGCAAGTGAAAAAAAGTCCAGCATATTTCACACAATAAATTCAAAGATGCAGGGGGTGGTTTGGCCAGTTCACTGTTTAATCACCAATGTCTGTTCACACTCTACATGCCCAATACTGCAAACAAACATGGATTTGTTTTTGATTCAAACTGTTTTATAAAGGTACTATTTAAGTGGTATACTAAAATGACAAAATTTTACATTTTAAAAGGAAATAAACCTATTCATCCCAAGCAGCATGAATAAACAAGGAAATCAATAATTTCCTAAATTGGGGATTGTTTAAGATTTAAGTGAAACTCACTAAATCAAGCTTGTCTGTAGTGGAGCATACATTACCTCTTCATGGGCTGAACAGTCCTTTCTCCAAGTGTGCAACAGGGAAAACAACCAAAGGTCATGTATCCTGGGCAAGTAGTGAGCTTACATCAGACCAATGGAGCTGAAACTTTATTGCTGGAACAGCACAGCAGGTCAGGCAGCATCTAGGGAACAGAAGATTCTCTGTGCAGAGGAGATGACCTGGGGTGTGCAGTGAGAGAGGGACTCACTGAAATCTTTATAGAGAGAGGCAGAGAGCTTCTTCAAGGAAGGCATCCTTGTAAGAGGATTCGCAGACCAATGGAGACACTGCAAATCTATAGGAGATTTTGTTCTCTTATTCAACGACAATATTTTATTAATTCCTATTGGTCATCTCAGATTTGACAACAATCTTTCATTGATGAGCATCTCTGATTTCAAGAATCAAACAGAAAATTACAACATGGAGGGATGATGTGGAGGAACCGGTGTTGGACTGGAGTCGACAAAGTTAAAAATCACACAACACCAAGTTATAATCCAACAGGTTTGTTTGGAAGCACTAGCTTTTGCAGCACTGCTTCCAAATAAACGTGCTGGACTATAACCTGGTGCGAGTGAATTTTAACATGGACGGAGGCTATTCAATTCATCCAACTTCTGCAGGTTCTTTGAAAGAAATTTTCAGTTAGTGCCACAGTACTGCCTACTTCCCCTTCTGAAATAATCTTGCAGAACTCATGACATTCAGATGACTACGTTAATTTTATTCACTTAGAGGATTTGGGGGTCACTGGCTGGGCCAGAATTCATGGCCAATCCCTAGTTGCCTTGGAGAAGGTGGAGATGAACTGACCTCTTGAACTGCTGCAGTCCATTTTGGACAGGCACACCAATGCTGGTGGGAGGGAATTCCAGGACATTGACCCAGTGACAGTGAAGGAAGGGCAACATATTTCCAAGTCAGAATGGTGAGGGGCTTGGAGGGGAACGTGCATGGGGATGGTGTTTCCATGTATCTGTTGTCCTTGTCCTGCTAGATTGAAGTGGTTGTACATTTGGAAGGTGCTGTCCAAGGATTTTTGGCGAATTTCTGCATTGCATCTTATAGATAGTACACACTGATGCTATTGACTGTTGGTGATAGAGGGAGTAGATGTTTGTGGATGTGGTGCTAATCAAGCGGGCTGCTTTGTCCTGGATGGTGTCAAGCTGTTGGAGCTGCACCCCTCGAGACAAGTGGTGAGTATTCCATCACCTCTGACCTGCTCTTATAGTCACAGTATTTATTTGACTAACCCACTTCAGTTCAGTTTCTGGTCAATGTTAACCCCAAGGATGTAGATAGTGGGGGATTGTGTAATTGTGATACCACTAAATTTCAAGGGAAATGTTTAGAAATTGGAAATGATCATTGCACTGAAATTGTGTTCCTTATCACTTGTCAGCCCAAGCCTCAATATTATCCAGATCTTCACAGATTTGACCATGAACTGCTTCGGTACCTGTGGAGTTGCAAATGGTGCTGACCATTGTCCAATCATATGCAACCATCTCCATTTCTGACCTTATGATGAGAAAAGGTCATTGAAGCAGCAGCTGAAGATATCTGGGCCTAGGACACTACCCTGAGGAGTCCTGCAGAGATGTCCATGTTCTCCCTATTCTCTCATCATTTGGGACTAGGGATTGATACGTTATCTTTTGTCCTCATGGAAATACTGAGCAGAGACTTCTCATATGAAAAGAAATTCTCATGTTTCATGACTGCCGTATACATAAAGTAAAACATCCGGTTAAACTCAGTGAGAAAGTGCTTCAGAATAACATAACTGAGACTTCCTCTTACAAAGCGTTTTTGTGGTTACCAATTGAAAACTCACCTTAACCTATCAGTTTCATGGATCTATTCATTCTGCAACACACCTTCAATAACGTAAAGAAGAGACTACCAGTTTCCTACTGATTCAGGAAGCCTGACCCTTCAAATGTCAACATTAAAACTATTCCACACTTGGAGCAGTATCATGAAAAATCTCTACATTACATTTTATTAATCCTCAACATGTGATTTTGTAACATTTCAGCTTCATACTTTATTAATTTTGTGCTACGTGGTCACAGTAGTTTGAAAAATGAGTGACCAACACCAATGAAATCATACATGATTCCGCTGCAGACCTGACAACACAGGCATTGCAAAAAGATGATTGCCACAATCTAATTGTCTTACTTGACATAATGTATTTAACCTATGGCCTCACTTATTACATACATTCAAATATTACATAGTCTGAGTTTGAGATTTGTAATCCTGGTTAACATGTCATTAAAGCAACTGGCAAACTTAATTTTGACAAGAATTGGACTAGATTATCAAATTAGGAACACCAGAAAGCAAACACTCTAACATTCTTTCATAGGTAGCATGCATGGCTGGATAAGCCAACAATAACTGCCCTCGAGAATCTGAGAATGCACTGCCTGTCTCCTTGAATTGCTGCAGACCATCTGGTGCAGAGACACCCCATGGTGCTATTCAGAAGGAAATTCCAGGATTTTGACACAGTGATAGACAAACAGTTTCAAGTCAAGATCGTGAGTGGCTTGGAGGGAAATTTGCAGATAGTCATGCTCCTGTGAATCTGCTGCCCTTGTCCTTCTAGTGGTATAAATCACAAGTTCAGAAGGTGCTTTTGAAAGATTCTTTGTGAGATCCTACAGCTGATCTTGTAGATGATGCATCAGTGAAAAAAAAAGAAAGAGTGAATCTTGGTGGATGGGGAAACAAGCGGCTGCTTTGTCCTGGATGGTGTCAACCTTCTACAGAGTTGTTGATACTGCATCCATCAGGCAAGTGGGAAGTTCTCCTTTACTTCCCTGACTTGATCCTTGTAGATGGTGGACAGGTTTTGTGAGTCAGGAGGCGAGTTACTCACTGCAGAATTCCCAGCACCTAACCATTTACATAGCTAGTCCAAGCTTAGTTCCTTATTAATGGTAAGCTGGAGGGTGTTGTCAGTGATGGTTTCAGCAATAGTCATGCTGCTGAACATCTTTTGTTGGAAATGGTCATTTCCTGGCACTTGTGCAGTGTGAATGTTCTTTGCTATCATGGTGCAATGGTAATGTCACTGCATGAGCAATCCAGAACCCCAGGCTATTGGTCATGGTCCAAATCACACTATGACAGGGGTGATATTTGACATTTGTCACTGGCACTGGAGGAAAATGAGACAGAGAAAGCTGTGTTGTTGAGCAGGGCTTCATTTGAATCATGCTGGGACCAGTGTCCTGGTGAATTGTATCACAGGATTGTAAATGGGGCTTTAAATTAGTTGCAGGGTGGGGAGGAAAGAGGGAAAGATTCAACTGAAGGGATGTTTAAAAAACAAAAAAAGCAGCAAGAGAGTAGAGTCGGGAAGAAGGAAATGATAGTCAAAGTGAAAGGAAAGGGTAGAAAATATGCAGAATGAATGCAGCAGAAATTAGAATCAGAAATTTGTTATTTTTCTATTCATTCACCGGATGAGGGTGTCGCTGGCTCAGCCCAATATTTATTGGCCATCCCTAATTACCCAGGGGGCAGTTTAAGAGTCAATCACATTGCTGTGGGTCTGGAATCACATGTAGGCCAGATTTTTAATAGAGTTCACATTCCACCATCTGCCGTGGCAGGATTTGAACCTGGGATCCCAGAACATTCCTGGGTTTTTGGCTTAACAGTCCAACGATAATACCACTAGGCTATCACCTCCCCCATTAACAATGATAAATAATTAATAATGGTAAATAATAAAATGCTTAAAATCACTTTACCTGAATTCACAGAATTTGTAATAAAATAAATGAGGTGATGACACAAATAGAAATTAATGAATGTAATTTTATAAATATTACACTGATGTGGTTCCAGGGTGAGCAAGACTGGGAACTCAATATTCAAAGGCATTCGATGTTCTGGAAGAACAGGCCCAAAGGAAAGAGTGACCAAGGGAGGTTCGTTAATAAAGGATGGTATCGGTGCAGAGTTGTGAGATAGGTGGAATAGATTGTGACGGAGAAACAGATTGGTCCCTAAACGAGTTACCTCACAGTAGACAAAAGTATAAATTGTACAGGCCTGTAAGGGTGGCCCTACAATGGTCATGGGGGACTTTAGTCTGCATATTGACTGGGTCAGAATAACATGGAAGACAAATTTCCAGAGTTCAGGAGGGATTACTTCTTATAGCAGTACATTGTAGAACCTACCCAGAACAGGCGATTTCAGATCTACTAATGTGTAATGAGGTTGGATCATGTTGTCAGGGGAATTGCAATCACAGCATACAAGAATTTCAGTTTGGGAGAGAGCAAGCTGGATATCAAATCAGCATTCTCAACTTACATCTGTTCAGTTATAAAGGTAGGAAGAAACAATTGCCCAAAGTGAGCTGAACATTATGCAATCATCAAAATTGTTCCTATTAACTGTACTGCTTAATTATAGTAAACATAGGTCAAGATTTTGTTGACAACACATTTATACTGGTAGCCCTTACATTAAACAAAATGTGAGCAACGGTCATCAAAATAAAACCAACTTAGCAGCTTACTGAAGAAAGAATATGACCTAACTGTAAATCTACTTGCTCTGCATTCATCATCATTTTGAAGCATCACAGTCAGTCAATAGACAGTTATTTTATAACATTTCAAATCAATCCAAGTAAATACTCACCACTGCATCACTTCCAACACTGGTGCTGCAGATCTCAGGAATGACCATACAATGTTAGCACAGTTGCTTATTCATAGGCAGGGGTCCATGTAGCTCTGTCGGGTTAAGTAACCAGATGCAGAATGGCACCATGGACTCAATTCCCCCCCTATGAAGGATTCTCCTTCTTAACCTTTTCCCTCGCCTGATGCATAGTGAGCCTCAGGTTAAACCACCACCAGTCATCTCTCTCTCTCTCTAATAAGACAGCAGCCCTAAGGTCTGGTAAGTTGTTGGCATTTTTTTGTTCACAATGAAAATTTCTTATTCTCAACTCTGAAAGACAACAGTCTGCACCACTATTTGAGCAATAAAATATGGTACATGTTTTGTGCTGAAGAACTGGATGAGGCAGAAGTTCACATTCTGACAATTCACCAATGAAGCCGGAATTCTGCCATTGGCAGCAGACTCAACAATCCCGAAGCCTGCTGGGATAATCTTAAACTGCACAATTTACATTTAACAGGATCAGAGGCTTGGGGAAAAGTGTCAATTCCAAACCTTGGCTTTTGCAAGATGCTGAGGCCTCTTAATAAAAGGTATTAAAAGTCAAACAAAAGACCATTCAACGGCAGTCAGAATGAGACAGTAAGGATTTTTCAATTACCTAGCCCCCCTGAAAGGGGAGTTGGTGAATGTGAACAGGACATATGTCCTGTTCACATTCACCAACTCCCCTTTCAGAGAACGCCATCCTGAATCCGACACCTGAACAAGCTTTCTATTTTGATGAGCGTGCACCTATTCTGGATGACTGTATCAGAGGGAAAGGTAAGAGCCATCCCTTCACCTCTTCACATTTCTCTAGTTTTTTATTTTCTTTATTTAAATATTTGTGTATTTATGCAGGAAGCAACAATTTTTTTAATGCCTTTAGAATGTGATTATTCTGAGACTCAATTTCCGTTCCTATGAGCAGCTGTCACTGTTTTCACATTCATGGTTTATGTACTCCTCCATTCACCACCATCTCGACATCACATCAGCGTACTCTAACCTTTGTCTATAAAACACATTGCCAAGTTACAATTATGCAAACAGTATTTTACTTGTAATGTCGTAATGGTCGCCATGATTTCTGAATGGAATGGCAATCATAGAATCAACAGGAACTTTCAGGGATCATAGAATGCGTGAATGGGATTCCAAAAGTGAGGTCAGGGGTGAGAGGAGGGTATTAAAATCCACAGACAGACAATGAGAGAAGTAACAAAGCTACCTGCAACTTTAATCAGGCAGCCTGGACACAACCAATACTCCTTTCCCAGTCTAGCTTTGTTGTACTGTTTAATTCTCCTCAAACTTTCACACTTTTATGCCCCCAAAAATGGGTATATACCCAGAAATAACATTACAGCACAGAAAGCAGACAGCATACTTAACTCGATTGGTCAGAGTATTGAGTACAGGAGTTAGGAGGTCATGTTGCCGCTGTACAAGACATTGGTTAGGCCACTGTTGGAATATTGCATGCAATTCTGGTCTCCTTCCTATCGGAAAGATGTTGTGAAACTTGAAAGGGTTCAGAAAAGATTTACAAGGATGTTGCCAGGGTTGGAGGATTTGAGTTATAGGGAGAGGCTGAACAGTCTGGGGCTGTTTTCCCTGGAGTGTCGGAGGCTGAGGGGCAACCTTATAGAGGTTTACAAAATTATGAGGGGCATGGATAGGGTAAATAGGCAAAATCTATTCCCTGGGGTCAGGGAATCTAGAACTAGAGGGCATAAGTTTAGGATGAGAGGGGAAAGATATAAAAGAATCCTAAGGGGCAACTTTTTCACGCAGAGAGTGGTACGTGTATGGAATGAGCTGCCAGAGGAAGTGGTGGAGGCTGGTACAATTGCAACATTTAACCGGCATTTGGATGGGTATAAGAATAGGAAGGGTTTGGAGGGATATGGGCCGGGTGCTGACAGGTGGGACTAGATTGGGTTGGGATATCTGGACGGCATGGATGGGTTGGACCGAAGGATCTGTTTCCATGCTGTACATCTCTATGACTATGACATCTACCATTAATTACTAGTATATTACCCAGTTCCCTGCCACTGAATGTTTTAAACCAGCATTCACTCAAATGTATGCGCTATAATTGTAATTAACAGAAAGTTATCACACCAGCTATTCCGCCTTTGTGAAATTTTGTCATTTCTAGCTGTTCACTATAGTCACAATGAGCAACATTATACTGAAGAACATGGTTAAATATAGAACTGGGACTGGTATGACAGTGTCACTGATGTTAATGAACCTCCCAGCAGATTGGCACAATGGACGGTCACTGCTTCAGCAGGAGCCCCGGCCCTCCACGGTTTGCAACATCCAATTGGGAGAGCTCGGAAGGAAGGCCCCAGTATGTTTTTCTCATCCCCTATTTAACACATTATACAAAGACTGGCATTTTTGTGTGTAAATTTCTTTTTAAAATTCTTCCTTGGAAAAACTCCCCCACCCTGTTTTCACAGCATCCTCCTTCTGCTCACCTGGCAATAAGTTTCACAGAGAAATGAGAACATTATAGCACAGTACAGGCCTTTCAACCCTTCATGTTATACCGACTGTGTAAAGAACGTCCCTCTGATAGATGCCTCTCATCGTCTTGTACACCCCAGTCAAATCATCTCTCATCCTTCTTCGCTCCAATGAGAAAAGACCAAGCTCCCTCAACTTTTCTTCACTTCACATTTACCACAAGGATCTGTTTTGGGTCCACTGCTGTTTGTCATTTTTATAAACGACCTGGATGAGGGTGTAGAAGGATGGGTTGGTAAATTTGCAGATGACACTATGGTCGGTGGAGTTGTGGATAGTGCTGAAGGATGTTGCAAGTTACAGAGAGACATAGATAAGCTACAGAGGTGGACTGAGGTGGCAAATGGAGTTTAATGTGGAAAAGTGTGAGGTGATTCACTTTGGAAGGAGTAACAGGAAGAAAGAGTACTGGGCTAATGGTAAGATCCTTGGTAGCATAAATGAGCAGACAGATCTCAGTGTACAGGTACATAGATCCCTGAAAGTTGCCACCCAGGTTGATAGGGTTGTTAAGGTGTGTTAGCTTTTATTGATAAAGGGATTGCATTTTGGACCCACAAGGTCGTCCTGCAGCTGCACAAAACTCTGGTGTGGCCGCACATGGAGTTTTGCGTACAGTTCTGGTCACCACATTATAGGAAGGATGTGAAAGCATTGGAAAGGGTGCAGAAGAGATTTACTAGAATGTTGCCAGGTATGGAGGAAAGGTATTATGAGGAAAGGCTGAGGGACTTGAGGCTGTTTTCATTAGAGAGAATTTTGAGAGGTGACTTGATTGAGACATATAAGATAATCAGAGGGTTAGATAGGGTGGACAGTGAAAGTCTTTTTCCTTGGATGGTAATGGCTAGCACGAGGGGACATAGCTTTAATTTGAGGGGTGATAGATCTCAGACAGATGTCAGAGGTAGTCTCTTTACTCAGAGAGTAGTAGAGGTGTGGAATATTTAAATGGTCATTGGATAAACATATGGATGAAAATGGAATAGTGAAGGTTGGATGGGCTTCAGATTGGTTCCACAGGTCAGTGCAACATTGAGGGCTGAAGGGCCTGTACTGTACTGCACTGTAATGATCTATGACATGCCCTCCAGTTGAGGCTGCATCCTGGTAAATCTCCTCTGCATCCTCTCTAAATCTTCCACATCCTTCCTATAATGCTGTGACCAGAACTGAACACAATATTCCAAGTGTGGTCTAACCAGGGCTTTATGGAGCTGCAGCATAACCCCACTGCCCTTAAACTCAATCCCCCTACTAATGAAAGCCAACACACCATATGCCTTCTTAACAACTCTATCAACTTGGGTGGCAATTCTGAGGGATCTACGAACACGGACCCAAAGATTCCTCTGTTCCTCCACACAGCCAAGAATCCTGCCTTTATCTCTGTAACTTGCATTCAAATTTGACCTTCCAAAGTGAATTACTTCATACTTTTCCAGGTTGAACTCCATCTGCCATTTCTCAGTCCAGCTCTACACCCTATCAATGTCCTGTTGCAACCTACAACAGCCCTCCACACTATCCACAACTTCACCAACTTTTGTGTCATCGGCAAACTTACTAACGCACCCTTCCACTTCCTCATCCAAGTCATTTATAAAAATCACAAACAGCAGAGGTCTCAGAACAGATCCCTGCAGAATACCACTGGTCACCCAGCTCTAGGCTGAATACTTTCCATCAACCACAACCCTCTGTCTTCTATGGGCCAGCCAATTCTGTATCCAGACAGCCGGATTTCCCCGTATCCCATGCCTCCTTACCTTCTGAATGAGCCTACCATGGGGAACCTTATCGATCACCTTGCTAAAATACATGTACACTACATCCACTCCTCTACCTTCAGCACTGTGTTTTTTTCACATCATCAACGAATTCAATAAGGTTTGTGAGGCATGACCTGCCCCTCACAAAGCCATGCTGACTATCTCTAATCAAACAATGCTTTTCCAAATAATCATAAATCCTGTCTCAGAATTCTCTCCAATACCCTGCCTGGTACAGACTGACTGGTCTGTAATTCCCAGGATTGTCCCTATTCCCTTTCTTCAACAAGGGAATAATATTTGCCACCCTCCAATCATCTGGTACTACTCCAGTGGACAGTGAGGAAGCAAAGATCATCACCAAAGGTGCAGCAATCTCTTCCCTCGCTTCCCCTGGTTAACCTAGGGTATATCCCATCTGGCCCAGGGGACTTATCTATCCTCAAGTTTTTCAAAATTTCCAATGCATCCTCTTTCTTAACATCAATCTGTTTGAACATATCAGCCTATGTCACGCTGTCCTCACAAACAACAAGGTCCCTCTCACTAGTGAATACTGAAGCAAAGTATTCATTAACTACCTCCTCACCTGCTCTGACTCCAGGCGCAGGTTCCCTCCACTATCCCTGATTGGCCCTACCCTCTCTCTGGCCATCCTCGTGCTCCTCACAAATATGTAGAATGCCTTGGGTTTTTCTTAATCCTACCCGCTAAAGCTTTTTCATGCCTCCTTCTAACTCTCCTAAGTCCATTCTTCAGTTCCTTCCTGGCTACCTTGTAACCCTCTAACAGCCCTGTCTGAACCTTGCCTCCCCAACCTGAAGTAAGCTTTCTTCTTCCACTTGACTAGATGTTTCACATCTTGTCATGCAAGTTTCCTTCATCTTACCATCTCTTCCTTACCTCAAATGGGACAAACCTATCCAATACTATCAGCAAGTACTCCCTAAACAACCTCCACATTTCTGTTGTGCATTTCCCTGAGAATATCGGCTCATAATTTATGCTCCCCATTTCTTGCATCACAGCATTGTAACTTCCCCTCCCCCAATTAAATACTTTCCCATCTTGTCTGCTCCTATCCCTCTCCATGACTATAGTAAAGGTCAGGGAGTTGTGATCTCAGATCTGACATCTGACCTGGATCGTTGACAAGCACCAAATCCAATATGGCCTCCCATCTACATACTGAGTCAGGAATCCTTCCTGGACACACCTGAAAAAACACTGCTCCATCCAAACTATATGCACTAAGGAGGATCCAATCAATATCAGGGAAGTTGAAGTCACCCATGACAACAACCATGTTACTTCCCCACCTTTCCAAAATCTCCCTCCCAATCTGCTCCTCAGTGTCTCTGTTGCTATTGGGGGGGGCCTGTAGAAAACTCCCAATAAAGTGACTGCTCCTTTCCTGTTTCTGACTTCCACCCACACTGACTCTGTAGACAAACAGATCACGACGACCTCCCTTTCTGCAGCTGTGATACTATCCCTGATTAGCAATACCACTCCCCCATCTCTTTTACCTTCCACCTATTCCTTTTGAAGAATCTAAATGCTGGGACATCCAACAACCATTCCTGCCCCTGTGACAGCTAAGTCTCAGTAATGGCCACAACAAAGTAGCTTCAAGTACTGATCCACGCTGTAAGTTCATCTCCTTTATTCATGACACTATTTGTGTTAAAATTGACACACTTCAACCCATCACACTGACTGCAACTTTGCCCCATCAACTGTCTATCCCTCCTCAGACACTCTGCATGCTGTATCTGCCTGTTCACCAGCTACCACAACCTCGAATCCACAGCTCTGTTTCCCATCCCCCTGCCAAACATCTTCACAACATGGTCCTCTCCTGCCCCTTGCCATATTTTCCTTTCTTCTTTCCTTTCCCTTCATTCTACATCTCCCTTACTTTCTAATGTCTGTTTTAGAATCCCTACAGTGTGGAAACAGGCCATTCAACCCAACAACTCCATGCCAATCTTCCAAAGAGCATCCCACCCAGACTCAACCCCCTACCTGATCCCTGTAACTCTGCATTTCTCATGACCAATCCAGCTAACCTGCATAGCTTTAGACCATGGGAGGAATCGGAGCACCCGGAGGAAACTCACGCAGACACAGGGAGAACGTGCAAACTCTACAGAGACAGTCGCCTGAGGCTGGAATTGAACCTGGGTCCCTGGCCCTTTGAGGCAGCAGTGCTAACCACTGTTTACATTCCACTGATCAGCCTCAAACACCATTTCAACACCCAGTGCACTTCCATCACCTTTCAGTTTGTTTCCTGAAATTCTGCTCAATCTTGCTATCACACGCTACAGGACCAACCGCTGGTGATTTGTGGTTGGGATGGTATCCTCCACAAATCATCCCATCCTAAAACAAAATTATCAACATGTTAGGACAGGTTCTGACACACCTTAATGGCCATCACTTAAACATGGAACTTCTAGTCCAGAGGAAAGGCCATTACACTGCACCACTAACCCTTGAATCCTCATTTCTACGATTCCAAAATAATCAGGTGGTCAAATAAACAATTGTTATATAGAGCTGCTAAAAGGCATGGTAACTAAAGTCTTAATCACAAAAGTTGATGAGTTTAAGAGCCTAAGTAATTAGTAACGGTTGAGGTCAAGCCACCATTTATGGCACGTCCTTTACATAGCCTGATAGCAAAGGAGACAAGTTACATTGCTTAGATAGACATAATTACAAAGACCATCAACAGCCAGGATGACACATCAGCTATTATTTCCTGAATTGATGCAACTTAGTCATAAAAATCCAATAAGTTTTCAGCTTGTGATGACTGTGTTCCAGAACAAAGATTACCACAATACACAGCTCTGAACCCTATTCCTTTCAGTTGAGTTTATATTGAATCTGAATACATAGTCAATGACATTCAATATAATGAGATCAGGAACTACTAAAACACTAATTGATAGCACAGTCAACAATACAGATCGATACTCCGAAAGAAATGAAGCCGAATTTTCAATTTCAATCTGTCCTGTGCACTGAGACAAATTTGATGCTCTCATATGATCGGAAACATACTTCAACACCTCTGACCTCTCCAGGATTTGTCAGATCTATATTGCAAGTGCAGAGCCAATCCAGTATGCCCATAACATAATGCTCCATGAGGGGACAATTACCATCTCAGTGGAGGAGGCAGCTCCACAAATATCCCCATCCTCCATCATGGGTGAGCACAGCACTTCAATGCACAAGACAAGGCTGAATCATTTGCAACAATCTTCAGTTAGAGGAGCCATGTGTATAATCAATCACAGTCTCTTCCAGATGTTCCCAGCATCACAGATGCCAGTCTTCAGCCAATTCGATTAATTTTGCACAATATCCAGAAATGGTGGAAGGCACTGGATACAATAAAGGCAACAGTCCCTGATAACATCCTGCAATTGTACTAAAGCCACAGTCTTGAACTGGCCATGTCTCCAGCCAAGGTATTTCAATACAGCTACAACACTGACAACTACCAGGAACTTGGTAAATTGTTCAGGTATGGCCTGTTCACAAAAAGTAGGACAACTCCAACCCGACCAATTACCACCCAGTCAGTCACTCTACTCTCGATCATCAGGAAAGCGATGGAAAGTGCCAGCAACAATGCCATCAAACTGCATCTGCTCAGCACTAACCTGCTGCCTGGTACTCTGAGCCACTCAGCATGTGATTCAGGACAGCCTCGATTCAAACGTGGACAAAACAAAACACACCAGGGCTGAGGTGAGAGGGACAGCACATGACATTGAGGCTACCTTTGACTGAGGGTAGGATCAAGGAGCTCTAGTAAAACCCAATCATGGTTATTAGAGTCATCCCTGGGTCAATGGAAAATGGTTGGGGTTGGTGGAGGTCACATACCTCAGTTCCAGGATGCTTGGGATGGAGGAGGTTCCCAATGCAAATATTTTATAATCAATCAATCTGTTCAGAAATGTTAGGACACACCTTGACAATAGGTGTAACTTAAACATGAATCCAGTCCTCCTGTCTCAGAGGTACAGTTGCTATTTGTCCTAGCACAGTACACAGGGCAAATAACATTCACACTGTACAAATACGAGGCAATAACATCTTCAACCAGAGAGAATCTAATAATTACCCCTTGACATTCAATGGCATGACCATCTCTGAATCTCATATGACTAATATCCTGCAGGTTACGGTTGATCAGAAACTCACCAGGACTAATCATAGAAATGTATGGGTACAAGAAGAGGCCAGAGGCAAGGAATTCTGCAACAGTAATTCACCCCTGGACTCACCAAAGCCTGTCCACTATCAAGTCAGGAGAGTGATGGAATACTACCCACTTGCCTGGAGGATTTCCGCTCCAACAACATTCTCGAATCCTGACACCCTCCAGAACAAGGCAGCCGGACTGACTGGCATGTAAACGTTCACTCCTTTCACCACGAATGCACAGTAGTAACAGTGTGTGCCATCTCCATGGCAGTGCAGACATTCACAAAGGCTACTTAGACAGAACCGTAGACACGAATACTACCAACTAGCAGGCCAACCGCAGTAAAGACATGGCAAAAGCACCACTCTCAAATCCCTCTTCAGCCCTTCACCAACTTGAGTTAGAAATATACCACCATCCCATGAGGTATGGGAGCAAAATCCGACCATTCAGCCCATCATGTTTGCTCAACCATTCAATCATTGCTGAAATGTTTCTCAAGCCCGTTCACCTGCCTTCTCTCTATAACCCTTGTTCCCCTTAATAATCAGGAACCTATCTATATCGGTCTTAAATACACAATGGCTTGACCTCTACAGCCCGCTGTTCTTTATTGCCCCTTGAAAAGGTGGTCATGAGCTGCTTGCTTGGACGGCTGCAGTCCATGTGCTGTGGGTAGAGCCACAATGCCATTAGGGAGGGAATTCCAGGATGTTGACCCAGCTTCACCAGGTTGACACCTCAGCTATGTCTGATGCTGCTCCTGGCATGCCCTCCTGCACTCTCCATTGAGCTATTGTGGATCCCCTGGTTTGACGGTAATGGTTGAGTGAGGGATATGCTGGGCCATGAGTGCAGGAGCTGGAGTACAATTCTGCTGCTGTTGATGGACCACAGCACCTCATGGATGCCCAGTTTTAAGTTGCTAGATCTGTTCAAAGACTGTCCCATTTAGCATGGTGATAGTGCCACACAACATAATGGAGGGTATTCTCAATGCGAAGGTGAGACTTTGTCTCCACAAGGACTGTGCAGTGGTCGCTCTTACTGATACTCTCATGGACAGATGGATCTGCAGCTAGCAGAATAATAAGGATAGGGTCAAGTATGTTTTTCCATCTTGTTACTTCCCTCATCAACCAACTTGAGAACTGACCATCCTAACTGTGTATTGAGTTACGTGAAAGAAATAACTGATCATCTGGTTGAGCAAGACCCCTTGGGGATGAGTGGCCATAATATGAGAGTTGCTTATCAGGATGGAGAGTGAGGCAGTTGATTCTAACACTAGGGCCCTGAATCTAATGAGTTGCCTATGATAGATTGGGGAACATTACTTAAATTCTATATCTGAAAATACTCTGAAATAGTAGACACATCGGTGATCATTTTCCAAGATTCTATAGACTCTGAAGCAGTCCCTGCAGATTGGATGGTGACGAACGTTACCCCTCTATTTAAAAGAAAGAGAGAAAACCAGGAACGATAGACCAGTCAGCTTGGGGTTGGTAATGGGGAAAATGCTAAAGTCAATTATAAAAGATGATTGACTTCAGCCAAGCACTTTCAAAAGAATGACGGAGTTAGCACGGGTTTATGAAATGGAAATTGTACTTGACAAATCAACCAGAATTTTTGGAAGACAGGAAACATGGAGTTGATGTGCTGGAGCCAGTGAGTGTGGTTTATTTGGACTTCATAAAGCCTTGAACAAAGTCCCATGTAAAAGATTCGATAAGAGATAAAATTAAAACACACAAGTTTGAGGGTAGTGCAATAAGTGAACAGAAAACTGGTTGGCAGGTGGGAAACACAGGAGCGTGAATAAACAGGTCTTTTTTCTGAATGACAGGAAGGGACTAGTGCCATCAATTGGTACCACAAGGTCAGTGCTTGGATCCCAGCTATTCACAATATGTGCTTTAATGAATTAGATCAGAGAACTAAATGTAACATCTTCAAATTTTAAAGGGACACAAAGCTGGGTGGGAGGGTGAGTTGAGAGGTGGATGCAGAGAAGCTTCAGTGTGAACTGGACAGGGTGAGTGGGTGGGCAGCTGCATGGCAGATTCAGGACAATGTGTATAAATGGGAGGGCATCCAGTTTGGGAGAAAAACAAAAGGAAGGTGGATTACCTAAATGAAAATAAATTGAGAGGAGCATGTGCAAGAGGCTTGGATATGTTGTACACCAGTCACTGAAGGTAAACATGCAGGTGCAGCAGGCACTGAGGAAAGGAAATGGTACATTGGGCTTCATAGCGAGGGGATTCGGGTTCAGGAACAGGGATGTCTTGCTGCAGTTACACAGGACCTTGGTAGGACTGCACCTAGAATATGGTGTACAGTTTTGGTCTCCTTATGTTCTTGCTATAGAGGGAGGGTGGAATCAATTAGGTTCATATTCACTGGAGTTTTGAGGAATGAGGTGGGGGGTCTCATCAAAACAGTAACATTCTAACAGGACCAGACCGGGTAAAGTCAGAAAGGATGTTGCTGAACACCGGAGAATCCAAAACCAGGTTTCTGAAAGGATAAGGGGTAAAACATTTAGGACTGAGTTGAGGAGACATTTCTTTGCCCAGACAATGGTGAGCCTGCGGAATTTGTAACTGATTTCAAGGAGCTGGATATAACGCTTGGGGCTAAAGGAATCAAAGCATGAGGGAAAGCAGGAACAGGCTATTGAACTGGGTGGTGCACCATGATCAGAATCAATGGCCCAGTTCTGCTCCTGTTTTTTAGGTTTTAGGTCGAGCACATATGGAGCTCTTACTGCACATACACCCAGGTCATCCGGGTAACAAGGAATGACACCAACCCTGCTCAACATTCCTCTCCAATTTCTGCATTGTTCTCAGGAGTACTGGTTTCCATTCTGAGGCTTCTTTATTTGCCTGTATATCTGACCAGAATGTTTAGCTTCTTCGAAATCAGGCACTGTGTATTGAATGTACAACATCAAACAGCAGAAAGTGGTCACACCTCAAGCCTTTGTCCATTCAGTCCACTCCCAGAGCCACAGAAAGGCGCCAGGAGCAATATCAGAGTAGGTGGTATCCTGCTATATGGCAACCAACGTGGAATGGTATAAGTCAGGCAACAAACTGCTTTCATTTCTCAACAACAGGGCAGTTTGAAGATTAGGAAGTGATTACCGACAAAAATATCACAAATTTGCAAACAAAATAAACTATTATTTGTGACTAACATGGATGGAAAAGTATAGTTATGTTCCAGTCCTTGATACTTCAGTCCCTCTTTACATCACTGGTGCTTAACTTGGACATGAGTAGAAAGAGGGCAACTCTCCTGGTTACTAAAGGCTGTTAAATGTATCCAGTTTCCAGAAATGACAGAAAAAATTGTTAATTAAAGGCACTTTATTCAAGAAAGTATGTCCACAGCTCAAAAGCTGAATTACAGTGTGGCTTGCACCAAATTCATATACATATTGTGGGCGGCACGGTGGCACAGTGGTTAGCACTGTTGCCTCACTGCGCCAGAGACCCGGGTTCAATTCCCGCCTCAGGCGACTGACTGTGTGGAGTTTGCACGTTCTCCCAGTGTCTGCGTGGGTTTCCTCCGGGTGCTCCGGTTTCCTCCCACAGTCCAAAGATGTGCAGGTCAGGTGAATTGGCCATGCTAAATTGCCCGTAATGGTAGGTAAGGGGTAAATGTAGGGGTATTGGTGGGTTGCGCTTCGGCGGGGCGGTGTGGACTTGTTGGGCCGAAGGGCCTGTTTCCACACTGTAAGTAATCTAATCTAATCTAAACTAAAAAAAAAGATAACTAACCAAGTTAAAAATGTGAAAATGTGACATTATTGCAGCATAGAGTCAGACAAGCAAATCCAGCAGCTAATTGGGAAACCATTCCTATATTACAGGCACTGCATCAGAAATAGATCTTGTCATTTAAGAACAGAAATAAAACAAACCAAACCTTCCCATCCAATATTTTGTTGGGATGAATTTGGTCAAACTTTTCAGTTGCATTGGTTGGTCTCAGTATTGTGGTAATAACCAGTTCTCAAATTGGTTCACTGAATATGGACTTGCTCACAGTATTACCATTTGCCAAGTTGAACTCCATAATTAAATGCATGACCTTGCAGTACAGAACCTGAGCACCAAAAACCTGTCATCTTTTAAAATTAATCCTTTTAAACAAGAGAGAGATAAGTGGCAAATAAAACAAACTAATGCATCATCCTTCCACACAATTAAACAACATCAGGGTCTATTTCAGCTGGTATTTCGCTGAAGCAGAAAATATACAGAATGCTAAACTTAAAATGTTACTTTCAGAATGAAATGTCAGTACCAGAACAACTGATTTTAACAGGACATAATTTTACAAAACATTTTATTTTGGAGAGTTTATCACATCATGCTTTCAAGAGTAGCATTACAATGAAATTTATAAAGCAGCTGTTTCTTATGGAAGGAACTGAAGGTTATACATGATTTGTGTTAATCCTCCTTTGTCAGTAAAATCGACACCCATCATCCATAACATCCCCACCAAGCCCCACACTAACCAGATTCGAATCCGCAATGCCATTCTTTCACTGTCATTAAGTCAAAATCTAGAAATACCCTTTGGTCCAGCACAGGAACATAGCTACACTCGCTGCAGCCATTCAAGGAAGTGGCTACCACCATCTTCAAGAGTAATTAGAAATAGGCAGAAAATACTGGCCTGACCGGCAATGTCCACATCCCATTAAAGAATAAAGTCAGATCCTTCCCCCACAATGTAATACCACGTGCCATGTTACTGGACATTATTTTCCCTGTGATCCATATTACCACATCGGACATTAATTTTCTCATTCATTTTTGACCATCCCTATCACAATCATAGCTGCCACATTTGACTAATCAAAGCGATTTTGGATACTGAAAGATTGCTACTATCATTTGAAAACTTTGTCATCATTGCCTTATGAATTGTATTGACATGAAAATAAACAGACCTTTCGGAAATTATTGGAGAGCCACATCTACAGAAATCTTGTTGGTCACTTTGGATTTATTCAAAAGGAATATATTATCTTTTACACTACAATAAAATAAAATAAATGTCCCTTTGTTCCTCACGCATCAGACTGAATTCACTTCTGTGCCAGCATTGTACCTTGCCTCAGGAACTGCTGCCGATTGTGCAGTAAGCAATAGCTCAGAACGCAGTGTGTTCTTTTACTAATTACTCCAAGACAATCCATAAACATCGCTGAAGGCTTTTGAGAATTCTCATTTATATTTAAGACCCATGAAGAAAGAGAGATGGAAATGTTTAGACTTTCTGAATTTTAAAACATTATAAAAAGGTTTTGAGGGGAAAAGCAATTTCTTGGAACAGCTCAATAGGAATGAGAGCTGTGAATCACCTGTTAATTACTCAGAAGTTATTTGACATGTTAAGCTTTAATTGCGGGACAAACTCAGTTAGGAAGGGGTGGAGTCTATGTGCTGAAGATTGCCTTGCAACATTTTTCTAGAGTTGGTTCCGGTCAGTTCAGGACACCTGGCTGTCAGTAGAAGAAGAAATGACCTTTGAAGTAAACAGTCGGTAAGTCTTTTTTTCACCTGAAAAAAGCAATAGGAAAACCAACAGCAAGATAATCTGAAGAATCCATTCCCATGGGAACCGAAGAAAGATTCCAAATATCAGTATCTCTAATTTCTAAACCCTAAAAGCTGAACTGCTACTTTTAATCAAATATCCTAATCTGAAAGACTTTCCATCTGAGCTGAAATCTGGGCTGAACCTTTCTGTCATGCTATTGCAGTCAGTATTTCAATGTTGTCGATAGGACACTTTGGGAATCACGGGAAGAAATCCCATTTTGCCCTTTGTGTTCAGATTCTTAGCTCTTTTTGCTCTTTTCAGAAAAAGACCTCACTATTTTTGCAAATCAATATTGTTTGTCATGTCAAGGTGTTTGTATGGGATTAAGTGGATAGTTTAAATGTAGAATACAACTTAGTCATTAACTAGCTTTGTATTTGCTTAAAGGATAAAATTTATTCTGAATAAACTAGTTATTTTTGAATTTATTAAAGAAACTTGCTAAAGGTCTCTTTTGTTTTGGCTAACAATAAAAAAGGAAATATTTTGGCCATTTTGTGGCTTGAATGGAGTAATGGGGCTGGATTGTTAGTACCTCCCTCCCAGGATCAAAGTCAGAACACATACACAGTCAGAAAGTACACACTAACATGATCACAGCAAAAGGAATATTAAACTTGTTCATGACCTAGTGTCAGACATGAGAGTGACCTCACTGCTTCCTCGTGTCTGACATGACATGCCAAAAGGTGCATTACAAGAACTATAACCTGAATTAAAAATCACGTGACACCAGGTTAAATTCCAACAGGTTTATTTGGAAGTACAGACTTTCGGAGCGCTGCTCCTTCGTTAGGTAGCTGGTGGGGTAGGATTGTAGGACACAGAATTTATAGCAAAAGATCAATGGATGCTATGTACTGAACAAACCTAGATTGCTGTTAAGTCTTAATCACTTAGAATGGGATGCAGGTTTTGATTAATTAATATCTAAATCCTAGAAGTACTTTCAAATCACATTCCTGAGATAATGTAAGGTTGTATTTTAAAAAAAAAGAAGTGACATCTCAGGTCAGACAATTCATTAATCATGTGAGGTTAGAGTCTGTCTGTATTCCACCTTGAGTCAGACTGGTTCTATTTCCTAAGTAGGAATTAATAAAATGACACATGGACTGACTGCCATGTGTGTGTGAGCATGTGGGAAAGGAGAGAGGGGAAAAGAAAGGAGAGAGGGGAAACACTTCTTTTGGTTGAAGTGTGTGTTCCTGTAACTTGATGATCGATTTCCCTGTGATAGTACCATTTACAACTGCGGTGCTGGGGGAGGCTTGGCTACTGCTGGTGGTGATGCCAAGTTTCTTGTTCTTGGTGTGCATGGAGGTGGTGTAGTTCCATCGCCTTGTCTGCTCATCAGTGTCACATACAGTACCGCTGTAGCTTTAGCGCAAGCTCAGAATCTCTCAATCACGATGTCCTCTCTTACAATAAACATTCAGTAGAATAGAACTTTTTTTTATTTCCAAAGCCCTATGATCTCAGAATTCAGTTTCACTTAAAATGAACAGCAAAGTCATTCAAAAGCTCTTCAGAAATGCAATTGATTACAATTGTTCTAAATGTTCTCAAAGTAATTCACAATCACTCACTGCGAAAGAAATTTGTGATGTTGATGAGGTAACAGTGCTTATGATGCCCATTTGACAAGCAGTTTTCAATCAACATGTTTTCAAAACAAAATGCCTGACAAGTTTATTATCTCTATACTAATGTCTAAAATAAGTACGCAAATTCAACAGATACCCTTTAAACTGCTACATTCTGTGAAAGAGAGCATTTGCTCGGAGATATCATTAGATAGTTTCCATTTACTGGGGAATAAACTGGAAGAGGCAAATACTAAGACAAATGCAATAATCAGTTTTATTTGTACATGATTAATCAGATACAGTAGGCATACAGGAGAGTGTGAATTAGCTTTTTATAAACAAATCAACCAGAGGAAAAGAAAACAAACAAAAGGACTGCAGATGCTGGAAATCAGAAACAAAAATAGAAATTGCTGGAAAAACTCGGCAGGTCTGGCAGCATTTATGCAAAGAAAGCAGAGTTAACGTTTTGGGTCCAATGACCATTCTTCAGGACATGAAGCGGTTCTTCTGAAAAAGGCACACTGGATCCAAAACGTTAACTCAGCTTTTTCTCCACAGATAGAATCAATCACTGAATCATGCAGCATGTAAACAGACCCTCCAGTCCAATACCTCCCTGCCGACCAGGTATCCCATAGTTCAGCCCATTTGCCTGCATTTGGCCCATACCCTTCTAAACCTTTCTTAACCATGTACCTGTCCATACATCTTTTAAATATATAGTTAAAACTGTACTTGCATTTACCACATTCTTTGGCAGTTCATTCCACATACAAACTACCCTGTGTGTAAAGGTTGCTCCTCAGGTCCCTTTTAAACGGTTCTCCCCTCTCCTTAAAAAAAATGATCCCTAGTTTTGAAATCTCCTGCCCTAGGGAAAAGATCTTTGTTATTCACCTTATTTTTGACCCTCATGATTTTATTAACCTCTATACGGTCACCCTTCAACCTCATCTGCTCCAGTGAAAACAGTTCCAGCCTATCCAGTCTCTCCCTATGACTCAAACCCTCCCTAATTTACTAACATCCTTCCTAAAGTAGGGCGGGCAGAACTGGATACCATAATCCAGAAGTCCCCAATAATCACCACTGTCCTGTACAACCTCAGCATGACGTCTCAACCCCTATACTCAATATTCTGACCGATGAAGGTAAGCGTGCTAAACGCCTTCTTCACCATCCTGTCTACCTGTGATGCAACTTTCAATGGACTATTGCTGCCTGATCTGCTGAATTTTTGGACCAGAATACAAGGTTCCTTTAGCAAGCATTTTAAATATCATACAATTAACTTGGAATGCACACTTGCTACAGTTCCTTACCCTTCTAACTGCACAGAATAAACTACTTTAACAATGGAACGCCATGCACCAGTGACACATCACCAAGAATGTCAAACAAGTAGCCAGTGCCAGTGTTGGACACTTCCTTTAGTCATAATTACTGAAAAAAGGGTGATTTTACCTTATTGGCTTGTTGGAATATCTGGCAGTTTCCAAAGAACTGATACAATTGCACAATATAAACAGTGATTTATTCCACTGACGATCAATGAAGTCAGTTTTATTTCGTTGGTAAATACCAAGTTGTGCTTAGTAGGGTACATGGAAAAGAAACCGCTCAAAAAATGACAAACAATCATATCATGAGTGGTAATCAATTCATTTAAATTTATGTGTTTGTAAAACTGCCACCATGGCATAATGCTGCCTGCTGCAAATACTGCTCTAGGATTTCAGAGTCTGACACTGCATTCAACAATGGCTCATTTCTCTTTCATTTTAAAATCTGATGCAGGAGAATTTTTACTATCCCCCAGAATTTTTGCAGAAGAAAAGCTTGAATAGCATGTCACATAGCTGCACAGTTCACCCATTCAGACACTGTTCTTGGGAATAAAACAGATCTTGAACTTTACTGGCCCTCATTCCAATGACCTGAATATGACTATTTTAAGCCAAAATCTTGGGACACTCAATTTTCTGCCAATTGACTGGAGAAAATATGCCCCTGCTATTATTATTTGAGTTTATAATTTCAGCCCACATCATAGCACAGCTATCAATACTGTCAAGTCCTGAACCTTTTAAAAATGCTGTAAAATGCTGGTCTGTACAAGAGAGATCATTAAATATCAGGTGTAATATGTTGCCATCACTGAAGAAAATCACAGCCTGCATACAGAAAGAGCAACATATGGTTTTGTTGCATTTGGATGTCCTTTTAATAGCAGCAAGAAATTGAGTCATGCAGGTGATGTCAAAAGAGAGAACCTGCTTCCACTCTTTCATTCCCCCACACCAGCTGCTCCTTTCCACAAAGTACAGACAAACAAGGAAACCATTACAGCTGCAAAACTGGAATAGGGGGCACTATCTCCTGAGTTTCTCACATTGCTGTAATGGAGAACAGGCTTCTCATTGCTATATATGTGTTGTACCATCCCGTGCTGAAATAACACCAACTGCTCATGCAGCGTCAAATACACTCAGGGCTTTTGACATTTTAAGATAAATTGGGAGCATGAATTTAAACAAATAAATCCAAAACACAAGAAATTTAGATAACTTTACTTTCCATTCATTAATAATTAACTTTCCCATTATTAAATTTCATTGCAAATTTTCCTCATGTTTTTCCCACTACAACTCAAAATAAAAATAAAATTGTTTCACGGTTTAACAAAATTATGGATTCACCATCAGACTTCCTCTGGCATCTGAAGCAAGGGCAATTAGTGATGGGCAAAAGTGTCACAAAGCTAGTCCCTTTATTTTCTAAAAGCTGTTCCTTGGCTCAAGGAGACTCTGTCCTTGATTTTTCCAGAGGGCAATAAACCAGGCCAGGCTCCAATCAGACTGGTTTGGTACAGCAATGGAAAGGATTTTGAGAGGCCTTTTGTTTATATGTAAAACCGATGAGACTTCAGGCCAAAGTGTTCATGTTTTAGAAGTGACCTGTAGAATGAAAGGGGAGTGGTCAGCTCTCTAGCTTTGCCGAGCTGAGCAGTTTAGTTCAGTCCAGAATTGGTTGGGAGTTCAACAGTGAGCTGTGTAGAAACTCTCTCTTCTGCCCTTCTAACTGAAACCTGTAAGCATCTGACCCTATTTGTGCGGTGTTTTAAAGGGGGTTTGCTTATTGAGACTGTTGTGTATATTCGGAACAGCATAATTAGGTCTAGTTTGGATCGACTGAGTTCTGTAAGGGTTCTTTATTCGGTTCTTCGTGTTTCATAGTGTAATTTTGTGAATAAATCTTCTGCCTGTTTTAAGCCTGATAGTCAACCTCACTAACTTAATCTGGACAATTTTCATTGTGCACTCACCAAAACAAATTGCAAAGTTATGGTTTGGGCTACCTGCTTAAGAATGTTTTGAGTGGTCTGGCCTAATCCATAACAAAAGACACTGACATAGTCTGTAGGTGTTAAGTGGGGCAGCATGGTGGCTCAGTGGTTAGCACTGTTGCCTCACAGCGCCAGGGACCCGGGTTCGATTCCAGCCTCGGGTTGCGTGGAGTTTGCACATTCTCCCCGTGTCTCCTCCGGTTTCCTCCCACAGTCCAAAGATGTGCAGGTCAGGTGAATTGGCCTTGCTAAATTGCCCATAGCGTTAGATGCATTAGTCAGAGGGAAATGAGTCTGGGTGGGTTACTCTTCGGAGGGTCGGTGTGGACTTGTTGGGTCAAATGGCTTTTCTCTGCACTGTAGGGAACGTAATCTAATCTAATATCAGCCACAGAACAACCATGATCAGACTGGATAGTGAAATAGATATACTCTTGTTCCTATGATACCCATATCCCATCAACAAATTTGATTAAGACAACCTGAATTAGTGCCCACTTACAGATAATTACGAGTTTGAGGAGAGTTGGGAAATGACAGTGGTACATATGCCCTAATACCATTGTTCATGTTTCAGAGTCTTTGCTTTTTAGTTTCATAAACTGAAGCTTTAATGCAAACAGTGTTTAAAAAGCCTCGGTAAAGATCATAGACTTCAGAGAATGACCATTAAGTAATGGCTTCTCCTCCTGGATAAAGTCAAAGTAAAAGCTTGAGAATCATAACATTTCAGATGGACTTCCTAAAATGACATCTGCAGTCATTCCATTAAAATGAGATATTATTCATGTCATTTCCCCAGAATTAAGGGAAATGCGGAATTAAATCTAGTTCTATTGGTTAATTGATTACCTGCATTTCTTAAGTGTTAATAGGTCTACCTGAATTGTGACAATGTACATACAGAAATGTTGATCATATTAACAGAAGGAAAGTAGGCTTTCTGAGGTGTTAAAACACAGTGACTGCTACAGCTCTGTCCCCACTCTGACATGGACACACAGCTCTGCAAACACGCTTCAAACTGAATGGCAGGAATGATCCCATTGACACATCTTTGCCCAGCTGGATGTAGTGACAGGTAGTGAGAAACAGGGGTGAAACAGTTACAATTTCTAACAGTTCACAGCTCTGGAAGAAAGAACCCAGAAATAGACAGTTGGCAGTTAATGTTAGAGATGAAGGATGCCAAAATACGTTAGGGAAATACAAAAACCCTTCACACTATTAATGGAAAACAACTACTCTTCCTAAAGTTCCATATGGTATCGTTTTTTTGTGGGAAGGAAAAAAGCAAGCAAGAAATAATCTCTGGATATTGGAGTTATGTAATCCTGTTAATTACTGCAGCTGCCTAATGGTCCACATGTGATCTAGGTGACATTCTCAAAATCTCTTTCCTCATTTGAAACAGAAGCAGTGGCCATCTTAACACACGAGCTAAGAATCATTCAAAGAGATGTGCAGAGAAAGAAAGAGAGGTTTTACCTTCAGCACTTCAGGAGAACAAAAATGCACTTCAGGAACAGGAACAGGAGAGGGAAGAGAGAAAGAGAGAGAGAGATATCTTGAAACTGCCAGTGGTCTGCTGTACAGTAGTTGACTCTGCAAAACATGAAGCCCGGAAACTTCTCTCTCCCAAAATTTGCTGCACTGTAGAAATCTTCCAGTGGAAGAAAGTATCAGCATAATGAACAGCAAAAGCCACTGCAGCTGCTGAATCAACCTCAACGTCAGCAACAAGGGACACAGGCAACAAGCCCAAACAGTACACCCCAGAAACATGCTGCAATATCCAGACTATAACATTTTGTCATATCTATTCTTATTTTAATATTAGTATCTAAACTCTTGTTAACAACTTTATCTCCAACTCAAAAGGAGCCCCAGCAATAACGTGTAATAAACTAAACCTTTAACTGTTTAATTAGTTGGTTAACAACATTCATTACCAGCAACAGTGGTAGAGAGTCAGTGTTTGTCGATGTGGTGCCAATCAAGTGGGGGCTGCTTTGCCCTGGATGGTGTTGAGCTTCTTGAGTGTTGTTGGAGCTGCACCCATCCAGGCAAGTGAAGAGTATTCCATCACACCCCTGGCTTGTTCCTTGTAGATTATGGACAGGTTTTGTGCAGTCAGGGGGTGAGTTACTCACCGCAGTATTCCTAGTGTCTGATCTACTTTTGCGGCTGCTGTGTTTATGTGATGAGTCCAGTTGAGTTATTAGAGGCAGAGCCACCATGACATTTATAAAGTACTTAGATAGTACTTGAAGTGTATTCACCTACAGATGAAGAGCTGGAAATGGCATTAGGTTGGATCATCAGTTGACAATCTGACAAATGGCCTTGTTCTGAGGTGTACATGTTGCTGGTTTTATGAAGAGAAGGCTGTTTGGCCCACTGTGCCAGGAGAAAGTGAGGTCTGCAGATGCTGGAGATCAGAGCTGGAAATGTGTTGCTGGAAAAGCGCAGGTCAGGCAGCATCCAGGGAACAGGAGAATCGACGTTTCGGGCATAAGCCCTTCTTCAGGAATGGGGAAAGTTTGTCCAGCAGGCTAAGATAAAAGGTAGGGAGGAGGGACTTGGGGGAGGGGCGTCGGAAATGCGATAGGTGGAAAGAGGTCAAGGTGAGGGTGATAGGTCAGACTGGGGTGGGGGCGGAGAGGTCGGGAAGAAGATTGCAGGTTAGGAAGGCGGTGCTGAATTTGATGGATTTGACTGAGACAGGGTGGGGGAGGGGAAATGAGGAAACTGGTGAAATCCGAGTTCATCCCTTGTGGTTGGAGGGTTCCTAGCCGGAAGATGAGGCGCTCTTCCTCCAACCGTCGTTTTGTTGTGGTCTGACGATGGAGGAGTCCAAAGACCTGCATATCCTTGGTGGAGTGGGAGGGGGAATTGAAATGTTGAGCTACAGGGTGGTTGGGTTGGTTGGTCCGGGTGTCCCAGAGGTATTCTCTGAAACATTCCGCAAGTAGCCGGCCTGTCTCCCCAATATAGAGGAGGCCACATCGGGTGCAGAGGATGCAATAGATGATGTGTGTGGAGGTACAGGTGAATCTGTGGCGGATATGGAAGTTTCCTTTGGGGCCTTGGAGGGAGGTGAGGGGGGTGGTGTGGGCGCAAGTCTTGCACCTCCTGCGGTTGCAGGGGAAGGTGCCGGGAGTGGAGGTTGGGTTGGTGGGGGGTGTGGATCTGACGAGGGAGTCACGGAGGGAGTGGTCTTTACGGAATGCTGATAGGGGAGGGGAGGGAAATACATCCTTGGTGGTGGGGCCCGTTTGGAGGTAGCAGAAATGACGGCGGATGATGCGCTGTACATGGAGATTGGTGGGGTGGTAGGTGAGGACCAGTGGGGTTCTGTCCTGGTGGCGGTTGGAGGGGCGGGGTTCAAGGACGGAGGAGCGGGAAGTGGAAGAGATGCGGTGGAGGGCATCGTCGACCACTTTGGGGGGGAAATTGCGGTCCTTGAAGGAGGCCATCTGGGTTGTGCGTTTTTGGAACTGGTCCTCCTGGGAGCAGGTGCGGCGGAGTCGAAGGAATTGGGAGAATGGGATGGCGTTTTTACAGGGGGCAGGATGGGAGGAGGTGTAGTCCAGGTAGTCCTCAGCAGGGGCCTCACCTTCATTCCCCTACGCTCCCGGATTAATGAATTCAACACGCGGCGTGACATCGAACAATTCTTCCGCCGCCTTCGCCTCCGTGCCTACTTCTTTAACCAAGACTCTCGCCCACCCTCTGACGACCCCTTCTCACGCCTCCAACACACCCCATCCACCTGGACACCCCGTGCTGGCCTCCTACCTGCCCTCGACCTCTGCATAGCCAACTGCCGCCGCGATATTAACCGCCACCTGAACTCCCCCACCCCTCTCACCCACTCCAACCTCTCACCCTCGGAACGCGCAGCCCTCCACTCCCTCCGCTGCAACCCCAACCTCACTATCAAACTAGCAGACAAGGGAGGCGCGGTAGTAGTTTGGCGCACCGACCTCTACACCGCTGAGGCCAAACGCCAGCTCGCAGATACCTCCTCCTACTGCCCCCTTGACCATGACCCCACCCCCCACCACCAAACCACCATCTCCCAGACCGTCCATAACCTCATCACCTCAGGGGACCTCCCATCCACCGCCTCCAACCTCATAGTCCCACAACCCCGCACCGCCCGCTTCTACCTCCTGCCCAAAATCCACTAACCTGACTGCCCCGGCTGACCCATTGTCTCAGCCTGCTCCTGCCCCACTGAACTCATCTCCGCATACCTCGACACGGTCCTGTCCTCCTTAGTCCAAGAACTCCCCACCTACGTTCGGGACACCACCCATGCCCTCCACCTGCTCCATGATTTTCGCTTCCCCGGTCCCCAACGCCTTATTTTCACCATGGACATCCAATCCCTGTACACCTCCATCCCCCATCAAGGAGGACTCAAACCTCTCCGCTTCTTTCTTTCCCGCCGTACCGACCAGTACCCTTCCACTGACACCCTCCTTCGACTGACTGAACTGGTCCTCACCCTGAACAACTTCTCTTTCCAATCCTCCCACTTCCTCCAAACGAAAGGAGTAGCCATGGGCACCCGCATGGGCCCCAGCTATGCCTGCCTCTTCGTAGGATATGTGGAACAATCCATCTTCCGCAACTACACTGGCCCCACCCCCCACCTTTTCCTCCGCTACATCGATGACTGTATCGGCGCCGCCTCGTGCTCCCACGAGGAAGTTGAACAGTTCATCCACTTCACCAACACCTTCCACCCAGACCTCAAATTCACCTGGACAGTCTCAGATTCCTCCCTCCCCTTCCTCGACCTTTCTATTTCTATCTCAGGCGACCGAATCAACACGGACATCTACTACAAACCGACCGACTCCCACAGCTACCTGGACTACACCTCCTCCCATCCTGCCCCCTGTAAAAACGCCATCCCATTCTCCCAATTCCTTCGACTCCGCCGCATCTGAGCGTCCCAGAGCGTTTCAGAGAACACCTCTGGGACACCCGGACCAACCAACCCAACCACCCTGTAGCTCAACATTTCAATTCCCCCTCCCACTCCACCAAGGATATGCAGGTCTTTGGACTCCTCCATTGCCAGACCACAACAATACGACGGTTGGAGGAAGAGCGCCTCATCTTCCGGCTAGGAACCCTCCAACCACAAGGGATGAACTCGGATTTCACCAGTTTCCTCATTTCCCCTCCCCCACCCTGTCTCAGTCAAATCCATCAAATTCAGCACCGCCTTCCTAACCTGAGATCTTCTTCCCGACCTCTCCGCCCCCACCCCAGTCTGACCTATCACCCTCACCTTGACCTCTTTCCACCTATCACATTTCCGATGCCCCTCCCCCAAGTCCCTCCTCCCTACCTTTTATCTTAGCCTGCTGGACAAACTTTCCCCATTCCTGAAGAAGGGCTTATGCCCGAAACGTCGATTCTCCTGTTCCCTGGATGTTGCCTGACCTGCTGCGCTTTTCCAGCAACACATTTCCACCACTGTGCCAGCCCTGGCACTTCTAAATAGCCATTACCTCTGTGAGACTCCATGGTTCTGAGGTAGTTTACTTTTAATACACATATTAAATTGCAGTCTCAATTAAATAATCTCAAGAAATTAGCTCTTAAACTGATTAAAACCTAGAAAAGTAACTGAAGTGAAAATGCCAAAATTTGCCAAGACCTTCAATTCAATCTTTTCATCATGTCCTTTCACTGACATGACAAAACCAAGATCAAATTCTGGTGAACAGATGCAATACTCAGAGGTTTGTATTTTTAGCTGTGCTTCGACATTTTATCTATTTGCCGTGGTAATAAGATTGAGGCAGACATACATCCCCCAGAAATTAATATCTACCCTCCAGATACCAAAATGGAATACTGAAAGGCTGACTGACCTTACCGTTTTATAAATATTACATAAACAAGGACAGCAGGATTCAGAAATCAGACTGAAACTGATGATTTTGTGCAAGAAATGACACTTGACAATTTTACCTTTTATAGACTGAAGCAAATTTTAGCAAATGGAGAGTTAGCACCAGTTATCCACATTCCGAATGCATCAAATACCAGTAGCTCTTTGCAAGGTTTGTGAAGGTTTGTAGCTCAGGTCGAGGTTTAGGGTGTAGGTTTGCTCGCTGAGCTGTAGGTTTGATATCCAGACGTTTCATTACCTGGCTAGGTAACATCATCAGTGGCGACCTCCAAGTGAAGCGAAGCTGTTGTCTCCTGCTTTCTATTTATATCTTTCTCCTGGATGGGGTTCCTGGGGTTTGTGGTGATGTCATTTCCTGTTCGTTTTCTGAGGGGTTGATAGATGGCATCTAGATCTGTGTGTTTGTTTATGGCGTTGTGGTTGGAATGCCAGGCCTCTAGGAATTCTCTGGCATGTCTTTGCTTAGCCTGTCCCAGGATAGATGTGTTGTCCCAGTCAAAATGGTGGGTTTTTTTCCAACACACACAAAGGAAGCTGTATCAGAACACTATTCCAATGAGCCACATCACACTGCAGCACAGACAAACTTTGGAAAACAGAGAACCACCTGTACAACGTATTCAAAAAGAACGGATACTCAAAAAATACAGTCCGCAGATTCCTCAAGAACAAACCACGACAAGCAGACCAAACACAGCCAGAAACCCTAACCACCTTACCATACATCAAAGAAGTTTCAGAAATGACAGCCAGACTACTAAGACCCCTCGGAATCCTAGTAGCACACAAACCCACCAATGCCCTCAAACAAAAACTAACAAACCTAAAAGACCAGTACAACCCGTGGACAAAACCAACGTCGTCTACAAAATTCCATGAAAGGACTGCCACAAACACTACGTAGGACAAACAGGAAGAAAGTTAGCCACCAGGATACACGAACACCAGCTAGCCACAAAAAGACATGACCTCTCTCCCTCGTAGCCCTACACACGGAGGAAAAAAAACACCATTTCGACTGGGACAACACATCTATCCTGGGACAGGCTAAGCAAAGACATGCCAGAGAATTCCTAGAGGCCTGGCACTCCAACCACAACGCCATAAACAAACACATAGATCTAGATGCCATCTATCAACCCCCTCAGAAAACAAACAGGAAATGACATCACCACAAACCCAAGGAACCCCATCCAGGGGAAAGATATAAATAGAAAGCAGGAGACAACAGCTTTGCTTCACTTGGAGGTCACCACTGATGATGTTACCTAGCCAGGTAATGAAACGTCTGGATATCAAACCTACAGCTCAGCGAGCAAACCTACACCCTAAGCCAGTAGCTCTATTTTAGAATCACATTGGTCTGTCAAACAACCTGGCTCTTTCGGGCCACTGCGGAGAAGCAGCATGTGGGAAAATTACCTTAACGTGAACATTCTCTGGCCAGAGCTCTGTCACAAGTTTCTCTAGATTGGCAGATTCTTAGTTTGCATCCTTCAGGAATATCAGCCTGTCTTTAAATAAGAAAATAGAATAGCAGGAAATAACTGCCAGTCATTTTCTGCATTTTTTTTAACCACCAACTATTGATTAATTTTAATCTGATGGATTTGCATAGTTCGATTGAACTACAGAAGTTTGTTGCAATAGTCGAGGCTATGCCGACCTTTATTAAAATAATTCAAAACTAAGTCCACTCTTCTACTCGGTCCGCAGCGCTTTACATCTTCCTCTGCTTCAAATGTTTGGCCAATTTTCCCTTGAAAGGTTTAACCTCAACTACATCACGTGGGCAATAGATGACATTAATGTAAGCAAAACACAATTTCAACTACTGTCTCCTCATTCTCAATGATCATTTTAAATCTTCCCAGACTTTAACAAAAAAGATGAGGCAGGCTTGTATTATTTTGTTTCCATCAAAATCCTTCATATTGTTGAAACTTCAAGGTTCCTATGAGAACAATTTCCATGGAACAGAAAAAGACTAACACTTCGAGTCCCTCATTCATTGCAAACAATTTGAGCAGAACAGTCTGTCAATTCACTGCTGCCCATTTTGTGAAACACTATCTGAAACAACTTTCTACCTTACCACATTCAAGATTTTCCTATGGTGGAGTGCCCAAAACATCAAGTAAGCAATTAAAGCAAAATTTGTTCAAATTTATCATAATCCAAGCATCCCCAAAGGTTCTCTTTCGATACACATTCTAAACCATGGAGCAATGTTTCCTTTCAGATGTTGTTCTGTACCTCCTAGATTTACCCGCACCAGTGTGTGACCTCGTACATGCTGCCTTTATGGGAACTTTTTGATTGCTGTGTGGTTGTACAGTTTTGCGCTGAAGTCCTTCAAGAATCTATACTTGCCTCTCCTCGATTTGCATACAGTTCTTTAATTTCATCAAATAATCCAAGTCAGATTCCACAAATACAGGAATTACACACTGCTGCCTTTCCACCACCACTCCATTCACTGGAGGAACCAGTTTCACTGGACTGTTTATCCAATCTTCAATGAGCTGCAGTTCCACAGCAACATGCCAGAGAGAAACTGGCCATGCAATGCAACAAACACAGCCCAGGCAGAAGTCGAGAAAACATAACCTATAGCCTTCTTGTTACCCATCCACCCCATTCAGATTACATCCACAGGCCCTACTTTCTTCACTTGACCATTAACAAGTCTACCTTCAGCTGTCACACTCTACAATACTCTCTTCCTAAACATCTGCCATCTCAGCTTTCTCTCCTTACATTCCATCTCTGACCAAGCTTTGTCACCTTTCAGATTTTCTTTTTGACTTGGCTGACAATTTCTTGTTTGAGTAATGGAATTTGTAAAATAATACTTCGGCAAAAATGCCAACAGGAGAGAATAGCAGGAAAGACTAAAGAACCACGAACAATACAGCACAGGAACAGGCCGTTCGGCCCTCCAAGCCTGTGCCAAAACACTTTGTCCTTCCACACTGAAACTGTCTTCATTTACAGGATCCATATCCCTCTATTCACTTCCTATTCCTGCATTCATCCAGGTTCTTCTCGAATGCTGTTATTGTGTCTGCTTCCACTGCCTCCTCTCGCTGGTGTTCCAGGCACTCACTATCCCTTGTGTGAAAGCTTTGCCTCTCACATCGCTCTTAAACTTTCCTCCCCGCAATTTGAACTTGTGTCCCCTAGTAATTGGCTCCTCCCCACTCAGAAAAAGCCTCATACTTTCTACTCTACCCATGCCATTCACAATCTTATCAGCTTCTATCAGGGTGTATCTTAACCTTCTGCATTAGTGAAGACAAACCCAATCTATCCATCCTTTCTTCATAGAAAAAATTCCCCATACCAGGCAATAGCCTGGCAAACCTTTTCTACACCTTCTCCAAAGCATCCACATCCTTCTGGTAGTGCGGTGACCAGAACTGTACGCAGTATTCCAAATGTGGCCTAACTAAAGTTCTATAAAGCTGCAGCAATGGCTTGTCTATCCTTTTTCTGAATGCCCCTTCCAATGAAGGTAAGCATGCCATAGGTCTTTTTTACTCCCTTATCTACCAGCACTGCCACCTTCAGTGATCTGTGGACCTGCACACCCAGTCCCCCCTGCATATCAATACTCCTAAGGGTTCTGCCATTCACTATAATTTCCACCTCGACTTGACCTTCCAAAATGCATCGCCTCGCATTTGTCAGGATAAACTCCATCTGCCATTTTTCTGCCCGTGCCTCCAACTGATCTAATCCTGTTGTATCCTTTGTTAATCCTCCTCACCAAGAGGAAAGCGTCGTTGCACACTTGTTTGAGGACAATGACTACAACAATATATGCAGTTCCACCTCCTCTGAGAACACTCATACATTGCAACACCATGCACATCAGCAGATGCTGCCAAAGCACAACATTTGGCTCATCCAGTGCTGCACCTATGGCAACAAATGGTGCAGACAAAGCTCTGTCAGCTTCACTTAGTGTGGCATGAACATTCTGTGACAACATCATGCAATGATAGATTAATTAATGCATATCTGACTCTGACTTGTGTTTCAGTCCCTTGAGATAGTAGCCGTTCGAATGAAGGCGATGTGAACAGAATGAAACATTGAGTTTTGCAAAGGGCAATTCATTCCGTGTGGGATATAAGTAATGTTCTTAACTGGAGACAACTTTCTCCTCGTAGTACTTGCACTGGCTTTATGTAGAGCAGCACCTGACAAATTTAACATGCTAAGGCAATGTTTCTTCAGCTGACTTACATGATCAGAGCACACACTCCACTATTTGACATTCCTAGCTCTTGCCCACAACAAATCTGGAATTCCTTGACATTGTATTGTACAAGTTTACTAAAAGGTTCCCTCACTGAAATGTGCATTCAATTTTACGAGATTAATTGGCTAAAACAAGGCCCTCTTGAAGGAACCAGTGTTAAATGTCTCAACATTTTCAAACAGCCAAAGATTCTTTGCAGGAAGCAGAGGTGTGCTCCTGCTCCTCTTAGCTCAGAGAGGATCCTTCAAAGAATTTAAAATATTCTTTGCCTGGGCCTCTTCCAGCCCTAGGTCTTTTTTGTTTCCTGGTGCGGTTGGCATTTTGCACATTTTACACAAGCCAAGTAAAGCTGCACTGTAATCTAAAGAATGGCATTAGAACCAACATTTAAGTGCACTTACAGCATCTGATTGTTCATGCAGAGAATGTCAAGCTTCCTGAAATCCAGGAACTACAATAATAACCAGGAAGAGTGCCCATAGTAAAGGGAGGAGGTGGATAACTCTGTCCCAGTTTCAACCATTTCTAACCCCATTTTGTCAGATGTAGGAGTTAAAATTGGGAGGCAAGTCACAACGCCTGCCTTTGAAAGAATTACATGAATGGTGTCTGCAGTTGTTTTTGTTGCTCATTGCTGTGTAATCCAGCCCAAAAGGGAAACAGAGTGGAGTCAGTAACACTAGGTGCCTCTGGCAAATTCTGCAGAAATGCTTCTCCAAATATAGCACAAGTTGGAATACATAACTCACTCACTGCTACAGAAAGATCTCGATTGCTTCATACGCTACCCATCTGGTCTTAAACTAAGCAAGGATAGTAAATAAGCTCCAATTGCAAATTATGCCTCATGTATTTTTCCAGGTCAATTTCACACAACACTAGCTGGACCATGATCAGCAAAATTAGTTCAGAACAGACTGTTCTCCTTGACTACTGGACCATGACAATGTAGCTGCCATATTTTCAAAATGACTAAAGCACCACTTGGGAACTTGCAATATCCATTATTTTTTTAATGGAAACATGTTGCACGATCACAATCAAAAATCTGCTTTTGTCTATCTGCTCAGTGGAAGCAAAATATGAATATCTTCATCCTTCTCTTCTGCCCTCAGTCCCCTGCTCTCTCAGTTCCCTCACACACAAACACCATGACATTGAACTAGACATCTTTTTTTTAACCTTTGCAGTAGTCAAAACTTTCAGTCAGTTTTTGCTTCCACCTCAATTGCAGTTATTTGCCTCAGACAGCCATCTATGGTTCATGTTCCATCATGTTTCCCCTGATTGTCTCTTGTCTGCTAGTTCAAACATCTGACTATCCTTTCGATAAGGGAGCTCCACACATGCCTGGGATGTTCACAATGAGACAGCACCTTTCTATATTTAAAATGTGGAACTTTGAGTGAATAATTTAGGGTGAGAATTACTGCTTCCTGAATAGAGGAACTAAACAAAACTGATCACCTCTACAGAGAGCTTAATTGATCTGATTACATTATAAATCAGATTTGATGTACCTATGGTTTACCTTTTATCCAGCATCCAAATGGTTCTCCCTTCAGGGAATCTAACCCGACTTCACTCTAGAGACAAGTCAAACTCGCATTTGAGGTGTAAACCGTCAATTCAAAAACTGAGTTGAACCTTACATGATTTTTCCGAAAGCTTACATCTTGTAAATGGAATCATACTAAAATATACAATTTTTTTTTAAAAACTGCTGAAATTCAAATGGAAGCCTAACATGAAACATTAAGTGTGGAATTTTAGACAGAACAATGCCGTTGTGGAAATACTCCAAAGGATTCTTTTTGTAGTCAATTCACCCTCTTTTTATTACAAAACTTTAAAAAATTCTAATCTTAACCTCTGTATTAGATGCTGTCACACGATTTATAACCATGGCAACACAGCAGTTAAAAATTCAACACATTATAAATAGCTTTTTTTGATTTTCTCTTTGGCGTTTTAACATAAACAAAAATCATATGACGAACATGGGTGATTGGCACATAAGTACTGTATATTTGTATGTTAACTAAATTCATAAACTAATACTTTCATTTCTTTCACTTTTTACTCACTTATTTTTCAGAGGAAAATGCATTTAGAATTTCATTTAATCATAAAGGTTAGTAGCAGGAGCAGGCTGATCTGATTTTAGGTAAAAACAATGACTGCAGACGCTGGAAACCAGATTCTAGATTAGAGTGTTGCTGGAAAAGTACAGCAGGTCAGGCAGCATTCAAGGAGAAGGAAAATTGATGTTTTGAGTAAAAGCTCTTCATCAGGAATAGATGACCTTAAATTTACCTGGACCATCTCTGACACCTCCCTCTCCTTCCTGGACCTCTCCATCTCCATTAATGACGACCGACCTGACACTGACATTTTTTTACAAACCCACCGACTCCCACAGCTACCTGGATTACACCTCTTCCCACCGTACCTCCTGCAAAAATGCCATCCCGTATTCCCAATTCCTCCGCCTCTGCCGTATCTGCTCCCAGGAGGACCAGTTCCACCACAGAACACACCAGATGGCCTCCTTCTTTAGAGATCGCAATTTCCCTTCCCACGTGGTTAAAGATGCCCTCCAACGCATCTCATCAACATCCCGCCTCTCCACCCTCGAACCCCACCCCTCCAACAAGGACAGAACGCCCCTGGTGCTCACCTTCCACCCTACCAACCTTCGCATAAACCACATCATCCGACGACATTTCCGCCACCTCCAAACGGACCCCACCACCAGGGATATATTTCCCTCCCCACCCCTTTCCGCCTTCCGCAAAGACCGTTCCCTCTGTGACTACCTGGTCAGGTCCACGGCCCCCCAACAACCCACCCTCCTTTCCTGGCACCTTCCCCTGCCTCCGCAGGAATTGCAAACCTGCGCCCACACCTCCTCCCTCACCTCCATCCAAGGCCCCAAAGGAGCCTTCCACATCCAAAGTTTTACCTTCACATCCACCAATATCATTTATTGTATCCATTGCTCCCGATGCGGTCTCCTCTATATTGGGGAGACTGGACGCCTCCGAGCAGAGTGCTTTAGGGAACATCTCCAGGACACTCGCACCAATCAACCACACCGCTCCGTGGCCCAACATTTCAACTCCCCCTCCCACTCTGCTGAGGACATGGAGGTCCTGGGCCTCCTTCATCGCCGCTCCCTCACCACCAGATGCCTGGAGGAAGAACGCCTCATCTTCCGCCTCGGAACACTTCAACCCCAGGGCATCAATGTGGACTTCACCAGTTTCCTCATTTCCCCTTCCCCACCTCACCCCAGCTCCAACCTTCCAGCTCAGCACTGTCCCCATGACCTGTCCTACCTGCCTATCTTCCTTTCCACCTATCCACTCCACCCTCCTCTCTGACCTATCATCTCCATCCCCACCCCCATTCACCTATTGTACTCTATGCTACTTTCTCCCCACCCCCACCCTCCTCTCACTTATCTCTTCACCTGCAGGCTCCCTGCCTCTATTCCTGATGAAGGACTTTTGCCCAAAACGACGATTTTCCTGCTCATCGGATGCTGCCTGACCTGCTGTGCTTTTCCAGCACCACTCTAATCTAGACTCTGATCTGATTTTAACCTCAAATCTGCATTCCTGCTTTCCCTTGAAAACCTTTAGCCCTGTGGTTAATCAAGAATTCACTGTCTATTCACTGAATATTCAAGGACGCTGCTTTCAAGACCTTTCCTGAAAGACAGTGTTCCAAAGAATCATGAGGCAAATTTGGGTAATCTGGTTAAATGTATGACCCGTGGATCCACATTCTCCCATGAAAGGAAATACCCTCCCCATGTCAAACCAGTCCAGGTGCAGCCCTGTATAACTAAAGCGTAATCTACCTTTCCTGAAAGACAGTGTTCCAAAGAATCATGAGGCAAATTTGGGTAATCTGGTTAAATGTATGACCCGTGGATCCACATTCTCCCATGAAAGGAAATACCCTCCCCATGTCAAACCAGTCCAGATGCAGCCCTGTATAACTAAAGCGTAATCTACCTAATTTTGTATTCAACTCCCCCTATTCAACTCATTTTCGTAAGTAATTACTTGCGCACTAATCTTTTGGACTCCTGAAAGAAGAGACCCAGATCCCTCTGCATCTCAGAGCTCTGCAATCTCTCACCATTTAGATAGGATGCTCCTTTTTCTAAACCTTCCTACCAAAATGGACATGACCATATTTTTCCATTTTTCTCCATCCAGAAACATCTTTGCCAATGTTCAATCTGCATAATTTTGGACCTCCTTATGTCCCCTTCACAAATTACTTTCCTATCTGTCTTTGTGTCTGTGGTAACTATAGAAACCATACTTTCACCCGTCATTTATAAAAAGTGTAAACAATTGAGCTCCCAGCACCAAAAACTTCAGTACATGGCACTCATTGTATCTTGCCCAGCTATAAACAACCCATTAATACCAATGCTGCCTCCCATTAACCAACAAATCTTTTATGCCAATATGCTACCCTCTACACCTGTTTTGCAATAGCCTTTGATGTGGTCCTTTATTAACTGCCTTCTGGGAATTTAAGTATATCACATCCATTCATTCCCCTTGTCAAAGAGCTCCAATAGATTGGTCAAACGTGATTTCCCTTTCACAAAATTATGTTGACTCTATTGATTACCTTGAACTTATCCAAGTGGCCTGATGTAATTTATTTAAAATTACCTGTAGTTTCCAGCTTTCTGTTTCCCTCCCTTTTTCAAAAAAAGTTGCATTCACAAATTGAAGTGAACACTCCCTGGTTCAAGAAAATATCAGAAAATTAAAATGAACGCTTAAACTATTTCACTAGCCACTTCCTTTTCAGACCATAGCATGAAGTCCATCAGGACCTGGGCACTTACTACTCTGCAGTTCAAACAAATGACTGTCAATTATCAGACATGTTGCACATTCTCCCCAAATTCCTCCCTCTCTTCCATTTCTTGATTTATTGTTGTTTCTGCAATGCTTGTGTCCTCTACAATGAAATATGATGCAAAACACGTTCAAATTAACCTGCTGTTTCCTTAGCTTCCATTATCAATTATCTGGACTCAATGCTCACTTTGGTAACTCTCCTTTAAATATTTATAGAAACTCTTACTTTTTAATATACTTCAAGCCAGCCTTCTCTTATACCCTAAATGTTCCCTTTTTATTAATTTGCTGCTCCTTCTTTGCTTTTTTTAAATACTTAGTCCAAGCTTCTGACCTGCAACTGGTCTTTGCATAACTAAGTCTGATGTTGCCTAACATTTCTGGACAATCACAGATGTGGGCTCAATCTTGAGAAGTTTTCTTACTCATTGGAATGAAACCTATTCTGTGTATTCTGAAATATTCCCCTTGAATACCTGCTATTGCCTATCATTAACATAAATTGCCAATTGAGTTCAATCTGCTCCATTTGCATACACTCAGAATTTCCCCTATTTAAAATTTTACAAAAATATAGGATCTTCAACCCACTCTTCCTGTCCTTAAACTGAATGTCAAGTTCAGCCATATTGTAGTCATTGTTGACCAAGGATGCATTCACTATGAGAATCTAGAATCGTAGAGCACAGGAGCAACCTTTTGTCCTACCAAAATTACACTAAATCTACACTTGGCCCATAGCCTTGAATGTTTTCACATTTAAAGTGCTCATTCCAAGTACTTTCTGAAGGTTGAGAGGTTTCCTGCAAGGCAGCGCATTCAGATTCCTACCAACATCGAGTCAAAACAGGTTTCCTCAAATCCCTCTAAACCTCCTGCTTTTCATCTTATGAGCCTATCCCTTTGTTAATGATCCATTAACTAAGGAGAACAGCTGCTTCAAAACTACCCTGTCCATGCCCTTCCTAATCTTATGCACCTCCATCAGGAACCTCCACCCGCCCGCCCCCCCCAAACCCTTCACCTTGTCTGCTCCAAAGTAAACAACGCAAGCTTATCCAGCCTCTCCTTCTCATTGATATGCTCCATCCTAGGCAACATCCTGGTGAATCTCCTCTGTAACCCCTCCCTCTTGTGGGGACCAGAACTGCACACAGTACTCCAGCTGTGGCTCAGTGCAACTCCAGCATACTCTCCCTGCTTTTATAATTTATACCTCAACTGGTAAAGGGAAGTACCACACCACCTTCTGAATGGCCCTATTACTCTGTTCTGAATGGCCCTACTGCCCCGTTCTGAATGGCCCTACTACCCTGTTCTGCCATCTGTGCACAAGCCTCCCAAGAACCCTTGGTTCCTCCAACCTTCCTAATGTCCTGACATTCATCGAGTACTCCCTTATCTTGTTGCTTCATCAATAGTGCATCACCTTAGAGCTGACATCCATTAGCTACTGTCTTGGCCATCTGACCAATCCATTTATATCCTAACGCTGGGTACCAAGCTCCAGTCACACAAACAGCATCTACCACCACCATTTGTCTCTTGCAGTTAAGCCAATTTTGGATACAATTTGTAAGCTACCGTTGATCCCTTGTGTTTTTACCTTGTCAAAGGCTTTGTTGAAATCCAGAACATCAACATCAATTGCTCTACCCTCATCTACACACCTGGTCAACTCCTCAAAAAATTCAACCAGATGTGTTAAGCATGAACTCCCTCTAGCAAAACCGTGAGATCATTAACTCTCTCTCATTTAACAATAACAGGTCCAATATACCCTGCTTTCTGGCCAGTTACAGAATGCACTGTTCCTAGGAACTATGTAGAAATCAATGAACTCATCGAGACTAACAATTATCCATCTGACATTTCCAGTCTACATGTTTATGATTGTCTAGATTACCATCTCCCAGGACTATCTCACAAGTGTTTTATTACCATTGCCTTTTTTAATTACTATGAAAACTGTTCCCACATCTTGGTACCTCAACTTGGACCATCCTTCTCTAATGTGCTAATACTATCATTAACTCACAGCCACACTCACCCCTACCTTGCATTCCAAAATCTTTTTACCCATCAAGACTCAGATCTTAACCCATGTCATCCTGTAGCCATGTCTCTGCAATGCTTACCAAATCATTATGATTTCAATTTGCACTCTTAGTTCATACCTTACGAATAATTTCTATTATTAAATTTCACATGGGTAGAGAAATTTCTTTGGTTTATCATACATTATGACAGTGTTTAGAAACTAAATTTGGCATACCATAATAATTGTTTATTTTAAGTTTTAATCAATTTAATGGCACACCTTAATGTTAAATTCAGGTCTAATAATCATGAAATATGATGCATCTTGATCAGTATTGGATTGAACGTTAATTTGCGAAGTCAAACTGACCTGAAAGATGTGCCTTAGTGGCAGAGACTCATATTCCTATCTATCAGACTTCCACATTACTCCATTATCTGAAGAGGCATTTGAAGGACCTCTTTCAAGCTCAGGAGATGGATTAGAGAAACATTGCATTATTTACAAGCACTCAATCATCTCTTTCTCCTCCTTCACTTAAATTGATCATTTTAGTCAGTACTTCTCTGAATATTCCAGTCCCTTGAAAATTTGAAACATACCATGATACATACTCTTCGTACAGCCCTGCTGCATTGGAAACAGGATGTTAGCCCATTCTCCTGATCCAATCACTTCCTTTCTTTGGATCTCAATTGTGCTTTTCCTTTTATACCACAATGCATTGTCCCACCCATGAAATTTGGCTTTTTGAGATCCAAGTTTGTTTCCACCAATTATTCTTCTTAAATTTATGTACCTTAACATTGGTAGTTTTCTAAACTATAGGCTTTACCCCTCAAGATTTTAAAATAAAAGAAATACATGATCAAAAATTGAAAATCTCCAATTAGAAGAAACTTTCTGAAAATTCATGGTCTTGTCAGAACAAACTTCAATAGAACTAGATAAATAGTCATCTGTCATCTCCACTTGTGGAAAATACACCTGGCCCCATTATCTAAACAACCTACTGCAGACCTTGGTTTTGTATATATTCATTTCAGGATGTGGACATCATTGCCTGGGCCAGCATTTATTGCACATCTCGAATTGCCATCGAGATGAAGTGGTGAGCTGTCCCTTTGAACCACTGCCGTGCATTTGGTTTTGGTATACCCACAGGGATGTGAGGAAGGTGGCGTTCCAGGATTTGACTCAGTGACAATGAAAAACAGCAATATATTTCCAAGTTAGAATGGCATGTGGATCACATTGGCATAAGTAGGGAAGTTGTGTTGGGTAGGCTAGAGGTTATTAAGGTGGACAAATCCCCAGGACCAGATGGGATCTATTCCAGGTTGCTGAGAGAGGCGAGAGAGGAAATAGCTGGGTCCCTGACAGATATCTTTGTGGTATCCTTAAATACAGGTGAGGTGCCAGAGGACTGGAAGATTGCTCATGTTGTCCCCCTGTACAAGAAGGGTAGTAGGGATATTCCAGGTAACTACAGACCAGTGAGCCTAACGTCAGTGGTGGGAAAGTTGCTGGAGAGGGTACTGAGGGATAGGATCTATTTTTATTTAGGAAAGAATGGGCTTATCAGTGAAAGGCAACATGGTTTTGTGTGGGGAAGATCGTGCCTTACCAACTTAATAGAGTTCTTCGAAGAAGTGACCAAGTTGTTAGATGAAGGAAGGGCTGTTGATGTCATATATATGGACTTTAGTAAGGCGTTTGATAAGGTTCCCCATGGTAAACTAATGGAGAAAGTGAAATCATATGCTGTGCAGGGTGTTCTAGCTAGGTGGATAAAGAACTGGTTGACCAACAGGAGACAGAGAGTAGTAGTAGAAGGGAGTTTCTCGAAATGGAGAAAGGTGACCAGTGGGGTCCCACAGGGGTCAGTGTTGGGGCCACTGCTGTTTGTAATATACATAAATGATCTGAAAGAGGCCACTTGGTATGATCAGCAAGTTTGCAGATGACACGAAGATTGGTGGAATAGCAGAAAGCATAAGGGAATGTCAGAGAATACAGGAGGATATAGATAGACTGGAGAGTTGGGCAGAAAAGTGGCAGATGGTTTTCAACCCAGACAAATGTGAGGTGATGCATTTAGGCAAGTCTAATTCTAGAGCGAATTATACAATGAACAAAGAGCCTTGGGAAAAGTTGATGAGCTGAGAGATCTGGGAGTACAGATCCATTGCTGCACGGGTGGATAGAGTGGTTAAGAAGGCATATAGTATGCTTGCCTTCACTGGACGGGGTATTGAGTATAAGAGCTGGCAGGTCATGTTAAAATTGTACAAGGCATTGGTTCGGCCGCAATTAGAATACTGTGTACAGTTCTGGTCGCCACATTACCAAAAGGATGTGGACACTTTGGAGAGGGTGTAGAGAAGGTTTACGAGGATGTTGCCTGGTATGGAAGATGTTAGCTATGAAGAGCGGTTGAGTAGGTTAGGTTTATTTTCATTTGAAAAAAAGGAGATTGAGGGGGGGCCTGATTGAGGTTTACAAAATCATGAAGGGTATAGACAGGGTGGATAGAGACAAGCTTTTTCACAGGGTGAGGGATTCAATAACGAGAGGTCACGCTTTCAAGGTGAGAGGTGGAAAGTTTAAGGGGGATACACGTGGCAAGTACAAGAGGGTGGTGGGCGTTCGGAACGCGTTGCCAGCAGGGGTGGTAGAGGCAGGCACGGTAGATTCATTTAAGATGCATCTGGACAGATGCATGAGTAGGTGGGGAGCAGAGGGATACAGATGCTTAGGAATTGGGCGACAGGTTTAAACAGTATGTTTGGATCGGCTCAAGCTTGGAGGGCCGAAGGGCCTGTTACTGGGCTGTAAATTTGTTCTTTGTTCTTCTTTAAAGAAGAAAGTGAACTTACAGGGGCTGGTGTTCTGAAGTATCTGCTGCCTTTGTCTTTCAAGATGGTAGTGTTTGTGGATTTGGAAGGTGCTCTCTAAAAAGCCTTGATGAATTTCTGCAGTGAATCTTGTAGGTAGGACATACCATCTACTAATACATTGATGTGCAATACCACCAAGATGTTCCATTGGACTTATTAAAATGTATTTGCATAGTGTTCATTGGAGTCCCTATAAATACACAAAAATTAAAATTGTGTTCATCAGGTTACATGTGTATACATCTATTTAAACACTGACACACATTTTACAAAAAATGTGCCAAGACTATTCCAGTTCTAATTTTCATCAATTGATGTTCCAAATTAGACAATAAAATGTACAATGCACTTGAGGTACAACAAAGGAAAAATGTGTGAATTTTTATTGCAAGTTATTTTTCTCTATTGTTGTTACACCTTGCTGAAATATTTTTGGTGGAAATGTTGCAATATGACCAAATTAGTTGACATCAGTAAATCACCAACCTCACGCATAGTGTTCAAATGAAGCAGGGAGATTCGAAGCAGGGTGCATGGTCAAAATTTACTCCTCGATCTAAATTTACATATCAATTTATTTGCCCTCATTTCTAATGGAAATAGTCTTTGTAAAGAAGTCATGCCTTTAAAACCCACCAAAAGAAAGGGAGAACTGCAGATGCTGGAGATCAGAGTCGAGTGTGTGGTGCTGGAAAAGCACAGCCGGTCAGGCAGCATCCAAAGAGCAGGAGAGTCGATGTATCAGATATAGGCCTCTCATCAGGAATGCTGAACCTTCCAGATGCTGCCTGACCTGCTGTGCTCTTGCAGCACCACATGCTTTGACACTGATCTGCAGTCCTCACTTTCTCCTATTACTAAAAAAAGTCAGGAGAACAAGAAACAAGTAGGTTAGAGCAGAAATGTCCACACTAAATTACAATTTCTAACCCTTTCAAAGCAAATTTGAAGACAAGATGAGAGAATTTGGGACAGGGGGTTGAAAACAGTCATAGTCATAAAGATGTACAGCATGGAAACAGACCCTTCGGTCCAACCTGTCCATGCCGACCAGATATCCCAACCCAATCTAGTCCCACCTGCCAGCACCCGGCCTGTATCCCTCCAAATCCTTCCTATTCATATACCCATCCAAATGCCTCTTAAATGTTGCATTTATACCAGCTTCCACCACATCCTCTGGCAGCTCATTCCATACACGTACCACCCTCTGCGTGAAACGTTGCCCCTTTGGTCTCTTTTATATCTTTCCCCTCTCAGCCTAAACCTATACCCTCTAGTTCTGGACTCCCTGACCCCAGGGAAAAGACTTTGTCTATTTACCCGATCCATGCCCCTCATAATTTTGTAAACTTTGAGAAGGTTACCCCTCAGCCTCCAATGCTCCAGGGAAAACAGCCCCAGCCTGTTTAGCCTCTCCCTGTAGCTCAAATCCTCCAACCCTGGCAACATCCTTGTAAATCTTTTCTGAACCCTTTCAAGTTTCACAACATCTTTCCGATAGGAAGGAGACCAGAATTGCACACAATATTCCAACAGTGGCCTAACCAATGTCCTGTACAGCCACAACATGACCTCCTAACTCCTGTACTCACTACTGTGACCAATAAAAAAGTATACCAAACGCCTTCTTCACTATTCCATTTACCTGCGACTCCACTTTCAAGAAGCTATGAACCTGCACTCCAAGGTCTCTTTGTTCAGCAACACTCCGTAGGACCTTACCATTAAGTGTATAAGTCCTGCTAAGATTTGCTTTCCCAAAATGCAGCTCCTCGCATTTATCTAAATTAAACTCCATCTGCCACTTCTCAGCCCATTGGCTCATCTGGCCAAGATCCTGTTGTAATCAGAGGTAACCTCCGCTGTCCACTACAGCTCCAATTTTGGCGTCATCTGCAAACTTACTAACTGTACCTCTTATGCTCGCATCCAAATCATTTATGTAAATGACAAAAAGTAGAGGACCCAGCATGAAGCCTTGTGGCACTCCACTGGTCACAGGCCTCCAGTCTGAAAAATGACCATCCACCACCACCCATCTTCTACCTTTGAGCCAGTTCTGTATCCAAATGGCTAGTTCTCCCTGTATTCCATGAGATCTAACCTTGCTAACCAGTCTCCCATAGAGAACCTTGTCGAATGCCTTACTGGAGTCCATATAGATCACATCTACCACTCTGCCCTCATCAATCCTCTGTTACTTCCTCCAAAAACTCAATCAGGTTTGTGAGACATGATTTCCCACGCACAAAGCCATGTTGACTATACCTAATCAGTCCTTACCTGTCCAAATACATGTACCTCCTGTCCCTCAGGATTCCTTCCAACAACTTGCCCACCACCGACATCAGGTCACTGGTCTATAGTTCCCTGGCTTGTCCTTACCACCCTTCTCAAACAGTGGCACCACATTTGCCAACCTCCAGTCTTCCGGCACCTCACCTGTGACTAGCGATGATACAAATATCTCAGCAAGAGGCCCAGCAATCACTTCTCTAGCTTCCCACAGAGTTCTCGGGTACACCTGATCAGGTCCTGGGGATTTATCCACCTTTATGCGTTTCAAGACATCCAGCACTTCCTCCTCTGTAATATGGACATTTTGCAAGGTGTCACCATCTATTTCCCTACAGTCTATATCTTCCATATCTTTTTCCACAGTAAATACTGATGCAAAATATTCATTCAGTATCTGCCCCATTTTCTGCGACTCCACACAAAGGCTGCTTTGCTGATTTTTGAGGGGAGAAAGTGAGGACTGCAGATGCTGGAGATCAGAGCTGAAAATGTGTTGCTGGAAAAGCGCAGCAGGTCAGGCAGCATCCAAGGAACAGGAGAATCGACATTTTGGGCATAAGCCCTTCCTAGTTACCCTTTTGTCCTTAATGTATTTGTAAAAACCCTTTGGATTCTCCTTAATTCTATTTGCCAAAGCTATCTCATGTCCCCGCTTTGCCCTCCTGATTTCCCTCTTAAGTATACTCCTACTGCCTTTATACTCTAAGGATTCACTCAATCCATCCTGTCTATACCTGACATATGCTTCCTTCTTTTTCTTAACCAAACCCTCAATTTCTTTAGTCATCCAGCATTCCCTATACCTACCAGCCTTCCCTTTCACCCTGGCAGGAATATACTTTCTCTGGATTCTTGTTATCTCGTTTCTGAAGGCTTCCCATTTTCCAGCCGTCCCTTTACCTGCAAACATTTGCCCCCAATCAGCTTTCGAAAGTTCTTGCCTAAAACCGTCAAAATTGGCCTTTCTCCAATTTAGAGCTTCAACTTTTAGATCTGGTCTGTCCTTTCCATCATTATTTTAAATCTAATAGAAATATGGTCACTGGCCCCAAAGTGCTCCCCCCACTGACACCTCAGTCACCTGCCCTGCCTTATTTGCCAAGAGTAGGTCAAGTTTTGCACCTTCCCTAGTAGGTACATCCACATACTGAATCAGAAAAGTTTCTTGTGACACACTTAACAAATTCCTCTCCATCTAACCCTTAACACTATGGCAGTCCCAGTCGATGCCTGGAAAGTTAAAATCCCTTACCATAACCACCCTATTATTATTACAGATAGCTGAGATCTCCTTACAAGTTTGTTTCTCAACTTCCCTCTGACTATTAGGGGGTCTATAATACAATCCCAATAAGGTGATCATCCCTTTCTTATTTCTTAGTTCCACCTAAGTAACTTCCCTGGATGTATTTCCAGGAACATTCTCCCTCAGCACAGCTGTGATGCTATCCTTTATCAAAAATGCCACTCCCCCTCCTCTCTTGCCTCCCTTTCTATCCTTCCTGTAGCATTTGTATCTTGGAACATTAAACTGCCAGTCCTGCCCATTCCTGAGCCATGTTTCTGTAACTGCTATGACATCCCAGTCCAATGTTCCTAACCATGCCCTGAGTTCATCTGCCTTCCCTGTTAGGTCCCTTGCATTGAAATAAATGCAGTTTAATTTATTAGTCCTGCCTTGTCCCTGCCTGCGGGACAACAAAGGATACAACCAAGTTTTTTTTTAATTTTTGATGGCTCTAAACTAAAATGAGAGGAGATTTAGCACAGAAAACAATTTTTTGCATTTCTGTCTTAGGGGCTGTGGGAATTAGCACCAAAGCAACATTGCAGCCAACATTTACAGCTGGTTGAAGGATAGAGGAATGAAGAGAGGTCGAGGCAATTGTACTCACGTGTGATTACAATTACTCCTTGCATAGGGGAAAAAAAGCATTGATGGGTTTGGCTGAACTGCTTGCTTTATGTTGTTTTTTAATTCAATTCTCTCAAGCCCTTCCTGCTCACCTTCAAACACATCACTGAAACTAATTAGCTGGCCTCTTACGAACATTCAACAGAATTTGCAGTGGGCTAATTAATCACTAAAGTACATCACTGACAATGGAGCATTTTCGAAAGGCCCAGATAGGAAACGGTGCTACATAAACATTAATTCCCTCTTTCAAACCCCAGCTCAAACTTTCTGCATATTTTCAAGACCAAATATTTTCAATTTTCACACTATAAAAGGAAAGGAATATAAGATCACAAAGTTAAAATAATAGGTGTATGTATTACCCTAAGTAACTGACATTTTTACTACTCAAGTCTCCATGAACCAGCAGAACTAATTCTAAATGGGGCTGTGCAGACTACTATCCCCAAAACACTCGAAGCTCCCAGAAGCCCAATGGGAGCAAATGTGCCTTATCAACTTACTATAACATCACAAAGCTGTCATCACTTAATCACATGCACAATGTCATTACTGGAGGTTGGAATCCACCAAAGCCATGTCACTGTTGACAGACAAAAATGCAAAGCAGTTGTTTTCTGCAGCACAAATTTCAGGATGATTTTACTCAACTTTAAAGTGAGTGGGGCAACTAGGGTCCCCAGGATAATTCAGGCCTCTGGTATCAAATATTGCAATTATAGTCATCTGTTGGTTTGTTGGTGAACAGTCCACAACTGGACTGATTTCCTTGGAGGAAGATAGGCTATTGGATTCATCTGCAGATCAATAGTTTGGAATTAAAACACAACCACTACAACTAAGTATTTAGCAAAAACCCGAAAAATGTCACAATACTCAGCAGGTAGAGAAGAAAGGTTTTGGGTTCTCAGCAACAGTTAACAAAATAAATATTTGGACACAACTGTCATTGAGCATAACAACAAGTAGCCCTGAATTTCATCTGTAGGGACAATCCCCATACAGACTGGAATTCAGCAACGCCAGTGCATCTTTCTGGATTCAAGGAAGCCTATGCTGCTCTCAGCGGGCAAAAGATGGTTCTTGGTTTTTGGTTAAAAGCAAATGTGTTAAGTTCAGGTATTTAGTTGCAGCTTGAAACCAAATTCCAGGTAATTACAGTGAAGGGTTGGAATGACACTTTGCTATTACCAACATGGTGATTTACAGGCAGAAGAAGCACTAAGAGTAAAGCTCCAGATAAAAATTTCAATCATTACAGGAACTGAATTGCCTTGAGAAAAATAAAAAGTGAACAGCCTTCCACAGATTGATGCCCCACTCTCTATATGTGAAGGAAGCTTATCGCCTGTGGGCAACAATTCCAAGATGAGGTCATTATTATCAATCTACTCATTACAAATGTTAGCATGCTCGCTAACGTGACACTAAAGGTTGATCACACTGAATGTCAAATGAAATGTAGATACATGTACATTTCTTCATAACGCCCACAATGCTTTCAGTTCAATACCTATTTTCCTTATCCAGTGTTTAGTTACAGTAGTGGACTACACTGTAAACAAAATAACCTACCAGATATTCAGCTAAAAATTGTTGCTCATATTCCATACCCCTGATGGAGGGCAGGAAGTAATTAAGAGGAGCAAATACGCTGACTCACTGCATAGGAATTCCTACGGGAATGTGCACACAACCAATCTATAATCATCTACACTGTCTTCCATATTTCAATAATCTGACATCCCACTATCCAGGGTCATCATGAAATAGTTCCTTGTATTGAGCATCTATGAACCATTCGACCAACTATATGATAGTAACTTGGAGAAGAAAATTAACTAGAAGGTTATCTAAGATTACAAAGAGATGGTGATCAACTTGGATTTGGATTTGGATAAATGCGAGATGTTCCAGTTTGTTAAAACAAACAAGGTCAGGATTTAAACAATTAATGGCAGGGCCCTGGGTAGTGCTGTACAATAAAGAAACCTAGGGGTTCAGGTACATAATTCTTTGAAGTTTGCATCACATATAGACAGGGTGGTTAAAAAGGCATCAAGCCTGCTTGCCCTCAATACTCAGACCTTTGAGTACAGGAGTTGGGATCTTATGTCGAGATTGTATGGGACATTGGTGTGGCCTCTCCTGGAGTACTGTGTGCAGTTCTGGTTGCCCTCCTATAGGAAGGATATTATTAAATTGAAGAGGGTTCAGAAATGATTTACCAGGATGTTGCAGGGAATGGAACATTTGAGTTATAAACATAGGCTGGGACATTTTTTCTCTGGAGTGAAGGAGGTTAAGGGGTGATCTTGCAGAGGTTTATAAAATCATGAGGGGCATAGATAAGGTGAATAACAAGGGTCTTTTCCCTAGGATGTAGGAGTTCAAAACTAGAGGAGAAAGGCTTTAAATGGAAATGAGGGGCTGTTTTTTTTAAAAACAGAGTGTAATGAACTGACAGAAGTAGTGGTGGATGTTGGTACAGTTGCAACATTTAAAAGACATTTGGATAAGTGGATGAATAGGAACATTTGGAGGGCTATGAGTCAAATGCAGGCAAGTGGGACCAGTGTAGTTTGGGAACATGGTTGACATGGACGGTTTCCATGCCGTATGACGCAATAACTCAAATATTTTCTTCAATTTGCTACAAATGTGTTTGATCCATGTGAAGATAATGCAGGTAGGCAAAGGCATTAAATCACATCAGAATTTATTACAGCATCATTTTAAATTCACTGCATAATAACAACAAATGCTGAAGAGCCGGATTCCAGGAAAACAAGGATGTAGAGAATTGGAGAGAAGTTGGAAATGTGGAAACAGTAATTAATTGACCTTAAAAATACATTACCTTTTTAAAATCTGTGTATTGTATAAAGAAAGAGAACACTTAAGAGTTTGGAAGGAATGCTGACCTAATGGGGTCCTGGGAAAGAGCTCTTTTTTTAAAGTTTCTTCATGAGATATGGGTATTCTTTGGCATGGCCCACATTTACTGCCCATCCCTAGATGCTAATCAGGTGGAGGTGATCTTAAATTGTGCCATAAATTGATAAATTGAAGTGTGAGGATTCAGTGCAGAAAGTTATATGGTGCAGGTCTGAGGTTACGGGTGAGTTCCTACACGACTGCTTGCAGTAGGTGGACTGGTCCATATTCCCGAATTCAGCAGCCAACCTAAATGAGTTCTGCCACTACCCTCACAGACATCATCAATAAGTGTGTGGTGGACTGTGTGCCAAAGTAGTTAATCCAAGTGTTCCCCAACCGAAACAAAGATCCACTCCCTACAGAAATCCAGGCATGTGGTGTTCAAGTCAGGTGCTCCTGACCTTTACAGGAAATCCAGATCTCTAAGGCTATTAGAACACCAAGAGGCAATACCAAACTAAGCTGGAAACCCAAACTAACCACACGGACACCCGCCATTTGTGGCAAGGCCTACACAACATACTGGGCTACAAAGCAAATCAGAATATTAGTCAAAAATATATCCCTCTTCAAAACATTGAATGTATTTTACACTGTTCAACCAGAAGGCCAGTGAAACAGTCTCACAGCCTCAGATTCACCTATTCCCTCAGTAACCACTGGAGACATCAGATCGGCCTTTTTCAAAATGAGCCCACGGAAAGCAACAAGCCCAAATGGAGTCCCCAGTCATGTCCCCAGATCCTGCACATACCAGCTGGCCAGAGTATTCGCTGTCAGCTTTAACGTCTGCTTACTCAGATCTGAAGCCCTCACCTGATAGTGTCAGACGGAGCTTCAGACCATTATTTTACACTGACACTTTTAGCACCCATAAATTGCAAATTGACTACTCAAAACCCCAATAGTTTTGGCACCTGTGGTATTGGGACATTTATCCATTTGCTATGATCTAAAGTACTCCTTCCCCTCCAGTGCAATCACACACACACTACACACTACACACACATTTCAACATCTCTATCTATCTTTAGATTCCATGAATAGCTTCTTACTACAGCATTTCAATAGACAATCCTTTTGCACTATTCCTGAAGTTCATCCAACAACCTCTCTCTCTAAATCTTGGTGCAATAATGACTTTTGAAATTGCTTTGATTTACACTCAGTTCATTTCTACTCATTAAATACTTCTGCAACTTCTTATTGTCACGCTCTTTAGACCATTCATGACATTTACTGAGCACCACTACCTCAGATGTTTCTTCACCAGCTTCCCTGGCAGGTAATGAAATATATTCATGTATGCAAAGTAATTTTCAAGCTGGGGAAGGATGAATCAGTCTTCACGGGAAATCTTGAAGGAGCATCTGTATTTGCATAATGTGCTCTTGGACCATCTCTGAAATCTACTTCACTACCCCAAGGGATAACATTCTCTGATCTGAACCAAATGTAATATAAGGGCTCAGCAGTCAATTAACAAAATGAATTTCCTCCCAGACAAGTATTTGTGGAACTTACTAATGTCATACATCATTCATGACTCTGTCAGCTCAAGTAATTCTGTTTTGCCATCAAAACATACGTGAAGCGTGTGTTCGGAGCTTCACCATACTATTCCTGATGAAGGGCTTATGCCCAAAATGTCGATTCTCCTGCTTCTCGGATGCTGCCTGACCTGCTGTGCTTTTCCAGCATCCCACACTTGACTCTGATCTCCAACATCTGCAGTCCTCACTTTCTCCCTTCACATACTATCTCCTGTTTTGAAAGATAACACATCTAATCCCATTGGTGAGGCATTGCATGTTAAAAGCTGATTGCATGAGATCATAATGAACCAAAACAGTATCACTGACTCATAATTTCCTTTCTTTGAAAACTTTCTGACCAATTACAGACAAATCCCAAGCAATCCCATCTTTCAGTGGTTGATATAGTGGAACAAATATAATAGCTCTGTCAGGGATGGACATGTTTCCCTCCCCCAGGAGTGTGCACGCCAGTATCGATATCGCTTGTGACACACTTGCTGACGCTCCCGACAATTCAAACGATCTGATGACTGACCATGAAATCATTGCTGATTGTTGGGGAAACCTAACTGGCTCTCTGCTAAAAAAACCTGGAAACTGGATGAACTACCTACCAACAACCTGGGCACTAGAAACGACAACCACCTAGTGGGTCCAGCTACTGCGGTTCAAGAAGACAGCTCACACCCCCCCCCAACCACCTTGTGGGTCCAGCTACAGCGGTTCAAGAAGACAGCTCACACCCCCCCCCAACCACCTTGTGGGTCCAGCTACAGCGGTTCAAGAAGACAGCTCACACCCCCCCCCCCAACCACCTTCTCAAGAGGCAACTAGGGATGAGTAATAAACATCGAATCATTCAGCGATGCCCACATCCAACAAGTGAATTAAAAGCTCTTACTTATACCATCACAGACAGATGCATGTGTCCCAGGACAACATCAAATAGGGTTGCAATATCCTGCAAACAGTTGTAGACCCGCCAACTTTAAGAGCATTTAAATGGTCATTGGATAGGCATATGGACAAGAATGGAAGAGTGTAAGTTAGATGGGCTTCAGATTGGTTCCATAGGACGGCGCACAATCGAGGGCCGAAGGGCCTGTACTGAGCTGGAATATTCTATGTTCTGGGGTTTTCCTTCAGTTGGTTGCCTCACTGCAGCCTCAGTTTAGCAGCTATCTCCTTTAAGTCTTGGTCAGCAGTGGTATGACTGAGCCACTCCTGGCCATTGAATACCTAACCAATGTGTGTATATACACACACACACGCACAGAGACACAGACACACACATACACACAAACACACAAACACACAGACATTAACACAGAGACACACACACACACATACACACAAACACACAGAGACACACACACACATACACACACAGTCAGTGCCTGGATGTCTCTCTGTGCTTGTTTTTCTTGAGAGGTGGGGGTGTGGGGGGGGGGAAAAAAAAAGGAGGTTCAGGACGTGCTAACCTGTAAGAGGTTTCTTTCACCATGCTTGACTTGGTACCATGGGGTTCCAAGCCATTGTTGAGGACATGCTAATAACATCTGACCTATGGGCCCATTGATGGCACAGGACATACCCAGGGATGGTGACAGTTGTGTCTGGGACATCATTATACACATGGAATAGTAGCTTACACACAATGTCAGGCTGTTCCTTGGCTGATCCGTGGGATAATGCTCCCAATTTTGGCACAAGCCTTGATTGAGTAGGACCTTGCAGAGTCAAAGTTTGCTGATTTCATTTTTGCTGCCCACGTCTATGCCAGGTCCTCAATCAAGTTTCATTCCTTTCTTAGGCTTTGTAGTGGTAAGATACATGTAGGCCAAGTCAGGTAAAGATGGCAGATTTTCATCCCTAACAACATTAGTGAACTCGATAGGTTTTACAACAATTGGCAGTGGTTTTGCAGTCACTATTAGAATAGATTTTCATGCCAGATGTAGTCATTGAGTTCCCACTGGCAGCAGTGGATTTGAACCCAAGACCTCAGTGCCTTTGCCTGGATTTCTGGATTACTAACCCAGTAACACCACTGCAAAATCCAACTCTTCAATATCAGAGATATACTCTTATTGATCCATGATGTAAATAGCATTAAGCCAATTCCTTCCCAACGAGGGGACTTTACTCCCTCCTGTCATTCCCAATGACGAATGATAGAATGCATCATTTTTGACCTGAACATTAAGTTAGTCTGCCACTGAAATACTGTTAGAATAAAGCCAAAGTCTGAGGATGCTGGACAACTGAAACAAAAAACAAAGTGCTGGAGAAACTCAAAGGGTCTGGCAGCATCCAAGGAGAAAGAAACTAGGTCAATGCTTTAAGTCCAATAGAACTGTTTCTTTCACCACAGATACTGCCAGACCTGCTGAGTTTCACTAGGACTCTGTTTTTACTGCTAACATGCTGTTACTTGACTAACAGTTTCACACCAATTTGCTTCAAGGAAAATGAATCTGTGACTTCTTGATCTGTTATCGCTGGGTGTCCAAGCACAGGCGGTATGAACAATAAAAGTCAGTTGAGTCCCTGATTTTCAATTCCACTGTGGAATCTGCAGCTCCATTACTCTAACCTTTTTCTGTTTTTCTTTCTTCTCTGACCGAGTACAACTCTTGACATTCCTGATCAATAACCTCTCCCTTGGTTTCAACAACTATCACGTGTATTCAACAGCTTCCACACTCCCAAACTAGCCACAGATCTACCCCAACCTCTATCAGTTCATGGTCACAACCTGGACCTTGAACATTCTTGTTTCCTCTTCTCCCAGACCTGACTGACCTTCCACAGGCAATGCCCTATGGCTGAAAATAGGGAAAGGTTAGTACCTGATGTGTTAACGATACGCTGTCCATGAACTTGGTTGCCAAGCCTGGATCTTCTTGAAAGCCAATGGGAACTTCCCTTCTAGCTCAGGAAAATAACTCTTGCAATATGCAACTCTCTCCTTCTGTCATTTTCATGGCTGTGGCTTAATCAAAGGCCTCCTTCCCAATCAGCTTTTGCCTTTGCTCAAAAGCTTGGCCTGGATTATACCTGAAAATGTGTTGCTGGAAAAGCGCAGCAGGTCAGGCAGCATCCAAGGAGCAGGAGGATCGACGTTTCGGACATGAACCCTTCTTCAGGAAAGGGCTCCTGGATTATACCTTCTTTTAAAAAAGAAAATCTCCTATAACCATGTCTCTACCTTCTAAATGTGTGCAGTGGCATAAGAATTTTTTAATTCAGGAATGTAATTTGCACAGTCTCACTTGGCAACAGCTTCCTGTCTAATGAATGTAACTCACGTACAGTCCCAGAAAACATCTGAAAATGTTTGCCATGGAGACTGTTAACTAAAGGCAATTATTGGCCTACTTAGAAAACCAACAATGCAGCAGCATACAAAGCAGGAATAATGGGCAGGTAGAATCTTATCTGCCCATTAACCTTTAACCTGGGTAAATGTGAGGTGTTGTACTTTGGGAGATCAAACATTAAGGAACAGTATACAGTTAATGGCAGGATCCTGAACAGCATTGATGTACAGAGGAATCTTGGGGTTCAAAGTCCATAGCTCCCTGAAAGTGATTAACCAAGTAGAGAGGGTGAAGGTAGCGTATGACGTGTTTGCCTTTATTGGTCAGGAATCAAGTACAACAGTCAGGGTGTTATGGTGCAGCTTTATAAGACTTTGGTTAGGCCACACAGTATTGTGTTCAATTCTGGTCCCACATTACAGGAAGGACATGGAGGCTTTGGAGAGGTTACAGAAGAAACTTAGCAGGATACTGCCTGGGTTAGAGGGTATGAGTTATAAGGGAGGCTAGAAAAACTTAGTTTGTTTTCTTTGGAGTGGCTGAGGTTGAGGGGAGACTTGACATAAGTTTATAAAATTATGAGATACATACATACGGTTGATGATCAGAATAGTTTTCCCAGAATTGAAATGTCTAATACCAGGTGAGAGGAGGAAAGTTCAAAGGAGATGTGAGGGTCATGTTTTTTAATAGAGGCTAGGAGTCTGGAACATGCTGCCAGAGCTTGGTGGTGGAGGCAGATTGACAGGGGCATTTAAGGGATTTTTAGATAAGCACATGGATATGCAAGGAATGGAGAGATATGAACTAAGGGCAGGCAGAAGGGATTGCTTTAATTTGGCATAATGTTCAGCACAACATTGTGGGCCGAAGGGTCCATTCCTGTGCTGTACTGCTCTACGCTTTATCAAACTCAATTCCCTAATCCTACTCCCACCCACCCCTCCCCCTCCCCCTCCCCCCCCCCCCCTCCTCCCCCTCCCCCCCCCCCCCCCCCCCAATGTCCCTTGACCCTGTTAGCCACAAAATATGTATCTATCTTGGTCTTGAAAGCACAACTTTTTGGTCTCAACCACTTTCTGTGGGAATGAATTCCGCATGCTCACCACTCTCTGGGTGAAGAAAATT